>NC_072398.2:215117500-215742500 GCF_028858775.2 Pan troglodytes | reverse complement strand
TTGGACACATTACTAGGTCTCTCCATGCAGCACTTTTTTCATCTGTAAAATGCAAATATTTGGCTGGGCGCAGTGGCTCATACCTGTAATCCCGGCACTTTGGGAGGCCCATCCCGCGGATCACTTGAGGTCAGGAGACCAGCCTGACCAACACGGAGAAACCCCGTCTCTACTAAAAATATTAAAAAAAAAAAAAAATAGCAGGATGTGGTGGTGTGCGCCTGTAGTCCCAGCTACTCAGGAGGCTGAGGCACGAGAATCGCTTGAACCTGGGAGATGGAGGTTGCAGTGAGCCAAGATTTCGCTACTGCACTCCAGCCTGGGGGACAGAGCAAGACTCCGTCTCAAAAAAAAAGGCATAATAATAGCACCTACATCACAGAGTTGTCAAGAGGATTAAAGGAGATAATCCATAGGAAGCCCGGAATGGGGTAGGTGCTGTGTTAGTTGTTGTCACTGTCCCTATGATGGAAAGAAAGTTACAGAGACCATGTGACATCTTCTGTGTGGCCCAAGGCTAGAGTTCAGAACAGCATTGTCCTCTGTGACCTGAGGCCCCTGGAGCCCTCATCAGACCCTCCATGCCCCATAGCAAAAGCTGTCCCCTGTGCCATTAGGTCTTGCTGCTCAGGACCTGACTGAGGGCGGGTCTCCTTTGACATAGACTCCAAGGGTCAGAGATCCAATGACAGTAGCCACCAAGAGGAACAGAGTTCCTGCCCTTCCCTTGTGAAATCACCAGAGGTTTGGAAGATTCTAGGAAGGGATGAGTAATAATGACCTTATGACCATAATGAGATTATGAGTGTTAATCATATTATGACATTTTTTCCTAATGACATAAACCCATAAGTATAATGACATGTTTTTCCAGGGGTACATCCACATACGTACCCTCAAATAATTCCCATTGCCCTCTTGACTGGCTTATCTGTAAATACAAGGACACATCACATCCTGCGGTGAGCGGTGGTGGAAGAGGCATTTCATGCTTATTAAGATACAAGCACAACCTCCTGTTTCTTTCCCCAGACAACCCTGGGGCAGGCGCATTTCATCTGAGACAGTGAGAGTGGGGAGGCATCCAAATGCTTGGCTTTTAGGCCCAGCTCTGTCAGTCACGGTGAAACCTTGGGCAAGCCACTTCTGAACCTCAGTTTCCTCATCTGTAAAATGGAAACACTGTTGGTGAAGACTAAAAGAGGTGAAAGGTGAAAATGCATCATACATTGCAAAATGTTATACAAGTGTTAGTTACTTATTAGTGGTCTTAAGCCAGACGCTTAACTTCCCTTTTTTTTTTTTTTTTTTGAGACAGAGTCTTACTCTGTTACCCTGGCTGGAATGCAGTGGCGCAATCTTGGCTCACTGCAACCTCTGCCTCCCGAGCTCAAGCAACTCTCCTGCCTCAGCCTCCCAAGTAGCTGGCATTATAGGCAAGTGCCACCATGCCCGGGTAATTTTTGTATTTTAGTAGAGGTGGGGTTTCACCATGTTGGCCAGGCTGGTCTCAAACTCTTGACCTCAAGTGATCTGCCCACCTTGGCCTCCCTAAGCGCTGGGATTAGAGGGTGAGCACCGCGCCCGACCGACACTTAACTTCCCTAGGCTTTAATCGGAAGTGAAGAATTGTGTTAATCTCATCCTTGCCACTCATAGCTGTGGTAACAGTAATGGAGGTGATGGTGGCTGTGTCATTGGGGGCCATTATGAAAGCCCTCCCTTCACCACACCAGCATATTTTTCCCAAGGAGGGGGCTCTAACAGTCAGGAGGCTCACTTTCTTATTTCAGATAAGTGACAGAAAGCCCATGGAGCTAGCTCAGCAAAAAAAGGGAAATTGTTATAAGGATTTAAAAGTTTCATCCCAAGGGCAGAGATACAGCCAGGCATCAGGAACAAGCTAGAATCAGGGGCTGGAAACCTGTAAGAAACACAGGAAACCCTCCCTCAGAATTTCTGTTCTTTGTGGGTCTACTTCATTCTCCACATAGAACGAAACGTCAGTCATTGCCAACAGCTTCCCAGAATTATGTCCTCTGAAACCGGAATCTCATAGACCCCATCTCAGAATCCCAGGGGAGGGAGCTCATTGGCTTAGCTTGAGTCAGGTGTTCACTGCTGAACCAATCAACCGTGAGGACACGTATAGACAAACGTGGCTGTTCGCATGTTGCAATGGATGGAAGACAGGAACAGGGGAAACCTAAGAGGGGTCCACCACTTCCTTTTTCTCAGGAGTCCCTGCATCCCTAATGGCTTCTCTCTGATCTCATTCAGCCAACGGGGCTGTTCCTGATGTCCTGCAGCAGGGCCGGTTGCTGGTTGTGGACTATGCCACCTGCTCCAGCTCTGCCTGGTGGGGCAGCAGCGTGAAAACCAGTATGATCTGTGCTGGGGGTGATGGCGTGATCTCCAGCTGCAACGTGAGTACCAAAATCAGGGGCTCCGCTCCATGACAAAATGTGGCTGGGGATAAGGCTATAGAGGTCCATCCCTCCATAGGTCCATCCTCCCACCTCCTGGCAGAATTACCCCGAAACATGTTCCAGATATATCTTTGGCCAGGCACGGTGGCTCACACCTGTAATCCCAGCACTTTGAGAGGCCAGGCGAGCAGACCACTTGAGGTCAGCAGTTCAAGACCAGCCTGGCCAACATGGCGAAACCTTGTCTCTACTAAAACTACAAAAATTAGCCGGGCATGGTGGCAAGCGCCTGTACTCACAGCTACTCGGGAGGCTGAGGCAGGAGAATCACTTGAACCCATGAGGCGGAGGTTGCAGTGAGCTGAGATGGTGCCACTGCACTCCAGCCTGGGTGACAGAGCGAAACTCAAAAAAAAAAAAAAACTTGATCTTAGTTCTTGTTTGTTCTTGTTTTGAGATGTTTTGAGATTCTCCTTGTAGTGTCCACCCATCTCACTGCTGGGAAGTCCTTCCCTGGGTCTCATCAAGGTCTCTCGTGACTGTCATTCTGTATCCTTTCCTCTGTGCTGGAAGGGAACCAAAGGAAAGTATTCCTTGGCTTAGGGGCTTTCTACGATGACTTCTGGTTTTTCTGTTGAATTACTCTCATCAATGGCGCAACGTGTCCTGTCTAGGTAGCTGCCACGGAAACCTTCCTGGAGACAGTGTCTTAACCACCAGGAATTGCTCTGTGTTGGACTTAGCAGTGAAGTGGGGATGGAGTAGGAAGGAGTTCCACACGCCCTTCAGATCACACTGTGCCCTACACACTCTGCCCACATAGACCACCCGCGGGAAGACAGAACCAGTGGGGAAGAGCCTGGCAGCTGAAGTCTGGGATGTGGCCTCAGCTCCTTTACAAACTGCCTGTGCAACCTTGGGCAAGTCCCAACCTCTCAACACTCCAGTTTCTCCTCTTCTGTGGCCTGGGGATGCTACGAATATTTACCTCATAGGATTTTGTGAGGATTAATGAGATGAGGCATAGAACATGCTTAGCTCAGCTCTAAGGAAGAATAAGTGTTGGCTCTTGTTGGAATTATGGTACCACCTTGGGCTATGACCACAAGGACCAGCTTCAGAGGACAGTGACCTGCAGCAGAACAATAGAAATGCATTGAGAACAATAGTTCCAATGGGCAGCCCCTTCCTCCCACTTTACCTCCCTATAACTCTGGCCTTCCTCAGGGAGACTCCGGCGGGCCGCTGAACTGTCAGGCATCTGACGGCCAGTGGCAGGTGCATGGCATTGTCAGCTTCGGGTCTCGCCTCGGCTGCAACTACTACCACAAGCCCTCCGTCTTCACGCGGGTCTCCAATTACATCGACTGGATCAATTCGGTAAGAACCGGAGCAGCCCTGAGCCCCAAGGCACTGCCCTGCTCACCTGGCTTCGGGAGTGCCATGCCCACCTGGTGACTGAGAATCCCCTCCTTCCTCTTGAGAGCTAGATGGGAACCCCTTGGAGGAGGCTGCAGACCTGAGTAACTGCTGGGCCTGCCATGGGTCCCCCAAATTTCTGTGTGGGTAAAGCTGAGTGAAAAGGAACATGAGAGTATGGCCTTGTCCAAAGACGTTGGACACTCCTCAGGCATATGAAGAGTGAGTTCCGCTGGGCGCGGTGGCTCATGCCTGTAATCCCAGCACTTTGGGAGGCTGAGGCGGGCAGATCACGAGGTCAGAAGTTCCAGACTAGCCTGACCAACCTGGCTAAACCCCATGTCTACTAAAAAAATCCAAAAAAATTAGCCAGGTGTGGTAGCGCACTCTTGTAATCCCAGCTACTCAGGAGGCTGAGGCAGGAGACTCCCTTGAACCTGGGAGATGGAGGTTGCAGTGAGCCGAGATTGCACCATTGCACTCCAGCCTGGACAAGAAGAGTGAAACTACATCTAAAAAAAAAAAAAAAAAAAAAAAAAAAAAAAAAAAGAGTGAGTGCCATAGAAATGGTGATTTTATTTTTGTTTATCTGTGTGTAGGCCCAGACTCCACCATGCAGTGCTATAAACAGGTATATTTATCTGCAAAGCCCAAAACCTGATATCCCCATAGCATTAATTATTGGAAATTAGTCCGCCTCAGGGGTCCTCCACCTATTCTGTAGGGTGACCAACCATCATGGTTTGCCCAGGACTGAGAGGTTTTCCAGGATGTGGGACTTCCTGTTTTACACTGGGACCATCCCAGGCAAATAGAGCTAAGTTGGTCCCCCTGTCTTGTAAAAGTAAACAACTCAGAGAGGTGTCTCCTTTCAGCTTCCACAGTAACTCAATTTGTTTTTAACAATGAACACACATTTGTTTATAACAATGAGCATTTAAATTATTTATTAAAAATAATAGGCCAGGTGCCATGGCTCATGCCTGTAATCGCAGCAGTTTGGGAGGCCAAGGAGGGAGGATTGCTTGAGCCCAGGAGTTCAAGAGCAGCCTGGGCAACATAGCAAGACTCCGTCTTTACAAAAAAAATTTTTTTAATTACTCAGGCACGGTGGTACATGCTTGTAGTCTCAGCTACTTGGGAGGCTTGGGTGGAAGGATCACTTGGGCCCAGGAGGCCAACGCTGCAGTGAGCACTTAAGCCTGGGCGACATAGCAAGACCCTGTCTCCAAAAATAATGATAATAATACCTGGCATCAATATTAAGGAGCAGCCATGGATACATACAGCAGTAGGTGAAAGCAGCCAGAACAGGAAACCCCATCACAAGAAAGGGGTGCCTGGTGGCTCACGCCTGTAATCCAGGCACTTTGGGAGGTCAAGATGGGCAGATCACCAGAGGTCAGGAGTTCGAGACCAGCCTGGTCAACACGGGGAAACCCCGTCTCTACTAAAAATACAAAAATAAGCTGGGTGTGGTGATACCTGCTTGTAATCCCAGCTACTCAGGAGGCTGAGGCAGGGGAATCACTCCCAGGGGAACCTGGGAGGTGGAGGTTGCGGTAACCCGAGTTCGCACCACTGCACTCCACCCTAGGCGACAGAGCGAGACTCCATCTCAAAAGAAAAAAAAAACACACAAAAAAGAAAGAGTTGCCCATGAGAGGGCAGAGGAGCCACCATGCCTGGTACTGGATGCTAGAAGGGAAGAGTCGGACACTCTGTGCCAATGAGGGACCACCTCAGTTTGCTCTTCTGTAAAATGGGACTTGAACTAGACCAGGACTCCTCCACAATTTAGGCGCTAGAGCAAATGGGAGTTATGGTATTCGTGGCAGAGCCCCTAAAGAAGGGAAAAGCTGGCATCTGACTTCACTAAGTTTAATTTGCAGAGAAGTGTTAAATTGAATTAAACTGACACTTATAAAACCAAATATGAAACTGCAGCCATGAGCACGTGGTCACAGGAGGAAAACTAAACTGTCAAAATAAGCAGGTGGCTGCTTCCAAGTGTTCCCACTGATTCTTGCCAGATCCTTGTTCATTTGTCTGTCTGCTGGCATCCTTTTGCCAACAAGTGGTCACAAGCAGAGATTCCAAAGACGTTTGTTGGACAAAAATGAAAAATCAAAAAGACAGTAGCCATTAATCATTAATTGGGGCTTTTTATATCTAAATTGGGAAAAACCCATCTGAGTCCACCTTTGGAGGCGCCACCCACATGTCAAAGGAGCCTGGCCTGAGACTGACTGGACAAAAGGCTGCTTAGGGGCCTTTCTCAGCCAAATCCTAAGACCGTTTTCCAGCCCCAGCTGCTGTGGGAGTCACCATGCAGCTGGTCCTGGCAGCAACCTGGGGACCTGAAGCAGGGGCAGGGGCAATTGTCCCAATTTTTTTTTCCCAGCATCAGCTGTTCCCAGCCACAGATACAAACACAACAGAGCAGGCCAGATCCCGAAGCATGGCCAGATCCACGGGGCAGCACGCCTCGCGAGGCAGCTGGGCAGAGGCCCTGTGTTCATGGGAGAGCAGTCGGGACAGGCACAGATGCCCGGTAACGGGTTTCAGAAGGGGGAGAGCCAAGCAACCGGCTGTCCTTGGGTGGGGGCTGCCCCTGGCAGCGGCAGAGGGGCTAGTGAAACCTTGAAGTGGCCCCAACCCAGGGACACGGTGTGTGCAGCCTGGAGTCACGTACCACTAGAGCCCTGGGGGTGCCTGAGAGCACCTGCCTGGATGAACCCAGACAGGTGATAAGCCAAGGTCAGGAAATACAAGCAAAAGAGCAGAGAAGCAAAGGAGACAAGTGGCCCGGGGCATTCATCCTTTCAACAAATGTCCATTGAATGACAGTCACACGTGAACCTTCAGCAATCCTTAGTTTTTATTCTTTTTCCAGAAGGTAATACATACTCTTTGTAAAAATATTAAAAGACTATAAGAGTATCAGATAAAAAAGTAAGAAGTCCCCCCTAATTTTACATCTCCAATTCCACTCTCCAGAGGTAATCATTGGTTTTGTTTTTGTTTTTTGAGACAGGGTCTCGCTCTGTCGCTCAGGCTGAAGTGCAGTGGCTTGATCACGGCTC
Organism: Pan troglodytes; assembly: GCF_028858775.2. Lineage (NCBI taxonomy): Eukaryota > Metazoa > Chordata > Mammalia > Primates > Hominidae > Pan > Pan troglodytes. The sequence goes on along the minus strand of NC_072398.2, from coordinate 215,735,566 downwards.
ACTACAACCTTCGTCTCCCGGGTATAAGCGATTCTTCTGCCTCAGCCTCCTGAGTAGCTGGGATTACAGGCATGCACCACCACGCCCAACTAATTTTTGTATTTTTAGTAGAGATGGGGTTTCACCATGTTGGCCAGGCTAGTCTCAAACTGCTGACCTCAGGTGATCTGCCCGCCTCGGCCTCCAAAAGTGCTGGGATTACAGGCATGAGCCACTGTGCCTGGCCAAGTTGTCATTGTTAACAGCTTGTGTGTGGTCTCAACTTTATGTGCATATATAGCTATATATTTACATAGATAGACACTGTCTTCTATGCAAAAACTAAGATCTGAGTCTTCATACTGTTCTGCAGCTGTTTTTCACTTAACACTTTATCACATTTTACATGTCAGTACATACATGTCATTCTTTTGAACAGCTAAATAGTATTCCATAGTTTGAGTATAATGAATGAAGCTTTCATGTTTCCTATTTTTCACTCTTACATTGTGCAATGAACATCCTTGGACATAATTCTTGCACACTGGTCTGAGTATTTGTGCTGTAGCAGCTGGATCTCCTGCCGTTTACAGCACTGGATCATGAAGTTGGCATATCAAAATGTTTAACAGGCTGGGCGCGGTGGCTCACGCCTGTAATCCAAGCACTTTGGGAAGCTGAGGCAAGTAGATCACTTGAGGTCCGCAGTTTGAGACCAGCCTGGCCAACATGGTGAAACCTCATCTCTACTAAAAATGCAAAAAATTAGCCAGGCATGGTGGTGCATGACTATAATCTCAGCTACCCGGGAGGCTGATGCATGAGAATCACTTGAACCTGCGTGGCAGAGGTTACAGTGCACCCAGATCTCCCTACTGCACTCCAGCCTGGGCAACAGAGTGAGACTGTCTCAAAAAAAAAAAATACGTTTAACAGACACTGATCAACAGCCTCTGGAAACATTTATAGCCCCAACCACAGTGCATAACTGCCTTGCAAACAGCAGTTTTGATTTAAGAAACAAGTGAAATCTAAAAATATGCCATCCACACATTTGGAATATAATTTTTAGGGGTTCGAAGGCCCCCTATCCTGAAGCCCACACAGGACTCCTGGCTAAGACCCCCTTTACAGGAAGACCCTAACAGGTCAATGAAAAGCTGTGATCACATCTTTTTTTCCGAAACGCCATCTGAACTCCTCAGGCAGGAGCTACTGTAGTGTGGGCTGCCTGTAACTCACATGAGTAGCTTAGCCAAGGAGGACAGAGACAGGAAACTGCCATGCACAGCTCTGCGGTTAGGTGAACCTGACGATTTTCTTGTGTCCTGCAGGTGATTGCAAATAACTAACCAAAAGAAGTCCCTGGGACTGTTTCAGACTTGGAAAGGTCACAGAAGGAAAATAATATAATAAAGTGACAACTATGCAAATCACATCTTGATGAGAGATTTATTAGCAATCCGTCCTAACATCCAGGGCTGTGGGCGCAGTGGCACAACCCTGTAATCCCAGCACTTAGCACTTTGGGAGGCCAAGGCAGGCAGATCACTCGAGTCCAGGAATTCAAGACCAGCCTGAGTAACATGGCATAACCCTGTCTCTACTAAAAATACAAAAATTAAATGGGCGAGGTGTTACCCACCTGTAGTCCCAGCTACTCAGGAGGCTGAGGTGGGAGGATCACTTGAGCTCAGGAGGTAAAGACTGCAGTGAGCCAAGATCACTTAGTCGCACTCCAGCCTGGTCGACAGAGTGAGACCCTGTCTCAAAAAAAAAAAAAAAAAGAATTTCGCATCTGCGTCACCCTGCCCTACTGAGACCTCAATGACCCAGCCCACTTTAGAACCTGACACATGACATCGTTGTCAAACAACATATAAATGGAGCACTAAGCTCCAGCGAAGGAAGTGGGCTGTAGCAGCTTCCTGCACTCTGCCTCCTCTGCCTCTCTTTCCTCCCCTCCCAGCACAGAAGCCTGGATTTCTGTGCAGGCGCTGCCCCATGGGATCCCGGAGGTTCTGCTGAAACCTCATGGCCCAGGACCAAGGCTGGAGCCGGTGCTCCAGGCCTGGCCAATCAACACATTGCATCCCCTTCCCCACCACAGCAATTGGCTCAGGGATGGGCATGTGACCTGAGACAGGTCCAATCAGAGAGGTTGCACGACTCGTGCAGGGAGCTACCAGAGGGCTGTCACTCATTCACTGCATGGGTGTGAGGATGAGGGGATGTGAGGCTACAAAGCAAAACGAGAGGGGAAGGGGGAGACGGGGTGATTTTGCTCCCCAGCATACATCTGGCAATGTGTGGAGACATTTTTAGTTGCGGCAACTGTGTGGGGAGGGGGAGGGACTGGCATCTAGCAGCCTGGGGCCAGGGATGCTGTCAAACTCCTGCAAAGCACAAGACATAGACACAGCCCTCAAAACAAGAATCATCCCGCCCAAAATGTCAACACTGCTGCAGTTGAGGAACTCTGGACCAGAGATGCGGTGGTGATCTTGTCCTCAAGGAAGGGAGAACCCAGAGCAGCTACAGGCCACTTAACGGAACCTGAGATGAGACCTCAAAGCAGAAGGCAGAAGCAAAAGATGAAGAAAAGCCAAGTCCAGGGACCATCACCAGGGCCCTGAACCCAGCTCTGCTCCTGGACTTTGCCATTTTGTGGCCCAATGAATGGCCTTTTGGCTTAAGCACAACTGAGTGAAGTTTTGTGTCACTTTCCAATCCTGAAAGTGGCTGGGTACAGTGGCTCATGCCAGTAATCCCAGCACTTTGGGAGGCCGAGGCAGGTGGATCACCTGAGGTCAGGAGTTCGAGACCAGCCTGACCAACATGGTGCAACCCTGACGCTACTAAATAATACAAAATTAGCCAAGCATGGTGGCGGACACCTGTAATCCCAGCTACTCGGGAGGCAAAGGCAGGAGAATTGCTTGAACCTCCTAGTGGAGGCTGCTGTGAGCCAAGATGGCGCGGCTGCATTCCAGCTTGGGTGACAGAGTGAGACTCTGTCTCAAAAAAAAAAAAAAAGTCCTGACAGCAACGTGATGGAACAGACTGAGCATCTGTTCCTCTCCCTGTTTGTAGATAGGCACCCCAGGCCAGAAAGCCTGTGGGACTGGCCAAAGGTTACACAGCAAATTCACAGCAGGTATTTTTTCAGTGGCCTCATACAGGACACTTTATTTTTATATTAAAACAAACAAAGATACAGAGCAGAACGCCAAATTCACGTGAACCTTTAAGATAAAATATGAGACTTAAGAAATAGTTGGTTACTGTAGTGACTGATACAGACCATAAATGAGTCCAAACTGTTACAGGGAGTATGGGATGGAGTTGGGACTGCAGCCCACGTCTTCTGACATCCAGTCCCATGGGATGCTGCCCCCCACCCAATCTTTCTCACCTTTGCACCATCCTAGGGAGATTACAGAATTCTTTCCCACCCATTTTCTTACCCATACAACAATCCTGCAATCCAGGCCTGGATGGTTATCTAGGAAACTAAGGCCCAGAAGATAAGTGGCTTGTCCAGACCACCACACTCAAAATTGATGGATCAAAGACTTGAACTCGGCTGGGCGCGGTGGTTCATGCCTGTAATCCCAGCACTTTGGGAGGCCGAGGCGGGCCAACACGAGGTCAGGAGTTTGAGACCAGCCTGGCCAAGATGGTGAAACCCCGTCTCTAATAAAATACAAAAATAAGCCAGGCGTGGTGGCTGGCGCCTGTAGTCCCAGCTGCTCGGGAGGCTGAGGCAGGAGAATCGATTGCAGCTTACCGCAACCATTGCCACCCAGGCTCAAGTGACCCTCTGCCTCGGCCTAGCCTCCAGAGTAGCTGGAGCCACATACGTGTGCCACCGCACCTGGCTAACTTTTTAAAAGAAATTTTGTAGTGACAGGTGGTCTCACCATGTTGTCCAGGCTGGTCCTTTTTTTTTTTTTTTTTTCAGACGGAGTCTTGCTCTGTTGCCCAGACTAGAGTGCAGTGGTGCGATCTCAGCTCACTGCAACCTCCACCTCCAAGGTTCGAGAGGTTATCCTGCCTCAGCCTCCTGAGTAGCTGGGACTACAGGCATGTAGCACCACACCCAACTAATTTTTGTATTTTTAGTAGAGACAGGGTTTCACCATGTTGGCAAGGCTGGTCTTGAACTCCAGGCTTCAGGTGGTCCGCCCGCATCAGCCTCCCAAAGTTCTGGGATTATAGGAGTGAGCCACCACGTCCGGCCGTAAAGTGCATTTTCATCCACCAGATGAAGCCCTCCTCTGCCAGCGTTCTGCTTCCCCCCATCATTAGAGCGGCCAGATCCTAATTGTGCATGTCGGCCTTGCCTTCTGCTACGTGTGCACCTTCCCCGCATTATACAAATCCTTACTACAATGTTGTGAAACAATACTGGGCATGGGTTTCTCTCCCTGTTTCACAGATGGGTCTAGAGACTTACATGACTCAGCCAAGGTCACACTGCAACCCCTGGTATGGCCTAGAACAGGCTTCTCAGCCTCAGCACCATTGACATTTGGGGCAGGGCAAGTCCTATTGCCCAGTGCATTGTTGGGTGTTTAGCAGCGTCTCTGCTCTCTGCCCACTGGATGCCAATATACATCAACCCCAGCCATGACAACCAAAAATGTCTCCAGATGTTGTCAAAAGGTCTCCTGATGGGCTGAACCAGCCCCATTGAGAAATACTGCCTTAGAACGCTGTGGGTTCAGCATGCCACCTTAATCTTTTCATTAAAAACACAACTCCTGGCCGGGCGCAGTGGCTCAGCCTGTAATCCCAGCACTTTGGGAGGCCGAGGCGAGGAGATCACTTAAGGTCGGGAGATTGAGACCAGCCTGGCCAACATGGCGAAACCCTGTCTCTACTAAAAAATACAAAAATTAGCCAGGAATGGTGACACACACCTGTAATCCCAGCTACTAGGGAGGTTGAGGCAGGGGAATCACTTGTAACCCAGGAGACAGAGGTTGCAGTGAGCCAAGATAGCACCACTGCACTCCAGCCTGGGTGACAGAGCAAGACTCCATCTCAGAAAGAAAAAAGAAAAAAAAAGAAAGAAAACACAACTCCTCTCCTCAGTCTTACCCAGGGAGGGGAAAAAAAAAAAGAAAAGAAAAGAAACACAACTCCAAGGACCAACAATTAGTATTTTTCTTCCTTCCCTAATACACAACATAATCTCTTTAAAACAGATGGAACTCATATTCCAATATCTACCCTTGATATCTTTTCAAAGTATTTCTAGGGTGACATTTGGGAGAAAATAGAAAAAAAAATATTTGGACACAAGCTCTTTTTTCCACTGGGCTTTGAGAAAATCCCCATCTTGCGTGCTCCTACTGTATCTCTCACTGATAAGTTTGCTCATAAAACCAGGGCCTTATCCAGGGCCACGCTTACAGAACTCCCACGGACACACCATGATTAGGACCCTGCTGCTGTCCGCTTTGGTGGCTGGAGGTTAGTCCTATCACCCAGAGCCACTGGTTTCCCATCCCCTGGTGGGGCTGGAAATGGGATCTTCCTGTCCTCCCCTCTCGCCCCCACCCAACCCCTACTGCATTCAGACCTATAATCATAAGAAAACCGAAATGGAGTTTCAAAGAATTGGAGCAAACAGAAGGATTTTATGACCTCTTGGGATCCTTCTAGAACAAGGGTTTTCTATTTGGGGATTCAGAATGCAGCATGTATAGTTTACATTGTGTGGGTCGCTGCTTCCTGGACTCAAGACCCTTTGTCTTTTCACAGCCCTCAGTTGTGGGGTCTCCACTTACCTGCCTGATATGTCTAGGATGCTTGGAGGTGAAGAAGCGAGGCCCAACAGCTGGCCCTGGCAGGTGAGTTGACCACACTGTACTTGCCCCTGTCCCTGCCCCACTCCCTTTACATCCCCCCTTTGCCCTTCCACCATGGCGTCTATTGTGCTGGCAAAGTGAGTATTGATGGGACTCAGAGAGCAGCACAGGAAACTTCACCAACAAGATACATTTCCGGCTGGGCACAGTGGCTCATGCCTGTTATCCCAGCACTTTGGGAGGTCGTAGTGGGCGGATTACCTGAAGTCAGAAGTTTGAGCCCAGCCTGGCCAACATGGTGAAACCCCGTCTCTACTAATAATAAAAAATTAGCCAAGCACAGTGGCGCACGCCTGTAATTCCAGCAACTCGGGAGGCTGAGGCAGGAGAGAAAGACTTGAACCTGAGAGGCAGAAGTTGTAGTGAGCTGAGATCGCACCACTGCACTCCGGCCTGAATAACAAAGAGAGACTCCATCTCAAAAAAAAAAAAAAGATACATTTCTGTGGCCTTGGCCAACCTTGGGAGTGGAGGGAGAGGTACCTCCTCCAGCTGCAGTAAGGAGCTGTCCCCTCCCCACTGCCCATAAACAAATTTACAACTATAGTCTTACTCTGTTAACCAATCAGAGGCTTGCTTTCAAATGTACCATTATCCTATGAACCATTCAAGACTACCTATGCAAATATTCCTTGCTTTAAGGAACCAATCAGTGCTATTCATGCAGATTAATCTTTAACTACAGGCAAATCAATGTTACCAAGGAAAATAAATGTTTCTTAAGTTGATATAATAGTGATATTAAGACTAAACTGCCGAGTGGGGCACAGGCACAAATTACTAAGACGCGTTAACGGTGGGAATTTCAAAAGAAATGTGTAAAGTTTACATTGACGCAAACAAATATAGTAAAATCTCATTTATCTGATATAATCGGGACTGAGTAAATGAAAAGTTGGTTATAAAGAAATTATTTTAAATCATATATGCTGTAAACATTTTATTTTAGACTATGTAAACAATTTTTTGAGTTCTTAACTGTCTTTTTCATATAAACCATGCCCCATAATATCTCATCTACAAGTCCATTTCTTTAAAGCAGAGCAATAACTTTGAGATGTTCATAAAGCAATCTGAGTTACGAGCCCATCCCGACTTTTACTTTTCCCCCCAATCTTTCTGTTTCCTCAAAGACACTAATTCAAGAGTAATTTTTTAGGAATCATGGTATTCAGTCTCTTCCAAGCATTTAACTTTGTTTCACAACTCTCTTTCTGAACTCATATTTCACTGGTTACATATTTAATCAAATTTCATTATTGCAAACATAATTGATATAAACTGCTTTAGGAGCAAACCCAGCTGAACCAGGATGAGTTTCTAATTTAAGCAGGAGGAGCAACTAGCAGCCCACTAGCCTTGAGCATTCAGAGTGACCTATGCAGCAGTCACTGTGTTTAGAGAGGCCAGCGTTCATTCATCTGCTCTTTGATTAAGAGACTGTCCATGATAGGCCAGGTGTGGTGGCACAGGCCTGTAATCCCAGCACTTTGGGAGGCCAAGGTGGGTGAATCACTTGAGGTCAGCAGTTCAAGACCAGCCTGGACATGGTGAAACTCTGCCTCTACTAAAAATACAAAAATTAGCCAGGCATGATTGCGGGCACCTGTAATACCAGCTACTCGGGAGGCTGAGGCATATATATATATATATATATATATATATATATTAGTTTGTTTGTTTGTTTTTGTTTTTTGTTAGACAGAGTTTTGCTCTTGTTGCCCAGGCTGGAGTGCAATGGCACAATCTCAGCTCACCACAACTTCTGCCTCCCAGGTTCAAGTGATTCTCCTGCCTCAGCCTCTGGAGTAGCTGGGATTACAGGCATGCGCCACCATGCCCGGCTAATTTTGTATTTTTAGTAGAGACAGGGTTTCTCCATGTTGGTCAGGCTGGTCTCTAACTCCCGACCTCAGGTGATCCACCTGCCTCGGCCTCCCAAAGTGCTGGGATTATAGGTGTGAACCACCACACCCAGCCAAGAGGAATAATATTTTAATGCATTTTTTTTTTTTTTGGAGGCAGAGTCTTACTCTGTCACCCAGGCTGGAGTGCAGTGGCACAGTCTCAGCTAACTGCAACCTCAGCCTTTCAGGTTCAAGCAATTCTCCTGCCTCAGCCTCCTGAGTACCTAGAATTAGAGATGTGTGCCACCACACCAGCAAATTTTTTTGTATTTTAGTAGAGACGGGATTTCACCATGTTGGCCAGGCTTGTCTCAAACTCCTGACCTCAGGTGATCCACCTGCCTCGGCCTCCCAAAGTGCTGAGCTTACAGGTGTGAGCCATCCTGCCCAGCCAGCTATTGTAATTACAGTTATTAATCACCCTGAGAGCCCTGCACAGTGGCTTATGTTCCCCATTTCCAGAGAAGGTAACTGGGACTTGGAAAGGTTACAGAATTACCCAAAGGCACTGGGTTAGCCTGGAGGGGAATGAGGATTCAAATCTGGTTCAGTGCTTGTTCTTTTAGCTACACTTTGCTGGCCACAAATAATACGTATTACGTGGACGAAATTTCCCATCTGTAGGATGGTTTCAGCACATTTTTAAATTGGGGTGGGGGAGTAGATACTTTTAAGTGTCTTTTTTCACTTGGTCCAATTTTAAGCATCTTTTTAAAAGCCAGTTCATCTAAGGCCCCTTAATGTCACAAAAACGAGAAATGCCCAGTGGCTAATTAAAAACAAGGACGTGGCCAGGCACAGTGGCTTACGCATGTAATCCCAACACTTTGGGAGGCTGAGGCAGGTGGATCACTTGAGGTCAGGAGTTGGAGACCAGCCTGGCCAACATGGTGAAACCCCGTCTCTATTAAAAGTAAAAAAAAACAGCAGGGCATGGTGGCAGGCACCTGTAATCCCAGCTAGTTGGGAGGCTGAGGCAGGAGAATGGCTTGAACCTGGGAGGCAGAGGTTGCAATGAGCCAAGATCGTGCCACTGCACTCCAGCCTGGGCGACAGAGGGAGACTCCATCTCAAAAAATAAAATAAAATAAAGTGGAAGAGACAATAAACAACTGAATGGGTAAACTAATAACACGCCAGAAAACGAAAGATACTATGAAGAGTAAAGCAGAGTAAGGGGAAAGAGACAAGTGTGTCTGTGTGTGCATATGTACATGAGCGTGCATGCATGTGTGTGTGCACACTGTTTGGGATAGCGTGGTCACAGAAGGCCTCATGGAGAAGGCAACCTTGAGCAGAGACTGACAGGAAGTGAAGGAAAGAGCTACGCCGATATTTGCAAGAATATTCCAGGGAGGAGGAAGAGCCAGTGCAAAGGCCCTGAGGCAGAAGCGGGTTTGGTGTATGTGCAGAACTGCATGGAAGTCAGTGTGGCTGGAGGAGAGGAGAGTGGGAGCCTATGGGGTCAGAGAGGCCACGGAGAGCCTAGCAGGTCATCAGACAGTTTTAAGTTTTGCAAACTGTAAAGGGGGAGCCACTGGAGAGTCTGAGCAGAGAAGAGAAGTCATGTGACTTCCATTCAAAAAGGATCAGTCTGGCTGCTGTGTTGAGAAAATGTGGGTGGGAATGGGGAGAAGAGATGGGAGACTAGAGTGATCATCGAGAAGAGAGGGTGATTGCAACACGCAGTTGAGGTAGTGACCAAAGGGTAGCAACCACTCCACAAATTCTAAAGGTAGAGCTGACAGGACGTCCCCTGTGGAGACAGCCTCACTCTGTCACCCAGGCTGAGCACAGCGCAATCGCAGCTCACTGCAAGCTAGACTTCCCAGGATCAAGCAATCCTCCCATCTCAGCCTCCTGAGTAGCTGGGACTACAGGCATGCACCACCACACCCAGTGGCTAATTTTGGGGTATTTTTCTGTAGAGACAGTGTATTAATCCGTTCTCACACTGCTAACAAAGACATACCTGAGACTGGGTAATTTATAAAGGAAAGAGGTTTAATTGACTCACAGCTCAGCATGGTTGGGGAGGCCTCAGGAAACTTACAATCATGGCAGAAGGGGAAGGAAACACAACCTTCTTCACACGGTGGCAGCAGGGAGAAGTGCCAAGCAAAAGGGGGAAAGGCCCATTATAAAACCATCAGATATCATGAGAACTCACTCAGTATCACGAAAATAGCATGGGGTAACCACCCTCATGATTCAATTACCTCTCACCAGGTCCCTCCCCCTACCTATGGAGATTATGGGAACTATAATTCAGGATGAGATTTGGGTGGGGACACAGCCAAACCATATCAGACGGGGTTTCACCACGTTGCCCAGGCTGGTCTCAAACTCCTGGGCTCAACCCATCCTCCTGCCTTGGCCTCCCAAAGTGTTCTGATTACAGGCATGAGCCACCATGCCTGGCCTGACTTTTTTTTTTTTTTTTACTATAGATTGCATTAAAATGTTTTTTATCTTCATGGCTGAGGTTTTGGGTGCCCCCTTAAGTTGTGTACCTGAGGTGAGTGCCTCACTCCTCCTTACCCTTGTCCCAGCCCCGTTCTTGGGAAACTGGAGTGCAGGGAGGCCCTGCTTTTTCAGCCACAGCCACAGACCTGTGTTTCTCCCCAGGTCTCCCTGCAGTACAGCTCCAATGGCAAGTGGTACCACACCTGCGGAGGGTCCCTGATAGCCAACAGCTGGGTCCTGACGGCTGCCCACTGCATCAGGTAACTGCCATTCCCTGGGCGCTTGGCCTGCTCACCAGCCGGTGCTCATTTCTGAGCTGGGGGCTCAAATGGCCTGAACCACACTACATAAAGGAACCTCGCAAATAACCACTAGCCTGGCCGAGACACAAGCTGTAGTCAATCAATGGTTCAGTGTGTTGGCCCACCCATGGGTCATTTCATGGCATGGATGGAGTGTGTGTGCCAGGCAGGCACTGAGGGAGGATGAAGAGGAGGGGAAGGCCCAACCTCTGCCCTCTTGGGGAAACTACATGTGGCCTCTGGATCTGGAATTGGGTTCCCTTGAACAACTTAACTGACTTCTCAAAGCTTCAATACCATCACCTGCAGAAAATGGAGTAACAGAATTTAGTGTGGACTCAGCAATTGATTTGCTAAAGTGCCTGGCACTTATTAAGTGCTCAATGAAAGCTAATTCTGAATTGCAGACAAATTATAAAGGCCCACAAGGTTCTGCAATGTTGTTCACTTATCCTCTTCTTTGTCCGTGACCTCTGCTCATCACAGCTGGAACTCACCGGAGTTTCTGCTGGGTCAGTGTGACTCCCTACCAGGAGTGATCCCTTCTCCCATCCGATTTATAATAAGCTCTAGGAGGTGATGGGGATACTAATAGAGGCCTACAGTCAGGAGTCCTGGCTTCTAGTTCTGATTTCTCACTAACAGTGGGACTCCGGACCAGTTACTCCTCTCTGGGTCTCAGTTTCCCCATCTGAAAATAAAAGGTTGAAAATTTCCTTGAGAGCAAATGACTCCTGTTTTCTCTGTGTTCATCTCATTCCTCCATAATACTATAGAGTTTGTGCTATTACAACATTAATTTTAAATTGTAGTTTATAGTTAGTATAGTAACAATTATTATATGATCATAGTTCTTACATTATATACTTTAGGCCCTATGATAACTAACTGACTGTTCCAGGGGAGGAAAGATCCCCAAGTGCCAACTAGTGGCTCATGCAGCAGCCAGTTACTTGGGTCTATCCCTAGCATTATTCAAAGCCAGGCCTCTGGAGGTGACCCTCTCCCTGGGCCCCCTTTCTCCCAGCTCCTCCGAGATCTACCGCGTGATGCTGGGCCAGCATAACCTCTATGTTGCAGAGTCCGGCTCGCTGGCCGTCAGTGTCTCTAAGATTGTGGTGCACAAGGACTGGAACTCCGACCAGGTCTCCAAAGGGTTCGTTTCTATCTGGGTGCACTTGGGGGTGAGGTTGTCAGGGAACAGATGGGGGTCTCACAGAGGCAAAGGTCTCAACCCCACCACACCCCCTCTGCTTTTTCTATAGGGAAGAGAAAGGAGCTCTGGCCTATTAGATGTGGAACCGGCTCCAAAGATGTCTGGGGTGGGGATGTGACCTGGGGAGGGTGAAGCAAAGACTGCCAGAGCGACCTGGGTTTGCTGCCAGTTAAGCCTGCAGGGCCCCTGTCCGCTGAGCGTGTATCTACTTCATGCCAAGTCCTGGGGACACAGAGACAGTGCTGTCGACCCTGTGACTGTCCCTGGAGTAGGACACAATCTCTCCTGCCTTCCCCCTTTCAACAAAGCCCTCCGCATTTTCTTTTTTCTTTTCCTTTTTCTTTTTTTGTGAGATGGAGTCTCGCTCTGTCACCCAGGCTGTAGTGCAGTAGCACAATCTCAGCTCCCTGCAAGCTCCGCCTCCTGGGTTCACACCGTTCTCCTGCCTCAGCCTCCTGAGTAGCTGGGACTACAAGTGCCCACCACCACCAGGCCCGGCTAATCTTTTGTATTTTTAGTAGAGACAGAGTTTCACTGTGTTAGCCAGGATGGTCTCGATCTCCTGACCTCATGATCCACTCGCCTCGGCCTCCCAAAGTGCTGGCATTACAGGCTGGCATTACAGGCCACCGTGACTGGCCGACCCTCTGCATTTTCAAACATGCCCTGTGGGCCCTGCCGGTCAGAGCAACCTGGAGTAACATACAGGGAAGATGACAAGGTCTCAGAGCCCTCCAAAGCCCACAGGGCAGGAAAAGTCAACCCTGTCCTCATGCTCCGCCTCCACACTCACCCAGGAACGATATTGCCCTGCTCAAACTGGCTAACCCCGTCTCCCTCACCGACAAGATCCAGCTGGCCTGCCTCCCTCCTGCCGGCACCATTCTACCCAACAACTACCCCTGCTACGTCACGGGCTGGGGAAGGCTGCAGAGTAAGTGGGAGCCAGGAGCCCCCCAGGCCTGGGAGAGAAGGGAGGTGATGTCACCCCTGTCTGGCCAGGGCCTCTCACCTCACATGTTATCCTGGGCATGTGGGTGCCTTGGAGAGACAGGATGGCATAGGCTGATGTCTGCCTGGGTTCAAATGTCAGCTCTCCCACTTAATGACTGTGACACCTTGGACACATTACTAGGTCTCTCCATGCTGCACTTTTCTCATATGTAATATGCAAATAATTGGCTGGACGCGGTGGCTCACGCCTGTAATCCCGGCACTTTGGGAGGCCGAGACGAGCGGATCACTTGAGGTCATGAGTTTGAGAGCAGCCTGGCCAACATGGTGAAACCCCGTCTGTACTAAAAACATAAAAAACTTGCCAGGTGTGGTGGTGTGCGCCTGTAGTCCGAGCTACTTGGGAGCCTGAGGCACAAGAATCATTTCAACCTAGGAGGTGGAGGTTGCAGTGAGCCAAGATTGCGCTACTGCACTCCAGCCAGGGGGACAGAGCGAGATTCCATCTCCAAAAAAAAAAAGGCATAATAATACCACCTACATCACAGAGTTCTCAAGAGGATTAAAGGAGATAATCCACAGGAAGCCTGGCATGTGGTAGATGCTGTGTGTTAGTTGTTATCACTGTCCCTATGATGGAAAGAAAGTTACAGAGATCATGTGACATCTTCTGTGTGGCCCAAGGCTAGAGTTCAGAACAGCATTTCCTCTGTGACCTGAGGTCTCTGGAGCTCCACAAAGGCCCCTGGAGCCCTCATCAGACCCTCCATGCCCCATAGCAAAAGCTGTCCCCTGTGCCATTTGGTCTTGCTGCTGAGAACCTGGCTGAGGGTGGGTCTTCTTTGACATAGACTCCAAGGGTCAGAGATCCAATGACAGTAGCCACCAAGAGGAACAGAGTTCCTGCCCTTCCCTTGTGAAATCACCAGGGGTTTGGAAGATTCTAGGAAGGGATGAGTGATAATGACCTTATGACCATAATGACATTATTAGTGATGATGACATTAAGACATTTTTTCCTAATGACATAAACCCATAAGTATAATGACATGTTTTTCCAGGGGTACATCCACATACGTACCCTCAAATAAATTCCCATTGCCCTCTTGACTGGCTTATCTGTAAACACAAGGACACATCAAATCCTGCGGTGAGCGGTGGTGGAAGAGGCATTTCATGCTTATTAAGATACAAGCACAACCTCCTGTTTGTTTCCCCAGACAACCCTGGGGCAGGTGCATTTCATCTGAGACAGTGAGAGTGGGGAGGCATCCAAATGCTTGGCTTTTAGGCCCAGCTCTGTCGGTCACGGTGAAACCTTGGGCAAGCCACTTCCGAACCTCAGTTTCCTCATCTGTAAAATGGAAACACTGTTGGTGAAGACTAAAAGAGGTGAAAGGTGGAAATGCATCATACATTGCAAAATGTTATACAAGTGTTAATTACTTATTAATTACAATGGTCTTAAGCAAAAAGCTTAATTTTTTTTTTTTGAGACAGAGTCTTGCTCTGTCGCCCAGGCTGGAGTGCAGTGGTGCAATCTCCGCTCACTGCAACCTCTGCCTCCCACATTCAACCGATTCTCCTGCCTCAGCCTCCTGAGCAGCTGGGATTACAGGCATGTGCACCACACCCAGCTAATTTCTATATTTTACTAGAGACGGGGTTTCACCATGTTGGCCAAGCTGGTCTCAAACTCCTGACCTCAAGTGATCCGCCTGCCTTGGCGTCCTAAACTGCTGGGATTACAGGGTGAGCTACCATGCCTGGCCGACGCTTAACTTCCCTTGGCTTCAATAGCAAGTGAAAAATTATGTTAATCTCATCCTTGCCACTCATAGCTGTGGTAACAGTAATGGAGGTGATGGTGGCTGTGTCATTGGGGGCCATTATGAAAGCCCTCCCTTCACCACACCCAAGGAGGGGGCTCTAACTGCCAGGAGGCTCACTTTCTTATTTCAGATAAGTGACAGAAAGCCATGGAGCTAGCTCAGCAAAAAAAGGGAAATTGTTATAAGGATTTAAAAGTTTCAACCCAAGGGCAGAGATATAGCCAGGCATCAGGAAGAGACTAGAATCAGGGGCTGGAAGCCTGTGAGAAACTCAGGAAACACTCACTGAGAAATTTCTTTCTTTGTGGGTCTACTTCATTCTTCTGCACATAGAAGAAAATGTCAGCCATTGACAACAGCTTCCAAGATTTGCATCCTCTGGAACCGGAATCTCTTAGTCCCCATCTCAAAATCTCAGGGGAGGGAGTTCATTGGCTTAGCTTGAGTTAGGTGTTCACTGCTGAACCAATCACCAGTGGCCAGCACACTAACCAATCAAATGTGAGGACACAGTATAGACAAACATGGCTGTTCCCATGTTGCAATGGATGGAAGACGGTAACAGGGGAAATCCAGTAGGGGTCCACCACTTCCTTTTTCTCAGGAGTCCCTGCGTCCCTAATGGCTTCTCTCTGGTCTCATTCAGCCAACAGGGCTCTCCCTGATGACCTGCAGCAGGGCCGGTTGCTGGTTGTGGACTATGCCACCTGCTCCAGCTCTGGCTGGTGGGGCAGCACCGTGAAGACGAATATGATCTGTGCTGGGGGTGATGGTGTGATATGCACCTGCAACGTGAGTACCAAAAATGAGGGGCCCCGCTCCATGACAAAATGTGGCTGGGGATGGGAAGAGGCTATGGAAAACCATCCCTCCATAAGTCCATCCTCCGACCTCCTGGCAGAAGCACCCGGAAATGGTACCAGATATATCAGAACCTGACCTTTGGCCAGGCATAGTGGCTCATGCCTGTAATCCCAGCACTTTGGGAGGCCGAGGTGGGTGGATGCCTTGAGGTCAGCAGTTCGAGACCAGCCTGGCCAACATGGTGAAATCCTGTCTCTACTAAAAATAAAAATTAGCCAGGCATGGTGATGGGTGCCTGTAGTCACAGCTACTTGGGAGGCTGAGGCAGGAGAATCACTTGAACCCAGAAGGCGGAGGTTGCAGTGAGCTGAGATGGTGCCACTGCACTCCAGCCTGGGTGACAGAGCGAAACTCAAAAAAAAACCTGACCTTGTTCTTCTTTGTTCTTGTTTTGAGATGTTTTGAGATTCTCCTTGTAGTGTCCACCCATCTCACTGCTGGGAAGTCCTTCCCTGGGTCTCATCAAGGTCTCTCGTGACTGTCATTCTGTATCCTTTCCTCTATGCTGGAAGGGAACCAAAGGAAAGTATTCCCTGGCTTAAGGCCTTTCTAAGATGACTTCTGGTTTTTCTGTTGAATTACTCTCATCAATGGCGCAGTGTGTCCCCTCCAGGTAGCTGTCACAGAAACCTTCCTGGAGACAGTGTCTTAACCACCAGGAATTGCTCTGTGTTGGACTTAGCAGTGAAGTGGGGATGGAGTAGGAAGGAGATCCACACGCCCTTCAGATCACACTGTGCCCTACACACTCTGCCCACATAGACCACCTGCGGGAAGACGGAACCAGTGGGGAAGAGCCTGGCAGCTGAAGTCTGGGATGTGGCCTCAGCTCCTTTACAAACTGCCTGTGCAACCTTGGGCAAGTCCCAACCTCTCAACACTCCAGTTTCTCCTCTTCTGTGGCCTGGGGATACTACGAATATTTACCTCATAGGATTTTGTGAGGATTAATGAGATGAGGCATAGAACATGCTTAGCTCAGCTCTAAGGAAGAATAAGTGTTGGCTCTTGTTGGAATTATGGTACCACCTTGAGCTATGACCACAAGGACCAGCTTCAGAGGACAGTGACCTGCAGCAGAACAATAGAAATGCATTGAGAACAATGGTTCCAATGGGCAGCCCCTTCCTCCCACTTTAACTCCCTATAACTCTGGCCTTCCTCAGGGAGACTCCGGTGGGCCGCTGAACTGTCAGGCATCTGACGGCCGGTGGGAGGTGCATGGCATCGGCAGCCTCACGTCGGTCCTTGGCTGCAACTACTACTACAAGCCCTCCATCTTCACGCGGGTCTCCAACTACAACGACTGGATCAATTCGGTAAGAACTGGAGCAGCCCTGAGCCCCAAGGCACTGCCCTGCTCACCTGGCCTCGGGAGTGCCATGCCCACCTGGCAACTGAGAACCCCCTCCTTCCTCTTGAGAGCTAGATGGGAACCCCTTGGAGGAGGCTGCAGACCTTGGCAACTGCTGAGTCCCCCATGGGTCCCCAAAATTTCTGTGTGGGTAAAGCTGAGTGAAAAGGAACATGAGAGTATGGCCTTGTCCAAAGACGTTGGACACTCCTTAGGCATGTTAAGAGTGAGTTCCACAGGAATGATTTTATTTTTGTGTATTTGTGTGTGGCCCAGACTCTACCATCCAGTGCTATAAATGGGTATATGTCTGCAAAACCCAAAACCTGATACTTTGAGACCCCCATAGCATTAATTATTGGAAATTAGTCCCCCTCAAGGGTCCTCCAGCTATTCTGTAGGGTGACCAACCATCCCAGTTTGCCCAGGACTGAGAGGTTTTCCAGGATGCGGGACTTCCTGTTTTACACTGGGACCATCCCAGGCAAATAAAGCTGAGTTGGTCCCCCTGTCTTGTAAATGTAAACTCAGAGAGCTGTCTCCTGTGAGCTTTCACACTAGCTCAAATTCTTTTTAACAATGAACACACATTTTTAATAACAATAAGCATTAAAAATATTTATTAAAAATAATAGGCCAGGTGCCATGGCTCATGCCTGTAATCGCAGCACTTTGGGAGGCCAAGGAAGGAGGATTGCTTGAGCCCAGGAGTTCAAGAGCAGCCTGGGCAACATAGCGAGACTCTGTCTTTACAAAGATTTTTTTTTTTAATTAGCCATGGTGGTGCATGCCTGTAGTCTCAGCTGCTTGGGAGGCTGAGGTGGAAGGATCGCTTTGGCCCAAGAGGTGGAGCCTACAGTAAGCCAAGGTCGCACCACTGCACTGCAGCCTGGGCGACATGGCAAGACCCTGTCTCTGAAAATAATGATAGTAATAGTTGGCATAAATATTAAGGAGCAGCCATGGATACACACAGAAGTAGATGAAAGCAGCCAGAAGAGGAAACCCTGTCACAAGAAAGGGGAGCCCAGGAGAGGGCAGAGGAGACACCATGCCTGGTAATAGAAGCTGGGGGAGAAGAGGCGGATACTTTGTGCCAATTAGGGACCACCTCAGTTTGCTCTTCTGTAAAGTGGGACTTGAACTAGACCTCCACATTTTTAGGCACTAGAGCAAGAGGGAGTTATGGTATTCGTGGCAGAGCCCCCAAAGAAGGGGAAAGCTGGCATCTGACTTCACTAAGTTTAATTTGCAGAGAAGTGTTAAATTGAATTAAACTGACACTTATGAAACCAAATATGAAACTGCAGCCATAAGCTCGTGGTCAGGGGAGAAAACTAAACTGTCAAAATAAGCAGGTGGCTGCTTCCAAGTGTTCCCATTGATTCTTGCCAGCTCCTTGTTCATTTGTCTGTCTGCTGGCATCCTTTTGCCAACAAGTGGTCACAGGCAGAAATTCCAAAAAAGTTTGTTGGAGAAAAATGGAAAATCAAAAAGACAGTAGCCATTAATCATTAATTGGGGCTTTTTATATCTAAATTGGGAAAAACCCATCTGAGTCCACCTTTGGAGGCGCCACGCACATCAAAGGAGCCTGGCCTGAGACTGACTGGACAAAAGGCTGCTTAGGGGCCTTTCTCAGCCAAATCCTAAGACCGTTTTCCAGCCCCAGCTGCTGTGGGAGTCACCGTGCAGCTGGTCCTGGCAGCATCCTGGGGACCTGAAGCAGGGGCAGGGGCAATTGTCCCGATCTGTTGTCCCAGCATCAGCTGTTCCCAGCATCAGCTGTTCCCAGCCACAGACACAAGCACAACAGAACAGGCCAGATCCCAAAGCATGGCCAGATGGCAGCAGGGATCCACGGGGCAGCACGCCTCGTGAGGCAGCTGGGCAGAGGCCCTGTGTTCATGGGAGAGCAGTCGGGACAGGCACAGATGCCCGGTAACGGGTTTCAGAAGGGGGAGAGCCAAGCAACCAGCTGTCCTTGGGTGGGGGCTGCCCCTGGCAGCGGCAGAGGGGCTAGTGAAACCTTGAAGTGGCCCCAACCCAGGGACACAGTGTGTGCAGCCTGGAGTCATGTACCACTAGAGCCCTGGGGGTGCCTGAGAGCACCTGCCTGGATAAACCCAGACAGGTGACAAGCCAAGGTCAGGAAGTACAAGCAAAAGATTAGAGCAGAGAAGCAAAGGAGACAAGTGGCCTGGGGCATTCATCCTTTCAACAAATGTCAGTTGAATGACAGTCACACATGAACTCCAGCAATCCTTAGTTTTTATTCTTTTTCCAGAAGGTAATACATACTCTTTGTAAAAATATTAAAAGAATACAGGAGTTTATCAAGTAAAAAAGTAGAAGTCCCCCCTCATTTTACATCTCCAATTCCACTCTCCAGAGGTAATCATTGTTTTTGTTTTTGTTTTTTTTCAAATGGAGTCTCGCTCTGTTGCACAGGCTGGAGTACAGTGGCTTGATCTCAGCTCACTGCAACCTCCGCCTCCCGGGTTCAAGCAATTCTCCTGCCTCAGCCTCCTAACTAGCTGGGATTACAGGCATGCACCACCATGCCCAACTAATTTTTGTATTTTTAGTAGAGATGGGGTTTCACCATGTTGGCCAGGCTGGTCTCAAACTCCTGACCTCAGGTGATCTGCCCACCTCAGCCTCCCAATGTGCTGGGATTACAAGCGTGAGCCACTTCGCCCTGCCAATCATTGTTAAAAGCTTGGTGTGTGGTCTTCTCAACTTTATGTGCATATCTATCTATCTATCTATCTATCTATCTATACACACACACACAGACACTGTCTTCTAAGCAAAAACTAGGATCTGAGTCTTCATACTGTTCTGCAGCTATTTTTCACTTAACACCTTATCACATTTTACATGTTAGTACGTACATGTCATTCTTTTGAACAGCTAAATAGTATTCCATAGTTTGAGTGTAATGAATGCAGCTTTCATGTTTCCTATTTTTCACTCTTACATTGTGCAGTGAACATCCTTGGACATAATTCTTGCACACTGGTTTGAGTATTTGTGCTGTAGCAGCTGGATCTCCTGCCATTTACAACACTGGATCATGAAGCTGGCATATCAAAATGTTTAACAGGCTGGGTGCGGTGGCTCACGCCTGTAATCCCAGCACTTTGGGAAGCTGAGGCGGGTAGATCACTTGAGGTCAGCAGTTTGAGACCAGCCTGGCCAACATGGTGAAACCCTGTCTCTACTAAAAATGCAAAAAAATCAGCCAGGCGTGGTGGTGCACACCTGTAATATCAGCTACTCGGGAGGCTAAGGCAGGAGAATCACTTGAACCTGGGAGGCAGAGGTTGCAGTGAGCCTAGATCATGCCACTGTACTCCAGTCTGGGCAACAGAGCAAGACTGTCTCAAAAAAAAAAAAAAAAAAAAAAGTTTAACAGATACTGATCAACTGCCTCTGGAAACAGTTATAGCCCCAACCACAGTGCATAACTGCCTTGCAAACAGCAGTTTTGATGAGAAACAAATGAAATCTAAAAATATGCCATCCGCACATTTGGCATATAATTTTTAGGGGATTCGAAGGCCCCCTAACCTGAAGCCCACACAGGACTCCTGGCTAAGACCCCCTTTACAGGAAGACCCTAACAGGTCAATGAAAAGCTGTGATTGCATCTTTTTATCTGAAACATCATCTGAACTCCTCAGGCAGGAGCTACTGTAGTGTGGGCTGCCTGTGACTCACTTGAGTAGCTTAGCCCAGGAGAACAAAGACAGGAAACTGCCACGCACAGCTCTGCGGTTAGGTGAACCTGACGATTTTCTTGTGTGTGTGTCCTACAGGTGATTGCAAATAACTAACCAAAAGAAGTCCCTGGGACTGTTTCAGACTTGGAAAGGTCACAGAAGGAAAATAATATTATATAAAGTGACAACTATGCAAATCACATCTTGATGAGGGTTTTATTATTATTATTAATTCAGAAATCCATCCTAACATCCAGGGCCCTAAGAACCAGAAATAGGTCAGGCGCAATGGCTCAAGCCTGTAACCCCTGCACTTTGGGAGGCTAAGGCAGGCTGATCGCTTGAGTCCAGGAGTTCAAGACCAGCCTGAGTAACATGGCATAACTCTGTCTCTACTAAAAATACAAAAATTAACTGGGAGAGGTGGCGCACACCTGTAGTCCAAGCTACTCAGGAGGCTGAGGTGGAAGGATCTCTTGAGCCCAGGAGGTCGAGACTGCAATAAGCCAAGATTGCGTCATTGCACTCCAGCCTGGGCGACAGAGTGAGACCCTATCTCCAAAAAAAAAGGCCCAAAAAACAAGAAATAGGCTGGCATAAGGACAGCTTAAAAGACCTCAGGGTGGAGCCTTGTGGGGAAGCCCAGCGTGTCACTATTGCACAGCACGTTCACACTGCAGTCCGGGGGTGCTTCAGCAAGCAAGGCACATGGGAGGCACGGCTGGGACTCAGGGGACCCAGGTTCTGGCCAGGTCTCTTCT
The DNA here is from genome assembly GCF_028858775.2 of Pan troglodytes. Classification (NCBI taxonomy): domain Eukaryota; kingdom Metazoa; phylum Chordata; class Mammalia; order Primates; family Hominidae; genus Pan; species Pan troglodytes. The sequence goes on along the minus strand of NC_072398.2, from coordinate 215,714,324 downwards.
CTGGATAATCGTTTTCCCTTGGACAAGAGACCTAACCTCCCTGAGCACAGGGTTCTCACCCTTGTTGCCTTCCTGGGATGGGATAAGGATCAAGTGAAATAAGACATGAATAAATGGGGCTGGGTGCAGTGGTGCACGCCTGTAGTAAGAGCTACTTGGGAGGGTCACTTGAGCCCAGGAGTTTGAGACCAGCCTGGGCAACATAGCGAGACCCCAGAAAAACATGGGGAAATGTTTCGAAAAAAGCAAAAGTCTCTTTTGTAAGGAAGAAGAAAGAGTTGGAGCAAAATGAGGGAAGAAATAGGCAAAAGAGAGTCCATATTTGCCTCAGATTTATTTTTTAAAATTAATGCAATATAGGAAAAATTAACAATTTTTAAACTTTCACTTAGAATTCATAGATTACAGCTGTTCAGACTCTAGTAGGCCCCGGCTTGCTGATCTATGAGAGATACTGGTTTGTGTGTAGCCAAAAATCCCTACAGACCAGTGGTTGTCAGGCGAGGAAAGTTTTATACCCCAGGACATATTTGGCAACACCTGAGAACCTTTTTGTTTGGCACCACTCAGGAAGACGCGTTACTGGCATTGAGGCGAGGGACAGTGCTGAACATCCCACAATGTACAGGACAGCCTCACAGCAAAGGGTGACCTGGCCCCACATGTCAGTAGTGCAGAGGTTAATCCCTGCTCTAGAGACAACACAGGGATCATGGGACACAAGTCACTAGCCCTGGACCAGCCACTGCTCAAGAGGCCACGTGCAATCCACGGCATTCATCTGTCCCTCTTCCTCCACTGTTCAGCACTTGTCGTCGATCTGGAAGCTGCTAAGAGCCTGTCTGTCACTGGCAGAAAGAGCAGACCCTGTGCCGGCTGCAAAGTCCTTGAGTTGCAGGAAAGTCCAGGCCTCAGCCTCTTTCAGGCCTGGGGCAGGAAAGCTTTGGGGTGCAAGATAAGGCAGGGTGAGGGGCCCTGGCCTTATGATGTTTTAAAGAAAAGTTTTTTCCGGAGGAAATTAAAGCAACCAGGCATCTGTTTATAAATCCCTTTCACCGAAACAGCATTAGCGACCTGTAAGACATGACCATGGAGAGCTCTGTGAGTTCAGTTCTCTGGACTGAAGGAAGAATTCAAGAGGGGCTGGGGGGAATGTCCACTCAACCCGCACCTTAAAAACAGCTCAAACTGCAGCCTCTTTGAGCAGGAGGGCTTAAAGAACACGCACCTCAACTTTACCTTTAAAAAACTCAAAATTCAAAATTTCCAAATTCATAAAGTTGAAATCAGACTGAAATATTTGCAAGGAGCAAGGAGTGGCCCCAGCCCCGCAGCCCCTTCTCGTGGCGTGAATACCTGAGCAGAGCAGCAGGGGCCCATACATGCTGCCTCCCAAGGCAGCCACAAGGCCACAGGACCCTCAGAGGAAGCAACTGCTCTGAGTCGGGTTTCCATGGAGTAGGACTGGGCCTATCAGGCCACGCTTCCCTATCTGTTTCCTCACTGGGGCCTCCTGAGAAGGCGATGTACAAGGAGGGGTTCACAATTCTTGAGGGTCAAGAGTAGAAGACTACATGATGCCCACAGGATATAGGGAGGGGCCCATGACCCGCCTTCAGGGTCTGGACAGAGCCATCCTGCGCTGGCACTGAGGACCAGCTCCATCAGTGGAGGAGCGGGAGGTGTCAACCTGGGGACCTTGGAGGAGACAGGGAAGGCAACTCTTTGAATAAAGGGCAAACGTCACCACAGGCAGGATGCCTCTCATAAAGAGACATAAAAGTGCCGACTCCAAGGCTCAGAGGCAGGAGTCTACTACCTTTTACCCTTGGTTTGGGCCTGCCCTGCTCACCCCCAAATCCCCAGCCCCAGGAGGACACGCTGCCCCTCAGCAGCCTCCCCTCTCCTTTGCAGAGGAAGGCAGCACTCACCCTAAGCAGGAGGGACTGCAGGTCTTCAGAGTGAGCCCACTGCTCAAAGATGTCGTCCAGGGTCTCAACGTACCAGGAGCCACTTTTGGGGTCCCTCCAGGAAACAAAACCTTTGGAGGGAGGAGGGCTGAACACTGCTGGAGAGCCACCCCTCCGCCGGCTCCCCACCGCCCCTCTGGCCATGCACGCAGGCTCGGGCGCCCTCCAGACCTTGACTCATGCATACATCCAGCAGGAGCAGCCTGGCCCGAGGCTCTGCCCTAATCATGATCTTATTTCACCCTCATGACCATCCCCTGATTCCGGCTATAATTCCTGTTTTCCCAGCAAGGAAACCAAGGCTTGGAAAAGTCAAGTGACTCATCCAAGGCATAAGAAAGGAAGGAAACTGCCAGGCACAGTGGCTCACACCTGTAATCCCAGCATTTTGGAAGGCCGAGGTGGGCAAATCACTTGAGGTCAGGAATTCTTGACCAGCCTGGCCAACATGGTAAAACCCTGTGTCTACTAAAAATACAAAAATTAGCTGGGTGTGGTGATGCATGCCTGTAATCCCAGCTACTTAGGAGGCTAAGGCAGGAGAATTACTTCAACCCGGGAGGTGGAGGTTGCAGTGAGCTGAGATCATGCCACTGAACTCCAGCCTAGGCGACAAAGCAAGACTCCGTCTCAAAAAAAAAAAAAAAAAAATTGCCGGGCGCGGTGGCTCACGCCTGTAATCCCAGCACTTTGGGAAGCCGAGGCCTGTGGATCACGAGGTCAGGAGATCGAGACCATCCTGGCTAACACGGTGAAACCCCATCTCTACTAAAAATACAAAAAATTAGCCAGGCGTGGTGGCAGGCGCTTGTAGTCCCAGCTACTTGGGAGGCTGAGGCAGAAGAATGGTGTGAACCTGGGATGCAGAGCTTGCAGTGACCCAAGATCGCGCCACTGCACTCCAGCCTGGGCAACAGAGCGAGATTCCATCTCAAAAAAAAAAAAAGAAGGAAGGAAACTACCGCTTGCTGCACCTACTACGTGCCCTGCACTGTGCTCAGTGACGTGCCAGCCACCTTGTTTAATTCCCATGGAAACCCCTGAGGCACGATTCCTATTCCCCTGCTAGAGATGCGAAGGCAGAGGCAGGGTCAGGCAGAGGAGAGGCAAGTGAGGCACAGGAACCCAAGGGCGCAGGCCTCCTTGCAGTGCGCATCCTTGCCCGCTCAGCCTGAGCCGAGGCTCAGAGAGAAGTAACTTGCTCAGGGTCACAGAGGGGCAAAAGACAGAACCAGGACTCATACCCTGGTCTTTTCTCTCACCACACAGCTGCCTCTAGGGCAGACGGGAAGACCCACTGGCTGCGAGGACGAGCCCTTCTGATGTGCTCACCTGGGAAAGTAGAGTAGGACACAAAGATGTCACTGGGTGTGGGCAAACTAGATATGGCGTCCAGCTGGTCGAAGGTCCTCAAACCTTCCTGGAACGGGGTGGCGTCTGGCTCGGGGTTACTGCCAGGGGACTCGTCTTCAGGGGAAGCGGAGGCCACCTCAAACCCATGGTCTTTCTGCTCTGCAGGAAGCAGAAACAAACACCCCTTGTCATTGAAATACACAGACAAGGATGGTTCAACATATGAAAGTCGGTGCAATATACTACATTAACAGTGTGAAAGGAAAATAAATCTTGGGACCCCAAACTCATTAAGCCAAACGGAAAAGTCAAGCTGGGAACTGGGTCACGCAAACGTGCCTCCCCATTTTGGTTCCTAAATAAGATGGCTACAAGATGAAAAGCTACACACCTCTCCCATATTTTGCCCACAAGGAAATTCCTGGTGAGCTCCAAGATAGTTGTCTGATAAAATTCACCATGGCAATGTAAATGGATAGCTTATCTTTACAGAGGCATCACCCCTCTGCCCACCTGGCACAAATGCATATCTGATTATTCCCCTGCCCCATTTGTCTTTGTTATCTTATGTAAAAATGCAGGTTCCCTGCATTTTCCCCTGCCCTATGTTACCTTACGTAAAAATGCAAATTCACTGAGCCAGACAAATGCTTGAATGACTATTTCCCCCTACCCTGCTCTTACCTGAAAACTGTGTACTTCTCAATATCCTGCCCTTTCCCCTTTAAATTTGGAACCCTAAAATTCATGTTCAGAGAAAGGCATAGACGTGTCTCCTGGGCGTGCGTCCTTAACTTTGGCAAAAGAAACTTCTTAAATTGACTGAGACCTGTCTCAGATTTTTGGGGTTCATAAGAGAATGAAAAAAACCCTACATCATCATCTCAATTGATGCAGAAAAAAGCACGTGACAAAATTCAACAAGCTTTCATGATAAAAACAGTCAACAAACTCAGAATAGAAGGAAACTACCTCAACATAGTAAAAGCCACATATGAAAAACCCACAGCAAACATTATACTCAATGGTGAAAGACTGAAACCTTTTTCTATAAGATCAGGAAGAAGGCAAGAATTTCTGCTTTTGCCACTTCTATTCAACACATTACTAGAAGTTAATAGAGCAAGGAGGCAAGAAAAAGAAATAAAAGACATTCAAATTGGAAAGAAGGAGTAAAATTATCTCTACTCACAGATGGTATGATTTTATATGCAGAAAACCCTAAAGATTAAACACTATTAGAACAAATAAAATTAGCATATTAGCAGGATACGAAGCCAACCACAAAAAATACTTCCATTTCTATACACTAACAATGAACAATCAGAAAAAGAAATTACAAAAATGGTTCCATTGACAATAGCATCAAAAATAATAAAATAGTGAGAAATTAACTTAACCAAGATGAAAGACTTGTAAAATGAAAACTACAAAACATTGCTGAAAGAAAGAAGGCTGGATGCCATGGCTCACGCCTGTAATCTCAACACTTTGGGAGGCTGAGGCAGGAGGATCCCTTGAGCCCAGAAGTTCCAGACCAGCAAAACCTCATCTCTACACATAATAAAAAATTTAGCCAGGTGTGGTGGCATGTGCCTGTGGTCCCAGCTACTCGTGAGGCTGAGGTGGGAGAACCACTTGAGTCCAAGCAGTTGAGGCTGCGGTGTGCAGTGATCACGCCACTGCACTTCAGCCTGGGTGACAAAGCAAAACCCAGTCTCAAAAAAGAAAAAGAGCCGGGCCGGGCACAGTGGCTCACACCTGTAATCCCAGCACTTTGGGAGGCCAAGGCAGGCAGATCACCTGAGGTCAGGAGTTTGAAACAAGCCTGGCCAACATGGTAAAATCCCGTCTCTATTAAAAAATACAAAAATTACCCAGGCGTGGTGGTGGGCACCTGTAATCCCAGCTACTTGGGAGGCTGAGGCAGGAAAATCACTTGAATCCAGGAGGCGGAGGTTGCAGTGAGTCAAGATCGTGCCATTGCACTCCAGCCTGGGCAACAGAGCAGGACTCCATCTAAAAAAAAAAAAAAAAAAAAAAAGAAAGAAAGAAAGAAAAATAAAGAAGATATAGGCCAGGCACAGTGGCTCACGCCTGTAATCCCAGCACTTTGGGAGACCGAGGCTGGTGGATCGCTAGGTCAGGAGATTGAGACCATCCTGGCCAACATGGTGAAACCCCGACTCTACTAAAAATATAAAAATTAGCTGGGCGTGGTGGCGTGTGCCTGTAATCCCAGCTACTCAGGAGGCTGAAGCAGGAGAATTGCTTGAACCAGGGAGTCAGAGGTTGCAGTGAGCCGAGATGGCGCCACAGTCCTCCAGTCTGACAACAGAGCGAGACTCTGTCTCAAGAAAAAAAAAAAAAAAAGATATAAATAAATGGAAATATATCCTATGTTCATGGATTAGAAAACTTAAAGATCTCAATACTACCCAAAGCAATCCATAGATTAAATGTAATCCCTATCAAAACCCCAATGATGTTTTTTGCAGAAATAGAAAATCTATCCTAAAATTCACACGAGAATCTCAAGGGACCCCAAATAGACAAAACAATCTGGAAAAAGAGCAAAATTGGAGGACTCACACTTCCTGATTTCAAAACTTACTACAAAGCTACAGTAATCAAAACAGTATGGTACTGGCATAAAGACAGACATAGGTCAATGTCATTGAATAGAGCCCAGACATACACCCTCACATGCATGGTCAAATGAATTTTGAAAAGGGTGGCAGGACCATTCAGTGGGGAGAGGGCAGTGGTTTTTTGTTTTGTTTTGGGGGATTGTTTTTTGTTTTTGTTTTTTGAGAGAGTCTCATTCTGTCACCCAGGCTGGAGTGCAGTGGTGCAATCACAGCTCACTGCAGCCTTGACCTGCCAGGCTCAAGTGATCCCCCACCTCAGCCTCTCAAGTAGCTGGGACTACAGGTGCCACCACACCCAGTTAATTTTTGTATTTTTTGTAGAGACAGGATCTTGCCATGTTGCCCAGGCTGGTCTCAAACTCCTGGGCTCAAGCAATCTGCCTGCCTTGGCCTCCCAAAGTGCTGGGATTACAGGCATTTTTTTTTTTTAAGAGACACGCTTTTGCTCTGTTGCCCAGATTGAAGTGGCATGATCTTAACTCGCTCCAGCCTCAAACTCCTGAGCTCAAGCAATCACCCCAAAAAAATGGTTAAGATAGTAAATTTTATGTTATATGTATTTTGCCACAATTTTTAAAAAGTCACATAAAACTTGTCTTTTTTTAGAAATATAGTTGAGGAAACTGTCCACTATATCATAGGCACTCACTCAAACCCTTTACTCAGGCTGTCAAGATCACAGTGTCCCCTTTAAGACAACCAAGGGAAGAAATGTGTCTGGAGTCTCTATTCCTGACTTCTGTCTTGCAAATACCAGATATAGAACTATAGAACACCAGATTCCATGGATCTTGAAAGTGATCTTTTTTTTTTTTTTTTTTTTTTTGAGACAGAGTCTCGCTCTGTCATCCAGGCTGGAATGCAGTGGCGCGATGGCTCACTGCAAGCTTCGCCTCCTGGGTTCAAGCGATTCTCCTGTCTCAGCCTCCCAAGTAGCTGGGACTACAGGCGTGTGCCACCACACCTGGCTAATTTTTTGTAGAGACGGGGTTTCACTGTGTTAGCCAGGATGGTCTTGATCTCCTGACCTCGTGATCTGCCCGCCTCGGCCTCCCAAAGTGCTGGGATGACAGGCGTGAGCCACCGCCCCTGGCCAATGATCTTATTTCCAATGGCGGCTGGAAAGCATAAAAAATGCGCAGGGCCACCTCTAGCAAGTAGCTATCAGTATTCCATTTTATGTAATTAGGCAACTGAGACTGAGATAAGTTAAGGGGTTTCCCCCCAGACAGAGGCTGACTGGGACTTTGACCTACCTCATTTTTGAGTCTACTATTACCAATGGCTGGGATTTTTCCATGTTTCTTTACATCTGCAAAGTGATTTTATCTCTAAAATCAGTCGTTGTATACCTTAAATTTTTAATTCACTTGTACATTAGAGAACTGTAGAAAGCTGCAGGACATCCTAGGATGTATTTTTGGAATCCAAACTTTTACTTTTCTTCTCTCCTTGTGTTCCCTCTCTATTTTGTCCTAGTGTTATCATTTGTACTTCTTGCACTATGGCAAATCCTTTTCTAGAATCAAAGAAGCCATCAGAAAAATACCAAATAGACACCAAGTCATGGGTAATGAAATCCATGGAGATGTTTACACCTTCCAATCCAGTAATTTCCTAAGAAAATAATTCAAATGCAGTCAAAAGCTTTCTATATGAAGACACCTGTGGTTGTGTGAGCCAAAAATTAGATATCACCTAAATGGCCGACATTAGGAAAATGGTTTAGTAAATTAGTGCATGTCATGAAAATGGCCCATTATAAAGCCATTTGAGCTAGTGATGATGAAGGCCATGGAGATCTGGGGAACTGCTTAAGGGATAATGTTAGCTGAGAAAAGCAGACTGTGCTCATGGGCTGGAATCCAAAAGGAAGATGCAAAAATGAGATGGCTGTATTAGCTTATAACATTCTGAATTATTTTCTTTTTTAGGTTGCCAGATTTTTTGTCTTTTCCATTTTAAAATCTAGACTCCCCAAAGGCAGTGCCAAGCTTGGAAAACAGAGAGGTCCTGGCAGGACTTGTGCCCCACATGGCTCAGCTACAGAGCTACTGAAGTGGAGACACTGACGGAGGCCTTCCGGGATGAGGTCTTCTGCAGTAGGGCTCGTGGTGGGTGGGGTAAGGCGGAGCACAGAGGGCTACTCAGGAAAGAAGGCATCTAACAAGAGCTTTGGTTAAAAAATATATATATATATTTAACTATGTATACATACTGCAGAAAAAAAAAGAAATTTTTTAAAAAATAGGCTGAAGTTGGAGTAGGAGTGATCCAGAGGGTCCCCTGCAAAAACACTCCTGGAGAATGTGACTGTGATCCAGGCCCTGATGCCATCAGGGAGAACGGTCCTGGTGAGAGAGACAGCAAGTGCTGTGGCCGCAACGCAGGCAGGTTTGCATGGCTGGATCTATGTGACTGAGGGAAGTCACGGTTCACCCAGAGGAGCTGGGGGCCCATCTGGCAGGAACAGAGGTGGCTCTGGCAACCCCATAATAGTAACACCAAAATCTATTGACCTCTTACCCCACACAGCTAAAGCTCAGAAACCATTGGTCATTGGCATTCTCCCAGCTGATGTGAGGGGCGCGGAATTCTGCCCCATGTTTTTTGCCTCTCAACTATCCCACTGCTTCTCACGGAGGCCCCCAGCCTCCAAAGGGGGGCCTCTTTGATCTGTGACAGCCATGTTTTTCTCTAGATTTTGTGGTTCATCGCTTCTGGTTGTTTTCTTGGTAGAGACTCCGGAATCTGCCCCAGGTGTCTGGGAATGACGTGAAGCAGCACAGCAAGGAGGCCTGAGGCGTGAATGTGATGGTGCTGGGTCTGCCTGGCAGCCTGTGGGGGCGGAGGGATGCCTAAGCGGGGGATGCCGTTAAGAATGGCCAGAAGAGACAGGGTGAGCAGAGAGGCTGAGAAGAGACAGCAGATCAGAGCAGGGGGTGTGGGGGAAAGGAAAGAGGGGGTCAGGCGGGGCGCTAAGGCAGCTCCGTTCACGTGTCAGCCTCAGCCCACAAATCTGATGTGAAGGCCTTGCCTAGGGTGTTCTGCACTGTATGCATGGCTTGGTTCTTGGAGAGCCTCGGTTCTTAGAGAGCCTCATTAATGCAAAACTCCCCGTAAGGCAGGACTCATTCCCCACAAGAATAAATACACAGTAGGAGGAGATGTTCCCTCCGCAGAGAAAATCCACAACCACTGCAGCATATTGTCATTGCTTTCTGTCTTCTCAGCCCGATCTCTCAAATCCCAAAGAGGGGTCACCCCAAAATTGACGGCTCAGCCTCAGAGAGGTGGCTACTTGGTTGCCTATCACGCCGACGTTGCACACCAAAGTTATCGACTTCAATGCACATTTTTCAGCCCTGGTGCTGTTACCTCCTAATGAATGGGTGGATGACACGTTGGAGGGTTTTAAAATTATTATTTAAAAATGATTTTTAAATTATTTATTATTATATTTAAATTAAATTATTATTAAATGATTTTTAAATTAAATATTTTTAAATTATTATAGTGAGTTATAAAATAGCAATACAAGAGTCCTCAAAACCCAGGACAGGTGTTCTGATGCATGTAAACAGACCCCTCGCCAGGCACTAGTGAAGAACGGGGACCTTTCTTTCTGCTCTCAGCTGACGTGGCGCCACCATGTGGTAACTGCGTTAAGCACCAGGTCACGCAGCCTGCGGAGGCAAAGCAAGGACCCGACTCCAAAGGGATATCTTCATCACTGCATGCTGGCTTTGAAATCTTGCTGTTTTCTGTGAGTTTTGTTTCAATGATGGAAATCTACATTATGCCAAATTTGGCTCATATTTTTTTTTTATTTTTTATTTTTTTAGAGACAGGTGACAGACTGGCTCTGTCACTCAGGCCGGAGTGCAATAGTGTAAACATGGCTCACTGCAGCCTCGACCTCCAGGGCTCAAGCGATCTTCCTGCCTAAACATCCCAAGTAGCTGGGACCATAGGCACACACCACCAGGCCTGGCTAATGTTTTAAATTTTATTATAGAGACTGGTCTCAAACTCCTCGTCTCAAGAGATCCTCCCACCTCGGCCTCCCAAACTGTTGGGATTACAGGCGTGAACCACCACAGATGCTTTTGTATGGTTCTCCTTTACATTCAAATTAGAATCCACATGAGACGCAACCAGACTGTGGGCTCTGTGCCAGGCTGGGGGCCTGGCTGCAGGGTAGGCCTGGCCTTCCCCTCAGAGCTGACCAGGGGATAAGCCCATCTCAATACAATGAGACAGTGCTATGGTAGGGGAGGGACAGAGGCTGCAGGAGCACAAAGGCCAGCTAACCCTGACTTTGGCCAAGAAAGGGGGTGTTTAGGGAAGTGACAATAAATTGTAACCAGAAGGATGGATGATTAAGAGTCAGCCAGGTGCCAGGCACGGTGGCTCATGCCTGTTATCCCAGCACTTTGGGAGGCGGAGGTGGGAGTATCACTTGAACCCAACAGTTCAAGACTAGCCTGGGCAATATAGTGAGACCCCCATCTCTAAAACAAAATAAGTAAAAATGAATTTTAAAAAAAGAGTTAGCCAGGGGAGCAGGTAGAAGAGCAAGCAAGAGCCTGGACATCCTGGGAAGGCTGGGCCGTGCTGGGGACTCGGAGCATGCCAGGCTGGGGAAGGTGAAGTGGCAGGGGCCAGGTCACCAAAGGCCTTGGAAGCCCTGCTACTGAGTCCTAAGAGTGACAGCAGATATTCACGTGACAAAGGCCCTCCCTGCTGTTGAGACTGAGACTGGATGGGGCATGGGAGGAGCACAAGACCGACTAACTGTCCAGAAAGTAGGTATGCCTGCTCAGCCTGCATTCCTAATTCCCTTGCCCTTTCTGTCTTTCATTTGATTCATAGGAGAAAGAGGGACCGGAGGCTCCGAAGGAAGAGCATTGCTGGACCACACACTGTGGATAAGACAGGAGGTGAGGCAGAGCAGGGTTTCTACAGCCCCGAGAGTGGCAGCCTTCCTCACTTCCTGTTACTGTTGTCCTGAGGGAACTGTGCTGGCGACAGCGGGGTGGGGGACTCTCATGTGACACTGGGTCCTCCGGGGTGGGAGTGGAGGGCAGGCTGGGTTTTCAGTTATTAAAATGAACCAATCACTGTACACACACCAATTAGTGCATTAAATATTATTAAAGTTGCCCGGGCACAGTGGATCACGCCTGTAATCCCAGCACTTTGGGAGGCCGAAGTGAGCAGATTGCTTGAACCCAGGAGTTCAAGACCAGCCTGGGCAACATGGCAAAACCCTGTCTCTACAAAAAAAAAATAGAAAAATTAGCTGGGCATGGTAGTGTGCACCTGTAGCCCCAGCTACTCAGGAGGCTGAGGTGGGAGGATCACCTGAGCTTGGGAGTGGGTTCTGTTATTTTCCCCATTTGCTGAGCTGTCTAGAGATGAACTGGCCCAGGGCTGTGTGATAGATAGGTCAGTAGCCCATCCAGGGTTAATCAAGTGTTCTCAATCACTTGTGGTCAAGTTATGGGCATGGGTCATGACAGTGACTTAATACAGTTCATGTCAAATTATAAATTCCAGGAGACTGAAACTCTGTTTTTCCCCTATCCCCAGCACCTAACGCACAGCCTGGTATATACAGCTGGTGCTCAATAAACACTTACTGGGTGAATGATGTGACCAGAGGCTGCTCTCCTAGGTAGCCTCCACCCAACTCCACCAACGTGGAATAGGGATGGGGCAGTTGGATGTGCACAGGAGAAATAGACCACAGGTGCCCATGTCACAGCTGGACGAGCTGGACAGCGCTATGGTATAACAGTGCTCACTTCTCTGGCAGATCAGGCTGGAGGCAAGGAACTGATATACCTTCTGAATGTTCCAGTCCGTGGAGAGCCTAGGGCAGAGGGGACTCCCTGGGACAGAATTTCTAGCGCTCCCTGATATTCCTGTCATGACCCACAAACTAGGAACCCCATGTTTGTCTCCCTTCCCTCTTTTTTTATAAGAAAATCAGGTAACACTGTAATAGGAGTGAAGTTTAAAATTAGAGCATACAGCAAAACTACAAAGAATCCAAGTAATACATTTAAAAAACAAAACAAAAATAGAGACAGGGTCTCGCTGTGTTGCCCAGGCTGGTCTCGAACTCCTGGCTCAAGCAATCCTCCTGCCTCGGCCTCCCAAAGTGTTGGGCATGAGACACTGCACCCAGCCCAAGTAATCTTTAAATGTTCCTCGAACCCCCACAACTACGCTTTTGAAAATTCCAATATTTAAATTCTTTGGTTTCTCCATGCAGTTTAGCTGTGGCCACCCTTTCTCTGGGATAGTGGAAACGGGGTCTAGTTGATGGAGGTCAGGAGAATGGTGACAAGAAAAATAAAAAGAGGTTTCTCCTCTCTCTTCTGCTTTCTTTTTGCCAAGTCTTTGGAATTGAAGCTGCCAAAGTTACTCGAGCCCATGATGCCACTGTGCCATGAAACAGAAGGCTCTGACCTCTACAAAGCAGACAGAGCAGGGCCTGCTCCAGCCAGACAGAGGTGCTGCGAAAAAGGGACCATGTGTGGTACCCTCTGACTGCCTGGAGAGACCTCATGGGCCCTGTGAGGGGCAGGCTGGAGAAAGAAGCAGGTGGCGGCTCCCTCCCCACCAGACCCACCCAGAGGGAGGCTGAGGAGCTGCTTACCCCCACCACAGGCCTGGATGAAAAAGAGCTTGGGCTTCCCTCCCAGGCTGGGGCAGCTGGTCCCATTGAAGATGTTCACAATCTTCTCGACCGACACAGGGCATCCATCTGTGCCGTAGACAGCCCCTGGGAACTGCAGGTGGCTGGCCTAGAAGACCAAGAACCCTGGTTACAAAACCAAGAAGTTGGAGTAGGAATCCAACAGCCTGTTCAGAGGTTTTGTGGGAGCCAAGGATTTGGAAGGTCAAAGCCAGGGGCACGAGGCTGATTGAGACAGAGCAGGTTGGTTCTGGAAAGACCCTGGTCAGCATCTGGAAAGACACCTTGACAGCAAGGGGTCGCATGTCAAACTCATGTGCCTCTAGGGGCCAGTGTGCCTGGAGAGTGCTGGCTGCGGCCTCTAGACCAGTGGTTCTCAAAGTTTGGCCCCTGCAGCAGCGGCATCAATATCGCTTGGGAACTTGTAAGAAATGTGATTCCTGGGCCCCACCCAGACCTCCTAATCAGCAGTATGGTCCTCCAGGCCCCTCTGACTGAGGCAGCTCAACGCTGAGAGTGGCTGCTTTAAATCAGTTCAGCTCAGACCTCAAGGGCATGGAAATCACCTGGAAACCTTGTTGCTGGGCGGACTCGGAATGAAGAGGTCCAGGGTAGGGCCTGGGAGTCCACATTCTTCACGAGCTCTAGGGACCATATTATGAGAGAAAGGACCAAAGGGAAAGCCCTGCCCAGCCACAGGCTGGAGTTTTACTGGCTAAAGATGCTGGCCTCGTCAGGCCAGACCTTTGCGATTTGTCAAGAGAAACTAGAAATCCTGATTTTTATGTGAAATTTGCCAGTTTTCAAAACACCGTGCAGACCACAGGGGGACTCCAGGCCCCAGCTTGTAACTGTGATCTGTCCAACTCCTCAACTTAAAAGATGAGGAAACTGAGGCCCAGTAAGGGGTAAGGGCTTAATCACAATGACAAATACATAAGGGGCCAAGCCCCCAGTGGGCCTGGTGTCCTGAGTCCCACCAGCAGCAAGGGGCCTGGGGCAGTGCCTCACAGGACAGAGACAGGAGCTGAGACAACATGTGTGCTGTACCTGCCTCTGAACAAACTCTGGGTGCAGGAGCTTCGTGAGCAGACCTGGTCTCTGCCCTCCCTCTCCCAGAGGGCTTCTCCCAGGAACACCGACCTGCCCAGGACGGTGCAGCCAACTCCTCAGAGGACCACATGGCTCCCAAGAAAACAACAGGAGGTGGGCAGGGCCCCACAGCCCTTTTCCACAAAGCCAAGGGTGTTTTGGACACAAGAAGGGACATGGCCCCTGCACAGCCTCTTGGCACGGCCAGTACCCAATGCCTGCCCAGGGAGCAGTGGGAGGCTTCCTACCTGACAGCCGTGAGAGAGAATGACCACCACGCAGCAGTCCAGAGCACCGTGGTCCTGCCGCGCCAGCTCCAGCAAAGCCAGCACCATTTCCTACAAGAGAGGGCTGCAGGTGAGCCAGAAGCACAGATAGGTCTGGATGCAGACTGGGCCGTTCCTAACAATAAAAGGGCCCAGCCTGGCCAGGCATGGTGGTTCACGCCTGTAATCCCAGCACTTTGGGAGGCCAAGGCAGATGGATCATTTGAGGTCAGGAGTTCGAGACCAGCCTGGCCAACATGGTGAAACCCCGTCTCTACTAAAAATACAAAAAAAAAAAATTTAGCCAGGCGTGGTGGCACACACCTGTAATCCCAGCTACTCAGGAGGCTGAGGCAGGAGAATTGCTTGAACCTGGGAGGTGGAGGTTGCAGTGAGCCGAGATCGTGCCACTGTACTCCAGCCTGGATGACAGAGTGGGACTCTGTGCCCCCGCCCCCCCCAAAAAATAAAACAACAAAGGGCCCAACCCAAAGGCCTGGGCAGAGCACTTTCTCGGCTTCCCAGGGCCAGTACCGAAGTGCTGACAGTCCCAGCAGTCGTAATAGCCACCATTTTCGGGGAGAAGGTGCTACGCTTGGGCACTGTTCATCTAACCCCCAAAACAACCCAAGGAGGCAGGTACTATTCCTGCTTTCCAGACAAGGAAACTGAGGCACAGGAGGTCACACAGCAGGTGGCCGAGAGAGCCAGTCCTCAAACCCGGACTTCTGCGTCTGAACTTGAACCTGTAGCCGCTGGGCCGTCCTACCTCCCATGGTCCTCCAGATGTAAGGGCTCGCCTGGGGAGTCAGCTGGCTTTTGGAGTCTCTCAAAAGATACTTCCCCACCCGCTGCCCCCCACCCTGTCTCCCTCCACAGATAGTGAGTGTACCTTGGCAGTCAGGTCGCCCTTCACCTCCACCATGAAATGCAGCGAGGAGAAGCGACGCCGCAACTTCTCACAGTCGATGTTGGAGCCAGTGCGGGTGCGGAGCCCGGACTCACGGCAGAAGTTCACATTGTTGATAATGAGGCAGTGGCCACAGGGCTCCATGCTCAGGATGTAAGCCTGCCAGCACAGGGACCCACGTAAACCCGGGCTCTCCCCACGCTCCCTAGAGGACAGTCTGGAGAGGCGGGAAGAAAACGGGGTCTGCCCTCCCGCACAAGGAGTAGCAGGGTCTCCACCCGGCATTCCAGGGCAAAAGAGAAGCAACTGCAGGGAAGACTAGCACTAGAAGGTGACCCCCCCATCTTGGTATTAAGGGAAGGGAGCTGGTAACCTGGAAATCCAACAGCCATGAGCATTCATCCCAAAGGACCTCACGGGTCACCTAGGCCAGGAGTGTACCTGAGAACTCTGTCAGCAGAACCATGCCCAGGCCACCTGGAGGCACCCAAGGCTGCTCCCTCCCCAGGCTCAGTCCCCTTGTAATTCTCTCAAGGCAGCCTGTTCTTTTGTTGATGGTACTTATCACTATTTCTATTTATATACTCATTTGTCTAACTTCTCTCTCGCCTAACTGACTGATGGCTCCTTCCCAGGTGGCCCCAGCACAGAGCATGGGAGCCACACAATAAATACTTGTGAATGAGAGAGTGGCGACTTGGTCTGGATCCCGATGCCCGCCCCTCATCAGGTCTGCCCTGCTTCTGCTGCCAGCTTTGCAGATGAGGAAGCGCAGAGATGAACAATCTGCCCCAGCAGGCGCTGGGCCGGAGTCAGGGAGGCTGGGACCAGACCCCCACTGCACTGCCTAGGGTTGGGTTCCCTGGGCTCCTGACACGCCTGCAGGGAAGGACCTGAGGGGTGGGGAGGGAAGGGCCCAGAGCCCGAGCTACTGGCCCAAATTTCATGGAGACTCACCAAATCTGCATTTCCCCTCAAACTCTCAAGAGCACCTGAAGAGGCAGAGAAAGAGAGAAACATGAATGTTGGGTTACAGCAGAGGAGGGGCAAGGGGCTCTGTGAGGACAGCCCCCCAAGAACAGAGCAGCGAGAACTCAGACCCTCAGACTCTGCTGGTGGGAGAGCCACCTTGGAGATCTGTTTAGAGGTTTCTAACAAAGTTAAACACACACCTACCCTCTGACAGCAAGTCCACCCTCAGGTATATATCAAAGAGCAAGGAGTGCAAACGGGCACAAAAGACTTGGCCAAAATGTTCCCTGAGGCCTTATTCATCACGCCCCAACATGGAAACAACCAATCTAACAACAGTTTGGTAGATATACTACAAATTGTGATACAGCCACACAAGAGAACATTACACAGCCTAAAAAGGAATGAGCTACTGATGATACAGGAGACAGAAAGAAATTATTTAGGCAGATAGTGAGGGTAAAACAGTCCTCGGCAGAATTTCCCTTTTAACAAAATCCCCAAATCGTTTCGTTTCTTTTTTTTCTTTTTTTTTTTCTTTTTTGAGATGGAGTTTCACTCTTGTCGCCCAGGCAGGAGTGCAATGGCGCTATCTTGGCTCACTGCAAACTCTACCTCCCAGATTCAAGCAATTCTCCTGTCTCAGCCTCCCAAGTAGCTGGAATTACAGGCACCCACCACCATGCCCGGCTAATTTTTTTGTATTTTTAGTAGAGATGGGGTTTCACCATGTTGGCCAGGCTAGTCTCAAACTCCTGACCTCAGTTGATCCACCCACCTCAGCCTCCCAAAGTGTTGAGATTACAGGCATGAGCCACTGCACCCAGCCTCAAATCATTTCTTTTCTAACAAAGAGCAGCCTGAAAAATCAAGCTGCAGACATAGATAAGCAAGCTGGAAGCTCACATGAGTGAATGCCAGCAGCTGTGCCAATAGAAAAGGGCTACCAGGGGGCCAGGTATACTCAGCAAGGAGGCTCTATCTTCCCTTTTGTCACCACAAGACAGTAAAGAAGTAGGCAACATGGCACTGGCCAGGTAGAGAACCCATCTGCATAACACAAGATTGGAGTGGGGCTGGCCAGCTTTTCGCACCACATGCAAATGGCACACCTAGCCCTAACCAGTTTTATGCATCCTATGCAAATGAAACACCTGGTCTGACCAATCTTTGTGCCCTTTGTAAATCAGACACCATCTCCTCAGGCTCATCTTTAAAACCCCTTGCATTTCATTGCAGAAACAGCAACCCATTTCACTGGGACCCCTCTCTCTGCAGCAGAGAGAGCTCTTCTCTTTCTTTCACCTATTATACTTCCACTCTGAACCTCACTGTATGTCCGTGTCCTAGTCTTCCGTGGCTGTGAAGACAATGAATCTTGGGTATTTACCCCAGACGAGTGACACCGCTTCACTGATACACGCAATGCGGGATAACCTTGAAAATGTGCTGCGTAAGGCCAGGTGCGGTGTCTCACGCCTATAATCCTGGCGCTTTGGGAGGCAGATCACCTGAGGTCAGGAGTTCGAGACTAGCCTGGCCAACGTGGTGAAACCCCATCTGTACTAAAAATACAAAAAAAAAAAAAAAAGAAAAATTAGCCAGGCGAGGGGGCAGGCGCCTGTAATCCCAGCTACTCGGGAGGCTGAGGCAGGAGAATCGCTTGAACCTGGGAGGCAGAGGTTGCAGTGAGTCGAGATCACGTCATTGCACTCCAGCCTGGGCAACAAGAGCAAAACTCCATCTCAAAAAAAAAAAAAAGAAAGAAAACGTGCTGTGTGAAAAAAGCCAGACACCAGAGAGTATAGAAATAGTGTGGTCTCATTGAGAAGAAATTCCAGAGCAGAAAGAGGTGAGAGAAGCTCAGGAGAGCGGATGCTCACTGTCTGCGAGTCCACAGGGGCCCAGCACAGAGCAGGTCCTCAGGAAATACTTGCAGAATGAATAAATGAATAAAGATGATTATTTTCCATCAACATCAAAAGAGTTTCATTTCCGTTAGCAAGAAGTTGACTGGCCACCAGCCTAAAAGGTTATGAGATGTTTTTTCTTTTTTTTTTGAGACAGAGTCTCGCTCTGTCACCCAGGCTGGAGTGCAGTGGCGCGATCTTGGCTCGCTGCAACTTCTGCCTCCTGGGTTCAAGCGATTCTCCTGCCTCAGCCTCCCAATTAGCTGGGAGTACAGGCACCTGCATCACGCTTGGCTAATTTTTGTATTTTTAGTAGAGATGGGGTTTCACCATGTTAGCCAGGCTGGTCTCGAACTCCTGACCTCAGGTGATCCACCTGCCTCGCCCTCCCAAAGTGCTGGGATTACAGGCATGAGCCACCACGCCCGGCCTACATTTTTTCTTTTTTAAACAAGGAGAATACAGTGGCCACCTCCAAGTTGCAGTGGAGCCCATACTCCTGTTTCAATAACAGTGCCATTCCTTGCTTAGAACAGGTCTGAACTATTCTGCCAGCTTAAAGGCCACAGCAGAAAAGCACTCACATCCCATTCACATCCCATTTTTAAAGTTAGAAATGGTTTTACCTACCCTGAAAATTCCTATTCATCCACAGACTTCATTCTGAGAACATTTGCTCATTTCCAAAATTCCGCTGTACCCCAAAAATATAACTACTATCCACTACTGAGGAATTCACTCATTCCCCAAATTAGAAATATCTATTGATAAAGCAAAATGACTGCTCTCAAGAGGCCAAGGGCTACAGGTGCCCATGGAGGGAGCAAATCAACCAAGGGGTGCCCAAAGAAAGAGGGAGAGGAGACACTCCAGGCAGAGGCCCCGGCATGAGCAAAGGCAGGGAGGATGCAGGAGCATGGCATGTTCAGGGCCCCTCAAGTTGGGTGACATGGTCAGATACAAGGTGCGTGTGACCAGTTTCTCCTGAAATGGCCACTCCCATGGGGACAATAAACACACATGGCTAAGTGTGTGCAAAAGAATCAGTCTTCCAGCCGGAGTCACTGGGCATGTGCCCAGGTCTCCAACACAAACAGAAGAGGGCAAGCACATCCTCTCTGCCACCCAAGGGAAAGAAGGGGTTTCGTC
This sequence comes from Pan troglodytes, assembly GCF_028858775.2. NCBI lineage: Eukaryota > Metazoa > Chordata > Mammalia > Primates > Hominidae > Pan > Pan troglodytes. Next base: position 215,695,342 of record NC_072398.2, on the reverse strand, counting down.
CCTCCGAACCTATGCTGGAATCACCCCAGAAGTGGCAGCAGAAGAGTTCCCACAAGGGAGTGCCCCAAACTGTCCTAAGATGGGGCCAGTTGGGATTCCAAAGAAAGAAGCAATAAATGCCAGGGCGATCTGGCCAAAGCAATCCTCGAGGTGCAGAGGCGAGAAAAAAAAACAGGTGTCTACCTAGGTTTGGTCCATAGTGAAGAGGTCAGGGTAAGGAGTTTATATGAGGGTTTAAGGAATTTGGCTCAGGGCCAGGGCTGGTTTCTTTCAGTGTTTTGGGTGATAACCTAGATACCTTTTTGTTTTGTTTTGTTTTTGGAGACGGAGTCTCACTCTCTTGTCCAGGCTGGAGTGCAGTGGTGCAATCTCAACTCACTGCAAACTTTGCCTGCTGGGCTCAAGTGACCCTCCCTCCTAAGCCATCCAAGTAGCTAGGACTACACCACCACACCTAATTTTTTTTTTTTTTCAGACAGAGTCCCGCTCTGTCACCCAGGCTGGAGTACAATGGCACAATCTTGGCTCACTGCAACCTCTGTCTCCCAGGTTCAAACAATTCTCCTGCCTCAGCCTCCCAAGTAGCTGGGATTACAAGCACACACCACCACGCCCAGCTAATTTTTGCATTTTTAGTAGAGACAGGGTTTCATCATGTTGGCCAGGCTGGTCTCAAACTACTGGCCTCAAGTGATCCATCCATCTTGGCCTCCCCGAGTGCTGGGATCACAGGCGTGAGCCACCATGCCCAGCCTACCTAGATACCTTTATCAATGCCTGAGAATGTTTAAGGCCCAGGTTTGGGCTCAGGTCTGCTGGGAAAAACCTGTAGCTGGCTGGGTCACAGGGTGGTCAAAGCACTCTGTGATTTTCAATCAGGACACAGAAAGAAACAGGGGAACTGGGGGACCCAACAGAAGGGAAGATGCCCTAGGACTGGCCCTCCCCAGCCCTTGGCAATTTAGAAATCACAGAAGGAAGCAGAGCTGACCAACAAGACCCAAGGCTCACTCAATAGGAGGCCCCATGTGAAGTCCCTCCACACACTGCCTCACTTACTCCTCAGAGCAGGCCCTTCAGCACAGAAGTACTGGCACATATCCCCATTTGCCAGAGGGGAATTGGGGGCTCAGAGACCCTGAGTTGTAATGGGAGGTGAGCACAGCCACCAGCCCCAGAGCAAAGAGACCAAGAAGCCAGGTAGGGTTGAAAAGCCAACTTCTACTTTCAAGGAAGTTCCAACCCAGGCAAGGCATGAGCAGAGAAAGCCACTGATGGTTGAGTTCACACGTCAACTTGACTAGATCACAGGGTACCCAAATATTTAGTTAAATATAACAGTATTTCTCAGGGTGCCTGTGAGAGTGTTTTGGGGATGAGAATGGGATGTGAATAGGTAGACAGAGTAAAGCAGATGGCACTCCCCAGGAGGGTGGGCCACGTCCAATCCGTCAAGGGCCTGAATAGAACGAAACAGTGGAGAATGGGAGAATTTGATCTCTCTCTGTCTCACTACTTGAGCTGGGACATCAGTCTTCTCCTGCCTTTGGAATGGAACTTCTACCATTGGTGGTCCTGGATCTCAGGCCTTCAGACTCAGACTGGAACTACACCACCAGCTTTCTTGGTCTCCAACTTGCAGATGGCAGATCTTGGAACTTCTCAGCGTCCATAATTGCATGAGCCTGTTCCTTGTAATAAATATGTTTTTAGATAAAAAAATATATATATACACACAAAGAAAAATGCATATATCTTTCTATATATATCCGTGTGTGTATGTGTGTATGTGTATATATATAAAACAGAGGCCCAGAGACTCAACTACTTGTCCACTGTGACACAGCTGCTAAGTGTTGGAGTTGGGCTTTGAACCAAGTACCTCGGACTCACTCCATCACTGCCTCATAAAGGACAAATGGCTTGGCCAGGTGCAGTGGCTCACGCCTGTAATCCCACCACTTTGGGAGGCTGAGGCGGACAGATCACGAGGTCAAGAGATCAAGACCATACTGGTTAACATGGTGAAACCCCGTCTCTACTAAAAAAAATACAAAAAAATTAGCTGGGCATGGTGGCAGGTGCCTGTAGTCCCAGATACTCGGGAGGCTGAGGCAGGAGAATGGCGTGAACCCAGGAGGCAGAGCTTGCAGTGTGCGGAGATCGCGCCACTGCACTCCAGCCTGGGCAACAGAACAAGACTCCGTCTCAAAAAAAAAAAAAAAAAAAAAACGAACGGCTCATTCTCTTTCTTGTCTGTGTATATGTGCCATTAATCATTAGCTCATGCAAATGTTTACTAAGTACCTGCTGAGTTCTAGGTGTTGGGGATGCAGCATTGAACAAAAGATGCTGTTTTATACACATACACACACCCCCTATTGGTTCTCTTTCTCTGGAGAATCATGAGAACACAGCCACCAACAGTTCTCCCAGCCCTCCCGGGCAAGAGGCCCTGGCTGGAACAAGCAGTTACACACAAGGCATCACGTCTGAAACTAAGAAAGTTCCTTCCATTCTGAAGGAAAAGGCATTTTCCTTTGAATATACAAAGACAAAGCCACTCTCTCTGGTGGGTCCCCTAATGATGCACCTCTAAAGCACCGTGTTCAGCTTCATAGCACTACCCACAGCCGTGAATAAAGACCAAATTAGGCAAGCATGAACTGAGTACCTGCCCCTCTCCACCTGAAGGCAAGGACTGGGCATCCTTGTTCGAAGCTGCATCCCCAACACCTAGAACCCAACAGGTACTTAGTAAACATTTGTGTGAGCTAATGAGTAATGGCACAAATATAGGGACAAGAAAGAGAATGAGCCATTTGTTCTTCATGAGACAGTGATGGAGTGAGTCTGAGGTACTTGGGTTCAAATCCCAACTCCAACACTTAGCACCTGTGTCACAATGGGCAAGGAGCTCAGAGTCTCTGGGTCTCTGATTTCCCCATCTGTATTACAGGATAATAGGAGCAACTACCAACCTCATAGGATTGTGATGACACCTCAAACAATTAATACATGTGAGGCACATAGAACAATATCCGACACACTTGACAACTCAATAAAACTGATGTGTCCACATTATTATTCATTGACACTCATGCTCAATGAATATGTATGAGTGCAGTGTGTGTACTCAGCCCCACCACACTAACCCTTTGGGCCAGATTCTTCTTTATTGTGCAGAGCTACTCTGTACACTGTTGGGTTTTGGCAGCATCTCTGTCTACCCACTAGATGCCAGTAGCACCCAGCCACCCTCAGCTGTAACAACCAGATTTGTCTCTAGACATTGTCAAATGTCCCTTGGAGGTCGGGGAAAAATCGTCCCCAGTGTGAAACACTGACCTACAGCATCCTTTCCTGTATTCACTTATTAAAGGCTCTGCTGCTGGCCCTATTCTTGCTCAGCCAGACCTTCCCATACATATGAATACACAGCTCTTCCTTTGTGGGTCACCATGAAACCTACCTTGGGAAATATTCCCATGCAGTACTCTGGAGTCTAAGGCCCAGCATCTAAAAAGGACATCTCTCAGCAGCTCATGGAAAATGGGACAGTCGCTCTATTAAGCCAGAAGACCTAGGCCCAAGTCCTAGCTCTGTACTGGAACTCACTTTGTGACTGTTGCTCTCAGAACCCAGTTTCCTCCCCTGTAAGTAGCATATAATGACAGACGGGCTTGCCATGTCTACCACGGCACAGGGTGGTTTTGATGACCTGAAAAAACACTGTGTATTCTACAAAGTGATATTCACATTATTTAAAGTGATCTTGGGCCAGCTGTGCTGGCTCATACCTATAATCCCAGCACTTTGGGAGGCTGAGGCGGGTTTATCACTTGAGGTCAGGAGTTCAAGACCAGCCTGGCCAACATGGGGAAACCTTGTCTCTATCAAAAAATACAAAAACTAGCCAGGCATGGTGGTGCACCTGTAGTCCCAGCTACCTGGGAGGCTGAGGTGAGAGAATTGCTTGAACCTGGGAGGCAGAGGTTGCAGTGAGCCGAAAACACACCACCGCACTCCACCCTGGGTGACAGAGTAAGACTCTATCTCAAAAAATAATAATAATAAAGTAAAAATAAGTGATCTTACTATTGCTGTTGTTATTTACCCTTCAGAATTAAGCTCCTACTAGGAATAAATATTCACAACAAACAGGAAATAAAACACCTTCCAAAAAAACAGGAAGTTTCAAATTCTGACTGTTGGTCCTAAATGACTCACGTTGACATTTCCCAGAACCAAATAACAACAGATGAGCTTTGTATTCTGCCTGCCTCCTTTACAGGATAGTAATGCACATGGCCAATTCCAGAACCAGTCTTCTTCCTTACACTTCAAGCAAATGCAGCTTCCTACCCTTACCATGTTTGTCTGTTTCTCTGCTTTAGTGGATTGCCCAAAAATCACCATTATGCAGCAAGTACTCAATAATGTTCACCATTACTATTATGAATATTAACTCTGATACCATGCAATGGTCCACCAGGCACCCATGAAACAGGAAGTGCTAGAGCTCCACACGCTGCCATGGGAACAAAGCCCCAACTGAAAACAACCCACATGTCCATCAATAGGAAAATGGTTAAATAAATTGTGGATTATTCAGAACAGGAACTGCTGCCATCTAGAAATTAAAAAGAATGAACTACTGATATGCACAACAATATGAATGAGTTTTGGTGAATTTTTGTTGAAAGAAAACAGCACTTTTTACCCATCACACAGGAAAAAATGTCAATATTCACTGTTGGCAAGAATGTGGGAAAGTGGTCACCTTCACTCGCAGTTGGTGAGATTATAAAATGACACAATTTGGGCCGAGTGCAGTGGCTCACACCTGTAATTCCAGCACTTTGGGAGGCCGAGGTGGGCAGATTACTGGAGCACAGGAGTTTGAGGGCAGCCTGGGCAACACGGTAAGACCCTATCTCTACAAAAAATTTTAAAATTGGCCAGGCATGGGCTGGGAGTGGTGGCTCACACCTTTAATCCCAGCACTTTGGGAGGCTGAGGCAGGTGGATCACTTGAGGCCAGGAGTTCAAGATCAGCCTAGGCAACATGGTGAAACCCCATCTCTACTAAAAATACAAAAATTAGCCAGGCATGGTGGCGGCTGCCTGTAGTCCCAGCTACTTAGGAGGCTGAGGCAGGATAATTGCTTGAACCCAGGTGGAGGTTGCAGTGAGCCGAGATTGCGCCACTGCACTCCAGCCTGGGTGACAGCGAGACTCCCTCTTAAAAAAAAAAAAAAAAAAAAAATTGGCCAGGGAAAACACGCACAGCTATCCAGGAGGCCGAGATGGGAGGATTGCTTGAGCCCAGGATATCAAGACCAGCCTGGGCCACATGGTGAGACCCTGTCTCTACAAAAAATACAAAAAAATTAGCCAGGCCTGGTGGCGCACACAGCTACCCGGGAGGCTGAGTGGGAGGATCACTTGAGCCTGGGAGTTCAAGGATGCAGTGAGCCGTGATCATGCCACTGCACTCCAGCCTGGGCCACAGAAGACCTTGCCTCAATTAAAAAAAAAAAAAAAGACACAATTTTTCAATTTCTTTTTTCTTAGAGATAGGATCTCACTAAGTTGCCCAGGCTGGCTGTGAATTCCTAGGCTCATGTAGTCCTCCTGCCTCAGCCTCTCAAGTAGCTTGTCCTACAGGCTCACACCACCACACCTGGCTAAAATGACATATTTTTGAAGTATAAGTTGGTAGCATCTATCGGACAGGAACAAGTACCCTTTAACACACAATTCCATTTCTAGAAATATCCTGCAGTCAGAACTAGACGCACATGCAAGGCTCACTGCAGAAATAACACAATGTCCACCAGCATGAGTCGGATCAATGAGGTGTGTCCCACAAAGCACACATGGGGCTACCCTGCAGAGCAGACAGAACAGGTAAGCCCGGGCTGCAGCCCTGTCTCCACTCCTCACTAGCTGTGTGATTTGGCACAAGTCATCTCCCAATCTGTGGCTCACTTTGTCTAACAGCAAAGCACCTGCCTTACAAGAGAGATGGAGAGATTAAATTAGATCATTTATGTAAGCACTCCGAACGGTGCCTGGCAAATAGCAATTACTCAATAATGTTCACCATTACTATTATGATTATTAACTTTGATACCATGCAATGGTCCACCAGGCACCCATGAAACAGGAAGTGCTAGAGCTCCACACGCTGCCATGGGAACAAAGCCCCAACTGAAAACAACCCACATGTCCATCAGTAGGAAAATGGTTAAATAAACTGTGGATTATTCAGAATGCCATGTAGAAATTAAAAAGAATGAACTACTGATATGCACAACAATATGAATGAATTTCAAAGATATAATGATGAATGAAAGAAGCCAGGCTCAAGAGTATATAAGACTATATAGGATTTATATTGAAGTTCAAGGACAAGCAAAAGGGATCTCTGGCGATAGAGATGAGAACGGTGATTACCTTGGGAAAGGGGAAGTGGGAAGAAATGGAAAGAGAGTCAACGGTCTTACAGGACCCCGGAATGTTTTCATCTTGATGATATGGGTATTAGTTACCTGTGGGTATGCATAGGTAAAAATCACCCAGCTTACTCTTGGGATTTATGCATTTTATTGGATGTAGCCGTGTGACCTTTGGCAAAGTGTTTAATTTCCGTGAGCTTCAGTCAGTTTCTCCATCAACAAGGATGGGTCTAATGATACCTGCCTTGCAAGGTTGCTATAAAGGAAGAAGGTAAGGGTAAATACTTTGCAGATGTCTGTTTGTATGGGGCAGATACAACTGAGGCCTTTCTCCTGCCCCCAGACATGAGGTAGTCCAGGCTACCCACCCAGACTGAAAGGCAAATCCAAAACAATAGATGGCTCTGGAAACATTGATCAAAACCTGGGGCCTGCTATCTCAAAGGCAGGAAAAAAAACAAAAACAAAAACAAAAAACCTGGGACATCCAAAACAGACCTCAACACATGCTTTTCAGAGGAGGGGCTGCCAAGATTCAACCTCCTGAAAACCTCCCAGAATTTTGCCATCCCTATGAACATTCAGAAAGACAATGCTAAAATTAAATTCTGAATCTCAGCCCACCCAGCTGTACTCATAGTGAGTCCCAAATGACTACGTGTCATGCCCACCCACCAATCACTCTCTTGCTACTTACCGACATCACCGAATCCTCCAGAACCAATGTCCACTGGTCTGGGTGTTTCCGGTCTGAGAACCTCTGGTTTGCGAATCTCTGGTCTGAGCACCACTGGGGTAAGGTTTTCTAGGGTTGGCTTCGACAACTTTGCTGCTTGCCTGTTAGTTCGCAGAAACGAAGCCAGCATGTCCTGGCCTGTGTCCTCTAAGCAGGAGATGAACAAAGGAAGAGCCTGACTCCCTCGAGTCTCCAGATCTATGATCAGCTGCCTGGCCTGATCCCGCCGAGATCCAGAGCCTGCCCGCTGTTTGGAAAGAAAGGCAGGATACTAATTATCCATGTACTTTTATATGGCTCTCACCTTGTCTCCCCATTTCCCAGCTACTGTAAGTCTAAACAATCAGGCACGTGGGCAGCAATGGAGCTGCAGGTGCACTGAGTGTGTGCCATTTACCAGCCTTTGCTGATCTGTTCATTATTTTGCAGGGCAAAAGATGCCCAGCACTATGCTAAGTGCTGAAAATGCTGCCATGGACAGTCTCAGTCCTTAAGGAGCAAATTTCTAATGGGGAATGCAATCAGACAAATCAGCAATGACACAACAAGAGACAAGTGCCCAGAGGGAAGCACATGGGGCTGAGGATATCAGGAAGTGAATAGCGAATTCAGAGTCTTATGAGGTGGGAGGTAGATAGTGGCAAGGGACAAGGCCTTTGTGTGGCCAGGCCAAGAAATTCATCCTAAGACCTGTCAGGTGCCACCAAAGAGTTTTTTGGTTTTGTTTTTGTTTTTGTTTTTGTTTTCTTGAGACGGAGTCTCACTCTGTCACCCAGGCTAGAGTGTACTGGTGCAATCTCAGCTCACTGCAACCTCCAACTCCAAGGTTCAAGCGATTACCCTGCCTCAGCCTCCGGAGTAGTTGGGGTTACAGGCACGCACCACCATGCCTGGCTAATTTTTTTTTTATTTTTAGTAGAAACAGGGTTTCACCATGTTGCCCAGGCTGGTCTTGAACTGACCTCAAGTGATCCTCCAGCCTTGGCCTCCCAAAGTGCTGGGATTATAGGCATGAGCCATCGTGGACAGCCATCGGTTGTTTTTTTGTTTGTTTTTTGAGGAGTCTTGCTCTGTCACCCAGGCTGGAATGCAGTGGCACCATCTCAGCTCACTGCAACCTCCACCTTTTGGGTACAAGTGATTCTCCCACATCAGCCTCCCAGGTAGCTGGGACTACAGGCACCCACCACCATGCCTGGCTAATGTTTGTATTTTTTGGTCAAGACAGGGTTTCACCATGTTGGCCAGGCTGGTCTCAAACTCCTGACCTCAAGCGATCCACCAACCTCAGCCTCTCAAAGTGCTAGGATTACAGGCGTGAGCTACCATGCCCGGCCACCAAAGAGTTTTAAGAATGGAGTGACAGAGACAGATATGGCCTTTCAAAAAGTCATCCAGGGGTCAGAGTGAAAAATGGAAAGGAGTGAGCCATAGCCAGATCAGGAGGCAGCAAAGATGGTGCAGCTAGAATACAGAGAAGTGAAAGGACAAAGCAGAGATACAAAGAGGGAGGGTCCATAGGACATGGGCACTGACTGGGGGGACTGTGAAGACAGAGCAAGGGTCAAGGTTGACAGGCAGGCCAGGCACAGTGGCTCATGCTTGCAATTCCAGCACTTTAGGAGGCTGAAGTGGGAGGATAGCTTGAGCCCAGTTCGAGACTAGCCTGGGCAACACAGTGAGACCCTGTCTCTACAAAAAATAACAAAAAAAAGCCAGGTATGGTGTCACGCACCTGTAGTCCCAGCTACTCAGGAGGCTGAGGCTCCCAGGAGGATGGCTCGAGCCCAGGAGATAAGGCTGCAGTGAGCTGTGATAGCACCACTGCACTTCAGCCTGGGCGACAGAGCAAGACCCTGTCTCAAAAAAAAAATTGAGAGGTGTCAGGATGGTGGGGTCAGTCACTAAGAAGGAAGAGTCTGGTTATCTGCCACCTGTCCTCAGATACCCAGCACTGGACAGGTTCTCAGGATCCACAGCGATAAGATGGCACCGTGTCCTCAACTATCCTACAGCAGCACTGTCTATGAGAACCTTCCGTGATGATGGAAATATTCTTGGTCTGTATTGTCCTATTTGGTAACCATATATCACGTGACCATTAAGCACTTGGGTAGTACAACTGAGGAACTGAATTTTTGTGGGCGAAAGATTACCCAGGTGCCGAGGCAAGAGACTGAAGCCACAAACTGTTTCAGTATAATAAAGAAAATAGTTAGAATAAGAATAGTCATAATACAAATTAGGTATAGAGATGATCATGGACAATTATCAATCATTATTATAAACATTATTAATCATTAGCTTTTAATATTACTCTTTGTTGCATTGCTAATATAACTTAGGAATAACCGGCGGGTATAGGGTCAGGTGCTGAAGGGACATTGTGAGAAGTGACCTAGAAGGCAAGAGGTGAGCCCTCTGTCAGGCCCACATAAGGGCCGCTTGAGGGCTCCTTGGTCAAGCGGTAATGCCAGTGTCTGGGGACACACCCATTACTTAGCAGACCGCGAAGGGGAGTCTCCTGCCAGGCGCGGTGGCTCACGCCTGTAATCCCAGCACTTTGGGAGGCCAAGGCAGGCAGATCACAAGGTTAGGAGTTCAAGACCAGCCTGACCAACACGGTGAAACCCGTCTCTACTAAAAATACAAAAAAATTCGCTGAGCGTGGTAGTGCACACCTGTAATTCCAGCTACTCAGGAGGCTGAGGCACAACAGCTTGAACCCTGGCTGGGCGCGGTGGCCCAAGCCTGTAATCCCAGCACTTTGGGAGGCCAAGGTGGGCAGATCACGAGGTCAGGAGATTGAGACCATCCTGGCTAACACGGTGAAACCCCATCTCTACTAAAAATACAAAAAATTAGCCGGGCGTGGTGGCGGGTGCCTGTAGTCCCAGCTACTCGGGAGGCTGAGGGAGGAGAATGGCATGAACCCAGGAGGCGGAGCTTGCAGTGAGCCGAGATTGTGGCACTGCACTCCAGCCTGGGCGACAGAGCGAGACTCCGTCTCAAAAAAAAAAAAAAAAAAAAGGAAAATAGCTTGAACCCGGAAGGCGGAGGTTGCAGTGAGCTGAGATCGTACCATTGCACTCCAGCCTGGGCGACAAAGTGGGACACAACCTCAAAAAAAAAAAAAAAAGAAAGGGAGTCTCCTTTCCTTGGAGGCGTCAGGGAGCACTCTGCTCCACCAGCTTCTTGTGGGAGGCTGGATATTATCCATGCCTGCCCGCAGTCATCCGGAGACCTAAACCCCTCCCTGTGGTGCTGTGCTTCCATGGTCACGCTCCTTGCCCACTTTCATGTTCCTCCCGTACTCCTGGTTCCTGTTTGAAGTTCATAGATAGGGTAGAAGAAATAGTGAAAGTCTTAAAGTCTTTGATCTTTCTTATAAGTGAAAAGAAGAAAATGCTGACGTATGCTGCCTTCTCTCTCTGCTTCGGCTACCTAAAAGGGAAGGGCCCCCTGTCCTATGATCACGTGACTTGCTTCACCTTATCAATCACTTAGAAGATTCACCCTCCTTACCCTGTCCCCTTGCCTTATATCCAATAAAAGCGCAGCCAGGCATTCGGGGCCACTACCCTGTCTCCGCGTCTAGGTGGTAGTGGTCCCCCGGGCCCAGCTGTCTTTTTTTCTATCTCTTTCTCCTGTGTCTTTATTTCTACGATCTCTCATCTCCGCACACGAGGAGAAAAACCCACAGGCCCTGTAAGGCTTGACCCTACCAATTTTTAGTTTTATTTAATTTTAATTACTTCAAATTTACCTTTAACGACATGTGGCTAATGGCTACTATTGGGAACAGCACAGACCTGTAGTGCCACTGAGAAGGTAAGTCTCACTAGCAGAACAGTTGGCTACATGCAAATAGATGGTGGTGTTTAGGTTTCTCTCCACATTTGCTGAACACTCCAGGAGGTCAACACTGTATTAAATGCATTGTTTCATCTTTTTCTCCCTCAATAACTTTATAGAGTTAAATTAGAATTTCCCAACTTTTTAGGGTAAAAAATTTCAGGGAAACTGAGTCATAGGGTTTTTCTGTTTGTTTGGTTCATTGGTTGTGGTTTTTTACAACTTGCTAATATGTAACAAGGCCAGGATGAGAGCCCAGATCCAACTGGTTCCAAAACCTGCCTGTTTTTCAGCCATACTGAATGGCAAAATGGCAACCTGTGGTTCCCACAAGGTTCTTAAAAAATTTCTGAATTTGTTGCTAACATTTTAAGCCAGGGAATTTGACAGAGGAATCAAGATTTTCAGCTTCTTTTTTAAGATGTGAAAGCTGGGCCGGGTACAGTGGCTCACACCTGTAATCCCAACACTGAGGCAGGAGAATCACTTGAGGCCAACAGTCTGAGACTCATCTAGGCAACATAGCAAGACTCCTATCTGTACAAAAAAAAAAATTTTTTTAATTAGCCAGGCATGGTGGCATGTGCCTAAAGTCCCAGCTGCTCTAAAGGCTGAGGCAGGAAGACCACTTAAGCCCAGGAGGTCAAGGTCGCAGTGAGCCATGATCTCATCCCTGCACTCCAGGCTGGGCAAGAGTGAGACCCTGCCTCAAAGTAAGTGTAAGATGTGGCAATACTGGGCCATTTGTTGATATGGCCATACTCAGCTGGAGACGGAGGGCAGTGCAAAGGCTATCCACTATGACGCCCATCCATTGGTCCTCCATGGGCATTTGAGCTTGTGATCCCCGTGAACATTCCTGAAGGCAAGGACTGTGGCCTCAAACCATTACTGTTCCCCAGTAGGGGCCACACAGAAGTCACAAAACTTATTTTATTATTAATGAATAATTACTCATATGATACTCAATTATTTAAAGACTCTTTCCCTGGGCCAGGGCACTGGCCAGGGATATCCAGCCAGCCACTCACACCTACTGCACCTCATGGTAGGAAATATCTCCTGCATCCTCACAGGCCTGTGATGAGGGTCAAATGAGACAAAGATGGGAAAGTGCTTTTAAACAAAACCTCAAATGTTTGACTTTATTATTCTCCATTCTGCATCAGGTCCCCTCATTTCCAAAACCTCTTAACAAAACATAAACTGAACACAGAAGGGGCTGGCCAAAGAGGGCAGGGCACGCTGAGCCCCCGCTCTGTGCCTGGCACTACAGTTTCACATCCGTTATTTCATTTAGTCCTTATGACAGTATTATTCTTATTCCCATTTCACAGCCCAGAAACTGTGGCTCAAAGAGGGTAAGTGACTGGCCCAAGAACACGCTGCCAGGCAGCCTGATGCCAAAGTGGGTTCCTGAAACCTCTATGCTAGAAAAGTAAAAACGCACACGCCTCCTTCCTCGCAAGTATTAACGTAAATTAAAATGGAGACCAACCATGAAGAATTCCTGAGCAGACAAAACCAATCAGGTATCCTAAGTGACCTAAATCTTGCTTAAACTGCAAACATAAGCAAAATTTAACTTGGGTCATATCTGATAAATGCTTATGTTAGAGAGAAATAAAACTTAAGACCAGCCAATCATAAGCAAGCATAAGCAGTCAATTAACAGACCTTAAAAAAAAAGGCAATTTTGTAACTGCAAACCAATCAAATAATTTCTTTATTTTGCTTCCACATTTTCCCAATAAATAATTGCCTCTGACGTTTTGTCATTGCAACACTAAACCTCTTTCAGTCTGATGTTCTCCAATTCATGAATTGTTTCTTATTCAAAGTTTTCAAGATGTGTCTCACATTTTTCCTTTACACAAGAAACACAAGCACTAACAATGTACGCTGACTATGGCATGGAATCGCTTTAGCGAACACCCGACTAAGAGGTGTTTGGGATTCTTTGGCTCCGCTGAGGGGTTTGAAGCCACAGGGAAAGCTAGGCTCCCGCACAACGCCTCCTCGAGGGGCGTGGGGACCCGGCCGTGCAGCGCGGGGACAGGGGGCCGGGGGCGGGGGGCGCACCTGGATGTCCTCGATCATATGGGGCCTGAACAGCTCGCGGCTCAGCAGGGCGTCCCAGAGCTGGTCCACCTGCAGCTCTTCCACCAGCCGCAGCCGGCACCGCCGCAGGAGCCGCCGATCCGCTTCGTCCATGGCGAGTAGCCAACTAAGACTCCAGGCCGCCTCAGTCCGCTTCCGGGCCTCGGCCGCCCGCCCCAGTCCCCAGGACCCGCCCCAGTCCCCAGGACCCGCCCCCGCCCCAGGGCCTGCCCCCGCGTCACGGCCCCGGGTCAGTCTTCACTCCCCACCGCCTCCGGACGCATCTCCAAGGCCTCGCCCCGCCCCCAGGAGTCGCTCTTGCGTCACCGCCCCGCCCTCAGGACGCACCTCTGCGCCTCGCCCCGCCCCCAGGGCCAAGCCTCCCATCACCGCCCCGCCCCAGAACCCGCCCCGCGTCACCGCCCCGCCCCAGAACCCGCCCCGCGTCACCGCCCCGCTCCAGAGTCCACCACTGCGTCCCCGCCACAGAACCCGCCCCGTATCCCCCCACTGACCTCACGTCACCGCCCCGCCCCCGCGTTACCGTCCCGCCCGCAGGACGCATCTCCAACGCCTCGCCCCGCCCCAAGGATTCGCTCTTGCGTCACCGCCTCGCCTTCAGGACGCCTCCGCGCCTCGCCCTGTCCCAGGGTCAATTCTGGGGTCACCGCCTGTCCCCAGAACCTGCCACCGCGTCACCGCCCACTCCCCGGGACGCATCTAGAAGGTCTCGCCCCGCCCCCAGGATTCGCTCTTGCGTCATCGCCCCAACCTCAGGACGCATCTCAGCGCCTCGCGCCGACCCCAGAATCCATTCCGCGCCACCGCCCCGCCCCCAGGATTCAACCCACGCCCCCACCCCGCCCCCAAGGTCAATCTTGCGCCACCGCCCCGCCCCCAAGGGCTAGCCTCGTGCCACCGCCCCGCCTCCAAGAGCCAATCCCCTCCCCTCGCTCCACCCTCAGAGTCGTCCTTGCGTCACCGCTCAGCCTCAGACTCCAGCTCGCACTCTCGCCCTGCCCCCAAAGTCAATCCTCACCCCCAGGATCCATCCTTCTGTCACCGCCCCGCCCCAAGGCGGCACCTCCGCGACTCGCCCCGCCCCCAGGGCCCAGCCCAGCCCCCAGGGCCTAGCCCAGCCCCCAGGGCCTAGCCCCGCCCCCGCATCACCTCCCTACTCCGGGCGCAGGTGCCCCTTTGCAATTCTGGCACCAGTTCCCGGTCCACCGCGGGCCCTTCGCCAGAATTCACTATAGCCCCGCTTTTACAGAGATCCGGAGGGAGTCGTCACACTTCCAGCAAGAGGGAAACCATGAGTGGAGCCGTGATCTGTCCCGCCCATTCAACCTCCTCCGGGGCATGGCTTCCCCTTAGCCCCCTCCTCCATCCCAAGTAAAACCATAAGCTCCCCTCACTGCCCTTGTGCCCAGATCGCAGTTGACTGTTCCAAACTCGAGTGTCTGATCCAACCAAGCCCACCTTACACAGTCTTCCATTCCCTCTTCCCTCCCTCCCACCCTAACACCTCCCACACAGAAAAAAAAAAAAAAAAACGGCAGAAATCTAGTCCTCTAAACTCCCATCGTTTTGAACGGTTCATTTTCACATTTCAAAAATAATCGTTTCTGTTTACTGAGCATTTGCTAAGTCCCAGGCATCGTGCTAGCCACTTTTCATGCTTATTTCACTTATCCTTAACTACAATCCTGCCAGGAAAGTATTCCCACCCCCCGCCGGTTTTACAGATGTAGACCCTAGGGTTCAGGGAAACGAATGTTTAAGGTCACGTGGGTACTAAGTGGCCGAGGCAGGCAGGATTGAAACCCGAACCTGACTCTGTAAGCCACACTCTTAAGAATCCAAGAGTCCACCTTAGAATATAATCTCTTGAGCACCAAAACCTCAGCCCCATTCGTTCACTTCTACGAATATTTATTGAGCCTGTAGTCAAACACTGAGAACATGAAGGTGAACAAAACAAAATCCCTGCTTTTAGAGTTTACATTCCAGGGGAAGGATCAGGTGATAAACTATATCAATAAATAAGACATACTATGTTAGTGATAAATGCAAAGAGAAAAAAATAAAAACAAGACAGGGAGATATGAAAGCTCTTTATATCCGCAAGGGATCTATCTCATTGGCTCAGAGAAAGTTTCCTTCACTTACCTGTGCCTTATCCCTCTCCCCACCCCCACCGCCCTTTCCCCGTGCTTAAGGCAGAGACTGGTACATTCTTGGGTGGAGCTCGGTTTTCGGTAAAAGGGATTAAAAGTCCTGGATTCTCTCAAAAAAAAAAATAAGTAAACAAAAATAAAAGGAATGCTGGATTCTAGGCCTTGGGCAAATCTCTGCCCCTCTCTGGACCTCGGTCTCCCTATCAATATTGCAGGAGTTGGAGAGTTAAAGAATCCCTAAGGTCACTTCCAATCTGACGCTCTAAGGTTCTATGAATAGAGTTAAAGAGAATAGGGACCAGAGAGTGCGTCCCCATCCTAGCAACTGTTGCTAGACGAGGGCCATCTCCCGGTAGGAGCGGAAACACCTTCCTGGATCGAGGAGGTCCTTCTGGTATCCCATCATGCATAGCGACTTCGCCTCGCTAGGAGGCACGTTTTGGCCTCTTTGGTCACGATCAGCCTTTTGGCTGCAACCAAAGAGCGCGCCTCGTTTCTATAGCAACCACCCCAGGTCCACGCCTAGACGGCGAGTGGCAAGGGTCAAAATAGATTCGCCCAGTAGACGCCCTCGACCTGTTCGGTCCTCGCCTTCAGTGCGATAGACCTTTAAGCGTCACGTGACTCCCCTCGGGCTTGTCCCCTCCTCTTTCCCCTCCCCAGGCCCAGGCGAGCGCTGGTGTGGACGGGAAGCTCCCGGCCCGGCGAACTAACTGGAGCACGGAGCTGCAGCCGGTTGGGCCGGTGTACTTTCCCGGTAACTCCTTCCCGGCGTGACGCGCGGAACCGCGGACGCGGCGGGGCCAGGCCGACTCGGGGATTTCCCGTCAGTTCCTTCTCGTTTCCAGTCACTGCTGGCCCCGGGGGGAGCCGGGAGCCAGCAGGGCCGGGCCCTGGGCTCTCGGAGGGCGGCGGGGGAGGGGGCTGTCTCCTGCAGGGTTGCGACCTCCGGCGGGAGCGCGAGGCGGGGCTTAGACCTGGAGCTTGTCTCTGGGAGCCTCTTCCTGGTCCTGGATATGCTGCCCAGAGAGCTGGCAGCCTACCTGTTGGGCAGGTGTTTGCTGCTCCGAGGTCGGCGCCGTCTATCTCGCATGTCAGCTAAAGAACTTCCCAGACCACCGCCACTTCGGCCCTCTAACTGGAAGGAACTGACATGGTTAAATAAGGCAGCGATCGTACTGCATGGTAGAAATAATAGCACTAACGACCATTTGTTGACTGTTGACTCTGGGCTCAGTAAACCCTTTACATGCATTTAGTCCCCACATGATGATCCTTCAAGGTGGTAGTATTCATTCCCATTTTATGAATAAGGACGCTGATGCTTAGTAAGTTTAAATAATTTGCCCAAGGTAATAAAGTAGTGGAGAATAGATCCCAGTCTTCAACCCATATGCTTAACCAGTAGCTACATTGCCTTCACGTGTTTTCTAGGATATAATAGGTTGCCTTAACAAAGAAGAAACTGGTTTGTTTTAGGATTTTATTCAGCACGTATGCAATTTTAAACGTTGGTCATCAGATTAGTCAATTTTGTGAGGACTCCCAGGCGGCATTACACTTGCACTTACGGAAGTCCACCACTGTTATAGCTTTGCCCTTCTTCAGTAAGGTGTCACAGTAGACACTTGAACCTTAAGACTGTATTAACTTGTGAGAAATCAAGATAAATGTGTTCCTTGAAAAAAAAACATTGTAGGGTATAACAGCAATCATAATTGTGGAGTATAAATATCTACAGTTCCAGCACTACCCTGTTCATTAACCAGCCAGGATTATTTCCAAAATTCACAATGAATTAAGTCACTGTACTCACCAGAGATGGAGCTTGAAACTTTTAAAGACCACGCCTGCTATTTGGTCTTTGCCGTTAATTCTTCTTCACATGTAAAACTAAATTTTTTCTTGCCGGTTTTTCTCATCTGAGGTTTCCATTAATAATGACCATATTGGCCGGCGCGATGGCTCACGCCTGTAATCCCAACACTTTGGGAGGCCGAGGCGGGTGGATCACCTGAGGTCAGGAGTTCAAAACCAGCCTGGCCAACATGGTGAAACCCTGTCTCTACTAAAAATACAAAAAATTAGCTAGGCGGGGTGGCGCATGCCTGTAATCCCAGCTACTGGGGAGGTTGAGACAGGAGACTTGCTTGAACCTGGGAGGCGGAGGTTGCAGTGAGCTGAGATCCCATCATTGCACTCCAGCCTGGGCAACGAGTGAAACTCCGTCTCAAAAAAAAAAACACCATATTACTAATGATTAAAGAGCAGCTTCTCATTTTCTTGTTTGAATGGGTGTGGTGAGAAAGAATAGAATTGAGGCATACTGCGTCTTAACTACACAGTTTTTTGAGAGTGTTTCACGTCCATGTTTGTACTTATTTAATGCCCAAGAATGCCACAACTATCTCATTTTGTAGTTTTGTACATGGTAAATCTTACAGTTTCATGAGTTTGTTTAACATGTACTCAATGAAGTATTCTTAAACCATTTATTTTATTTATTCTTATCAGAATAAATGAAATCATGTATTTGAAAGGTAGTCTTCCTGATTATCCTATTTAGGTTTTCTCTCATTTATGTATTATTTCTGCATCCCATTCATTTTCATTCATTTCTAAAGCTTTTCTAGTCCAAGTATTCTGGAGAGTTGCTATTCTTATTACTCATCTTTTCATCTGTAATAGTTCTCATTTGTGATATTCAAAAGTAGTAGCGAGATTTTTATTTTAAGATATAGTTCAACAGCTTGACACTTTTCCTGCAAAATACCTTTTGTTGGTTTTGTTTTTCATCTATATATCTTATACCTTTACCTAAAAAGCAAGACTGTCCAGGTTTCTGCCACTGAAACTCATTGCCTCTTCAATCATTTCAGCTCTGGAAAGGAAGAGAAATGGAAGTGAGAAAGTTGAGCATTTCCTGGCAGTTCTTGATAGTTCTGGTTCTGATCCTGCAAATTCTGTCTGCGTTGGATTTTGACCCATACAGAGTCCTAGGGGTCAGCCGAACAGCCAGTCAGGCTGATATTAAAAAGGCTTATAAGAAGCTCGCCCGGGAATGGTAGGTGAAACAAAGAAATAGAGGTTTAACATAAGCTAAACAGTCTTAGCAGGGATGAAGTCTAAATTATGACTAGCTTTTATTTGTCTCTGTTTCTATGTTCAATATATATATCTGTCTAAAATATTTTACGCAGGAGAGCTAATGTTCATGTTCTATAATTGTTAGCGATAAGATCCAAAGCCTATGTTTACTCTGAAACTCCCTTTTAGGAATACTTTGGCTTAAAGAATTGCCTTAGATACTGTTAGCATATTTAATGTTAAAGTAACAAGTTTTAATTTTTAAAAAATGTATATATAGTCAATAATGGATATGCTACCCTTCCCATGATACATTATTCATAAAGTAACTTTATGAGTGTAATTGCTAAACAGGAACACTATACAACCCTATTCTCTAAATTATTAATTTCTACACTTTGAAAAAAAGTTAAGAGTAATAGCCTTTTGCCTCCAAAAAAAAAAATTCAGAAACCAAGGATAGTTGTCTCTTGATATCCATGAGGTCTTGGTTCCAGGATCCCCAGAAATACCAAAGTCATTGGATGCTCAAGTCCCTATATAAAATAGCATAGTATTTGCATATAATCTATGCACATCCTCTCATATACTTTAAATCATCTCTAGCTTACTTATAATACCTAATACAATGTAACTGCTGTGCAAATGGTTGTTATACTGTTATTGTTTAAGGAATAATGACAAGAAAAAAGTCTGTACATGTTCAGTACAATGCAATTTTTAAAAAA
The DNA here is from genome assembly GCF_028858775.2 of Pan troglodytes. Taxonomy (NCBI): domain Eukaryota; kingdom Metazoa; phylum Chordata; class Mammalia; order Primates; family Hominidae; genus Pan; species Pan troglodytes. The sequence goes on along the minus strand of NC_072398.2, from coordinate 215,676,195 downwards.
TATTTTTGAATATTTCAAAATAGAAAATATTATATTTTGGTTGGTGGAATCCATGGATGTGAAACCAACAGATATAGAGGGCTGACTATATATTACTCAAAAAAAAAAATTGGCCTGGCATGGTGGCTCATGTTTGTAATCCCAGCACTTTGGGAGGCTGAGGTGGGAGGATCGTTTGAGCCCAGGAGTTTGAGACCAGCCTGGGCAACATTGTGACACCTCATCACTATGGAAAAAAAAAAAAAGCCCAGAAGTTTGAGGCTGAAGTGAGCTATAATCACACCACTGCACTCCAGCCTGGGCAACAGAGTGAGACCCGTCTCAAAAAAAAAATCTTACAGAAAATTGTAATTTTGCCTGTAGTTATCAGGATAGCAATTAGCAGGGTAGCAATAAATCTAAAACTTTGGACAAATGTCATCAGTTTCTTCCACCAATGCCTTGGCCATGCCAAAGAAGCAGAAGTGTTGGATTATATAGATGGAGGGGGAGCAGCAGAAGGAGGAAGGGACAGAGGTGACTCCAAGCTGGCTGTACCAACCATGAGGAATGGAAGAAAGTTTGGGACAGGTACCATCACTGAGCACCTACTACATGCTAATCTCCTGGTTCTATACTTTTTATCTCATTTAAACCTTATAATGAGCCTATGAAGGAGGATATCAGTATCTCTTTTTTTTTTTGAGACGGAGTCTCGCTCTGTCGCGCAGGCTGGAATGCAGTGGCACAATCTTGGCACACTGTAACCTCCGCTTCCTGGGTTCAAGAGATTCTCCTGACTCAGCCTCCCAAGTAGCTGGGACTACAGGCGTGCACCACCACACCCAGCTAATTGTTGTATTTCTAGTAGAGACGGGGTTTTGCCATATTGGCCAGGCTGGTCTCAGACTCCTGACCTCAAGTGATCCGTCCACCTCGGCCTCCCAAAGTGCTGGGATTACAGACGTGAGCTACCATGCTCGGCCAGTGTCTCTGTTTTATAGATGAGAAGATGGAGGCTTAGAGTTGGTAAATCTGTGGTACCTCTGGGTTCCGTAGTTTGACCCTCTGCATCAGTAGTCCATTGCTTTATTGTTTTTTAATCATTTACACATCTAGGCATGAGTAAGGGTGAGTGGGCTAATGGTTGGCTGGGGAGGAGCTGAATGCGAGTAGGAAGTTATCCAGAAGCAAAACTGCCACATTGAGGTGATGCGTGATACAGACTGCATGCGTGACTGCGCCTGACACTGTTCTGCTTCAGTGAACAGGTATATTTTAGCATTAAACTGGTTGAAATAAAGGTAAAGATCATTGAAAATATATTTTTAAAATAAATGTTTTAGACCATATTCCATGAGAAATCCAGAATTGGATGCCAAAGAAGCAATCTCTAATTATACATGACCTCCTTCCAGGGACTCTTTATACCAAGGTTATGTTCTACATCATTTCAGACTCTTGCCTCTTTATGTTTAAAGCAAGATATATAAATCTGCAGCGAATTCATAAAGTAACAACATTCTTTTGGACAGGGCATAGCCTTTGACAATATTTTAAGAACACAAATGACAGCTTGAGTATGTGGGACCTATTAAAATGTATAGCTTTGACTTTTCTGTCTTCCAGAGCTGAAAAGGGTGTTATGATATTAATTAAATGAGTCATATTCTTCTCTTTTTTAATTACATTCTCTCTAGGAATAATTCATCACCATAGAAATGTATTGAGTGTGTCATCCAGTAAAAGTCTAAAATTTTACTTTACGTTTTTAATTTTGCTCTACTATTATTTTCTGCGGTTTTGGCTATGGCAATGCTTTGTCACTTGGAATAGTTTAAGTTTTGCTTACTAATGGCTTGATATACACTGAAAATAGCAGTGTTTCCCAGTTTGACTTTTCAGAATGAGCTATAGCAGGGGGAAGTGGTTACTTGTTGAGTTGGATCTGGAGCCTTCCTCTGATACATTTTACTAAGTGTTTCTTAGACTGCTTAAGAATTTTCCTTTGCTTGGTGAAACCATTTGACTTTACTTTTTCCCTTAGGAAAACTATGTTTCTCTCCCAATAATTAAGTTTTATTGTAGGTACTTTTTGTTTGTTATCCACATTAGCAAAAGAAATAACTCCTCCCACCCAAAGAATGGCAGATTGGTGTGACGTGGTTATGCAATAAACTGAACAGTAAATTATTTTGTGTAATTCTTTGCTGTATTATCTTCTCTATCTTTGTTTTTATTCCTTTAAGAGGTAACTAGAGAGCCAGTAGATACTACACGCAATATTTCCTCTATTTTGAATTTTAAAGATTGTGTATTATATTGCAGTTCCTGAAATAATTTCATATTAACTGAAAATAGCATTGGACAATACTTTCCTATGGCTGAATTTTTTTTTTTATGTTTTCAACCTTGTGGTGTCTTCCCACAATTAGGAAAGTATTCCGTATGAATACAGCTGAAAGTGCTGTGGTTTCCTCCCTGTTCTTCAGCCTTGCCCTCCTCTGTTTCAGGATCTGTGTTTTCTAACCTAGCTGCCCTCAAGACTCTCTCTTTGGTTCATTCTCCTAAAAAGCCCCTTCCTACCCTTCTTCTACAGAGTTCTATATGTTAAATCTTCATTTGTATGATTGCATAATTTTTGATCCACTCAGTCGTCAGCCTGATGGTTTGGTTGATGGGTTGGTTTTGTTGGTATTTTTGTTTTTTTTTTTGTCATCCAGAAATGCTTTGGAGTCTCCATCTCGTTTCCTTAAGTCATGCTGTTTTCATTATGACTAGCTGAGATGTTTTTCCCCCACTAATACTCATAGCAAGGATTAAATGGTTAAGGAAGGAATGATTTTTAAACTCAACAGTCAACAATTTGGAGTTTCCTTATTTGTAGAGAAATCAGAATATGTGGTATAATTCATTCAAACACATTCCTGCTAGAATAAATCCATTAAGTTGTAGATTTTTTTTTATTCCAATGTGCTTGGTGTATCCTTAATAGTCATTTGCTTCCCAGTGAATTGTTTTTCCTTCCAGAACCTATGTCAGAGGAAATTTACTAGAAGTTACCAAAAGTGATTATGTAAAGAATACTGTCATACAAAGTCTCTTAAAGTGAACATTGAAAAATCAGCCCATATAAAACACTGATTTAGGTCTTAGGGGCTTTCAAGGAAGTAAACCTAGCCCTTACTATCGAGAACTTTAAAATCTCCAAAGCTGGCCGGGTGTGGTAGCTCACACCTGTAATCCCAGCACTTTGGGAGGCCAAGGCAGGAGGATGGCATGAGTCCAGGAATTTGAGACCAGCCTGGACAACATGGCAAAAAATGTTAAACGTGGCATTGAGGCCGGGCGTGGTGGCTCACGCCTGTATTCCCAGCACTTTTGGAGGCCGAGACAGGTGGATCATTTGAGGTCAGGAGTTTGAGACCAGCCCAGCCAACATGGTGAAACCCCATCTCTACTAAAAATACAAAAATTAGCCGGGTGATAGTGGCGCAGGCCTTTAATCCCGGCTACTCGGGAGGCTGAGGCAAGAGAATCGCTTGAGCCTGGGACGCAGAGGTTGCAGTGCGCCAAGATTGTACCACTGCATTCCAGTCTGGGCAACAGAGTGAGACCCTGTCTCAAAAAAAACAAAAAAACAAAAAAAAACAGTGGCCTTGAAATCTTTATCCAGGTAAAAAGCAATCGTAATAATAACGAAAAATGTTCTAATTTGAAAGTCAGGCACAAGTGCAGTTTGAAACCTGATTGTTACTAAATGAATTTAGTCTATCCTAAAAGCTATTTCTCATGTCTACCTGTGTTATCAGAAGAAACAACAGCATTCTAGCATCCTGATATCATTCTAGCATTGGGATGAAACGTTGCCATCCTAGGAGAAGACATGGGTTCTTATGGATAAACGATTTAGCCTTCAGCCAGCTTTAGCAGTGTTTGGGAGCAGTGTACAGACATGCACCATTTCCCACCTTCCTCTGTGAAATGCTGCAGTATTATATGGTGCTTTGAAAACGTGCCCCGCTGGAGTGCTTTGGGAAAAAATCGCCTGTTTCAAAGTTTTATTGATTATAGTCATGTAAAACAACTGATTGCCTCTATCATTTATTTTAAGAAACTTTCCTAACAAAATAGCCCTCCGTTTGCCTCTGTAGTGAACTCTGTGGACAAGGACATTAAATGACTGTGCATTAAAAGTTACATCTGTTCTCACCGCCTGCCCGTTTGTGTTTCAGGCATCCTGACAAAAACAAAGATCCTGGAGCAGAAGACAAGTTCATTCAAATCAGTAAGGCTTACGAGGTATCGTGTCCAGCTTTGTGATGCATCCATTAGCTCTTACAAAATATGCCTTAGGAGGTGATGAGTTTTGTAAAGTTGTCAGAAAGGTCATGTTCCCCATGCCCTTGATGCAGTTTCTAGATTATAATAGAGAGAACAGGCTGGATGCGGTGGCTCATGCCTGTAATCCCAGCACTTTGGGAGGCCGAGGTGGGTGGATCACGAGGTCAGGAGTTCGAGACCAGCCTGACCAACATGCTGAAACCCTGTCTTTACTAAAAATACAAAAAAAATTAGCCGGGCGTGGTGGCACATGCCTGTAATCCCAGCTACTCAGGAGGCTTAGGCAGGAGAATTGCTTGAACCCGGGAGGGGGAGGTTGCAGTGAGCAGAGATCGAGGCCTGGGTAACAGAGGGAGACCGTCTCAAAAAATAAAATAAAATAAAAAATAATAGAACATATTTGGCCACATCCAGTATATCGGAACAAGTGCCTGAACACTTCAGCTCTTGGAAAAACTGGCCCATTTTAAAGGCTTTAACTAGAATTGTAGAATTACCCTGAGTATGTCTGTATGTGTCTCTATTGCCTTCTTAGAAATACGCATTAAAGAATCACATACCAAATCGCCTATATTTATTAAAGTGGCACGAGGTAACAAATACATTTAAACACAAGATTTTCAGTAATTTTCCAGTATGTCAGCTCAAGTAGATTGGTCTGGAATATGCATCAAAGAGAATTCAGTGGCTTTCTGATTTGTATAGGGAATGCCCTTCAGCAGACAGTGCTTAGCTCATAGAATAACACGTCATCATTCTAAAACAGATTCCTGAATTTTAGACTTCAAAGTTATTTTGTAAAACAAAGTAAATTAACAGACAAGGCACTAGACTATAGCTATTTGGTGTTCATAGCTTTTCTTATCTTGGTTTGAATTGGTCCAACTCACCAGGTATGACCAGGTCAATTTTCTTGTCATTGAGCCCTGGTGATCAACATTATGTTATTTTATTTGTTTTGCTGAAGTGTTTAATGTTGTGGTAGTTTGAAATCTTTAATGCCAAGATGAGCATGAGTACCTAAACTGAAATATTTTAGTCTTGAATGTTCTTTAATGTTTCTCTAGTGAAAGAAGAGTTTCTCATTCTTTTGAATGACTGCCTTTAGAATATCTAATCGGCTGGACCCGGTGGCTGCTCACGCCCTGTAATCCCAGCACTTGGGGAGGCTGAGGCATGCAGATCGCTTAAGCTGAGGAATTCAGGACCAGCCTAGACAACATGGTGAAAAATACAAAAATTAGCCAGGCATGGTGGCATGTGCTGATGGTCCTAGCTACTCAGGAGGCTGAGATGGAAGGTTGACCCTGAGAGATGGAGGCTGCAGTGAGCTGTGATCACGCCACTTCACTCCAGCCTGGGTGACAGAGTGAGACCCTATCTCAAAAAGAAAAAGAATATCTAATTATGTCATAATCTTTTTTCTTTTTTCTTAAGAGACAGTCTGTCTCTGTCACCCAGGCTGGAGTACAGTGATGCGATCACAGCTCACTGCAGCCTTCAACTCCTGGGCTCAAGCAATCTCCCACTCACCTCACCCTCCCAAGTAGCTAGGACTATAGGCACGCACCACCATGCCTGGCCGATTTTTTTTTTTTCTTTTTGTAGCGAGGTCATGCTATGTGGTCCAGGCTGGTCTTGAACTCCTGGCTTCAAGGGATCCTCCAAACCTTGGCCTTACATAATCGTGTCATAATTTTTACATTTCTTTTCTTTTCTTTTCTTTTCTTTTTTTTTTTTTTTTGAGACGGAGTTTCGCTCTTGTTGCCTAGGCTGGAGTGCAGTGGCACCATCTCGGCTCACCTCAACCTCCGCCTCCTGGGTTCAAGCAATTCTCCTACCTCAGCCTCCCGAGTAGCTGGGATTACAGGCATGCGCCACCACTCCCGGCTGATTTGATTTTTTGTATTTTTAGTAGAGATGGGGTTTCTCCATGTTGGTCAGGCTGATCTCAAACTCCCGACCTCAAGTGATCCACCCGCCTCAGCCTCCCAAAGTGCTGGGATTACAGGTGTGAGCCACCGCGACTGGCTGCATTTATTTTCTTCCTATGTCTTTCAAGCTGCTTACAAAAAAGTCTTTTGGATGAACCTTTTGTTGTTGTTTAGATTTTTTTTCTTCCTTTATAGATTCTTTCAAATGAAGAAAAGAGATCAAATTATGATCAATATGGAGACGCTGGAGAGAACCAGGGCTACCAGAAGCAGCAACAGCAGCGAGAGTATCGCTTCCGCCATTTCCATGAAAATTTTTATTTTGATGAATCCTTTTTTCACTTCCCTTTTAATTCTGAACGGCGGGACTCAATTGACGAAAAGTATTTATTGCACTTTTCACATTATGTGAATGAAGTGGTTCCAGATAGCTTCAAGAAACCCTACCTCATCAAGATCACCTCCGATTGGTGCTTTAGCTGCATTCATATCGAGCCTGTGTGGAAAGAAGTCGTTCAAGAACTGGAAGAATTGGGTAAGATAATTTTATTCACTGAAAGATATTTATATAGATGACTTTTTTTTTTTCAAGATGGAGTCTTGCTCTGTTGCCCAGGCTGGAGTACAGTGGTGTGATCTCGGCTCACTGCAACCTCCACCTCCCGGGTTCAAGTGATTCTCCTGCCTCAACCTCCCGAGTAGTTGGGATTACAGGCACCCACCATCATGCCCAGTTAATTTTTGTATTTTTAGTAGAGACAGGGTTTCACCACGTTGGCCAGGCCGGCTTCAAACTCCTGACCTCAAGTGATCTGCCTGCCTCGGCCTCCCACAGTACTGGGATGACAGGTGGGAGCCACCATGCCTGGCCCCAAAGCAGGTTTTTTAAATTGCCTATTCTATAAACCCTTTTTGAAAATCTTTCTTAAATGTATTAGTCTGCTTTCTTCAACTCTGTGACTCCGAAGCACCAATTTTTTACTTATTGTGAGCTGAGCCTTGAAGGGGGTTGGAAGTCAGCTAAGGAATCTTCAGTCACACACTGGTAAAAACTAGTGTGTAAAAGCATCCAATGTTTAAAGAGAAGTGTGCTGTGGAAGAGGGCCCAGAACTAGCACCATCCCTGACCTTGAGCTCACCATTTGGTTGAAGAGAAAATATATACACAGAGAATTAACACTGACCTCACATTTGCAAGCACAGAGTAATGTTTTGCTGAAGGAGTAGACAAAGATGACAAGAAATTCCTTCTGTATTTTCTAACTCCTTGCCCATGAAACAGATACCTTCGTTTGAAACTTTTTTCTCAGTCAACTTTCATGTTCCAATTACTGTATTAGACACTAAAGGATATATAATAATAATAATTTTTATTGAACATTTCAGTTCCCTTGCATTGTGGTAAATGCTTTCTGCGCATTATTTTTGTCCCCAGAGCAACTCAATGAAGGAGAGACTATTATTATCCCTATTTTACAGGTGAGGGAACTAAGGCATTGAAGGTTAAGGAACTAATTCATTATTACACTACCCATAAGCATCAGTATTGGGTTGGACCCAGGAGTCTGACCGTCTTAAACACTGCGCGCGTACTGCTTCAGAAATAAGTAAATCATGGTCCTTGTGCCCAGGAAACTCACATAAGAAACATACCTCAATCATCTCAGCACATTTAGTGCTTGCTGGAAGGTGCAGGCAGAGCTACCAGTGTGGCCCAGAAGTTGAGCATCTTGAAATCAAATATCATTTTAGGGAAAGTCAATTTGGATGATCAGGCAGTGATTACCTGGGTTTGGCAATTTATTCACCATGACTTCCTGTTTAAAAAGAGAGACTGCTGGGCACGGTGGCTCATACCTGTAATCCCAACACTTTGGGAGGCCAAGGCAGGTGGATCACGAGGTCAGGAGTTTGAGACCAGCCTGGCCAACATGGTAAAACCCCATCTGTACTAAAAATACAAAAATCAGCCAGGAGTTGTGGCGGGTGCCTGTAGTCCCAGCTACTCCAGAGGCTGAAGCAGGAGAATCGCTTGAACCCGGGAAGCAGAGGTTGCAGTGAGCCAAGATCGTGCCACTGCACTCCAGCCTGGGTGACAGAGCGAGACTCTGTCTCAAGAAAAAAAAATAAAAAGAAAAAAAGACTAATTCCTGGCCAGGCGCAGTGGCTCATGCCTGTAACCCCAGCACTTTGGGAGGCCAAGACAGGCGGATCACCTGAGGTCAGTAGTTCGAGACCAGCCTGGCCAAAATGCTGAAACTCTGTCTCTAGTAAAAATACAAAATTAGCTGGACATAGTGGCACGTGCCTGTAATCCCAGCTACTCGGGAGGCTGAGGCAGGAGAATCACTTGAACCCTGGAGTTGGAGGTTGCAGTGAGCTGAGATCACACCATTGCATTCCAGCCTGGGCAGTGAGCGAAACTCTGTCTCAGAAAAAAAAAAGACTAATTCCTATCTTTTAAGGATTTCTAAGTATATTAGAGTCTCATACTGTCTAGAAAAAAAGTCATCCTAAATACTGGCAAAAATACGCATTTTTCTGCTTTAGCTCTGTGTTCTTGATTTTGTTTCATTTCACGTTATTTTGCATCTTGTGGTTAGTGTACCAGCAGGTTTGTATTTAGCCACATTCGAGTGGCGTGTTCTTCCAGTTGGCTCTGTGCCATCCCCTAAGGCCTATTCAAAGGTGGAGAGAAAATTAATGTGTATGTGCAGCTGAGGGGGGAAAAAACTTCCCTAAAGGATGTGATATGTGTTTAGGATTGCTTAGTGAGAGCTGTTTGGCATCTCAAATTATGGGTATGATAGATGTTTACTAGTGCACGGAAGACCCTCTCACAGCCTCAGTATAGTATTTTTAATTCCCCAGGGTGTGCAAATTAGCCAGAAGCATCAATTTATATAAACATCAAATAATGTTTCTGAAATAAGTCACATATGCCTTTTTATTTTATTTTTATTTTTTTGAGACAGAGTCTCTCTCTGTCGCCCAGGCTGGAGTGCAGTGGTGCGATCTCTGCTCACTGCAAGCTCCGCCTCCCAGGTTCACACCATTCTCCTGCCTCAGCCTCCCTAGTAGCTGGGACTACAGGCACCCGCCACCACGCCCGGCTAATTTTTTTGTATTTTTAGTAGAGACGGGGTTTCACCGTGTTAGCCAGGATGGTCTCGATCTCCTGACCTCATGATCCGCCCACCTCGGTCTCCCAAAGTGCTGGGATTACAGGTGTGAGCCACCGCACCCGGCTTTTTTTTTTTTTTCTTTTAAGAGACATCATTCTGTCACCCAGGCCAGGGTGTAATGGCATAATCATGGCGGGCGCACTGCAACCTCAACCTCGTGGGCTTAAGCAGTCCTGCTGCCTCAGCCTCCCAAGTAGCTGAGATTAGAGGTGCCTGCCATTGTACCTGTCTTTAAATATCTTTTCAGGAAGAAAAATACCACAAATTGGCCAGGCATGGTGGCTCACGCCTGTAATCACAGCACTTCGATAGGCTGAGGTGCACAGATCACTTGAGGTCAGGAGTTCGAGACCAGCCTGGCCAACATGGTGAAATCCCGTCTGTGCTGAAAATACAAAAATTAGCCAGGCGTGGTGGTGCGTGCCTGTAATCTCAGCTGCTCGGGAGGCTGAGGCAGGAGAATTGCTTGAACCCAGGAGTGGAGGTTGCAGTGAGCCAAGATCGAGTCACCGCACTCCAGCCTGGGCAACAGAGCAAAACTCTGTCTCAAAAAATAAAATAAAATAAAATAAAGTGGCCGGGCATGTTGGCTCATGCCTGTAATCCCAGCACTTTGGGAGGCCAAGGCGGGTGGATCACCTGAGGTTAGGAGATCGAGACCAGCCTGACCAATGTGGTGAAATCCTGTCTCTACTAAAAATACAAAAATTAACTGGGCATGGTGGTGTGTGCCTGTAATCCCAGCTACTGGGGAGGCTGAGACAGGAGAATTGCTTGCACCAGGGAGGCAGAGGTTGCAGTGAGCTGAGATTGCGCCACTGCAGTCTGGCCTGGGCGACAGAATGAGACTCCATCTCAAAAAAGAAAAGAAAAAAACCACAAATTTAAAACACCAAATATTTATCATTCTTTATTCTATTTCTCCAACCACAGCTTCCCAAGTAGCTAGGACTAGAGGCACACACCGCCATGCCCAGCCAACTTTTTTTTAGACTCATCACGTTAATCGTCACAGATCCCAGAGCCAGACTTCCTGGGTTCAGATCCCATCACCGTCACTTGCCAGCTCTGTCACCCTGGGACTTCACCTCTCCATGTCTCAGTTTTCTTATAGGTAAAATAGAGATGGTGAAGATTGGTCTTAAACTCCAGGAGATACGAAAGAGATGGTGAAGGCTGGTCTTAAACTCCTGGTCACAAGCAATCCTCCCGCCTCAGCCTCCCAAAGCACTGGTATTACAGGCATGAATCACCGTGCCCAGCCAACTTTTCAGTTTCTAATTCAGGTTTCTGTGTGCGCTCGGTCTGGTAGAACGTATACAGAATGGCACAGTTACTAGAAAGGCATATTTCCCAGGATCAGTTCATAAATTGGCATTCAATCTATATAGCAATCCCTGGTAAGGTCATTTAGGGTGAGTCAGTCTCTGAGAAATTGATCCCTCTAATGTTCAGAACCTGGGGCAGAACTGGTCATTGGAGGCAGTAAGAAGTCCAGGCTTTGTGGTCAGCTAGAACTAGATTCAGATCCTGGTTCCACTGCACACAAGCCATGATGCCTCACCCTCCCCCAGCTTCAGTTTCCTTAGCCATAAAGATAGCAATACTTACCTTGCAGAATGATTGTGAGTATGAAAAGTATAATGTATATAAAGCTCTAGGCGTGCTAAAGAAGGCACTCAAGAAGTGATAATCCCTCCCTTGGGCCTTTGTCTTGTAGCCAGTTGACCTCCCTAGGTGATGTCTCTTCTGTCTTTACGAATGACCAAATCTCCCAACGTATGTGCCTGCTTTATTCTTTTTCTTTCTTCTGCTCATATAATTCTCTGTATGCTTCCATTTATTGACATTGTTCCATAGTTATTTTTAATGACTGCAGTGTGATATAGTATACTGTACTTGGCTCTAGAGAAGAGCCAAGAATCCAATTTGGATTCTTGTTCTGCAATTTTGTCAGCTCTGCAACCTGGAAAAAGTCACTTTACCTCTCTGAACCTCTCTCTGTATCTGTAAAATGAGGGAAGCGGACTATACAATTCCTAAGGCTCCTCCTTTCCTGCCCTTGAGAGACTGCAACAGTCAAAGTCAGGTAGCCTACAGAGAGCTTGGTTTAGTCTGCTCAGCAGTTTTAAAACATTAAGTTTGGGATCCCTGCCATTTACTCAGCAATTTCATTTTAGGAATTTACTAATTAGAAAATAAGCACACAAGAGCACAAAGATGTATGTACAAAGATGTACAAGGATGCCCGTCAGCATTCCTTATAATGTTAAGAATTAGGCTAAAAGCAACTTTTAATATTGTGCTTTATAATAAGAAATATATGTATATTTTGGTGTTTGTTCCCAGTTCCTGGCACAGATCTCCTAACACCCTTGAGATTGCCTGATCAATAGGGGTGCTAAGATAATCTTTTGCTCTCGTATTTGATCTTTGACTCTGATTCCTGACACGGAGCACCTAATCCTTGGAATTTCCTGCAGGATGGGAGCATCTTTTGTTCTATTGAGGCGACTCTTAGTGGGCCCCTGTGTGGGAGCTGGTCACCAGAAAAAACAAACCATGATTAGAAGTTTGAAAGTTTCACCCTCATCCTCCAGAAAGAGGAGAGGGGCTGGAGATTGAGTTAATAATTGATCACGCCTGTATGATGAAGCCTTCATAAAAATCCCTGAACTCTGGCTCGGTTTCCTGGGGGGTGGGCTCAGTCTACACCACCTCCCCTCAGCCAAGCCTACAGTAGAGGGCCCAGGCATCCTCCCCTATGGGAGAGGCGTTTGAGTAAGGAGCCTCGCCTGGGGTGTCCTAGCCTCACATTTACTGGCAAAAAAAATGAACATATATATATATTTAATCCCTGAACTACTGGGTTTGAGAGTTCCCAGGTGGCTGAACACATGGAGGTGCCTGGAGGGTGGTGAGCCCTGGGAGGGCAGGATGCTCCCACCCTTCCATATACCTTACCATGTACCTCTCTTCCTTCTGGCTGATCATCTGTCTCCTTTGTAATATCCCTTATACCTAATGAGTAACCATAAGGAATGTTCCCCTGAGTTCTGTGAGCAGCTCGAGCAAGTTAGTTGAACCCAAGGAGGGTCATGGGACCCTTTGATTTATAGCCAGTTGGTTGGAAGTACAGGACACAACCTGGGACTTCTGGCGTCTGAAGTGGGAGCAGTCTTACGGGACTGAAACCTTCACCTGCAGGACCTGATGCTTCCTCTGGGTAGATAGTGTCAGAACTGAGTTGATACCCAATTGGTGTCTGCTGGAGGATTTATGGGGAACCCCCACCCCCACAGCGTGTGGTGTCAGAAGGGAAGCATTAAGTTGGGCATAGTGGCACGTGCCTGGAATCCCAGCTACTCAGGTGGCTGAGGCAGGAAGATCGCTTGAGCCCAGGAGTTTGAGACCAGCCTGGGCAACATAGTGAGACCCCATCTCTTACACAATGAGTGTCAGGGAAAGCATTGTGTTGAGTGTGAGTAGGAAAAACAGCTTGGTTTTTCCTCTCTCACAACTTCAATGTGCAACAATAAATGAATTAAATAGATTGATGGCCCAGTTTCAGTGTGCTCCTACTATGTGCCAGACTCTGGTCTGGTGTTGGGGATACATCAGTGGACTACAAAGGGATCCCTATCTTCATGAGTCTTACATTCTAGAAGGGGAGACAGACAATAAACAATTGACAGAAGGAAAGTGGGTGGTACCTTAGAAGATGGTAAACACTGTGGAAAAAGTTAAAGTGAGCAGGTTGTGTGTGGACCCTGAGTGTGGGGAGTACTGTTTTAAATATGGTGCCAAGGTAGGCCGCATTCAGGACTTGAAGTTGGTAAAGAAGTCAGCTACGCAGAAGTCACGGAGATGCACGCTTCAGGCTGAAGGAACAGCCAAGGCCCTGAGGCAGGAGCATCCACTGTCTTCATAGCACAGCAAGGACGCTGGGGACTGGCGCAGGCTGTTGGAGGAGTGGAAGAAGAGGGCATGGGGAACCAGGGGCCAAACACAAAGGGTCTTGTTGGCCTCTGTGAGGATTGTGCATTTTATTCCAACTGAAATGGGTCTTTGCAGGGTTTGGGCAGAGGAGTGATGTGATCCATTTTTATGTTTTAGGAGGAGCAGCCTGGCTGCTATGTTAAGAACAGACTGTCAGGAGACAGGGAGAAATAGGGGGAGAGCATTTAGGATATTATTGCAGCAACATAGGCAGGAGAGATAATGATGACTCAGAGCAGGGCATATAATGAAAGTGATGAAAAACAGTTGAATTCCAGACATTTTCTAAAGAGAAAACCAACAAGACTTGCCGACAGATTGGATGTGGGGTGCAACAGATAAGAGAAGCCAAAGATGACTCTTACGGTTTTTGCCCTGAGTAACTGGAAGGATGGAGCTGTCATCAACTGAAATGGCAAAGACGTGGGTAGGACAGGTCTGTGGGAGGAGATTAGGGTTCGTTTTTGGAAATGTTAAGCTTGAGAAGTCTAGTAGACATCCAAAAGAAAATGTACATTTATCGGCCTTTAATATTGAATGTGCCTCCAGTGTTAGCAGAGTAACTGGCCCTCCAGATATATGGTTGGATGAAAGAACAAGAAAAGTTGTTCAAGTATTAAGTGAAATAAGTATGAGATGACCCCATTTTGTTTTATGTATATGCATACACACACACACACACACACACACACACACACACACACATTTGTAACTCTTCTTACATATTGCCAGATTGCTCTACAGAAAAACTGAACCAATCTAGAACTCCAGCAGTGAAAGAATGCTAGACAGTCTATTAGGAAAGACATCTCCTATGAGGTCGGGATTTCAATTTCACACCAAAAAATTACTTAGCACTTTTTCCAGCTGCCATGGAGACATAAAAAGGCTTCACTTGGATCTTCCATTCTTTTCAGGTGTAGGAATTGGCGTGGTCCATGCTGGGTATGAGAGACGCCTGGCCCATCACCTAGGGGCACACAGCACGCCCTCTATCCTAGGAATCATTAACGGGAAAATCTCCTTCTTCCACAATGCAGTTGTCCGTGAAAATCTGCGACAATTTGTAGAAAGTCTTCTTCCAGGGAACTTGGTGGAGAAAGTAAGTATCTGTCAAGGAAAACATGGCTGAGAAGTAGTTTAAGAGGTACCTAGGACTGTTAATTGCCCAGAACATTTTCTGTAGTCCTCTCAAACCTGAGTTTCATTGTGAGGAAGGCATGACACTTATTAATTAATTAATTACTCAAACTAAATCATTTAAGTGAAGTCTGTAGGAGACTAATAATTGAAACAGATGAAGTACAGAGACTGAAAGAATTAATTCCTATTAATACCCATCTTGCAGAACTTACACTGTCATAGGAATCTGAGCCTAAAATGACAGTGCCTATTTTCTAAACAAAAAAATTAAATCACATGTTAGAAAGAATTAGGGATTTCTTTCCAGCTCATAAATTTGTTCATGTGAAGATATTTGTCTTTATTCAAATTTAATTATATTTGGTTATATGTTTAACGATCATATCTATAGAAAATGCCAGATTCCATGAAATCAAATATTATTTTTGAAACTTCAGAAACTTACAGTGACAATAATATGAATGAATTTCACAAAGAAAAGGTTGAAATAGAGAAGCCAGATAAAGTTCACATTGGTCTATTATTTCCATATTTAAGCACCTAATATGTTTTTTTCAATATCTTAATTTAGGGATCAAAGTAACTAGGAACGGACTCTCATTTTGTTTTAAATAATTCATTCTCTTAAGAATACAGGGAAAGTGAACATAAAAAATTTTCATCGTATTTCTACATGTGCTATTCCTAGACTGTCCTACTGGGATCATTATCTATAGAAGAAATATTTGTTGGAATTAACTTAAAAGTTTGTCAGAGAATATTGGAGGCTCCTAAAATGGTGATAGATTGTCCTGATAGATCCTCAAACATTTATATAAAATATCTCTTCTGTGCCCGGCACAGATTAACGTAGCCGTTTCAAGCAGCTCCCAAGCGGGTGGTTATTTCCAGTATGTTGGAGCCCATCGTAATGAGTTGGGAAAGGCTTCCTGGCAGAAGTGACCCTTGGACCAGGTTGGGTTGCAGGCAGGCAGAAATCCGGAGACACGAAATAGCCCGCTTTGTAAGAAGTTTTCACTGGTGAGCAGCAGAGGAGGGGGATGGAGAGGTTATTAGGAATCTCCCTGTGAGGGCCTCAGAGCACCTTCACGCTCCTTTAAGGAACTTTGGCCTTGGCCCACATGGAGCCGTTGTAGGGGTTTGAGCAGAAGAGTGAAATGATCAAATTTGAGTTTTATATAAATCATTCTAGATGCAGTATGGAAAGATAAACTTTTTTTAACGACTAAGAAAAATTTCTAGCTAGATAATTTATTCATGTTTTTAATTTCTCTCAGGAATATTTTAAGATATCAATGGAGGAAAGTAACAATTCAGATAATAATAAATGAAATTATATAATGTATAGAGGGGGTGGACCAGCTTATTTTTATTTACGCCATTTAAAAAGAGCAAGCTGGCCTAGAGTGGTGGCTCATACCTGTAATCCCAGCACTTTAGGAGGCTGAGGTGTGAGCATCGCTTGAGTCCATAAGTTCAAGACCAGCCTGGGCAACATACTGAGACCCAATCTCTACAAAAAATGCAAACATTAGCCAGGCATGGTGCCATGTACCTGTAGCCCCAGCTATTCAGGAGGCTGAGGTGGGAGGATCACTTGATCCTGGGAGGTTTGGGAGGTTGAGGGTACAATGAGCCATGATCATGCCACTGCACTCTAGCCTGGGCAACAAAGCAAGACCCTGTCTCAGAAAAAAGGGTGAGAGGCAAGCTGGGAGACTGAGGTGTGATAGATAGATGGGAGACTGAGGCATGATAGATAGATAGGTAGATAGATAGATATTGAAAGGGGCAGTTGTGCGTTATTTTCTGCTGGCTAGTATATTAAGAAGTATACTCTGTAATTAAGCAAGAACCAACTCTGGAAGCTCAGTTTTTATAATATGGTCAGTAATTGTTTCAGACAGGATTATGATTTCAGTCTGTAAGAGTTCAATGAAAATATGAAATCAATATCACCATTCTTTTAATAGCTTTAGCCAAATGAAGACAAAAAGATTAGTTATCTGCATTTTTATTTTTTGCAATCTTTTACACTTACTTGATTTGTTTATTTTCTCCTGACTGGAGTATAATACAATTGTTAAGAATTAAATATTGAGACTAACATTCTATTTTCAATTTAAGGTTACAAATAAAAATTACGTCAGATTCCTCTCTGGCTGGCAGCAAGAGAATAAGCCTCATGTCCTTCTGTTTGACCAAACGCCCATTGTGCCACTGTTATACAAGGTACTTTCTGTGCTGGGATAATGGTTTCTTTTTCTTTTCTTTTCTTTTCTTTTTTTTTTTTTTTTTTTTTTTTAGCAGAAAGTAATCTCTGAGTTGGAACTTATAGCCTATTTGTCTTTTTTGTAAGAAACAGTTTCATCCATGAGAAATGTTTGAAGACCAGAAATTTTACATAACCATCATACATTGAGTACTGATTAATGCCAGTTACTGTGTTAGTGCTTTCTATGCACATATCATGTAATCCTCAGAAGAACCCAGTGATGGAGATACTATCCCTGTTTCTTTTTTTTTTTTTTTTTGAGACAGTCTCGCTCTGTCGCCCAGGCTGGAGTGCAGTGGCGCGATCTCCTCGGCTCACTGCAGCCTCCATCTCCCAGGTTCAAGTGATTCTTCTGCCTCAGCCTCCCAAGTAGCTGGGACTACATGTGCGTGCTACCATGCCCAGCTAATGTTTGTATTTTTAGTAGAGACAGGGTTTCACCATGTTGGCCAGGCTGCTCTCGAACTCCTGACCTTGTGACCTGCCCGCCTCAGCCTCCCAAATTGCTGGGATTACAGGCGTGAGCCACTGTGATGGGCTTTTTTTTTTTTTTTCGGAGACCAAGTCTCACTCTGTTGCTCATGCTGGAGTGCAGTGGTGTGATCTAGACTCACTGCAACCTCCGCCTACCGGGTTCAAGCAATTCTTTCACCTCTGCCTCCAGAGTAGCTGGGACTGCAGGCACACACCACCACGCTCGGCTAATTTTTGTGTTTTAGTGGAGATGGGGTTTCACCATGTTGGCCAGGCTGGTCTTGAACTCCTGACCTCAAGTGATCCGCCCACCTTGGCCTCCCAAAGTGCTGGGATTAAAGGCATGAGCCACCACGCCTGGCCACTATCCCTGTTTGCATAGACCAAGATACTGAGGCTTAGAGCGGTCATATAACCCACCTAAGTTCTCACTACAGCATGGTGAGCGCGATTCCCACTGACTTCAGACCTGCCCTCTGAATGATTCCCCCACTACACTCCCAGCCTACCTACACTCCCCAGTACCTCTCATGTCACTGTGACATGAGATGGAGAGGAAGGTGTTATCAGTGGCATGGTCACTGCCATCTTACCTAATTACGGTACAGGTAATCCCCAAACTCATGCCTCCTGACCAGTACAGATTTCAAGAAGATCGTTATTTTGCTTTAGCTATGAAAAAGAAGAGAGTTGTTTGTATTTACTTTGTTGGTACAGTTTTTGCACATGGAACACCATAGAATGGAAGTATACAAGGATACGGAAGACCTAGTGGAGCTGTATAAGCTGGCATGCACCTCTCTGCTCAGTGATGTGAAAAAGCTCTACTTGATTTGTCATTTACATCTTTGCTGTAGTTTTATTTTCCTCCTCTCTATTATGCCCTAACAGTTGACTGCCTTTGCATACAAAGATTATTTATCATTTGGATATGTATATGTGGGTTTGAGAGGGACAGAAGAGATGACAAGGCGGTACAACATCAATATCTACGCCCCTACCCTCTTGGTCTTTAAAGAACATATAAACAAGCCTGCCGATGTTATCCAGGTACGTGAGGGTCACCTTGGTTAAGATTTTCTTCACATTTTATCCCAAGATTTTATGTAAATAAACAGCAAAATTGAACAAAGTGGCTGAAGGAAAGGATCTTCCTTCAGATGCACAAAATTTTTTAATGAATTTTTTTATCTAACTTGGTACCATTTGCTTTAAAATTTTTAATTTAAAACGTTTAAAAATTTTAGCACCTTTAAAGGGCTCCTGTTGGAAAACCAACAATCTTTTTCCAAAATGAATTTAAAAGTTAAATGTAAAACAGTAATAAAAAGGAATAAGAAGAAGCCACAAACTAACTGAGAGAATGTACAGATGAATATTTATCTGATCTTAAGGTAGGAAAGGGTTAAAAAGCATTGGGGAAAAATCTTGGAAAATCTTGATAACTTGACTCTAAATTTTATGTTTTTATGTAAATACTTTAAAGTTAAAAAACTGGGGGAATATTTATAACAAATATTAAAATGTTGATATTTTTAATTTCTAAAGAGCTTTTAATCAAGAAAATCATAAAATTCTGAGAAGACTAATAACCATTTTTAAAAATTAAATCTCACAAGTAATCAGAGAACATTAACTTTTTTTCACCCATCCAACTGTCAAAGATTTTCTAAGTTAAAATAGTACTGTTGAGGATATAGAGAAACAAGTGCTATCTTGCTAGAGGCAGTCCACTCTAATGGCAGCTCAGGTGTCCTGTGAACACAGAAGGGTACCTGAAACCATGGAAACCAGATGGGAAAGTGGACTGTAAAGAAAGAAGAGCAGGTTTAGAAAGATAAGAACTTTGGCTGTGGATATACTGAATTAGAGCTGCCTGTAGGAAATAGAAGGGGAGAAGTCCTTTCTACAGTTGGGTATAGGAATCGAGATCTTAAGAAAAGCATACAGGCTGGGGATAGAAACTGGTGGATCATCAGCAAATGGTTAGGGGTTGAAGTCCTGAGTAGGGTAAGATCTTCCCGGCATAATACTGTAGTATCCCCTGATCCACCCCACTTACCCCTTTTTCAGTTTCTGAGGTTTCAGTTACCCGCAGTCAACCAGGTCCAAAACATAGGTGACTACAGTGCAAGAAGATATTTTGAAGCCGGGCGTGGTGGCTCACGCCTGTAATCCCAGCACTTTGGGAGGCCGAGGCGGGCAGATCACGAGGTCAGGAGATTGAGACCATCCTGGCCAACGTGGTGAAACCCCGTCTCTACTAAAAATACAAAAAATTAGCCAGGCGTGGTGGTGGGCCCCTGTAGTCCCAGCTACTCGGGAGGCTGGGGCAGGAGAATGGCGTGAACCCAGGAGGCGGAGCTTGCAGTGAGCTGAGATCACGCCACCCACTGCACTCCAGCCTGGGCAACAGAGCAAGACTCCGTCTCAAAAAAAAAAAAAAAAAAAAAAGATGTTTTGAGCGAGGGGGACCATATTCACATCACTTTATTACAGTATATTGTTAGAATTGTTTTATTTAAATATTGTTGTTGTTAATCTCTTGCTGTGCCTAATTGATAAACTTTATCATAGGTATGTGTATAGGAAAAAAACATAGTTTGTATAGAGTTCAGTACTATGTGGTTTCAGGCACCTGCTGGGGGTCTTGGAATGTATCCTCTGCAGTTAAGGGATGACTGCTGTATGTAAAGTAAGGCCAAGGAGGCCAAGGACAAAACTCAGAACAGCCACCGGCACACAAGACAAGGGGGTGCCTGATGGAGACGAGAAGGTGCCGCAAGTCAGGAAGAAAACAAATACCAGTGTCCGAATAGAAAAGAGAAGATAATCTCAATCCAGGGTAAATGGATGAGGATTTCCTAAATTGGTCTTTCGGAACAGTTTATAGTTCTGAGAATTATATTTATTTATCCCACTGGGGAAAATTGTAAATCAAATACATTTACAAAATTATTGGTAGAATGGCTGCTTTACCAGCTTGCTCTCTGTGGATATCAAGCGTATGCTTAACAAACTCAGTTTTCACAACAGCAGGTGGCTTAATGATCACTAGTAGCACCAGTGGTTTCCTGTTGCTCTAGGTAATTTGTTGTCATTGCTATATGGTATTTATGGCCATTATAATTTATTGAATCATTCTTCTGTTGGTGGACATTGGGGGCTTTGAGGAATAGTGTTGCAATGAATATCATAACCTAAGTACAGAGTTCTCTAGGACAGCAGTTTTCAGAATGTGGTTAATAGACTCCTGGGGATTCTCAAAGATCCTTCAAGAGGAAGTCTGTGAGATCATATCAAGACATGATTTGCCTTTTTCACTGTGTTGACATTTACACTGATAGTACCAAAGCAGTAGTGGGTGAAGCTGCCAGTGCCAGTGCGTGAATCCAGGCAGGGCACCAGGCCACCTACCATCATTGTGTGCTTCACCCCCAATCACTCACAGCAAAAACAAACCACTAGATTCACTTCATGTATTTTGTTTTCTTTTGTTTTTTGAGACAGAATCTCACTCTGTTGCCCAGGCTGGAGTGCAATGGCATGATCTCGGCTCACTGCAACCTCCGCCTCCCGGGTTCAGGCAATTCTTCTGCCTCAGCCTCCCGAGTTGCTGGGATTACAGGCACCTGCCACCATGCCCGGCTAATTTTTGTATTTTTAGTAGAGATGGGGTTTCACCATGTTGGCCAGGCTGTTCTTGAATTCCTGTCCTCAGGTGATCCGCCCACCTCAGTCTCCCAAAGTGGTGGGATTACAGGCGTGAGCCTCCGTGCCCGGCCTCACCTTATATCTTTGATGAAGCAGTAAGAAGTGTTAATTTTATTAAACCTTAACCCTTGAGTGCATGTCTTTTTGATGGATTTAGTATTCTGTGTGATGAGCTGGGAAGTGTGCATAAAGCTGTCCTGCTGCACAACAGAGTACAAATGTCCTGAGGACAAGTGCTTACCTTGCCACTTTTCTTAATGGAATATCATTTTTACTTGGAAGAATGACAGACAACTATGGTTATTTAGACTCGGGAATTTGGCAGACATTTTCTCTAAAACAGATGAAGTGATGTGGCACTTTAAAATAAACAACTGGTGGTATTTATTGTCAGTGATAAAATTCAGGCTTCCAAGAACATTAGAATTTCGAAAAATTTGTACTGGCCATCATGACAGCTTCTCAGAATTTTCTGATGAGATTGGTTCATCAAAGTGATGTGGTTTTTTTTGTTTTTGCTTTTGTTTTTGTTTTTTAGAGGATCTCACTCTGTCACTCAGGCTGGAGTGCAGTGGCACAGCTTCGGCTCACTGCAGCTCCGACTTCCTGGCCTCAAGTGATCCTTCTGCCTCAGTCTCCCGAGCAGCTGAGACTACAGGCATGCACTACTGGCTAATTTTTTTTAAAAATTTTTTTTGCTGAGGCAGGCATATCATCTGAATTCAGGAGTTCAAGACCAGCCTGGCCAACATGGTGAAACCCCGTCTCTACTAAAAATACAAAAAAGCCGGGTGTGGTGGCATGCACCTGTAATCCCAGCTACCCGGGAGGCTGAGACAGGAGATTCACTTGAACCCAGGAGGCAAAGGTTGCAGTGAGCCAAGATTGTTTCACTGTACTCCAGCCTGGGTGAGAATGAGACTCTGTCTCAAAAAAAAAAAAAATTTTTTTTGTTTGAGAGACAGGGTCTCACTTTGTTGACTAGGATGGTCTTGAACTCCTGGCCTCAAGTGGTCCTCCTGCCTGGGCCTCCCAAAGTGCTGGGATTACAGGTGTGAGCCACTGCACCCAGCCCGTTCTTTTTTTAATAAGTATAATAAAATATGTTGGCCAGGCGTGGTGACTCAAGCCTGTAATCCCAGTACTTTGGGAGGCTGAGGCAGGTGGATCATGAGGTCAGGAGTTCGAGACCAGCCTGCCCAATATGGTGAAACCCTGTTTCTACTAAAAAAAAAAAAATACAAAAATTAGCTGGCATGGTGGCATGCACCTGTAGTCCCAGCTATTCGGGAGGCTGAGGCAGAAGAATCACTTGAACCTGGGAGGCGGGGGTTGCAGTGAGCCAAGATCGCGCCACTGCACTCCAGCCTGGGCGACAGAGTGGGACTTCATTTAAAAAAAAAAAGTTATTGTTTGGAAGATCAGTGGACCGATATTCACATACCCTGCATTCAGATGACCAGTGCAGGGTATTATGAAATAATACATGAGTAAAAGATCCATTATAAGTGCAAGGAACACAGATTTCTTCTTTTTTTTATTTTAATTTTTTTGTTTTTAATTTTTTTTTTTTAATTCTTGTCAACAGGAAGTCATCTTCTCATTTGTATATGAACCTTTTGGATGCCCTCATTATGATATGCCTACCTGTTATGTGTCTTTTTATTATTATTATTATTTTTTTTTTTTTTTTTGGAGACAGAGTCTTGCTCTGTCTCTAAGGCTGGAGTGCAGTGGTGAGATCTCGACTCACTGCAACCTCCGCCTCCTGGGTTCAAGTGATTCTTGTGTCTCAGCCTTCGGAATAGCTGGGACTACAGGCACAAGCCACCACACCTGGCTAATTTTTTTGTATTTTTAATAGAGACAGGGTTTCACCATGTTGGCCAGGCTGGTCTCGAGCGCCTGACCTCAGATGATCCGCCCACCTCCGCCTCCCAAAGTGCTGGGATTACAGGTGTGAGCCACCGTGCCCGGCCTGTCTATTAAGTCTTTTACCCATTTTTTAATTAGATTATCTGCCTTTCTGTAATTGATTTGTAGGGGTTATTTATATGTTCATCTCTTTTTTTCCTGTTTTTTTCTCATAGTCTTTTGTTTATCTCCATGACAAATATCTTCACCCATTCTGTGGCTTGTCTTTTGTTTTGTTTTGTTTTGTTTTGTTTTTTTGAGATGGAGTTTCACTCTTGTTGCCCAGGCTAGAGTGCAGTGGTGTGATCTCAGCTCACTGCAACCTCCGCCTCCCGGGTTCAAGCGATTCTCCTGCCTCAGCCTCCTGAATAGCTGGGATGTAGGCACACTCCACCACGCCCAGCTAATTTTTGTATTTTTGGTAGAGATGGGGTTTCACCATGTTGGCCAGGCTGGTCTCGAACTCCTGACCTCAGATGATCCACCCATCTCGGCCTCCCAAAGTGCTGGGATTACAGACGTGAGTCACCGCACCTGGCTGTTTTTATTATTTTTATGATACCCACATTTTAAAATTATTTATTGACATATAATACACATGCAGAAAGATGCACAAGTCAGAGGTGTGAAGCTCAGTGAATTCTCACACAATGAACACATCCATGTTAGCTTCACTTGATCAAGAAACAAAATATTGTCATCAGCCCAGAAGGCCCCTCCCTCCCCCTACCTACTTACCTCCTTCCCAAAGGTCAGCACTATCCTGTTTTCTAACAGCATAGATTCGTCTTTGCATTTTTGAATTTTATCCAAATGGAATAATGTAGTGTATATATCTTGTATCTGGTTTCTCTCAGCTTATGTTTTTGAGATTCATACATGTCATTATTTGGAGTTTTATCTTCATTCTTGTTGTTGAAAATTGCATGGCCAGGCACAGTGGCTCACACCTGTAATACCAGCACTCTGGGTGGTCGAGACGGGCAGATCATTTGAGCCCAGGAGGTCGAGACCAGCCTGGGCAACATGGCAAAACCTTGTCTCTACAAAAAATACAAAATTAGCTGGGTGTGGTGGTACACACCTGAAGTTCCAGCTACTTGGAGGGCTGAGGCAGGAGAATTGCTTCAGCCCGGGAGGTCAAGGCTGCAGTGAGCTGTGTTCGTGCCACTGCACTACAACCTGAGCAACAGAGCAAGACCCTGTCTCAAGAAAAAAAAAGAAAGAAAATTGCATGATAGGAATAGACTACGGTGTGTTTGTCCAGTCCATTCTATTGTTGACAGAGTTTTTCCAGTTTTTGGTTATTTGAATAATGATGCCATGAATATATTACTGTATTTGATGTCTTTTTGATGAACATAAATTCTTTTAGTATATTCACTCATATCAATATTTTCCTTTGTGATTGGTTCTTCCTTGTTTCTATTTAAGACATACTTCCCCTACATCAAAAATCATGAAGGTATTCTTCTCATAGAGCTTCTAAAAGCTGTATAGCTTTGCCTTTTATATTTAAGTATTTAAAATCATTTGGAATAGTCTTGATATCTGATAGAACAGATCTCCTCACTTTGTTTTTTAGATTTGGGGAAAGGTTTTTTTTCCTTCAAAAGCATTATAGCTGTTGGTCTTTTGTACTTTTTGTATATATTGGTCTTTTGTACTTTTTGTATACATTTTAAATTCTGTCAACTTCCATCAAAACAAACCAACCCAAAAAACTTACTGGTGTCTTATTGGGTTTATACTGATTCTTAAGTCGGTTTGGGGAGAATAGAGATAGTATAAAAGGCAAAGCTATACGGCTTTTAGAAGCTCTGAGAAGAATACCTTCATGATCTTGATATAGGGGAAGTATGTCTTAAAGTGATTCTATCCTTAGAAAATTGGGCCTTCCAACCTTTGAACATGATATATCTGTTTCATTTGTTTAGGTCTTCTGTAATATGTCTTCATAAATTTTATAATTTTCTCTGGAAAGAACATTTTTTTCAACTTATTTCTAGGTGCCTCCTATTTTTTATCCTATTAAAAAGCTTTTTTTTTTGTTTGATAGTTTATGCTGCAGAAAAAATTTTTTTAAAAAAGAATGTAGGCCAGGCGCGGTGGCTCACACCTGTAATCCTCGTACTTTTGGAGGCCGAGGCAGGTGGATTGCCTGAGACCAGGAGTTCAAGATCAGCCTGGGCAACGTGGTGAAACCCCGTCTCTACTAAAATACAAAAAAAAAAAAAAAAAATAGCCAGGTGTGGCAGCATGCTCCTGTAGTCCCAGCTACTCTGAAGGCTGAGACAGGAGAACTGCTTGAACTCAGGAGGCGGAGGTTGCAGTGAGCCAAGATTGTGCCACTGCACTCCAGCCTGGCTACAGAGCAAGACTCCATCTCAAAAAAAAAAAAAAAAAAAAGAGGCCGGGTGCGGTGGCTCACGCCTGTAATCCCAGCATTTTGGGAGGCTGAGGCAGGTGGATCACCAGGTCAGGAGTTCGAGACCAGCCTGGCCAACATGGTGAAACCCTGTCTCTACTAAAAATACAAAAATTACCTGGGCGCGGTGGTAGATGCCTGTAATCCTAGCTCCTTGGAAGGCTGAGGCGGAGAATTGCTTGAACCCAGGAGGCAGAGGTTGCAGTGAACCAAGATCACACCACTGCACTCCAGCCTGGGCGACAGAGTGAGACTCCGTCTCAAAAAAAAAAAAAAAAAAAAGGTAAGGCCAGGTGTGGTGGCTCATGCCTGTAATCCTAGCACTTTGGGAGGCCAAGTCGGGTGGATCAGGAGTTTGAGGTCAGGAGTTCGAGACCAGCCTGACCAACATGGAGAAACCCCGTCTCTATTAAAAATACAAAATTAGCCGGGCGTGGTGTTGCATGCCTATAATCCCAGCTACTCAGGAGGCTGAGGCAGGAGAATCACTTGAACCCGGGAGGCGGAGGTTGTGATGAGCCACGATCGTGCCATTGCACTTCAGCCTGGGCAACAAGAGCGAAACTCCATCTCAAAAAAAAAAAAAAGAATGTAAAGGGAGCCGGGTGCAGTGGCTCACCCTAGCACTTTTGGAGGCTGAGGTGGGAGGACCACTTGAGCTCAGGAGTTCAAGACCAGCCTGGGCAACACAGTGAGACTTTATCTTTTTTTTTTTTTTTTTTAAATTTTGGAAAAAAGAATGAAGACAGTATCTTTTTATTGTTTTTTCTGTTTGCTGGTATAAGTAATACAGTTGTTGGTTGTTTTGTTTTGTTTTGTTTTGTTTTAAGACGGAGTCTTGCTCTGTCGCCCAGGCTGGAGTGCAATGGCCTGATCTCGGCTCACTGCAGCCTCCACCTCCCGGGTTCAAGTAATTCTCCTGCCTCTCAGCCTCCTGAGTAGCTGGGATTACAGGCATGCACCACAATGCCCCGCTAATTTTTGTATTTTTTAGTCGAGGAGGGGTTTCGCCATGTTGGCCAGGCTGGTCTCAGGTGATCTGCCCGCCTCGGCCTCCCACTGTGCTGGGATTATAGGCGTGAGCCACCGCGCCCAGCCTTGATTTTGAAACAAAAACTTTGTATCATCCAGCAACCTTGCTAAACTCTTCTATTAACTTAAATAATTTATCTGTACCATCTTTTAGATCAGCTAACTATATAATCATATCTGAGATTAATGACAATTTTACTTCTTTTTTTTTTTTCCAGCCCTCATTTTATTTCTTTTTCTGACATTACTCCTGACAGCTGACATGATGTGGAATAGAAGTGTAGTAATCGGGGGCTGTCCTTGTTCTTGATTTCAAAGAGAGGGAAGGCTTTCAGCATTTCCCCAATAAGTGTGTTTGCAGAAGGCTTTTAAAATGTGGATACCCTTTATCAGGTTAAAGAAGGTCCTTCTACTCCTTGTTGACTAAAAGTTCTAACCACAGTTGGTATGATTTTTATCAAATACTTTTTCTACATCCATTAGATTATTCTGATTTTTCTTCTTTAATCTATATTGTGCTAACTCATATTAATTCATTCTCTAATGTTAAACCTAACTTGCATTCATGAAATAAATCCAACAAGATTATGATTTCTATTATGCTTTCAATATATTGCTGGATTCCATTTGCTAACATTTTGCTTAGGACTTTGACATTCATGTTCAGAAATGAGATTGACTTCTAACTTTTCCTTATCGTGATACCTATGTGTTGCTTTTTCTCTTCTCAGGAAGACTTTATGTGAGATTGTCTTCCTTGAAAGTTTGATTGAAAGCATCTGTAATGCCATCTGGGCCTTGAGCTTGGGTTTCTGGGTTTCACTTTAAGGAAAGATTTTTGACTACTGATTATTTAGGTTTTCTGTTTTAACTTCTGCATTGTAGGTAGTGATTCCTTCTTGTCATCTTTGAGAATGATTATTTTATGCCTTCTCTTTTGTTTTCATGGTTGGTTTTACCAGAGGCTTGTCGATTGTATTAGCTTTTTCAAAGAACCAGTTTTGTCTTTGTTAATTCTTCTTCTTATATTAATATATTCATTTCTTGTTTCATTAATTTCTATTTTTATCTGTATTATTTCCTTTCTACTTTTATATTTTTGCTGTTTTTGACTTGACAGAGATGTTTATTTCATTAACTTCTTTTCTATTATGTTAATTGTAAAATTCCCCTTCAAGTACTACTTTATATGTATCTCAGAGTTCTTATGAATAGTATTTTTCATCAGTCATTAAAGTTCAAAATATTTTCTAATATCTGATAGGCGTTCTTGTTTTGGTTTTTTTTTTTTTTCTTTTTTAGTCAGTTTTGCTCTGTCACCCAGGCTGGAGTGTAGTGATGTCATCATGGCTCACTGCAGCCTTGGCCTCCTATGCTCAAGTGATCCTCACCCTTCAACCTCCCAAGTAGCTGGGACTACAGGCACATGCCACCATGCCCAGCTAACAACTTTTTTTTTCCTTTTTTTTCTTTTAGGAGACAGGGTTTCACTCCCGTTGCCCAGGCTGGTATGCTCTCCCAGCCTCAAGCAGTCCTCCTGCCTCAGCCTCCTGAGTAGCTGGGACTAAGGCCATGCCTGGCTAATTTTTGTACTTTTAGTAGAGACAGGGTTTCACTATGTTGCACAGGCTGGTCTTGAACTCCTGACCTCAAGTGATCCACCTGCCTTGACTTCCCAAAGTGCTGGGATTACAGGCATGAGCCACCATACCCAGCCCTTTTTTTTTTTTTTTTTTTTTTTTTTTTCCTTGAGACAGGGTCTCAGTCTGTCACACAGGCTAGAGTCCAGTGGTGTGATCCTAGCTCACTGCAGTCTCTTAAGTCTTGGGCTCAAGCAGTCCTCCCACCTCCACCTCCCAGGTAGCTGGGATTGCAGGCATGCACCACCATCATGCCTGGCTAATTTTTTTTTATTTTTAGTAGAGACAAGATCTCATTATGTTGCCCAGGCTGGTCTTGATCTTCTAAGCTCAAGCAATCCTCCTGCTTCGGCCTCCCAAAGTTCGGGGATTATAGGAGTGAGCCACTGTGCCTGGCCTTTTGTTTGTTTGTTTTTAATTTTTTGTAGAGATGGGATCTCTCCATGTTGCACAGGCTGGTCTCTAACTCTTGGGTTCAAGGGATCCTCTTGCCTTGGCCTCCCAAAGCATTTGGGTTAGAGGAATGAGCCTCCATACCTGGCCGTGTTTCTTAATTTCCAAACATAAAGGGAAATGTTTACATTTCTGGTTTGCATTTTATATGGAATTCTAGGTTAATTACCTTGTGGTCAGAATACCTGCTGTCAATGATTTCAATCCTTTGAAATGTGTGAAAGTTAGCAATAAAATGGTCACACGGTTTTGTAACCTGCCTTTTATACTTTGCAACATTGTTGCTTTGGGATTTATTTTTAATTGCCCAGTTCGCTACAAATCCTGAATGGAAATAATTTTGCCTAAAATTCAAAATGATTGACTTTTTGTTTTGGGTTTTTGTTTTGTTTTGTGTTTGGTTTGGTTTTGTTTTTGAGATGGAGTCTCACTCTGTCGCCCAGGCCAAAGTGCAGTGGCGTGATCTCGGCTCACTGCAACCTCCATCTCCCAGGTTCAACTGATTCTCTTGCCTCAGCCTTCCAAGTAGCTGGGACTACAGACACACGTCACCATGCCTGGCTAATTTCTGTATTTTTAGTAGAGACGGGGTTTCACTATGTTGGCCAGGCTGGTCTCAAACTCCTGACCTCGTGATCTACCCACCTCAGCCTCCCAAAGTTCTAGGATTTCAGATGTGAGCCACCACGTCTGGCCATGACTGACTTTTTTAATTTGTCAGCATAAAACAGTGAATAAAAATTCTCCAGTGGAAAGTGTACTTGATTTTCCCTTTGACCCGAAATAGCTGCATCATTGCTTTCAGCCCTGCATTGCTGAAATAGATCACCACATGTTTATTCGCTCAAACAGGTCTGTCTTGTTTGGTTATATTACTTTAGCCAAGGTCAGCTACGTTTTTATTAAGCTGGTAAGTAAAGAAAGCCCATCTATTTGCATTGAGAACACTGCATAAAATCTAGCTGATTCTTGGTTTTTCTCTAGGCTCGAGGTATGAAGAAGCAAATCATTGACGACTTCATCACCCAAAACAAATATCTATTGGCAGCCAGGCTCACCAGCCAGAAGTTGTTCCATGAACTCTGCCCTGTGAAACGGTCGCATCGACAGAGGAAGTAAGGACTTAAGGCTTTGCCTCTGCTTGTTATTACAATAGAAGGATCATGATTCATTTTACTATATGGTGACTAGACATCTGCCCTGTAACATTGAGAACTTATTCTTCATTTAACAAATACTGGGCCGGGCATGGTGGCTCATGCCTGTAATCCCAGCACTTTGGGAGGCCGAGGAGGGCGGATCATCTGAGGTCCGGAGTTCGAGACCAGCCTGACCAACATGGAGAAACCCCATCTCTACTAAAAATACAAAATTAGCCGGGCATGGTGGCTTATGCCTGTAATCCCAGCTACTAGGGAGGCTGAGGCAAGAGAATCACTTGAACCTGGGAGGCAGAGGTTGCGGTGAGCCGAGATCATGCCATTGCACTCCAGCCTGGGCAACAAGAGAAACTCTGTCTCAAAAAAAAAAAAAAAAAAAAAACACTGATTAGTGACTGTGATGGTAATCATACTAATATGATGTATTAGTCCAGGGCACTTTAGCACCAAATTGTCAGATGTGCCAGCCTGTCCTAGTGGTCAGAGAAGATTTCCCTAAGATGTAACATTTCAGCTGAGACCTGAAGGATGAGCACAGTTTAGCCAGGCGTCTGGGAGAGACTGGGTCACTTTACAGAAGCACAGAATATGGAAGAGTGACTGTCCCTACTAAAGCATTCCACACAGGGTGAGTCTTTGGAGGTCTTGGGAAGGAGCAAGGATAACGATTAAACAGTAGGGAAGTATAGAGTATTGAGGAAATGGATTGGTGGGAATCGGGAAGGCTAAGTTACATGTATTCAATAAAGTATGAAGAGTTATTATACAAAGTATCTAAAAAGTCTAGAAATTCAGGGAATGTATTCATTACACCTTCTCAGGTGAATGAATCAGTAGCTTTAAATTTAGGGCTGTTTCATCTGTAAAAGGTATCTGGATATGGAAGGAAAACATATCAATCATGTAACTTGAAAATATAAAACATAATTTCCCTGTGTGTCTAGGCTTTTCAGATTCCTTTATAGTCTTAAGAGCGAAGAAAAAAATGACTTAAATATAAAAAAAGAATATCCTGGACTGTAAGGATTGTTGTTTACACAGCCTTCAAAAAATATCCCAAATCCACACACTTCTCACTTTTTTTAACCACTGCTACCCTGGAACAAGCCACCATCGTCTCCCAGCGAGACCCCCCGGCAGCCTTCTAACTAGTCTCTCTGCTCCATTCCACTCCTGTACCCTCCAGGCAGGTGTCCACACGTCAGCCAATAATGTTTGAAAATGCAAATCAGATCCAGTCACTCTCCATCCTGGGGTCTTTGCACTTGTAGTCTCTCTACCTGGGATGCTCTGACCCCATTTCCTGTCATAACAATGTCACCTTTTCAGTTGGCACTTCCCTGACCAACCTGTCTGATGGAGCCTGGCTTCTACCCACTCTGGCCTCTCTCTGTCCCCTTTTCATCTTTTTTTTTTTTTTAATATATAGCACTTGTTGATACCTGTCATAATATATCTGTTTTCTATCTTACCCACTGGAATATAAGCTCCATGAGGACAATAATATTGTCTATATTACCTGACATATACTAAGTGCTCAGTAAATATTTTTGGGAGAATGAATAGCTAAACTTTCCATTGGAACCTTGCAAAGGAAGCCCTTCAGAATGAGGCTCAGTGGCCTCTGGCCTGAGAGAGATTTGACCAGCCCTCCCTATACTGGAAGAACTAGGACAAATAGTTTCTAAAAGGCCCTGCCGGCCAGGAACAGTGGCTCACGCCTATAATCCCAGCACTTTGGGGGGCTGAGGCAGGCGGATCACTTGAGGTCAGGAGTTTGAGACCAGCCTGGCCAACATAGTGAAAACCCGTCTCTACTAAAAACACAAAAACTAGTTGGGTGAGGTGGTGCACGCCTATAATCCCAGCTACTTGGGAGGCTGAGGCAGGAGAATGGTTTGAACTCAGGAGGTGGAGTTACAGTGAGCCGAGATCACACCACTACACTCTCCAGCCTGGGCGACAGAGCAAGACTCCATCTCAAAAAATAAAATAAAAGGCCCTGCTGCATCAGAGATTCAGTGACCAACCCCTTAAATTCCTGGCAGGCACGATGGCTTATGCCAGTAATCCCAACACTTTGGGAGCCTGAGGTAGGAGGATTGTCTGAGGCCAGGAGTTCAAGACCAGCCTGGGCAATATAAACAAAACTATATATATATAGTTTTCATATATATAAAATTTCATATATATAAAATTTTAAAATTCGTAAATGTGGTAAAGAAGTTTGGTTTGGGAAAAACATCACAGATTGGGAAGAGAAACAGTTTGTTAATGACTTGGAAATCCTCCCTTAGTAGAAATGTCAGCTTTCACTGGGCACAGTGTATTCACTTCCATAAGATGAGCTCCTCGTCTTCTTCACCTTCACTTGCCATTATAGGTGCTGGCCCTGCCATCAGGGATTGGTTATAAAGTTTTGTCTTTTTGTCGTGCAGGTACTGTGTGGTTTTATTGACTGCTGAGACTACCAAGTTGAGCAAACCCTTTGAGGCCTTCCTGTCCTTTGCCCTGGCAAACACTCAAGACACAGTGAGATTTGTGCATGTCTACAGCAATCGGCAGCAGGAGTTTGCCGACACCTTACTACCAGACAGTGAGGCGTTTCAAGGGAAATCAGCGGTGAGCCACAGAGTCTCTCCTCATCCCAGGCTCTTCACAACCATGTGGCACTTGATTCTGTTTCCTTCTTCCTTGAGAGTGTTGAATACAGATTCTAGGAAATCTGAAACTCTGAAGCCTATTTTCAAAGCCTACTCTCTTGTTTTTCCTTTTTCTTGATTTTTTTTTTTTTTTTTGAGACAGGGTCTCACTCTGTCTCCCAGGCTGGGAGTGCAGTGACATGATCTCAGCTCATTACAGCCTCGACCTCCCAGGCTCAAGTGATCCTCCCACCTCAGCCTCCCACATAGCTGGGACCACAGGCACACACAACCACGCCTGGCTAATTTTTTGTATTTTTTTGTTGAGATAGGGTTTCGACATGTTGCCCAGGTTGGTCTCAAACTCCCGAGCTCAGGCAATCCTCCCGCCTCCCAAAGTGCTGGGATTACAGGCATGAGCCACTGCTCCTGGCCTAAAGCCTACTCTTAAAACAGTTTTTGACCTGGTCTTTTTACATTCTGGATGTCAGCCTCAGGCACCCACAGAAACCATGTTTTCTATCAGTGAACGGTAAAGGTCATCAGTGCTTTTCACCAGTTTTTTACTAAGGCAGGTCTGGTCTTGCAGCATCCTAGATCCTAGATTTTACAAATCCTTAGGCCACTGGTAATGTGCTCTGGAAATTTCTGCCCCCCTCTGCCTCTTTAACTTCATCCTGGTTGATCTCTCCTGCCTTTCTCCTGCATTGTCATCACTTCCTACAGAAACAAGAAATTCTCCTCTGACTTTTCATCATTTTCGCAATCATGGAAAATCTCTCTAAAAAACAAAGGTTTCCATTAATATTAAGTCAAAGATTATAGAGCAAAGTCTATTGAGAAAAAAGAGCTTTAACTTTTAACAAAAGCTTAGGAAAGTCACCATAAAAGTTATTTCTTGGGCTGAGCGCGGTGGCTCACACCTATAATCCCAGCACTTTGGGAGGCCGAGGCGGGTGGATCACTTGAGGCTAGGAGTTTGAGACCAGCCTAATCAACATGGTGAAACCTCATCTCTACTAAAAATACAAAAATTAGCTGGTGTGGTGCACACCTGTCTGTAGTCCCCACTACTCAGCAGGCTGAGGCATGAGAATTGCTTGAACCTGGGAGGCAGAGGTTGCAGTGAGCCAAGATCGCACCATTGCACTCCAGCCTGGGAGACAAGGGCGAAACTCTGTCTCAAAAAACAAACAACTGGGCCAAGTGTGGTGGCTCACAGCTGTAATCCCAGCACTTTGGGAGGCCAAGGCAGGCAGATCACGAGGTCAGGAGATCGAGACCATCCTGGCTAGCATGGTGAAACCCCATCTCTACTAAAAAAAAAAAAAAAAACAAAAATTTAGCCAGGCATGGTGGCAGGTGCCTGTAGTCCCAGCCACTTGGGAAGGCTGAGCCAGGAGAATGGCATGAACCCGGGAGGCGGAGCTTGCAGTGAGCCAAGATCACGCCACTGCACTCCAGCCTGGGCGACAAAGCAAGACTCCGTCAAAAAAAAAAAAAAAAAGAAAGCAAACAACTGTAACTTAACCATGCTTTTGAAACTTCTGATGTTTTTTCTCTACTTTTCTTCCAGGTGTCTATTTTAGAAAGGCGCAACACAGCAGGAAGGGTGGTGTATAAAACCCTGGAAGACCCTTGGATTGGGAGTGAGAGTGACAAATTTATCCTCTTGGGCTATCTCGACCAGCTGCGTAAAGATCCAGCTCTTCTGTCCTCTGAAGCAGTGCTTCCTGACCTGACCGATGAACTTGCCCCTGTGAGCATCAGGGCTGGGAAGGGTGGGACACCAGGAGGGCTTGTGAGTACACAGTGCTGGTGGCGGATTTCTGCTCAGAGCAGAGGTCCAGCAGCAGCACTGTGTTGCAGGGTAGAGGGACTCTCCCTTCCGGCTTTAGTCCTGACCATCATCCATTTTCTCTCTACATAGGTTTTTCTCCTTCGATGGTTCTACTCTGCTTCTAACTACATCTCAGACTGCTGGGATAGCATTTTTCACAACAACTGGTAGGGATATTGCCAGGCTGAATTTCTTTTTCTCTGTTAATACTGATATCACTGTTTTTCTTTTGAAAAGAGTTCATCATTATTAAATTTCAAGGTACACTTGATGGGGCAAGTGGAAGAACGTTTACACATTTTCTATTCCCCTTTTTCTTTCAGTAACTTCCCTTTTTTTTATTTTTTACTTTTTTTTTTTTTTTTTTGAGACAAAGTCTTGCTCTTGTCCCCCAGGCTCAATCTGGGGATCGCTGCAACCTCCGCGTCCCAGGTTCAAGCAATTCTCCTGCCTCAGCCTCCTGAGTAGCTGGGATTACAGGCACCTGTCACCATGCCTGGCTAATTTTTGTATTTTTAGTAGAGATAGGGTTTCACCATGTTGGTCAGGCTGGTCTCAAACTCCTGACCTCAGGTGATCCGCCCGCCTCGGCCTCCCAAAGTGCTGGGCTTACAGGCGTGAACCACTGCTCCCGGACATTTTTTATTTTTTATTTTTTTTTGAGACAGAGTCTCACTCTGTCACTCAGACTGGAATGCAGTGGCACGATCTCAGCTCGCTGCAACCTCTGCCTCCCAGGTTCAAGCGATTCTCCTGTCTCAGCCTCCCGAGAAGCTGAGATTACAGGCACCCACCACCATGCCCAGCTAATTTTTGTATGTTTAGTAGAGACAGTGTTTCACCATGTTGGTAAGGCTGGTCTCGAACTCCTGACCTCAGGTGATCCACCCACCTCAGCTTCCCAAAGTGCTGGGATTACAGGCGTGTGCCACCGTGCCCGGCCACTTCCCTTTTTTTATATTGGCTGACTGACCCTTTCCCACTGGCTAGGAAGGGATCACCCATGGCTGCCATTCTGGGCAGCAGAGCCTGGGACTGTCTCTTCATCAGGGAACCTCTGGTGCCCAGCACAGGGCCTAACACACGTGGAGTCCAGTGTATAGATGTAAAAGGAATGAGTGAATTAACCTCAAGAGGGATACCCACTCCCACCTACTGATGAGACCATGAGCCCCTGAAGGACAGAACCACATCTCATTCGTGTTTGTGATTCCTGGCACCCAACACAGCACCTGACAAATGACAGCCTTTGATGGGTGTTGGTAGGTACATAAAATTTCAGAACCCCAGTCCTAGATGAAATCTTGAAAGATCAATTTTATCTCCCTACTCCACCCCTCTGGGCTACATCTGAATTTTTCTGGCCAGAAAAAAATCAGTAAAGTTGAGGAAATAATTCCACAATGTCAGAAAATTCTTCCGTGTTTACACCTTAAGTCCTTTATTATCCCTTTTATTGTTTCCTCATGCAGAACTTATTGAGCATAGCCTATTATACTGAGATACAAAATCAAACTTTTAGAATAAGCTGTCTGTGAATTAGAACACTGAGCAATCTCTACCTTCCCCTCCACCACCTCCACCCACCAAGAAAAGCTCTGTTTGCCTGAAATTAGTAAGCGTTTATTGGTGTGAAGAGTTTTTGGTTTGGGATTTTTATTTTATCTTTTTTTAGCTGGAGAGAAGAAATTTTAACTTGAGCTAATAGTTTGTTAATTTGGTTTTAGGCGGGAAATGATGCCCCTGCTGTCCCTGATCTTCTCTGCCCTCTTCATCCTCTTCGGCACTGTCATCGTTCAGGCTTTCAGGTAAATGTCCTGTGGCTTCTCGGTGCACCACCATGGTTGGTGTTGACACTTTTTTTGTAAAACTCCTTTTTTCTTACTTTAGCGACTCTAATGATGAGCGAGAGTCAAGCCCTCCAGAAAAAGAGGAAGCCCAAGAGAAGACTGGGAAGACTGAGCCAAGCTTCACCAAAGAAAACAGCAGGTTTCTCTAACAAAACACCAGACTCACCTCCCCGGCACCTGCCCCCCAGATCCTGTCATCTGATAACGCAGCATTGGAACATAGAGTGTAGAGAAGAACTCTCATGCACCTCCTCCCATGTAAACTGTGGCTACAGGGAAAAGTCACTGTGACTTGTGTTTACTAAGACCCTGTAGGTGTTTAGATGCCTTAGATTTCATAATGAAGGCAGAAGGAAAGAAGCCTATCAGGCAAGTGTTAGGTGAGCCAGAAGCAGGACGTGGTTTATCCCTGTAAGTGTCAATGAACGTGACCAGTCTTGTGCACACACACACCCAGCAGCAAGAGGCCAGGGTCTCCGAGACACAGAACATAGACTGAATGGTAGTTGTCTTCTTCATTCTGTCCTAGAGCAACTTCTGCACCTGAAAAGCAGCATCAGGCAGGGCACAGTGGCTCACGCCTGTAATCCCAAGATTTTAGGAGGCCTAGGTGGGAGGATTGCTTGAGCCCAGGGTTTGAGACTAGCTTAGGCAACATGGCAAGACCCTGTCTCTACAAAAAACTTATAAAATTAGCTGGATGTGGTGGCAGGCACCTGTAGTCCCAGCTACTTGGGAGGCTGAGGTAGGAGGATCACTTGAGCCCAGGAGGTCGAGGCTGCAGTGAGCCATGATCATGTCGCTGCACTCAAGCCTGGACAACAGAGCAAGAACCTATCTCAAAAAGAAAAAGAAAAGCAGCACAGAAAGGCAGTTTGTAGGTCAGGGATTACCAAGTCAGG
Source organism: Pan troglodytes (assembly GCF_028858775.2). Lineage (NCBI taxonomy): Eukaryota > Metazoa > Chordata > Mammalia > Primates > Hominidae > Pan > Pan troglodytes. The sequence goes on along the minus strand of NC_072398.2, from coordinate 215,639,287 downwards.
CCATCCCCATCCTACCAATGTGTTAGACTCAAGAATAGTGAATAACATACCTAGTCTGGTTAGAACATAGCATTTTCTTTCAGCTGTTTCTTTTCAAAGTAATGGCTTTCCCCCTATCCTGACAGCATCTTAACTCCTCAATATTTCTCCACAGCAAGATTCCTAAAAAAGGCTTTGTGGAGGTAACTGAACTCACAGATGTAACATACACCAGTAACTTGGTACGTCTGAGGCCAGGCCACATGAATGTGGTCCTCATCCTGTCGAATTCTACCAAGACCAGCCTACTACAGAAATTTGCTTTGGAGGTCTACACATTTACTGGGTAAGCGTGTGTGTGTGTGCATGTATGTATGTGTGAGAGAGAGAGAGAGGCAGGCACACTGAAATTGCACGCTTTTCTCTTTGGTCTTGTGGGGCTTTATCCATGCAGCAAGATGCTGGCTGTGACCTTTCCAATCCAGACATCTGAACCATTGCGACAGGGACCTCTTTTCCCACTTCACTTCGTGTTTTGTTGGTTCTGAACAGAAAAGCTTGAACTCAGTGTTATTCCCTGAGCCCTTTCAGTTACTGTTCTCTAGCCCTTGTGTATTTTCCAGAAGAGCGATGTTAAGTTCCACCGAGCAAGCGATGGGGGAATGGGTGATTGAAGTGTCGCAGCTGCTGGAGAGGCACTGGCTCCCACAGAAGGCCTTCTTTTTCTCTGTGTTCAGGCCCCATCCAACACAAAGCGTTTTCCTATTATTTTAAGTCTCACTGGGGTATTTATTTTCTCAGCCATTAAATGTGTCAGGAAATGCCCTGAGTCCTCAATTCTCTTCTTCCTACAGGAGCAGCTGCCTACACTTCTCCTTCCTGAGTCTAGATAAACACAGAGAATGGCTAGAATACTTATTAGAATTTGCTCAAGATGCAGCTCCAATCCCAAACCAATATGATAAGCATTTCATGGAGCGTGACTACACTGGTTATGTACTGGCTCTGAATGGCCACAAGAAATACTTCTGCCTCTTCAAGCCCCAAAAGACAGTCGAAGAGGAGGAAGCCATAGGGTCGTGCAGTGATGTTGACTCTTCCCTCTACCTGGGTGAATCTCGAGGGAAACCTTCCTGTGGCCTTGGATCCAGGCCCATCAAAGGAAAGTTGAGCAAGCTCTCTTTATGGATGGAACGCCTGCTGGAGGGCTCCTTACAGAGGTTTTATATCCCATCATGGCCTGAACTAGACTGAGAGGATTTTCCAAAGAGATTTGAACTCTTCAGACTTTTTAACATGCCCCTGTGAACAGGTATTTTCAGGACTCAAACTACCACAATGAACAGAGTATAGATTTTAGATTGCTCTTCTAGAACCATGGCTAGAAGAATCTTTCCTTTGTCCTGTTCTAACCTAGGAATGAAAAACACCACCAGTTTGAATCGCCTAGATGAAAATCTTTTCCTCTGGGTGTTATTTTTCCCCACTGAATGCCACACCATTGAAAATAGACTGCTCATCCCCTCTTCCTTTCTTGTCCCTGTCCCATGCTCACCCCACCCTCCTGTCCTGTGTCTTGGAGAAGCACAGGGCTCCACCCTGCAAGCGGCATCTGGCGGACCCTCATGAGCCTGTCGTGCAGGCCGGGTCATTGGCCCCTTCCCCAATCCCGGCCCTGCTGTGCTGCTGCCATGGCGCATGCTCCTAACCCTGAACAACCCACGGCAGCTTCTAGCCCCGCATCTGGAAAAAGGCCCCTTGCCAAGCAATCTCACGTTTACTGGTTGTTCTGGGAGTAAGTGGCTAAACGTATATTTTGGGGGTATCCCCCAACAACAGTTTGTTGGCCACAGGTTGAAAAGGAAAGGAATAAACGGGAGTTCTGCATGTGAGTTCTCAAGAAAAGGAAAGGGAGGCTGAGCAGTGGCTGAAGCGATGCAGCCTTGAGACACGCTGTGAGCATCCCATCCGCCGCCCCAGCGCTGCTGGTAGCCAGGGGAGGGGTCTGCACAGCGAGAAGTACTGTGATGACTGAGCCGTTGACATGTATGTCTTCAGATGCCTTTCTGCCTCTGTCGATTTTAGGGTATGGATATTAGGAGCCATAACTTGTAATCTTGTTCTCTGAACGTAGAGATAAGCTGCTATAAAGCCAGTAGATGTTAAACTGAAGAGAAATTATTCCCACCTGCTATGAGTCAGGCTTAAGGAATCTCTTCAATAGTGTCTCTTTAGTAAAATACCAAACATGTCTTTGTATCAAGGAACTTAAAATTTCTCAACAATTGTATTTTGAACACTGTTACCCTAAAAGTGCTGTCTCTTCAAGTCACCTTTTGCAGGAAGTGAGCCAAGATTTGTTCTAGACTCCCATTTTGCAAAAGGCTTACTTTCCACTTCTGGGCTGTATTTTGATGTCTCATCTTCATTGTTTTCACTCTTAACTTAGAGCTGCTTCACCAGTATTGGGGTCAGACTGGCCATCAGCACCTGAGCGTGCTGAGCTCCAGGTGTAGTGGACCCCAGGCTGCCTCATACCAGCCAGTTAGAGAGCATACCTTTTATTTTTCAGGGCAGAATGACCAGTGGTTCTGAGTTTGAGTTTGGACAGCTTCAAAGAGTGGTCCGTTCAAATGTCAAAGCAAGGTGCCTTTGGTGGCTTTGTGAAGGGTGAAAATCAGTGAAGGGACATTTACTAAGTATTTCTTTTTTTTTTTTTTTTTTTTTTTTTTTTTGGTGTTGAGACAGAGTTTCACTCTTGTTGCCCAGGCTGGAGTGAAATGGTGCGATCTCGGTTCACCGCAACCTCCACATCCCAGGTTCAAGTGATTCTCCTGCCTCAGCCTCCTGAGTAGCTAGGATTACAGGCATGTGCCACCATGTAATTAGCCCGGCTAATTTTGTATTTTTAGTAGAGACGGGATTTCTCCATGTTGATCAGGCTGGTCACGAACTCCTGACCTCAGGTGATCTGCCTGCCTCAGCCTCCCAAAGTGCTGCTGGGATTACAGGCGTGAGCCACCACTCCCGGCTAAGTTAGTATTTCTTTAATCTTAATGCTTTAAACTAAGCCACTTGGATCCTGAATAATTTAAATCTTGAGCTACATTGGTAAGTAATAAATTATTTAAGGCCAGGAATTCCTGTAGTTTTCATGGAGTCTGTAGCTTTATTAAAAAATAAATCACTGCCAGGCTTCATTCTTCCATATGATCCTCTAAAAATGGACACTTCCTCTGAATGCTGTATCTCATGGCACCTGGTCCAACTAGAAATAGTCAAGGAATTCATTTGGCTCCTTGATACATCAGTCCTCAATATTACTTTCTAGGTATTTTATGGCCAGATTGCTTATATGAGTGGTCTTTTGGTTTGGTAGTAGGTTTTTATTTTTAATTTCTGTACTAATGAAATTCCTGACTTTAATTTCTGAAAACCAAAAACTCTCCAAGTGTATTTATTTATATTTTTTTAATGGAGACGAGGTCGTGCTATGTTGCCCAGGCTGGTCCCAAACTCCTGGCCTCAAGCAGTCCTTCCACCTTGGCCTCCCAAAGTGCTGGGATTATCAGTATGAGCCACCATGCCAGATTTGTTCATTTTTAAACATTTTTATCTCTTCAAGTCATCTTTTGATCTTTTAAAAAGCACCTTCAAACAGCTGCACCTTCCATTTGCACTAGGAAATGAAGGTAGTGATGGGATTGGCAATGTTCCTGGCAGATGTTTCAGCCCAAAAGCTCTTCTACAGACTGATTTAGAGCTGGTGCCCTATGAGAATATTAGGGAGCTTTTATTTTAAATTGAACTTTACCCTTGTCCATGCAAGGCATTCCTCCTGAATGCATCCATGAATTTGTTTACTTTTGTGTCAAACATATGAGCCATTGTCATGCTCAGCCTGTGCCACCATTGCTCTGTCTGATGTATGTAATCATACAAGACCCGATTTTGGTTCTAACACAGTGGTCTTTGACTATCAACATTGATGTTTTTAGAGATGGGTTCTTCTGGTTGATACAGACTATGCATTGCGTTTAGCAGATGGGGTAAAACTGGCCTAAAACAAGTCTTTGCAGAATACATGCCAATTTCCAAAAAAAAAAAAAATTTGTTCAGGTGTTAGTTGCACAATTTTTATCTAACACTGAGGCTATCAGCTCCAACTAAACAACATTTCAGTGGGTGAGGCTGCCCTAACTTCCATTAGGGGCCATGGTCTCACTGCCATCACTTATTAGCCATGAGAATTTGGTTGTAGTTTTCAGGTAGGTTGGTTTCTTCCTCATTTGCAGCTTGTTGATACTTGTCCCTTTTTATTTATTAACATCCCAATCAATTTGCAGCTGCCATCATTACATAAATACTTTTCTGTTATAAAAAGAAGTGTGATCTGACTGTTTTTTTAGTGATTTCCTTTGTTTGGGAATAGAGGTTGGAAGCACATACTCAGACCTGTTTTATTAACTAGAATTCTTTAAAAGCTGATGCCAAACATCTTTACAGATGAACTGTAGTTCACATCCACCTGTCTGACATTGTCCCCTAAAAACAAGTGCAGTGTGGCAGCTGCTGAATCTGTCTGTTCAGTTTGTCAAGGAGGATGATTATGCTTGGGAGAGATCTGAAAAGGTGAATATTTTGCACTTTTGATACTCTTAGGAACAAATAACTTATTTGGCAGATTGTTTCTTTTTTATGTTTTGGGTGTTGTTTTTGTTTTTTGACTTTTTTTGTATTGTGAACAGGCACTGAAGCTGATGTTATTTTAAGATTATAGAATGGAAAAAGAAATAAACTATTTTAATGTCTGATAATTATGGGGTAGCCCTTGCATTGCAAGATGATGATTTGATTATGGACACATTATCAACAGAATTGAATTTGCATGGAACTCAACACACGCTTAAGATCACCACAGCCTAACTGCAGATTTCAGGAATTACAGTCATAGAGGGTACATCAACTTGAAGAGTAGATTGAGTCTTACAGGAAGTGAGTTACAATAAGTAACATTAAGAGCCCAGCTGCCAGCCTGGCCAACATGGTGAAACCCCGTCTCTACTAAAAATACAAAAATTAGCCGGGCGTGGTGACGCATGACTGTAATTCTAGCTACTCAGGAGGCTGAGGCAGCAGAATTGCTTGAACCCAGGAGGCGGAGATTGCAGTGAGCTAAGATCGGGCCACTGCACTCCAGCCTGGGGGACAGAGCGAGACGCCATCTCAGAAAAAAAAAAAAAAAAGCCCAGCTGATGTTTTCCAGTTTTGTTTTGTTTTGTTTTTTTAGTAGAGACGGGGTTTCACCATGTTGGCCAGGCTGGTCTTGAACTCCTGACCTCAGGTGATCCTCCCGCCTAGGCCTGGGATTACAGGCGTGAGCCACTGGGTCCGGCCTGGTTTTTTTTGTTTTTTTTTTTTTTTTTTTGGAGACGGAGTCTCACTCTGTCACCCAGGCTGGAGTGTAGTGGCATGACCTCAGCTCGCTGCAACCTCCACCTCCCGGGTTCAAGCAATGCCCCTGCCTCAACTTCCTGAGTAGCTGGGACTATAGGCACGCGCCAGCACGCCCAGCTCATTTCTGTATTTTCAGTAGAGATGGGTTTTCACCATGTTGGCTAGGCTGGTCTCGAACTCCTGACCTCAAGTGATCTGCCCACCTCCGCCCCCCAAAGTGCTGGGATTACAGGCATGAGCCACCGTGTCCAGCCTTAGGTTTTCTAGTTCAGAAGACATTTTGTGTACCCTTCTAGGCCTCTGAGCAAGAAGTTTCTTCATTAGGCTCTCCATGTTACTTTATACTTTTTACTTACGTTCACAGTGGTCCTAAAACCAAGATGCAGCCCTAAGCACCTCATAGGAGAAGCTGTATTTTTTTTTTTTTTTTTTTTGAGATGGAGTCTTGCTCTGGCACCCAGGCTGGAGTGCAGTGGTGCGATCTCAGCTCACTGCAGCGTCTGAGGAGGAGCTGTATTTTAAAGGAAGATACTCAATACTCTAGGAAGCAGATCATCAAAATTTTAAAAAGCGGCTGGGCGCGGTGGCTCATGCCTGTAATCGCAGCACTTTAAGGAGGCTGAGGCAGGCGGATCACCTTAGGTCAGGAGTTCAAGACCAGCCTGGCCAATGTGGTGAAACCCTGTCTCTACTAAAAATACAAAAATTAGCCAGGCGTGGTGGCAGGCACCTGTAATCCCAGGTCCTCAGGGGGCTGAGGCAGGAGAATCGCTTGAACTCGGGAGGCGGAGGTTGCAATGAACTGAGATCATGCCATTGCACTCCAGCCTGGGTGACAAGCAAAACTCTATCTCAAAAAAAAAAAAATGTTTAAAAGGAGGATATAGAAATATGGAATGCTTATATAGTATTATTTCATAGTTTTTTTAAATGTCATGTTTCTAATGTTTAGATAATCTTGAAAGAAATTCTCCTCACTTCCCCTTTATCCTCCATCTTTCATCAAAGGAAAAAAAATCAAAGCAGTACAAGTACTCCTTTTTTTTTTTTTTTTTTCCCCAATTAATCCAAGTTCCTTAGAAATGTTGCCGTTTGGGTGAGAATTCTACTGACTATCCCGACTTCACAGCCAGCAATGACACTTTCAGCAGAAAGTTTTCTTGGCATAAACTCTTTAGTTCTCAGACTGCTTACTCATAAGTTCTTCTTGAGAACTTGTGAGCGACGCAATCTGTTTTGTCTTGAAGAGCACAAGACTCAGACGGTTGTCACTTTGGGGAGAGCACACAGCATCTCAAACAGCAGGTTAGCCGCCAGCAGGGCTGTGTTCCCTACGAAAAAGTAAAACCTCACATGAATACCCTGCAGACCACCCCCTGAGCCAAGCCTTGGGACTCCTCAGCTTTCTTCCCCTTGTGCCTCCTTTTCCAGAGCCCTGTCTTGTGCACCCCTCTAGGGTGCCCACCAGCTGTGAACACGCTTGCCCAGGCTCTCTGCCTCCATCAAGCATCATTTGGGAATCATATTTTAAAATTCAGAAAGTTCTTTGTTTACTCTGAGAACAGATTTTTCCCAAAGGAGAACCCATAATAATGATGTGTACTGTATTATCTACCCTCTGAGGTCGATAGGCCTAATTCCATAAGCTCGTCTACATTAAAATTATTGGGATGGCGTCTGCTTTGAAGATCTTAACCAGCTAAGTTCCTATTTGATAAATATTAACATATATTATTTACGCTTTAGAATTCACTTTGCAATGAAACATCAAAGGAGACGGGGATTGGGCCACCCTGTCACTAGACTGCAGGCTGGTTTCTTTCTCTTCTGCTGATTAGTGGGCAAGCTAATGATACTTAACTACCTCCTGGGGGTTTTGTTAGGGTTAATGAGCTCATGTTTGTAAGGTGTGCAGTAATAGGTGTGTTTTCTTCACCATTGGACATGCTCAGCTGCTTCCCCAAGTCATATAAGGGACTCATCCTTTTTTTTTTTTTTTTTTTTTGAGATGGAGTCTCGCTCTGTCACCCAGGCTGGAGTGCAGTGGCGCAATCTCAGCTCACTGCAACCTCCGCCTCCTAGGTTCTAAGCGATTCTCCTGCCTTAGCCTCCTGAGTACCTGGGATTACAGGTGTGTGCCACCACACCTGGCTAATTTTTATATCTTTAGAGAGATGGGGTTTCGCCATGTTGGCCAAATTGGTCTTGAACTCCTGACCTCAGGTGATCTGCCCACCTCGGCCTCCCAAAGTGCTGGGATTACAGGCTTGGGCCACCATGCCTGGCCCCATTTTCTACTTATTAACTAGCTTCGTGTAATTTAAGCTACCGGCTTGCCCATGGATCACAGTCTCTTTGCTTACTCACCAGAAAGATCATACGGTGGTGAAACTTCGACAAGATCACAGCCCACCACGTTCAGGCCTTGACAACCCCTGATGATCTCCAGAGCCTATTCAAGATCAAGACTGAGTTGTCCACAGTGGTAATCATTTACAGTGAAAAGCACCCAGTAGAGCTTTTCCCAGCACACGCCACCCTTTGACTTGGAATTGGCTTTCCCTCCATAAACATTTGTTGACTGCCAGGCACACTGGCAGGCCTCCCAAAGACACAGATAATGCGTACACAGTCCCTGCTCCTCAGGGCTGCATGGTGTGGTGATGGAGACAATGAAACCAATCGTTTCAATGTCATGCACCAAGGGCTTCAAGAAAAGCAAGCCCAGAATGGTATCAGCACAGTTAACAGCCTGGAGAGGTGGGTAAGGCTTCCCCAAGGTGGAAATACCCAGTTCAAGGGATAGGCCAGGCAGAGGGAAAAACACAGGCAAAGGCACCAAGATGGGAAAAGTTCAGGTAGTGAGATGTGGCCAGAAGACAGAATAAGTGAGGGAGACTGATGGGAAGAGAGTGACCTTGTCTGAAAGGGTTCCCATCCTGCAGGTGAAAAGCCCAGAAGGTCGCTAAGCAGAGGGATGAGGAATGTGTTTCAGAAATCCCTCATGAGAAGAGAGGATGGTTACAGCCATTTCAAGAGAGAGAGTTATGGCCACCCTCCTTTTAAGATCTTAGAGGATGTAAGGTACTTGATTAGGTTTAAGCAGTCTTCATTCATTTACTCTCAAATGTCTTTGAGTGCCTACTATTTGTATTAGGCACTGTCCTATGCTCCAAGGACAAGGTAGGGAACAATACATAGGTCCTGCCCTCGGGGAGATTCTAGTCATAACCATTCTGCCCCCGTGCATTTACTCGCAGCACACATTATTGGAGCTTTATTTGGGTGTTTCTAAAACTCTTGAGCTTACCTTGGCAGGTAATTGTGCCATCGCATGCACTTTTATTTATTTATTTATTTATTTATTTATTTATTTTTAAGACAGGGTCTCTGTCACCCGGGCTATAGTGCAGTGGTATGATCACGGCTCACTGAAGGCTTGACCTGCCAGGCTCAGTTGATCCTCCTGCCCCAGCCTCCCTAGTAGCTGGGACTACAGGTGCACACCAGACTAATTTTTATTTTTATTTTTAGTAAAGATGGGATCTCACTATGTTGCCCAGGCTGGGCTGAAACTCCTGGGCTCAAACGATCCATCCACCCTGGCCTCCCAAAGTGCTGAGGTTACTGCCTGAGCCGCTGCGCCTGGCCCGTTGTATGCACTTTTATTTAAATTTAACCCTAAAAAGATAAGTTTAGTGTTTTTGTTTGTTTTGAGATGGAGTTTCACTCTTGTTGCCCAGACTGGAGTGCAATGTCATGATCTCGGCTCACCGCAACCTCAGCCTCCCAGGTTCAAGTGATTCCCCTGCCTCAGCCTCCCGAGTAGCTGGGATTACAGGCATGTGCCACCATGCCCAGCTAATTTTGTATTTTTAGTAGAGATGGGGTTTCTCCATGTTAGGCTGGTCTCAAACTCCCGACCTCAGGTGAACCACCCACCTGATGCCTTGGCCTCCCAAAGTGCTGGGATTACAGGTGTGAGCCACTGCGCCCGGCCAAGTTTAGTGTTTTTGTTTGGTTGGTTGGTTGGTTTTTTTTGAAGTGGAGTCTTGCTCTGTTGCCCAGGCTGGTGTACAGTGGCACGATCTCAGCTCACTGCAACCTCCGCCTCCAGGGTTCAAGCAATTCTCCTGCCTCAGCCTCCCAAGTAGCTGGGATTACAGATGCCTGCCACCGTGCCTGGCTGATTTTTGTACTTTTAGTAGAGACGGGGTTTCACCATCTTGGCTAGGCTGGTCTCGAACTCCTGACCTTGTGATCCACCCGCCTCGGCCTCCCAGAGTGCTGGGATTCCAGGCGTGAGCCACGACACCTGGCCAAGTTTAGTGTGTTTTTTTGTTTTTTTGTTTTTTTTTTGAGACGGAGTTTCACTCTTTCGCCCAGGCCAGACCGCAGTGGCTCTATCTCGGCTCACTGCAAGCTCTGTCTCCCGGGTTCATGCCATTCTCCTGCCTCAGCCTCCTGAGTAGCTGGGATTACAGGCACCCGCCACTGCATCCAGCTAATTTTTTTGTATTTTTAGTAGAGACGGGGTTTCACCGTGTTAGCCAAGATGGTCTCGATCTCCTGACCTCGTGATCCACCCGCCTCGGCCTCCCAAAGTGCTGGGATTATAGACGTGAGCCACCGTGCCCGGCCAAGTTTAGTGTTCTTAAGAGAGGATACTATAATGTTGTTCCCATGAACTGTTGTTTTCATGGCAGATGAACTGAAGGCAGGAAGAGCAAATAAAGGACAAAATAAGGGACTATTATATCCCAGATAGGAAATGAAGGCCCTTGCCAAAATCAATCACCCTTCAGTAAGAGGGTATTCAAACTTATCCTCAGCCCAGAGAACAGAAAAGGCCTAGGTGCTCTGCTCTTAAAATCCTACCTTGGCGGCCAGGCGCGGTGGCTGACACCTGTAATCCCAGCACTTTGGGAGGCCGAGGTGAGTGGATCACGAGATCAGGAGTTCGAGACCAGCCTGACCAACATGGTGAAACCCCATCTCTACTAAAAATACAAAAATTAGCCGGGCATAGTGGCATGTGCCTGTAATCTCAGCTACTCAGGAGGCTGAGGCAGGAGAATCGCTTGAACCTGGGAGGCGGAGGTTGCAGTGAGCCGAGATCGCACCACTGCACTCCAGCCTGGGCGACAGAGTGAGACTCCGTCTCAAACAAACAAAAATCCTATCCTGATTCCTAAAGATTCGCTTCAAGTCCTAGGAAAATGGGTGTTAAGTGTCTCCACCCCCAGGATCTTCACTGGTGGAATCTCCTTACCTGACTAGGAGTAAGACCAGCAATTTCAGGTGTCCCTGTCCCTGGCGCATAGGCAGGATCCAGAGCGTCAATATCAAAGCTGATATAAATGGGTTTGCCTCCCATCTGCTGCCTGACTTCCCCCATCAGAGGAACCAACGACTTCATCCAGCAGTCTTCAGCCAGGACTACCCGGAAGCCCTGCAGAGACAGGGACTGAGGTTTCTGTCTGGCAGCATTTACAGGGCATTTCCTGTTTGCCAGCCCCATGCTCAGCTCTGTGTGCACATGACACTTGACCCTCCATCTCCATGAAGAGGGAACTATCCTATTTTACAGGTGAGGAAGGGAGGGACAATGAGTGGTAAGGCAGCAGGGTCAAAGCTGACTGATGGAGTTGGAATCAGAGAGAAGCTTTGCTAAAGCAAGAGTGGGAAACAGCAGCTCACGCTAGCACCTTTTGAATTGCTCTGTCCAGAAGACTGGCCTTGGCACACTCTAAAAGCAAGGGATTTGGGTCTGTTCCATTGGGGTCTTGTCATACATGTCTATCTGAGAGCCATTCTGCCTAGAGGGTATGAGGACCAGAACTAAGAAGGTGGCAACTCATCTTGGGTCCGGACTTCCTCCCCTCTTTTTTTTTTCTGAGACGGAGTCTCACTTTGTCACCCAGGCTAGAGTGCAGTGGCGCGATCTCAGCTCACTGCAACCTCCACCTCCCACGTTCAAGCAATTCTCCTGCCTCAGTCTCCCGAGTAGCTGGGATTACAGGTGCGCACCGCCACACCTGGCTAATTTTTGTATTTTTAGTAGAGACGGGGTTTCACCATGTTGGCCAGGCTGGTCTCGAACTCCTGACCTCAGGTGATCCACCCCCCTTAGCCTCCCAAAGTGCTGGGATTACAGGTGTGAGCCACTGTGCCCAGCCTCCTCCCCTCTTCTAAGCCAGCGCCGTCCGAGGGGTTGGTCGATTTCTGCTTGTCTCCCCCGCCCAGCGATAGACTTCCCATGGCCCATAAACCAACCTCCTCACTCCTATGCTCCATATGCCCCTGATGATGCAAACTCAGCCTTTTATCCCTGCTTTCAGACTTGATTAGTAAAGCCCCTGCTGAATCCCTGGTTGCCACTGGTGAGGCAACGGAGAGGAAGACATTTTGAGGGGCAAGGGTGGGGAGCATTCGGTCTGTCACCTGGCTCCAGTTGTATCTGTAGGGATCCAAGGTCGTGGAAGAGCCCCGGATGCCAATCTGCACCACACGCTTACAGTCCAGGAGACCCTCATCCACACACCGGCGGAAGGGCGCCCCGTGGTAGAGCTTCTCTCCTAGGGCCTTGTCGGTCGTGTCCGTGTGTGCGTCCACATGCAGCAGCCCCACTGGGCCATGCCTGATGACAACAGGGCAGCTCAGAGGCCAACCCTCCCTGTGGGGCCCTAGCACAGCCACCCTTCAGGCCACCAAAACTTGGTGACAATTCACAGCCAAAAAGGGGAGACCTGGCATCCGTTTTCTGCCTTGCAACTGGTTCCTGTCTTCTTGAGATCACTTAGCATCTCAGAGGAACAATAAACTCACAGAAGTCAGGCAGGAAATAGACATGTTTTGGCTGCCACCCACACCTATCACCCAGAATTTGCTTCACTTAGAGACAGGATGAGAATCAAGGGTGGTGGCACAGGGGAGCTTGGCTGAAGGCTTAACTAAACCAAGACACACCCTTTCTCCAACCGAGGAAGAGGAAGCTTTAATCCAGCTCTCTCCATAACCTCCATCAACCCCTGCCAGCCACCCAAAATAAACATCTGATCCAAATCCGTGAGGAATAAATGCAGCTTTGAGCAAAGACCTGCACCCTCCCACCTCCAACCAGAATGCCACCCACATGTGCTTCCACAGACACATTCTGGAGCTGCCACCCTCCACCCGGGTCCTTCTGTCTCTTTCTCAAACTAAATTAGCCAAAGTTGGCCAATCCTGGGTAGACTTCCACTACTGGCAAATCAGTCTTTTGACTGGGAAAGGTGCCCTTTCAGGAGGAAACAAGGGCCTCGCAGCAAGCTCCACCATTGTGCCTGTCAGCGTTTGTTTTTGGCCATTGAAGCAAAACAGAAACTGAAGTTAACTGAGGTTGTGTATTTCACTAGAGGCTCATCTTCCAAAAACAGAAGCAAGTTGAAAATGCTGAGCACACATACCAGGAGAGATCTAGGGCAAGGGAGGGTGGCCAGAAGTGTTAATAATAAATTGTCTTGGCTTCTAGCTGCTGACTGACAGAGACACCTGGAGCTCAACCTTAATTTTGATCCCCAGAAGCAGCTCATAATCTGAGCCAGCAGCAGTCACCTAATGCCACCAAACAGCAAATAACTCATTCCCTAGCTTCTGGCTTTTGAAATCTTGCTGGGCCCAAGCCATTTGAGACTTACTTTTTTGCCATCGCTTGCAATATGGGATATGTGATTGTGTGATCTCCACCTGCAAAGAGGAAGAAGAAAACATCTGGAAAGTGAATTGGAGGATTACATAGAATAATCTTTTTTTTTTTTTTTTTTTTTTTGAGATGTAGTTTTGCTCTGTTGCCCAGGCTGGAGTTCAATGGCACAATCTCGGCTCACTGCAACCTCTGCCTCCCAGGTTCAAGCGATTCTCCTGCCTCAGCCTCCCGAGTAGCTGGGATTACAGGTGTGCACCACCATACCTGGCTAATTTTGTATTTTTAGTAGAGACGGAGTTTCACCATGTTGGTCAGACTGGTCTCAAACTCCTGACCTCAAGTGATCCACTCGCCTTGGCCTCCCAAAGTGCTGGGATTACAGGCGTGAGCCACCATGCCCAGCTGAATAATCTTAACTCAATTTTCACCCTTTCAGCCTGGGGGGAGTTATAACCACAGCTACAGTAAGATCTTATAGAATGGCAGGATGCTGAATGAGCCTGGGAGGTCAAGGCTGCAGTAAGCTGTGATCGTGCCACTGCACTCCAACCTGGGCGACAGAGTAAGACACTATCTCAAAAAAATGATATAGCTTGCTGGGCACAGTGGCTCATGCCTGTAATCCCAGCAGTTTGGGAGGCCGAGGCGGGCAGGTCACCTGATGTTGGGAGTTCAAGACCAGCCTGACCAACATGGAGAAACCCCGTCTCTACTGAAAATACAAAATTAGCCGGGCATGGTAGCGCATGCCTGTAATCCCGGCTACTCTGGAGGCTGAGGCAGGAGAATCACTTGAACCCAGGAGGCGGAGGTTGCGGTGAGCCAAGATCGCGCCACTGCACTCCAGCCTAGGCAACAAGGGTGAAACTCCATCTCAAAAAATAAAATAAAATAAAATAAATAAATAAATAGCTTGAGCCTAGAAGTTTGAGACCAGCCTGGGCAACACAGCAAGACCACGTCTCTAAAAAATAAAAATAAAAATAGACCAGGCGCAGTGGCTCACACCTTGGGAGGCCAAGACAAGCAGATCGCCTGAGCCCAGAAATTCAAGGTCCACCTGGGTAATACATTAAGACCCCGTCTTTGCAAAAAATACAAAAATTAGCTGGGCATGGTGACAAACGCCTGTAGACCCAGCTACTCGGGAGGCTGGAGTGGAAGGATCACCTGAGCCCAGGGAGGGCAAGGTTGCAGCGAGCCATGTCGGCACCACTGCACTCCAGCCTGGGTGACAGAGTGAGACCGTGTCTCAAAAATAAATAAATAAAAGAGGAAATTAGACAAGTTAAGAGCTACTCTAGGAATTGCCTTTTCAGAGTATTCTAGGAAAATGCCTAGAATAGCTCTGTTCAATAGAACCTTCTATGATGATGACAATGTTCTATCTGCACTGGCCCATATGGTAGCCACTATCCACATGTGACACACATGTGACATACATGTAGCTAATATGACTAAGAAACTGAATATTTTATTTTAATTAATTTGAATTTAGGCCGGGCGTGGTGGCTCACGCCTGTAATCCCAGCATTTTGGGAAGCTGAGGCGGCGGATCACCTGAGGTCAGGAGTTCGAGACCAGCCTTGCCAACATGTTGAAACCCTATTTCTACTAAAAATACAACAAATTAGCTGGGCGTGGTGGCACGCGCCTGTAATCCCAGCTATTCAGGAGGCTGAGGCAGGAGAATCACTTGGACCCAGGAGGCGGAGGTTGCCGTGAGCCAAGCTGGGCAACAAGAGCAAAACTCTGTCTCAAAAAAAAAAAGAATTTAAGTAGCCACATGTGGCTAGTGGCTACCTTACTGGACAGCACAGACCTAGGAAAGTATTCTTTCTGATAATAATAATAGTTAACATTTATTGAAGCTTAAGATATGCCATGCATAGGTCGGGCGCAATGGCTCACGCCTGTAATCCCAACACTTTGGAAGGCCGAGGCGGGCAGATCACCTGAGGTCAGGAGTTCGAGACCAGCCTGACCAATATGATGAAACCCCATCTCTACTAAAAATATAAAAATTAGCCGGGCATGCTGGCGGGCGCCTATAATCCCAGCTATTCAGGAGGCTGAGACAGGAGAATTGCTTGAACCCGGGAGGCGGAGGTTGCAGTGAGCCGAGATCGTGCCATTGCACTCCAGCCTGGGCAACAAGAGTGAAATTCTGTCTCAAAAAAAAAAGAAAAAAAAAAAGATATGCCATGCTTGATGCTGGGCATTTCATGTGCACTTTCATTATATGCCCCTCACAGCATGCAGTGAGTAGGTGTTACTGTGATCATTCCCATCTTACAGGTGAGGGTGTGAAGCATCAAGCTCGGTATACAGCAACATTGCTAGGGAGAAGTGCAGCTGAGACTTCAAACCATGCCATCGGGAAACCACACTCCTCTCCGTATGCCATGCAGGCTAGGCTCTCTAACTTGGCAAAAGTGAATTTGGATATTTAGGAAAAGATCCCTGTCATTTTAAGTATTTGTGAACAAGAGAAAAAGTGAGAGTGGGTCAGGGGTGATGATAAGGGGAAAGCTGCCCTATAGGTTGATGTAGACCCTGAGCAGGACAAAAACACCCTCTTTGCAGTCCTCCTCGCAAATAAAGTCATTAGAAACATCATCTTGGCCGGGTGCGGTGGCTCATGCCTGTAATCCCAGCACTTTGGGAGGCCAAGGTGGGCGGATCACTTGAGGTCAGGAGTTCAAGACCAGCCTGGCCAACATGGCAAAACCCCGACTCTACCAAAAATACAAAAATTAGCCAGGCATGGTCGTGGGCGCCTGTAATCCCAGCTACTTGGGAGGCTGAGGCAGGAGAATTGCTTGAACCCAGGAAGTGGAGGTTGCAATGTGCTGAGATTGCACCACTGCACTCCAGTCTGGGTAACAGAGTGAGACTGTCTTACACACACACACACACACACACGTGAAATATTCTCTCCCCAGGGATTAAAATAAATGAATTACAATGCTCTCTTTCCTACTGTCTGCACATTTGCAGTGGCTTGCAGGGGAGAAGTAGCTGTACTCAAGCCCCTGATAAGTAAACCCTGAGTGCAGGGAACTACTCTGGCTCTTGCAGACTGACATTACCCAAGGTCAGAGGAATACAGCCAGCTGCTACAATTTTCTCATAGGCCTCTTGAATTCGCCGGCAGCTGTCCTGAAGGTTGTAAAGATTGACATTCACATCGCCTAGGTCTGCAACCATGAGGGACTGGAAGGGGAGGGCCCCCGTGCTAGGATTGACTGTCCGAAGCATCACTGATTCTTCCCGGATGCGGCGAGGTCCGAATCTGCAGAAGGAAGAATCATCCTGTCAGCCACCATCTGCAGAGATTTCAGGCTTTGCTTAGGCCAGGGCTTCTCAGCCTCAGCAATTTGGGACCAGATGATTCCATGTCGCGGTATTGCATAATGGAATGTTTAGCAGCATCCCTGGCCTGTACTCACTAGGTGCCAGTAGCACCCTTCCTCCAAGGTGTAACAACCAAAAACGCCTCCAGATACTGCCAAATGTCCCCTGAGTGCAAAACCGCCCCACTTGAGAATCACTGATCTAGGCTATATATCGAAGAGACTAAATAAGTGTACTAAATGGCATTAGCCAATTTCATGATCTACCTGAGTCTCAGTTTCCTGATTTGTAAAATATTTACCTTGCACTGTAGTAAAAATTAAATGAGGTAATCTATGCAAAGCACCTTGCACTTAGGAGACATTTAATAAGTGCTGGCTTTCATAATTCAGATCAGTACGGTCAGATATAGTGTTGCTGAGCTGAATCAGAAATTGCTGACGTTCAATAACTAGGAAGATGAATTTTGCTTCCTTCGACTTGATCCTAGGAAAATTGCCTTCATTTGAGCATTTCTTGAGTCAGGTGACATCTTCAGATTTGGGGAAGGGGCAGCCAGTTTCTGCTCTCAAATGCAATGTCACCTGCCACTGTAAGCTGGGGAGAGGAGAGGGGAGGAATCCACAGCAGCCATCCCAGCAAGGCCCCAGGATGGGGACACAGAGAAGGTTCAGGCTCCAGAATCCCTTCTTTTTTCTTTTTTTGAGACGGAGTCTCACTCTGTTGCCCAGGCTGGAGCGCAGTGGCGCAATCTCAGCTCACTGCAACCTCCGTCTCCCGGGTTCAAGCGATTCTCCTGCCTCAGCCTCCCGAGTAGCTGGGATTACAGGCCCGCGCCACCATGCCCGGCTTTTTTTTTTTTTTTTTTTTTTTTTTTTTTTTTTTTTTTTTTTTTTTTTTTTTTGTACCTTTGTAGAGACAGAGTTTCACCATGTTGGTCAGGATGGTCTCAAACTCCTGACCTCGCGATCCGCCCGCCTCAGCCTCCCAAAGTGCTGGGATTACAGGCATGAGCCACCCGGCCGGCCAAAATCCCTTCTTGACCAATGATGACACTAAGCTGTGGGAGGCCACGCCCATGTTGAGCCCTGGGGGTTGCTTATTGAGGGTCCAGGGAAATCAACCATCTCAAACTATAAGGGGCATTTTGGAGCCGGCCACCAGCTTCCAACTCGACCCGGGGCCAGCAGGGGCGCCTGTCTCGGTGCTTTCCATGCCCGACAGCCAGCAAGCAGTCCCTCCACGTGTACCCGGCCCCTGTCCTTCCGGCCTTACCTCGCCCCAGGCCGGTTGGAGGTCCCAGTATCCAGGGGCACCCCGATGAAGGCAGCGTCCAGCCCCTCGGGGGAGGTCTGCACCGGCAGGCGCATCATGGAGCAGACGCCCACCGGCCGGGCCACGAACTCGGGGCTGGGGGGCTGGTTCCGGGGCGCGTCGGAAGCCTGGCGGCTCTGGCGGCGCCCCGGGTGAAAGAGCCCTGCGGCAGGACGCGCGCCCACGCCGGGCCCCGGGCCCCGGGCGCACCCGGACGCCAGCAGCCTCAGCATTGCCGCGCGCGGCCAAGACCTCACCGACCAGACCGCCCGCGAGGCCGCCGCGATCTGGCTGGTCCCGAACGGCGAGGCGAGTGTGCACGCGCCAGAGCCGGAACCCGAGCCGGCTCAAAGGTCAGGGGCGCCCTGGGATCAAGGCGGGGGAGGGGCCCCAGGGACCTGCCGTGCTCTCCCCTCAACCCCTCTGGACTTCAGCCTCTGGCAAATAGAGTCAGGCTGGGGGTGCCCACTGGCCAGCACTGTGCCAGCGGTGTCTGCGCCCTGCTCCCCACTGTGGCCTTCAGCAGCCTCTTCTCCCATTCAGAGTAATTCTGCTTGTTTTTATAGAGACGGTCTCACTGTGTTGCCCAGACTGGTCTCCAACTTCTGGACTCAAGTGATCCTCCCACCTTGGCCTCCCAAAGTGCTGGGATTACAGGTGTGAGCCACAGCAGCCACCCCAGAGTAATATTTTTAAAGCCAGAAAGATATGAAGGAAAATGATCTTTCTCTAAGCCAGAAAAATAGGAAATGCATTTTTTTAATAATGTATTTTTAAATGTCCAGGGATAGGAATCTCAAGAAGCAGTAAAGTTAGTTAGCTACTTAGCTAGCTAGCTAGTTATTTTGAGACGGGGTCTTGCTGTGTTGCTCAGACTGGAGTGCAATCATAGCTCACTGCAGCCTCAAACTGCTGGGCTCAAGCAATCGTCTCACCTCAGCCTCCCGAGTAGTTGGGACTACAAGCGTGAGCCATCGCGCCTGGCCAGTAAAGTCTTTTTAAATAACCTTGTTAAAAAAGGACTAGAGGCCAGGGGCGGTGGCTCACACCTGTAATCCCAGCACTTTGGGAGGCTGAGGCAGGCAGATCACGAGGTCAGGAGATCGAGACCATCCTGGCTAACACGGTGAAACCCCATCTCTACTAAAAGTACAAAAATTTAGCCGGGCATGGTGGCGGGTGCCTGTAGTCCCAGCTACTCGGGAGGCTGAGGCAGGAGCATGGCATGAACCCGGGAGGCGGAGCTTGCAGTGAGCTGAGATCACGCCACTGCACTCCAGCCTGGGCAACAAAGCAAGACTCTGTCTCAAAAATAAATAAATAAATAAATAAATAAATAAATAAATAAATAAATAAAGGACTTACAGGCAAGCTGTAAGGAAGGTCACAGTGCCAGAGAACCTGCTACATCCTCTTTATTTCTAAGGGGAAAGAAAAACACACTGTGGAAAGAAAGAAGTGATTTGTAATGGAATTATGTGAGCCATTTAGCGGTATTATATATATTATTTTTTCTGATCTCTAAATGTTGAGATTGAATGGAAAAGGCTCACATTTGCATTTACGTTGCAACCTCTACACAAAGGTTGCACATTAGGCCAGGCGCGGTGGCTCACACCTGTAATCCCAGCACTTTGGGAGGCCGAGGTGGGCGGATCATGAGGTCAGGAGATGAGACCATCTTGGCTAACATGGTGAAACCCCATCTCTACTAAAAATACAAAAAATTAGCCAGGCGTGGTGGTGGGCACCTGTAGTACCAGCTACTCGGGAGCCTGAGGCAGGAGAATGACGTGAACCCGGGAGGGCGGAGTTTGCAGTGAGCCCAGATCGTGCCACTGCACTCCAGCCTGGGCAACAGAGCAAGACTCTGTCAAAAAAAAAGGTTGCACATTAAACCCCACACCACTCCAGCCTCCACTCTGCAGGTCGGGACAGAGTTTCCTAATGGTCAATTATCAGTGCTTAGTGTTGGCCTTGGGGCAGGTCCCCGCCATTTTCTGGAACAAATGCAACAATCTCAGTTATTTTTTCCTTTTTTCCTCCCTTATGCCACTTAAAGGGTCTCAGTTATTCTCTTGACTCCCAAATTCAACTGCTATTTCTTTCATGTTGCTTGTCCTGAATGTATCATGTTCTTACTCCGGGTTTTTCTTTCATTCAGCTCACAAATATTGAGTGTCTGCTATGTGCCAGGCATTCCAATGAGGTGTCCCCATCATCCACTACAGCTGAGCACCCTCTCTCCTTGAAACGTTCCTCAGGCGGCCTCTTGACTGGGACTCCCCTGGTCTCCTTCCACCTTCGTGGCTCCTTCTCGGCTGGCAATCCCTTTTAATACGGAGGTGATGATTTTCACCCACAGGCAGGTCAACCACAAGCCCAAATCCCAGCCCTGAGCTCCAGGCGACCAATTTCTAACCCTGACATGGATGCTTGACAGCACCTGGGGTGGGCTGCAAGTTCAGCCAGCGACTTTCCACCTCCCTGTCTCTGATCCTGCTCTATGCCCCCAAATTTAGGAAGTCCTGATGGTTTCCTGCACCCAAGCCTTCTGCTCATTTCCTCTGCTGTTACCCTGGTCCAGGCCTTCCCACCCCAGCTTTCCAGCTGATCTCACTCTCACTAGTATCACCATACATATGCCTGCCTGGTAATGCTTCCTGGAGCCAATTCTTCCTGTGTTTCCCCTTCTGCAGCTCCACGGGCTTGTTCCTCCAGCCCATGGTCAGCTGCCTCAGCCCCCACTTTCTTGCCTCCTTTCCTTTGTTCATGCTTTTCTGTCTGCCTGGAGTGGTCCACCCCGGCCCTCAGCTCCACATGTCCAATGTTCAGTAGAAGCCCACCCTCAAAAGACCCTGAACTACTTTTTTTTTTAAGGGAGATAGAAGTCTCGCTCTGTCATGAAGGCTGTGGTGCAGTGGCACAGTCATAGCTCACTGCAGCCTCCACCTCCTGGGCTTGAGCAATCCTTCTGCCTCACCCTCCCAAGTAGCTAGGACTACAGGTGCACACAACTATGCCCAGCTAATTTTTGTATTTTTTGTAGAAATAGGGTCTCACTGGGTGCGGTGGCTCATGCCCATAATCCTAGCACTTTAGGAGACCAAGGCAGGCAGATGGCTTGAGTCCAGGAGCTTGAGACCAGCCTGGCCAACATGGGGAAATCCTGTGTCTACAAAGAATACAAAAGTTAGCCAAGAGTGGTGGTGCACACCTGTGGTCCCAGTGTATCGAATTGGTGGGTTCTTTGTCTCGCTGACTTCAAGAATGAAGCCACAGACCCTCGCGGTGAGTGTTACAGTTCTTAAAGATAGCGTGTCCGGAGTTTGTTCCTTCAGATGTTCAGATGTTTCTTCCTTCTGCTAGGTTCGTGGTCTACGCTGACTTCAGGAGTGAAGCTGCAGACCTTCACAGTGTCACAGCTCTTAAAGGCGGCGCGTCTGGAGTTGTTCGTTCCTTCACGGTGGGTTCGTGGTCTCGCTGGCCTCAGGAGTGAAGCTGCAGACCTTTGCGGTGAGTGCTACAGTTCGTAAAGGTGGCGCGTCCAAAGTTGCTGTCCTTCCCAGTGGGTTCGTGGTCTCGCTGGCTTTAGGAGCGAAGCTACAAAACTTCGCGGTGAGTGTCACAGCTCATGAAGGCGGCACAGACCCAAAGAGTAAGCAGCAGCAAGAGCTATTGCCAAGAGCAGAAGAACAAGGTTTACAAACAATGTTCCCACAATTTGGAAGACTCCCTGACCAGCTTGGTGCCGCTGGTTCCGGCAGCCTACTTTTATTCCCTTATCTGGACCCACCCACATCCTGCTGATTGGTCCATTTTACAGAAAGCTGATTGGTCTGTTTTGACAGAGTGCTGATTGGTGCATTTACAAACCTTTAGCAAGACACAGAGTGCTCATTGGTGCATTTACAATCCTTTAGCTAGACAGAAAAGTTCTCCAAGTCCCCACCTGACCCAGAAGCCCAGCCGGGTTCACCTCTCACTAGCTACTCAGAAGGCTGAGATGGGAGCATCACCTGAGCCCAGGGAGGTAAAGCTGCAGTGAGCTGTGATTGCACCACTTCGTTCCAGCCTGGGAGACAAAGTGAGACCCTGTCTCAAAAAAACAAACCAAAAAAAGAGATGGTGGGCCTCACTACGTTTCCCAGGCTGGTCTTAAACTCCTGGATGCAAGCAATACTGCTACCTCAGCTTCTCAAAGTGTTGGGAATACAAGTATGAGCCACTGCGCTCGGCCTTTTTTTCTTTGTTGTGTGTGTGCCTGTTTTAATTTATAATCCTGTATATATCAACAGATATATCCCACATAACAAAAGCTTTGTGAGATCCTCAGTAATTTTTTTTAACTTTTTTTAGAGACAGGGTCTGGCTCTGTCTCCCAGGCTGCAGTGCAGTGGTACTGTCGTGGCTCACTGCAGCCTTGAATCCTAGGACTCAACTGATCCTCCCACCTCAGCCTCCTGAGTAGCTGGGACCACAGGCTCATGCCACCTCAACTGGCTAATATTTTTTAAATTTTTTTTGTAATTATGAGGGTCTCACTATGTTGTCCAGGCTGGTCTTGAACTCCTCAAGGGATCCTCCCACCTTGGCCTCCCAAAGTGTTAGGATTACAGGTGTGAGCCACCACACCTGGCCTCAATAATTGTAATAGTGTAAAGGAGTCTTGAGATTTAAAAAAGCGAAAACATCTGAGAACTGCTAGCTTCAGTCGGTGGTTTCATAGTATTGTTTGTGAGAAACATTTACATCGATTTCCTGGAGTGTCTGTTAAAATTCAGATTCCTGGACCCCATCCCAAACTACAGAATTAGAATCTATCAAATGTTTTCAGCTAGGTGTGGTGGCTCACACCTGTAATCCCAGCACTCTGGGAGGCCGAGGGTGGCAGATCACTTGAGGTCAGGAGTTCAAGACCAGCCTGGCCAAGATGGTAAAACCCCATCTCTACTAAAAATGCAAGAATTACCGGGGCATGGTGGCAGGCGCCTGTAGTCCCAGCTACTCAGGAGGCTGAGGCATGAGAATCACTTGAACCCGGGAGGCAGAGGTTGCAGTGAGCCGAGATAGTGCCACTGTACTGCAGCTGGGCGACAGAGAGAAACCCTGTCTCAAAAAAAAGAAAAATGTGTTTAGCTGGGTGTTGTGGCTCATGCCTATAATCCTAGCACTTTGGGAGGCCAAGATGGCAGGATTGCTTGAGACCAGGAGTTTGAGACCAACCTGGGCAACATAGTGAGAACTTATCTCTACGAAAAAAATCTAAAAAAAAGTTAGCTGGGCATGGTGATGCATGCCTCTTGTCCTAGCTACTCAGGAGACTGAGGTGGGAGGATTGCTTGAGCCCAGGAGGTAGAGAGATGCTGCAGTGAGCCATGATCGCACCACTGCACTCCAACCTGGGTAACAGAGTGAAACTCTGTCTCTAAATAAATAAATAAAAATCCAGACTGGGCCAGGCGTGGTGGCTCACGCCTGTAATCCCAGCACTTTGGGAGGCCCAAGGCAGGCAGATCATGAGGTCAGGAGTTCGAGACCAGCCTGGCCAAGAGACTAGTCTGGGCAATATGGTGAAACCCCATCTCTACTAAAAATACAAAAATTAGCTGGGCGTGGTGGCAGGCACCTGTAATCCCAGCTACTCAGGAGGCTGAGGCAGGAGAATTGTTTGAACCCGGGAGGCGGAGATTGCAGTGAGCCAAGATTGCACCATTGCACTCCAGCCTGGGTGACAGAGCGAGACTCTGACTCAAAAAAATAAAAATAAAAATAAATAAATAAAAATCTGGCCAGGTGCGGTGGCTCACACCTGTAATCCCAGCACTTTGTGAGGCCAAGGCAGGCAGATCACAAGGTCAGGAGTTTGAGACCAACCTTACCAACATGGTGAAATGCTGTCTCTGCTAAAAATACAAAAATTAGCCGGGCATGGTGGTGCACGCCTGTAATCCCACCTACTCAGGAGGCTGAGGCAGGAGAATCACTTGAACCCAGGAGGTGGAGGTTGTAGTGAGATGAGATCGCACCACTGCACTCCAGCCTGGGTGACAGAGCGAGACTCTGTCTCAAAAAAGAAATTAAATAAAATAAAAAATAAAAATCCATTCATGTTATCACAAGAAATTTCAATTGTACATTTGTTAATGAAAGAAAAGACAATTTCAACTTCTATAAATTTTTGAATTTAACATTTATTTTAGGATTTGTATTACCTCCTTGAGCTCAAGGCTATCAAGAATTTGAAGAGATCATTCTTTAAAAGTTCTGATTATTATTCCATGTAGCAAATACGCAAATATCAAGCATAAAACTTGATATTGGTCCAGGCACGGTGGCTCACGCCTATAATCCTAGCACTTTGGGAGGCCAAGGCAGGCAGATTACCTGAGGTTAGGAGTTCAAGACCAGCCTGGCTAACATGGTGAAACCCTGTCTCTACTAAAAATACAAAGAATTGGCCAGGCACGGTGGCTCATGCCTGTAATCCTAGCACTTTGGGAGGCCAAGGCGGGCAGATTACCTGAGGTTAGGAGTTCAAGACCAGTCTGACCAACATGGAATAATCCCGTCTCTACCAAAAATACAAAATTAGCTGGGCATGGTGGCACACGCCTGTAATCCCAGCTACTAGGGAGGCTGAGGCAGGAGAATCACTTGAACCTGGGAAGCAGAGGTTGCAGTGAACTGAGATTGCACCATTGCACTCCAGCCTGGGCAACAAGAGTAAAACTCTGTCTCAAAAAAAAAAAAAAAAATTTAGCCAGGTGCAGTGGCACACACCTGTAATCCCAGCTACTCGGGAGGCTGAGGCAGGAGAATCGCTTGAACTCCGGAGGCAGAAGTTGCAGTGAGCTGACATCGTACCACTGCACTGCAGCCTGGGTGACAGAGCAAGACTTTGTCTCAAAAAAACAAAACAAAACAAAACAAAACCTGATATTAAACAGCTACCTTCACAGAAAAGCTAAAACTTGGCCAGGTACAGTGACTCATGACTATAATCCCAGCACTTTGGGAGACCAAGGAGGGAGGACCTGTTTGAGCCCAGGAGTGCAAGACCAGCCTGGTCAACACAGCGAGATGTGAGACGCCATCTCTTTTTTTTTTTTTTTTTTTTTTTTTTGTTTGAGACAGTCTTGCTCTGTCGCCCAGGCTGGAGGTTAGTGGTGCGATCTTGGCTTACTTCTACCTCCGCCTCCCGAGTTAAAGTGATTCTCCTGCCTCAGCCTCCTGAGTAGCTGGGACTATAAGCATGCGCCACCGTGCCTGGCTAATTTTTGTATTATTATTTATTTGTATTTATTTGTATTAATTTTTGTATTATATTAGCTCAATATTTAATGCTTTCCCTAATAATTTGATTTTTTTCCAAATCATAATTATACAATATGTAGAAAATATCAATCTTTTTCACCAAATCCGATAGGGATCCAAACTCCCCCCAGTTAACTTCAGTGAGAGATATAAATTGTATGATTTTCTATGTATGCCATGACAGGAAGAAGGTTGGGAAGTACCCATCTAGTAAACTATAATTTCCAATATCTACTTCAGCCTTTTGGGTGTCCTCCAAGGGCAGTACCTTGTAAAACACAAGGAATAAATGTTTTGTGAGTGAATGAATGATTGAACAGATCTTCTAGAACTGTGAAAAGCATCTCTGGGGTGATGAGTATCTCAGTCAACAAAACTGACAGCCTGAGTGTGGGGAAAACACTGTGTGCATTTCAGCCATCTGCATGGATTGATTCCATTTGGCCTGCTGAATGGTGAGGTAAGGGCTCTGCAGAAGGAGTCAACGCTGAACTTGTCTGTGCTTGTGGAAGCTCAGAAATGATCCTGCCGCAACTTCAGCCTCCCCAGGCTGCCTGGCTGGGGGCTTTCTGTGACACTCATTCGCCTTGCTACAACCTCAACACTCATCTTCACCTTCTTTGTCCCCTAGCCCTAAATAAAAATATATTGTTTAGCATGTTCAGAATACTTTCATCTGTTAAAGGAAAAAATTAGCTGGCCGGTGGCTCACTCCTGTAATCCCAGCACTTTGGGAGGCCGAGGTGGGCGGATCATCTGAGGTCAGGAGTTGGAGACCAGCCTGGCCAACATGGAGAAACTCTGCCTCTACTAAAAATATAAAAATTAGCCAGGTGTGGTGGCATGTGCATGTAATTACTCCCAGCTACTCAGGAGGCTGAGGCAGGAGAATTGCTTGAATCCAGGAGGCGGAAGTTGCCCTGAGCTAAGATAGCGCCACTGTACTCCAGCCTGGGTGACAGGGTAAGACTCTGTCTCAAAAAAAAAAGAGAAAAGAAAAAGAATAAGAAAAAGAAAAAAATTAGCCTGGGCAACATAGTGAGACCCTGTCTCTAAAAAAAAAAATTTTTTTTTTAATTAGCTGGGCACAGTGGCGCACACCTATAGTCCAGCTACTCAGGAGGCTGAGGTAGGAGGATTGCTGGATCCCAGGAGGTGGAGACTGCAGTGAGCTGTGTTTGCACCACTGCACTGCAGCCTGAACAACAAATCGAGACCCTGACAAAAAAAAAAAAAAAAAAAAAGATAAAAGCATCTAATGATCCTTGTTAAAGCATGGTAAGGAAAAATATTCAGGACCCTTGAGATACGTATAGCGACCACTGCAATGGAATCTTGTAGTTGAGGAGAGCGACTGGACTCTCAACCCAATATAGTGTGAAAGGAAAAGAAAATCCCGGGACCCCAGACTCACTATGCCAAAGGAAAAAGTTAAGCTTGGGAACTGAGTATGTAAAACATTGCACTTTTTTTGGTTCCTAAACAGGTAGCTGCAAGACAGAGGCCACATATCTCCCCAGGTGACCTCCCTCATCCTGACAATGTAAATTAACAGCTTATTTTCACAAGTAAGGGACAAAGATAAGACTGGGAATCATTCCCCCGACCCCCACCTCCGCCAACCTGGAGACAAACGCATATTTGACTTCTTCCTCTACTCTATGTTTAGGTTATTTAATGTAAAATGTGGATTTTCTGAATAATTTTATGAACAATTGACTGTTCCTCTTTCCCCTCCTGCCCAATTTTCCCGTTTAAATACTGAAGTTCTCAAAATCCTCTTGGGAAAGAGCGCAGGCCACAGATACCACTGTAGCTTGTGTCTTTCCCAGACACATCCTCAACCTTGGCAAAATAAACTTGTCTGAGACCTGTCTCAGACACTATTTGGTTTACAACGGCATGGCAAGTGGGAATTTATAGCCAAAAAGCCAGGTGGGGTGCTAAAGTTTGGCCAAGCAAAGAATCTTTGTGGCCTGGCACGGTGGCTCACGCCTGTAGTCTGAGCACTTTGGGAGGCTGAGGCGGGTGGATCACTTGAGGTCAGGAGCTCGAGACCAGCCTGGCCAACATGGTGAAACACTGTCTCTACTAAAAATACAAAAATTAGCTGGGCATGGCGGTAGGCGCCTGTAATCCCAGCTACTCGGGAGGCTGAGGCAGGAGAATTGCTTGAACCTGGGAGGTGGAGGTTGCAGCGAGCTGAGGTCACACCACTGCACTCCAGCCTGGCCAACAGATCGAGACTCTAACTCAAAAAAAAAAAAAAAAAAAAAGAATCTTTGTGACATTAAAGCTTGTCAAAATCCCCAGTATTCTATTCACTTTGCCTATAAAGTTACACACTTATCAGCTGGGCACGGTGGCTCAAGCCTGTAATCCCAGCACTTTGGGAGGCCGAGTTGGGCCAATCCTTTGAGGTCAGGAGTTTGAGACCAGCATGGCCAACATGGTGAAACCCTGCCTCTACTAAAAATACAAAAAATTAGCTGGGTGTGGTGGTGCATGCCTGTAATCCCAGCTATTTGGGGGGCTGAGGCAGGAGAATTGCTTGAACCTAGGAGGTGGAAGTTGCAGTGAGCCAACATTTTGCCACTGCACTCTAGCTGGGTGACAGGGTGAGACTCCCTCTCAAAAAAAAAAAAAAAAAAACCAGGCACAGTGGCTCACACCTGTAATCCCAGCACTTTGAAGGCCAAGGCGGGTGGATCATTTAAGGTCAGGAGTTCGAGACCAGTCTGGCCAACATGGTGAAACCCCCATCTCTACTAAAAATAGAAAAATTAGCCCAGTGGGGTGGTGCGCACCTGTAATCCCAGCACTTTGGGAGGCCAAGACAGGCAGATCTCTTGAGGCCAGGAGTTTGAGACCATCCTGGTCAACATGGCGAAACCCGTCTCTACTTAAAAAAAAAAAAAAAAAAAAATTAGCTGGGCGTGGTGGTACGTGCCTGTAATCCCAGCTACTGGAGAGGCTGAGGCACAAGAATGGCTTGAACCAGGGAGGCAGACGTTGCAGTGAGCCGAGATGGTGCCACTGCACTCCAGCCTGGGCAACCGAGTGAGGCTCCATCTCAAAAAATAATAAAATAAAATAAAATACAAAATAAAATAAAATAAGCCTCCTATGGGCAGGAGAGGGGAAGGGGAGAGCATGAATTTATCTCAGAGACCCACCCAGTGAGGCTGAATGTTATGCAGTTTCAGAATCAAGCCAGGAGAGGGCACAGAAAACTTCTACTTGATGATCTAACAAAGGAAAAAAGATAATTCAGGAAATGGACAGAGTTCTCCTTCAATTATTCAGTCAGGTGACACAGTTTATGTCACCTCCTAAATCACCTGGAAAAAAATTTAGTCAATGTAATTTCATCCTGAAATCTCAACAGTTTTATTATACAATGGGTATCATAATGTCATCTTTGTACCATTTAATTTTTTTTTTTTTTGAGACGGAGTCTCACTCTGTCACTCAGGCTGGAGTGCAGTGGTGCAATCTCAGCTCACTGCAACCTCTGCCTCCCAGGTTCAAGCGGTTCTCCTGCCTCAGCCTCCTGAGTAGCTGGGATTACAGGCATCGGCGATCATGCCTGGCTAATTTTTGTATTTTTAGTAGAGACGGGGTTTCACATGTTGGTCAGGTTGGTCTCGAACTGCTGACCTCGTGATCCACCCGCCTCGACCCCCCAAAGTGCTGAGATTACAGGCATGAGCCACCGCCCCCGGCCCTCATTTAATTTTTTATTGAAGAAAATATTCAGATTTCTTTCAAGCCCCAGCCAGTCACCTATGCATTCTTTTAGATGGCATTTCTCTTTGCCCAAAGAGGTCAGCTGCTTCTGAGTAGTCCTTCTTCCTCTGCAAAGTAGGGACTATAACCTTTCCTGACTTTCCAGTGATGATGTTCACCATCAACCTGGTCCTTAGAGAGGAAGGAAGCATTAGACAAATGCAAGAGCTGATTATTAATTATGAACTATATGCTCTGGGTACATAGATCTGACTCAAGTTATTAGTAAGAATGAATACTTGATAATTGATGATTAACAGGACTGTAGCTTAAAACCAAGGTTCTAAAGTGCACAAAGCTCAAGGACATGTAGAAAAATGCTGTTTAGACAAACCCAAATATAAGCCAACTTGCGCTAGGCAATTAAACCCAGAAAAACGTTATTAAGCACTTTTGGAAGGTAAGAATTAATGCTTGAAGTGCAGATATAGACATCTCATACAAATAAAGCATGTATGATACATTTCCTATAGTATAACATAAATGGTTTGATAAAGTATTTGTTCTCTTTTTTCTTCTTTTTTTTTTAGAGACTGGGTCTCTAAAAAAAAAAAGCTCAATGATCCATCATTTCGTTACTCATGCTTATGTAATGAAACCTTCATCAAATCTCGATAGAATGGGGTTCAACGAGCTTCCAGGTTGGTGAACATACGGAGGTGCGGGGAGGGTGGCGTGCCTGAGGAGGGCATGGAAGCTCCAGATCCCTTCCCATGTTCCTTGCCCTATGCAGCTCTTCCACTGGCTGTTCCTACGTTATATTCTTTCATAATAAATGGCAATCTGGTTAGTAGACCGTTCTGAGTTCTGTGAGCTGTCCTAGCAGATGATCAAACCCGGAGAGGAGGGAATGGTGGGAACTTCTAATTTATAGCGAGTCTGCAAGAAGTACAGGTGACAACCTGGGACTGGCACCCGGCGTCTGAAGTGGGGGCAGTCTTAAGGGACTAAGCCTGTAACCTGGGGAATCTGATGCTATTTCCAGGTAGATAGTGTCAGGATTGAGATAAATCGTAGGACACTGCTAAAGTTTGGATGTTTATTCCCTACAAATCTCATGCTGAGCGTTTATCCCCTAATGGCAGGGTGTGGGTCATGCGGGTAGATCCCTCATGAATAACCAATGCCTTGTTGCGGGGAAGGGGTCAGTGAGTTCTCACTCTTTTCCCTCCCACAAGAGCTGGTTGCTAAAAATAGCCTGGCGCCTCCCCTGTCTCTCTCTCTCTTGCTGCGTGATCTCTGCACACACTGGCTCCATTTCACCATTTGCCATGAGTGGAAGCAGCCTGAAGCTTTCACCAGATTCTCCATCTTCCAGCCAGCAGAATTGTCAGCCAAGTTAACTTCATTTTGTTGTTGTTGTTTGTTTGTTTTTTGTTTGTTTGTTTTTTGAGATGGAGTCTCACTCTGTCCCCAGGCTGGAGTGCAGTGGCACGATCTCAGCTCACTGCAACCTCTGCCTCCGGGTTCAGGCAATTCTCCTGCCTCAGCCTCCCGAGTAGCTGGGATTACAGGTGCCCACCACCACACCCAGCTAATATTTTTGTATTTTTAGTAGAGATGGGGTTTCACCATATTGGCCAGGCTGGTCTCAAACTCCTGATGTCAGGTGATCCACCTGCCTTAGCCTCCCAAAGTGCTGGGACCATAGGCATGAGCCACCGCGCCGAGCCCTTAACTTCATTTTTTGATAAATTACCCAGCCTCAGGCATTCCATTATAGCAAGAGACTGACAGACACCCTCCTAAGGTCTGCAGAGAATTGTAGAATTTTTTGGTGTGAACCCCCACGCCCACCACCACATTAGGAGCCAGTGGAGAAGGAAATGGAATCTTCCCTTTCGATCAAATAAGCCCTTTTTCTCTTGGAATTGCCCTTTGATTTTTCTCAGTGTTAGTCTTTCTTTTAAAATCTTTAATATTTTCCTGATTACACCTAATACATATGTATTGTACAAAGTATAAGTTGACCATAGTCTGCTCCTACTCCTGCTCAAGGTTGTTTGTTTGTTTTGTTTTGTTTTGTTTTGTTTGAGATGGAGTCTTGCTGTGTTGCCCTGCCTGGAGGGCAGTGGTGCAATCTTGGCTCACTGCAACCCTCCGCCTCCTGGATTCAAGCAATTCTCCTGCCTCAGCCTTCTGAGTAATTGGGATTACAGGTGCCCACCACCACACCCAGCTAATTTTTGTATTTTTAGTAGAGAAGGAGTTTTGCCATGTTGGCCAGGCTGGTCTCGAACTCCTGGCCTCAAGTGATCCACCCACCTCAGCATCCAAAAGTGCTGGGGAAAAAGTGTGGGGATTACAGGCACCTGGCCTCAAGGTTGTACTTTAATTCATATGAGACTTTGGAAAAAGTACAGGTTTCTCCTGTACAAATTGGTTGGCAATGTGTCCTTTTTTCACCTTAAAATGCCTGGAAATCTTTCAGATAAGCTTTTTAAAAAAGCCTTTTATTAGGTGTAATTTACATACCACAAAATTCACCCATTTTTAAGTGTACAAGTTAATGATTTTTAGTACCCTTGTGCAACCATCACAACTCAGTTTTAGAACATTTCTATCACCCCCAAAAGTTCCTTCATGCCTATCAAAGCTTTTTAAAGGGTGCGTTTTTGTGGATAATTACAATCATGAGTAACAAGTCCCAGAAATGTCCATTTTGCCTGGCTTCCTTTTGCTGCCGGCAGGCAAAAAGAAAATTGCAAAAGCCCATCAACAAATGTTGGAAGAAAACACCATAAGCTGATCAACAGCTGTCTGCTAAAAATAGTTTATTCATGCTCTCCAGCTTTTAGTGAATGTCAGCCAAGTGCCAGGCATTAGTTAAGTCTGTTAGGGATATCAAGACAGGATAATAGCTTCCCCTGGAAGTAATTGGATATGAGTTCAATAGTATACAACCTCACTTAAAACAGTTTCCATATTCAATGGTTTGGGGTGGTAAAGTGTGCCGGGTGGGTGTGATATTTGGACTTCCACTTCCAGAACTGAAGATAAACAGGGGCTAGATTTACTTTCCCACCTAAACAACCAAAATACGGATCCCCAAAATGTAAGAAATGGTCTTCAAGACACCGGATATCACGCAACAAAGGACAGAAATCCCTGAAAAAAGTACAACAAATGGCTGGGCGCGGTGGCTCACGCCGGTAATCCCAGCACTTTCGGAGCCCGAGGCGGGCGGATCACGAGGACAGGAGTCCGAGACCAGTCTGGCCAATATGGTGAAACCCTGTCTCTACTAAAAATACAAAAATTAGCCGGGTGTGGTGGTACACGCCTGCAGTCCCAGCTACTCGGGAGGCTGAGGCAGAAGAATCGCTCGAACCCTGGAGGTGGAGGTGGCAGTGAGCTGAGATCGCGCCACTGCACTCCAGCCTGGGCAACAGTGCCAGACTCCGTCTCAAAAAAAAAGAAGTACAAGTGAAGTGAGCCCTATTATTGCTCCAGCTTACTGCCTTGAGGGTTTCCGGGCTCTACTGCAAGAAGAGCAAAGTGAGGAAGGGCCTGGTGGAATCCCGGAGCTGAGGAGACGGAGCTGAGTCCAGGGAGACCAAGGTAGCCAGATGGAAAGGACAGAGTACCAGAGAAAGGGAGTTGTTCAGACAGAACCCCAGAGATCTGTAAAAGGTCCCCGCCTCTAGCATTCAGCAGAGTACTGTTCAGAATACATATGTAAGAAAACTACACAAGGCTGGGGAAAGAACCACGTAAAAGGATTACTACAGCGATTCCTAACCTTTTTGGAGTTTCGGGATGAAACTCTTCCACCTCAGTTCATCAGACGTTCGTTAGATTCTCATAAGGAGTGGGCAACCTAGATCCCTCACGTGCACAGTTCACAATAGGGTTTGTGCTGCTATGAGAATGGAATACTGCTGCTGATCTGACTGGAGACAGAACTCAGGCAGTAATGCTCGCTCGCCTGCCACTCACCTCGTGCTGTGCGGCCCGGCTCTTAAGAGACCACCAACTGGTACTAGTCCGCGGCCTGGAGACTGGGACCCCTGGATTAGAAGGAATAGTGCCTACTCCTATGATCCAGATCCAGATTGGAAAAATTCGTAATGTGTGGGGCATTGGAAAGAGTACTTATGAAGGTCTTGCCTCAGGGGAATGATTAGCCCTAGAGTTGGCATTGCTCTGGTCCTAACAAATCTTTTTTTTTTTTTTTTTTTTTTTTTTTTGAGACACAGTCTCACTCTGTTGTCCAGGCTGGAGTGCAGTGGCATGATGTCCACTCACTGCAACCTCCACCTCCGGGATTCAAGGGATTCTCCTGCCTCAGCCTCCCGAGTAGCTGGGATTACAGGCATGTGCCTCCATGCCCAGCTCATTTTGTAATTTTAGTAGAGATGGGGTTTCTCCATGTTGGTCAGGCTGGTCTTGAACTCCCGACCTCAGGTGATTCGCCTGTCTTGGCCTCCCAAAGTGCTGGGATTACCGGCGTGAGCCACAACGCCCAGCAGTTAAAGACTTTCTAACAACAAAAAGCTTAATACTTTTTTTTTTTTTTTTTTTGAGATGGAGTCTCTCTGTTGCCCAGGCTGGAGTTCAGTGGCACGGTCTCGGCTCACTGCAACATCTGCTGCCCAGGTTCATGCGATTCTCCTGCCTCAGCCTCCCGAGTAGCTAGGATTACAGGTGCCTGCCACTGTGCCCAGCTAATTTTTGTCGTTTTTATTAGAGATGGGGTTTCACCATCTTGGCCAGGCTGTTCTTGAACTCCTGACCTCGTGATCCACCTGCCTTGACCAGCCAAAGTGCTGGGATTACAGGCGTGAGCTACCGCGTCGCCGGATACTTTTTTTTTTTTGAGATGGAGTTTTGCTCTTGTCACCCAAGCTGGAGTGCAGTGGTGCCATCTTGGCTCACTGCAAACCCCGCCTCGTGGGTTCAAGCAATTCTCCTGCCTCAGCCTCCCGAAAAGTTGGGATTACAGGCGCCCACCACCATGCCCGGCTAATTTTTGTATTTTTAGTAGAGATGGGGTTTCACCATGTTGGCCAGGCTGGTCTCAAACTCCTGACCTCAGGTGATCCACCCGCCTCGGCCTCCCAAGTGCTGGGATTACAGGCTCGAGCTACCACACTCGGCCAGTTTGATATTTTTAAGCCCATTATTTCCAATATTGTGAATTCTCAGATTGTCAAGTAATAAAATAAGCAAAATGAATCCTTAATAAAAATTCTATCTTGGCAACGCTATTTGTCATTTCCATCCTATGACTTTCTCTTCATATGTAACTGAAATTTCATAAATATTAAGAAATTGTTGTTTGGGCATAAGAATCAGATATGGAAAGGAGGCAATTGTGCTATTAACCGTGTCACTTAGGGCTACTGCCATTTGAGGCGTGCATCACACCAGCAGAATCATATACACCTGGGAGCTTGTCAGAACTGCAGAAATTCTCAGGACCTGCCCCAGACCTAATGAATCAGAATATACAGTTTAACAAGGTTCCTGGCCGGGCGCGGTGGCTCACGCCTGTAATCCCAGCACTCTGGGAGGCCGAGGGGGTGGATCACGAGGTCAGGAGTTCAAGACCAGCCTGGCCAAGATGGTGAAACCCCATCTCTACTAAAAATACAAAAATTAGCCGGGCGTGGTGGTGTGCGCCTGAAATCCCAGCTACTCAGGAGGCTGAGGCAGGAGAATTGCTTGAACCCTGGGGGCAGAGGTTGCAGTGAGCCAAGATCGCACCACTGCACTCCAGCGTGGGTGACAGAGTGAGACTCCGTCTTAAAAAAACAAAAGATTGCTAAGTGGTTACTACACACATTTGAGAAGCACTGGCCCTCTCCATGCAATACATTGAGCAAATACAGTCACATGTCACATAATCTTTAGTCAACAACAGACTGCATATAAGACAGTGGTTCCATCAGATTACAATATTGTATTTTTATTGTACCATTTTTATTGTACCCTTTCTATGTTTAGATACAAAAATACCAACCATTGTGTTACAATTGCCTACAGTATACAGTACAGTAACATGCTGTAGAGATTTGTAGCCTAGGAGCAGTAGGCTGTATCATATAGCCTAGGTGTGCAGTAGGCTATACTATCTAGGTTTGCGTAAGTACACTCTATGGGCAGGGCTCAGTGGCTCATGTCTGTAATTCCAACACTTTAGAAGGCCAAGGCAGGAAGACTGCTTGAGCCCAGGAGTTGGAGACCAGACTGGGCAACAGAGGGAGAAACCCTGTCTATACAAAAAAATTTAAAATTAGCCGGCTGTGGTCTAGACATGGTAGCTCACGCCTGTAATCCCAGCACTTTGGGGGGCTGAGGCAGGTGGATTGCTTGAGACCAGGAGTTCGAGACCAGCCTGAGAAACATAGCAAGACCCTTTCTCTATAAAATTAAAATATACAAAAATATATAATTTAATTTTAAAAAATTAGCCTGGCATGGTGATGCAGGCCTGCAGTCCCAGCTACTCAGGAGGCTGAGGCAGAAGGATCACAGCAGATCGAGGTTGCAGCGAGCTGTGATGGCACCACTGCACTGCAGCCTGAGCGACACAGCAAGACCCTATCTCAAAAACAAAACAAAACAAACAAACAAAAAAACTCTATGATATTCCAATGATAGAGTCACCTAAGATGCATTTCTCATATCTCGGTTAAACAATGCATGACTGTAATTTCTCCGGTCATGTTTCCTTATGTCTGAAAACAAAGGGCACTGAAACCTGTTTGTTCACTTTAGTTCACAGGCTGATTAGAGAAGTAAGTAAAATCCATCCAAATATAAATTAAATACACGTGAAATACCAAACCCGCTAGTAAACAGCGAGCTACATACAAGTCCCAGACACTCCACGACCGTTTCTAGATTGAAAATCCTAGGCCAGGCGCAGTGGCTCACACCTGTAATTCCAGCACTTTGGGAGGCCGAGGTGGGTGGATCACGAGGTCAGGAGTTCAAGACCAGCCTGGCCAAGATGGTGAAACTCCGTCTCTACTAAAAAAAAAAAAAAAATTAGCTAGGCGTGGTGGTGGGCGCCTGTAATCCCAGCTACTGGGAGACTGAGGCAGAGAACCCGGGAGGCAGAGGTTGCAGTGAGCCGAGACCGCGCCACTGCACTCCAACCTGGGCGACAGAGCGAGACTCCATTTCAAAAAAAAAAAAAAAGAATATTTGTATTTTCACTTCTGGGAACACACACACACACACACACATATATATTTAATCGAAACACGTTACCTTTCACTCAACAACTATTCAAGACAGAAACCATTTCGGGTAAGCAGACTCCTACAGGGTCCCTACTGCACATTTCTCATCGGTGGTCAAAGCAACAAAACCTGAACTAAGCCACAAGGTAGCTGCAGGAAGCTCTATGCCTGGGACCACTACAGGCAGGCACTAGTTTCCCTGTCCACCACTGCCCGAAATGGAGTCGGGCCCGGTTCTCCTGAGCTGAGCAGGCCAAAGTAGGGAGTCCGTGAGTGGACCGGGCATAGCCAGAGCGACGCCGCAGCACCCCAGCCGCAGGGTCAGCCCCAAAGGCAGCAAGGCCCGCTTGATCGCGGATGCCTGGACGCCCTCGTGCAAGCCTCGAAGGGGGGCTGCCACCCCGAACATTCGCCAGAACGAAAGCGGCAGCCAGGAGAAGCCCTCGCAGGTGCTGGAGGGATCCAAGCGCTTGAGCTGAGTCCGAAACTCGCACAGCAACCTCGGGAGGATAAACTCCAGCAACCAGAATCGGGTTGGCGTCGCCTAGCAACCAGGAGCCAAACGCGCGGACGCCAGGCATTGGCCTGCACGTGTCACGTGAGCCAGCGCCGCTGCCCAGTGGGAGATTACGCCGCAGGCACGTGATGCGGCGCAACCGCCCTTTGGCAGAGCTTTTCGCGAAGGCAGGTGTGGCGCTGAGCGCATAGGCGAGGCATTCCTGGGGTTTCCGCCGTATCTCTTTACAAAGTCCTGGCTTTGGCTGGTGCTACCAAAGAAAGGAAACCGGCGCT
The DNA here is from genome assembly GCF_028858775.2 of Pan troglodytes. Classification (NCBI taxonomy): domain Eukaryota; kingdom Metazoa; phylum Chordata; class Mammalia; order Primates; family Hominidae; genus Pan; species Pan troglodytes. The sequence continues at coordinate 215,602,402 of NC_072398.2, read as the reverse complement.
TGAGACTTGTCTGGGCTGGCTATGGTGAAGCAGTGAAACGGTGCAGAATTGTGTCAATGAGGCTAGTTCAGTTGTGCAAGAGCATTTCCTCAAAGTAAGACAGAAGCTTTTAGTTAAGTCAACACCTGCTAATGTTAGGCTGGCCAGAAATTTCCTGACAAATAATGGGTGAAGGTCGGGCGCGTGGTCGCTCATGCCTGTAATCTCAGCGCTTTGGGATCACTTGAGGTCAGGAGTTTGAGACCAGCTTGGCCAACATGGCGAAACCCCATCTCTACTGAAAGTACAAAAATTAGCCGTGTGTGGTGGCGCGCATCTGTAATCCCAGCTACTCTGGAGGCTGAGGCAGGACAATCGCTTGAACCCAGGAGGCAGAGGTTGCAGTGAGCCGAGATCACGCCACTTAAAAGAAAAGAAACGAAACTTTGTTGGTGACCATGTGGTGATGAAAGTGAGCGTTTTGGAGCGCAGCAAGGTGACTCCCCATGTAATTAGTATAGACAGAGAGTTTGTGCTCTAAAGGTTAGAAATAAATGTTTTCGGCCTGGTGGCTCATGCCTGTAATCCCAGGACTTTGAAAGGCTGAGCCAGGCGGATCACCTGAGGTCAGGAGTTCGAGACCAGCCTGGCCAACATGGTGAAACCCGTCTCTATTAAAGATACAAAAATAAGCCAGGCGGAAGAAGTCACTTAGCTCTTCGCTGGTTGTCACACGTCCGGAGGCCGAGCCGTCGCGTACCTAGGATACCTGGAAGCCGAAGCCACACCTCCCGCATGGCACCTCCGGCCAGCCGGGCCCCTTAGATGAGAGCTGCACCCAGGCCAGCACCAGTCGCTCAGCCACCAGCAGCGGCTCCGCCATCTACAGTTGGCTCTTCTGCTGCTGCGCCCCGGCAGCCAGGTCTGATGGCCCAGATGGCAACCACTGCAGCTGGCGTGGCTGTGGGCTCTGCTGTGGGGCACACACTGGGTCATGCCATTACTGGGGGCTTCAGTGGAGGAAGTAATGCTGAGCCTGCGAGGCCTGACATCGCTTACCAGGAGCCTCAGGGAACCCAGCCGGCACAGCAGCAGCAGCCTTGCTTCTATGAGATCAAAGAGTTTCTGGAGTGTGCCGAGAACCAGGGTGACATCAAGCTCTGTGAGGGTTTCAGTGAGGTGCTGAAACAGTGCCGACTTGCAAACGGATTGGCCTAATCAAGAAGTTCAACCTGGAGAGATGGAAAATCAGCTCTCATACTAATTAATTTAGTATAAAAATAGAATTGGTAGTGAGGGTATAAAGTGTAAGCATCAGTTAAACTTCTCCTGTCATTCCTAGCTTCCTTGCTTCAGAATTGAAATGGAAGGGAGGGTGTTCCTACTCTGTAGAATCTGGGACTGGGCAAATGTTTGTGTGGCCTCCTTAAACTAGCTGTTATGATTTTATTATTTGTGAGTTAATTAGAATAAAGTCATTTTCTTCCAAAAAAGAAAAAAAAATAGCCAGGCATGGTGGTGCACGCCTTTAATCCCAGCTACTAGGGAGTCCGAGGCAGGAGAATCGCTTGAACCTGGGAGGCAGAGGTTGCAGTGAGCCGAGATGTGCCACTGCACTCCAGCCTGGGCAACAGGATGAGACTCCGTCTCAAAAAAATAATAATAATAAATATTTTCACTCCACAACTGTCTTCCAATTTGGAGAGTCTGCGGTTTACTAGCTATGTGAACTCGGGTACATTAATTAAAATCCCCATGCCTCAGTTTCTTTATCCATGAAATGGGAATGATTACTCACAGTTCCTGTCTCTGAGGACTTCTAGAAGGATGAAATGAGGTCTTACATGTAGCAATATAAACTGGTAGTGAGGACTGAGCTTGAGTCAGATTACCTGCTTTGAATCCTTGTGCCGTCATGTACTGCTTGTGTATCCTTAGGCAAGAGACTGTCCCTCCTCTATCCTTCAGTTTCATCTGTAAAATGAAGATAATACCTCCTAGGATTTCTGTGAGAATTAAGTGACTCAATACACATAAAGTGCTTAGAAGAGTGTCCGGCACAAAGTCAATATTTGGAAATGTTAGCAATCATTTGGAAGGTGCTTGACGCACAGTGTTGATCAATAAATGGGACTTATTCTTCTTGGTAGCACTGCTGGTCTAGAGCAGGATTCTGGTTTCTGAGCTCTCCCTGCTCTCAACCTCCACGCCACCCCATCCTGACTTAAAATTAAGGACTGGAAATATCTCTAGCCATTTATGGTCACAGGTAATGGAGGTTCAAAGTGTGTCTCATAGAGTGATGAGAAAAGTAGGAGTCTACACTCTGAGCCAGATCCCAAGACGCTATTGAGCAGAGTCCAAAAGGGGTGAGGCCCAAGAGGAAAGCAGCTGAGGGGCAAAGAGCTGTGGGAACTCTGCTACAGAAGTGATTCTCTTAAGAGAGGCAGGGGGTGGTGGGGAGAGTTCAGTGAGCAGAACTGTGAGCAGGCGGGTCTGCCACATAAGCTTGTTGGATCTAGGTGGGAGGGTGTTGTAAAATATCCTAAATCCAACCCTAACCCATTCCAAGGAGTTGAATCTTGGATCTGAATCCTAGTACAACACAGAGTACATCTTGGATACCGGGATTTATTGATCGTGTATCATTTCTTGGGTTTACTTTCCCTCAACTCAGAAGTCATTCCTCCCTCTCCCTCATTCTCCAGGTCCAACCAATTGGCAAGTCCTGTTGACTTTTCAAAGTATCTCTCTAATCCACCTGCTTCTCTCTCTTTTGTCGCCACCTTTCTAGCCCCATAAACATTTTTGTGTTTCTCCTTTTGCCCGGTACAACCCATTCTCCACTCAACAGCCAGTGTGAACTTTTCAAAACTAATTTTTAACAACTTTATTGAGATTAAATCACATATCACAAAATCACCCATTTAAAATGTACAATTCAGCCGGGCGCGGTGGCTCACGCCTGTAAACCCAGCACTCTGGGAGGCCAAGGTGGGTGGATCATCTGGGGTCGGGAGTTCAAGACCAGCCGAACCAACATGGAGAAACACTCTCTCTACTAAAAAATACAAAAGTAGCCGGGCATGGTGGCACATGCCTGTAATCCCAGCTACTAGGGAGGCTGAGGCAAGAGAATTACTTGAACCCAGGAGGCGGAGGTTGCAGTGAGCTGAGATCGCGCCACTGCACTCTAGCCTGGGCAACACAGCGAGACTCTGTCTCAAAAAATAAATAAAATGTACAATTCAGTGGTTTTTGGTATATTCACAGGTGTGTGTAACAAACACCACAAATCAATTTTAGAACATTTTCATTACTCCAAAAAGATATTCTATACCCATTAGCAGTCACTTCCCATATACTGCCATCCCCCGATTCTCCACAAGCCCTAGGCAACCACTAATAAACTTCTTGTCTGCCAGGTGCGGTGGCTCACACCTGTAATCCCAGCACTTTGGGAGGCTGAAGCAGGTGGATCACCTGAGGTCAGGAGTTTGAGACCAACCTGGCCAACATGGTGAAACCCCTTCTCTACTAAAAATACAAAAAATTAGTCAGGCGCAGTGGTGGGCACCAGTAGTCCCAGCTAATTGGGAGGCTGAGGCAGGAGAAAGGCGTTAACCCGGGAGGCGGAGCTTGCAGTGAGCCGAGATCACGCCACTGCACTCCAGCCTCGGCAACAGAGCAAGACTCCATCGCAAAAAAAAAAAAAAATTACCTGGGCGTGGTGACAGGTTTTTTTTTCCTCAAAAATAAATAAATAAATAAAATAAACTTTGTCTCTTATGGATTGCCTTTTCTGGATATTTCATATAATTGGACTCATACAGTATATATCTCTTGTTACTGGTTCCTTTAACCTAGCATAACATTTTCATGGTTAATCTATGTTATAGTATATATCAATACTTTTATTTTAATTTTTTTAAAGGGGCTTTCCAGTGAAGACCAGAAAACCTGCTAAACAAATTCTTTTTTTTTTTTTTTTTTGAGATGGAGTCTCACTCTGTCACCCAGGCTGAAGTGCAGTGGCACGATCTTGGCTCACTGCAACCTCTGCCCACCGAGTTCAAACGATTCTCCTGCCTCAGCCTCCCGAGTAGTTGGGATTACAGGCACCTGCCACTGCACCCGGCTAATTTTTTTGTATTTTTAGTGGAGATGGGGTTTCACCATCTTGGCCAGGGTGGTCTTGAACTCCTGACCTCGTGATCAACCCGCCTCGGCCTCCCGAAGTGCTGGGATTACAGGCGTGAGCCACCGCGCCTGGCCCTGCTAGACAAATTCTAAAAGAACTGTAGCACTAATACTTCTTTTTCGGTTGCCAAATAATATTCTTTTATATGGATATACCACATTTTATTTATCCATTCATCAGTTGATGGATACTTGTTTCTACTTTTGGCTATTACGACTAATGCTGCTATGAACATTTATGTACAAGTTTTTGTGTGGACATATATTTTTATTTTTATTGGGTATATTTTTGGGGGTAGAAGTTCTGGATCATTTGGTAACTCTTTGTCTAAGTTTGTTTGCTTGTTTATCTGTTTTTTCTTTTTTTTTTCTTTGTGTGTGTGTTTTTTTTTTAATTGATCATTCTTGGGTGTTTCTCGCAGAGGGGGATTTGGCAGGGTCATAGGACAATAGTGGAGGGAAGGTCAGCAGATAAACAAGTGAACAAAGGTCTCTGGTTTTCCTAGGCAGAGGACCCTGCGGGCTTCCGCAGTGTTTGTGTCCCTGGGTACTTGAGATTAGGGAGTGGTGATGACTCTTAAGGAGCATGCTGCCTTCAAGCATCTGTTTAACAAAGCACATCTTGCACCGCCCTTAATCCATTTAACCCTGAGTGGACACAGCACATGTTTCAGAGAGCACAGCGTTGGGGGTAAGGTCACAGATCAACAGGATCCCAAGGCAGAAGAATTTTTCTTAGTACAGAACAAAATGAAAAGTCTCCCATGTCTACCTCTTTCTACACAGACATGGCAACCATCCGATTTCTCAATCTTTTCCCCACCTTTCCCCCCTTTCTATTCCACAAAACCGCCATTGTCATCATGGCCCGTTCTCAATGAGCTGTTGGGTACACCTCCCAGACGGGGTGGTGGCCAGGCAGAGGAGCTCCTCACTTCCCAGTAGGGGCGGCTGGGCAGAGGCGCCCCTCACCTCCCAGACGGGGCGGCTGGCCGGGGGGGGGGCTGACCCCCCCACCTCCCTCCCGGACGGGGCGGCTGGCCTGGCGGGGGCTGACCCCCACCTCCCTCCCGGACGGGGTGGCTGGCCGGGCGGGGGCTGACCCCCACCTCCCTCCCGGACGGGGTGGCTGCCGGGCGGAGACGCTCCTCACTTCCCAGACTGGGTGGCTGCCGGGCGGAGGGGCTCCTCATTTCTCAGATGGGGTGGCTGCCGGGCGGAGGGGCTCCTCACTTCTCAGAGGGGGCGGTTGCCAGGCGGAGGGTCTCCTCACTTCTCAGACGGGGCGGCGGGGCAGAGGCGGTCCCCACATCTCAGACGATGGGCGGCCGGGCAGAGACGCTCCTCACTTCCTAGATGGGATGGCGGCCGGGCAGAGACGCTCCTCACTTTCCAGACTGGGCAGCCAGGCAGAGGGGCTCCTCACGTCCCAGACGATGGGCGGCCAGGCAGAGACGCTCCTCACTTCCCAGACGGGGTGGCGGCCGGGCAGAGGCTGCAATCTTGGCACTTTGGGAGGCCAAGGCAGGCGGCTGGGAGGTGTAGGTTGCAGCGAGCCGAGATCACGCCACTGCATTCCAGCCTGGGCACCACTGAGCACTGAGTGAACCAGACTCCGTCTGCAATCCCAGCACCTCGGGAGGCCGAGGCTGGCGGATCACTCGCAGTTAGGAGCTGGAGACCAGCCCAGCCAACACAGCGAAACCCCGTCTCCACCAAAAAAATACGAAAACCAGTCAGGTGTCGCGGCGCGCGCCTGCAATCTCAGGCACTCGGCAGGCTGAGGCAGGAGAATCAGGCTGGGAGGTTGTAGTGAGCCAAGATGGCAGCAGTACAGTCCAGCTTTGGCTCGGCATCAGAGGGAGACCGTGGAAAGAGGGAGAGGGAGACCGTGGAAAGAGAGGGAGAGGGAGAGGTTGAGGTTGAGGTTTATCTGTTTTTTAAGACAGGGTCTTGCTCTGTTTAGGGAGAGGTTTATCTGTTTTTTAAGACAGGGTCTTGCTCTGTTTCCCAGGCTGGAGTGCAGTGGTGCAACGTCGGCTCACTGCAAACTCCACCTCCCATGTTCAAGCAATTCTCCTGCTTCAGCCTCCCAGGTAGCTGGGACTACAGGCGTGTGCCACAACGCCCAGCTAATTTTTGTATTTTTAGTAGAAACAGGGTTTCACCGTGTTTGCCAGGATGGTCTTGAACTCCTGACCTCAAGTGATCCACCTGCCTCAGCCTCCCAAAGTGCTGATATTACAGGCGTGAGCCACTGCGCCTGGCCCCCCCACCTTTTTTTTTTTTTTTTTTTAAGAAATGGGGTCCCACAATGTTAACCAGGCTGGTTCCAACTCCTGGGCTCAAGTGATCCTCCCACCTCAGTCTCACAGTGCTGGGATTATAGGCATGTGCCACTGTGCCTATCCTGTATGTCTAACTTTTTGAGGAACTGCCAAACTTTTTTCCAAAGTGGCTGCACCATTTTACATTCCCGCCAGCAGTCTATTAGGGCTTCCTATTTCTCCACATCCTCATCACCACTTGTTATCATCTGCCTTTTTTTTTTTTTTTTTTTTTTTTTTTGAGTATCTTTTTGGACAGAGTCTCCCTCTGTCCCCCAGGCTGGAGTGCAGTGGCACATTCTCGGCACGCTGCAACCTCCACCTCCAGGATTCAAGCGATTATCCTGCCTCAGCCTCCAGAATAGCTGGAGTTATAGGCGCATGTCACTACAGCCGGCTAATTTTTATTTTTTTATTTTCATTTTTTTTGAGATGGAGTCTCACTCTGTCACCCAGGCTGGAGTGCAATGGCACGATCTCGGCTCACTGCAACATCCACCTCTTGGGTTCAAGCAATTCTCCTGCCTCAGCCTCCCAAGTAGCTGGGATTACAGGCACACACCACCATGTCCAGCTAATTTTTATATTTTTAGTAGAGACGGGGTTTCACCATGTTAGTCAGGCTGGTCTCGAACTCCTGACCTCGGGATCTGCCCTCCTCGGCCTCCCAAAGTGCTGGGATTACAGGTATGAGCCACCACGCCCAACTCTGTCTTTTTTATTATAGCCATCCTAGTGAGCATAAAGTGGTATCTCATTTTAGTTTTACTTTGTATTTTTATTTTATTATGCTTATAGTTTCTGTAGGTCAGAAATTCAAAGGGAATACAGTGGAGACGGCTCCATGATGTCTGAAGCCTCATCTGGAAAGACTCATAAGTTGGAGATGATTCAACATCTGGGGGTTGAAGTCATTTGAAAGTGTCTTCACTTCTGTGCTTGGTGGGTTTTCCCGCTAATCAGCTTTCCCCTCAGCTGAGCAGCTTTCTGGAACAACCACACATATTTTCTCCATGCGGTCTCACCGTGTGGTGTAGTTTGGGCTTCCTCACAGCATGGCTGCTGGGTTCCAAGAGCAAGCGTTCCAAGAGAATCACGGAGAAGCTGTACTGACTTTTTTTCAGCCATTGATTTATTTTTATTTGCAGTTTGTATTCAATACAAATCAATTTCATAACAAGTTACTATGAATCAAAGCATACACACACAAATATACAATCCAAAATAGATGTACAGCATTTCCGCATGGAGCAAAAGGGAGTGTTCATTCACACACACAGTGGAGTGGGTTCATATCTGTTTCATCTGCTGTTCCCGTGTAGGTTTCTAAAGATGGAAAAAAAAAGACTACTGTGGCCATATTAGATGCTGGAACACATAAGCATCAGTGTGTGACCTTGTGAACAAAGGACTTCAGGGAGTGTCTATTTTTAAAAAGGTTTCTGTGTGTCAAGACAGTTGTAAACATTTTTATTACAGAATCAAGCCTACTTTACGGTTTAGGACCAGGTTCTAACTATCTAAAAATATTGACGTAACAAAATGTGTTTCAAACAGGGCATGATGGCTCATGTCTGTAATCCCAGCACGTTAGGAGATGAGGTAAGAGGATTGCTTGAGCCTAGGAGTTCAAGAACAGCTTGGGAACATAGAAAGACTCCTATTTCTACAAAAAGATAAAAATTCGCTGGGAATGGTGGCACATGCATGTAGTGCTAGCTACTTGGGAGGCTGAGGCAGGAGGATTGCTTTAGTCCAGGAGGTTGAGGCCGCAGTGAACTCTAGCCTGGGTAACAGGGTGAGACCATGTCTCTTAAAAAAAAAGGCCCCAGCCAGGTGCGGTGGCTCACGCCTGTAATCCCAGCACTTTGGGAGGCTGAGGTGGGCAGATCACGAGGTCAGGAGTTCAAGACCATCCTGGCCAACATGGTGAAATGCCATCTCTACAAAAAATACAAAAATTAGCGGGGTGTGGTGTTGTGCACCTGTAATCCCAGCTACTCGGGAGGCTGAGGCAGGAGAATCACTTGAACCTAGGAGGCGGAGGTTGCAGTGAGCCAAGATCGCTCCATTGCACTCCAGCCTGGGTGACAGAGTAAGACTCTGTCTCAAAAAAAGAAAAAGCCCCAAAATGTGTTTTAAATGCAGCTATTCTGATCCATAGTTGTTGTTTGCAAAAAGCATTTACAGAAAAAGAGTATAGCCTGGGCACAGTGGCTCAGGCCTGTAATCCCAGCACTTTGGGAGGCTGAGGCGGGCGGATCACCTGAGGTCAGGAGTTTAAGACCAGCCTGACCAACATGGAGAAACTCCATCTCTACTAAAAATACAAAATTAGCCGAGCGTGGTGGTGCGGGCCTGTAATCCCAGCTACTCAGGAGGCTGAGGCAGGAGAATCGCTTGAACCTGGGAGGCGGAGGTTGTGGTGAGCCAAGATCGTGCCATTGCACTCCAGCCTGGGCAACAAGAGTGAAACTCCGTCTCAAAAAAAAAAAAAAAGAAAGAAAGAAAAAGAAAAGAGTATAAAAGTTTTTGTGACTTTAATGCAAGTTAACTTTCAGTCTTTACTTTCCAAATACTTGATATACAGTTTTTGGCTCCTTTACATTTTTGCCCTTTTAATTTCAAGGTTTATAATTTTACCTTCAAAACAGATCTTTTTTTGTTTTTTGAGATGGAGTCTCACTGTGTCTCCCAGGCTGGACAGCAGTAGCATGATCTCGGCTCACTGCAACCTCTGGCTCTAAGGTTCAAACAATTCTCCTATCTCAGCCTCTGAGTAGCTGGGATTACAGGTGCACCACCATGCCCAGCTAATTTTTGTATTTTTAGTAGAGACAGGGTTTCATCTTGTTGGTCAGGCTGGTCTCGAACTCCTGACCTCAAGTGATCCACCTGCCTCAGCCTCCCAAAGTGCTGGGATTACAGGGGTGAGCCACCGCACCCAGCCCTTTAATGAATCTGGTGTCCTTGTTGAATGAAAATAGGTGAAATGAAATGCCTACGATTTGACTCTCTAAGGATAAACAAGAGTTATTGATGATGCTTGGACTTGGGGGTAGATTGCAGTCTATCATTGCCCTGGCACATGTCAATTACTACATAAAAGGTCAAATGCAATGTCAAATCCAAATCCTCAGAGGAAAAAGAATTCAGTTACCAAAAGAACAGTGATAGCCTAACAATGTAAAACTTAATATATTGGCATTAAATTAGTACTGCTGAAACAATACATTGAGGATTTATAGGACGATGGAAGCTTTTTTTTTTTTTTTTTTTTTTTTTTGAGATGGAGTCTCACTCTGTCTTCCAGGCTGGAGTGCAGTGGTGCAGTCTCAGCTCACTGCAACCTCCACCCTCCGAGTTCACACGATTCTCCTGCCTCAGCCTCCCGAGTAGCTGGAATTACAGACACTTGCCACCGTGCCCAGCTAATTTTTTGTATTTTTAGTAGAGATGGGGTTTCACCATCTTGGCCAGGCTGGTCTTGAACTCCTGACCTTGTGATCCACCCGCCTTGGCCTCCCAAAGTGCTGGGATTACAGGTGTGAGCCACTGCACCCAGCCATGGAAGCTTTTTTAAACTTTAAGACAGGATCTTGCTCTGTCACCCAGGCTGGAGTGCCATGATAATGGCTTACTGCAGCCTTGACCTCCAGGGCTGAAGTGATCATCCTACCTCAGTCTCTTGGGTAGCTGTGACCACAGGTGTATGACACCATGCCCACCTCTTTTTTTAAATTTTTGGGCCAGGCACGGTGGCTCACACCTGTAATCCCAGCACTTTGGGAGGACGAGACAGCTGGATTGCCTGAGGTCAGGAGTTTGAGACCAGCCTGGCCAACATGGTGAAACCCCATCTCTACTAAAAATACAAATATTAGCTGGGCATGGTGGCATGCTCCTGTAGTCCCAGCTACTCAGGAGGCTGAAGAAGGAGAATTGCTTGAACCCGGGAGGTGGAGATTGCAGTGAGCTGAGATCATGCCATGGCACTCCAGCCTGGGGGACAAGAGTGAAATGCTGCCTTAAAAAAAAAAAAAGGAGATTATGGCCAGGTGCAGTGGCTCATGCCCGTAATCCCAGCACTTTGGGGGGCCCAGTGGGTAGATCACCTGAGGTCAGGAGTTTGCGACCCGCCTGGCCTACATGGTGAAACCCTGTCTCCACTAAAAATACAAAAATTAGCCAGGTATGGTGGTGGGTGCCTGTAATCCCAGCTACTCAGGAGGCTGAGGCACAAGAATCACTTGAACCTGGGAGGCAGAGGTTGCAGTGAGCTGAGATCGCACCACTGCACTCCAGCCTGGATGGCAGAGCGAGACTGTGTCTCAGAAAGGAAAAACAAAAAATAAAAATTAGCGGGGCATGGTGGTGCAGGCCTGTAATCCCAGCAACTTGGGAGGCTGAGGCAGGAGAATCACGAGCCAGGGAAGTGGAGGTTGCAGTGAGCTGAGCTCGCGCCACTGCACTCCAGCCTGGGCAACAGAATGAGACTCCATCTCAATAAATTAATTAATTAATTTAATTAAAATAATTTTTTTTTTGTAGAGATGGGGTCTCACCCTGTTGCCCAGGGTGATTTCGAACTCTTGGGCTCAATCGATCCTCCTGCTGTGGCCTCCCAAAGTGCTGGGATTACAGGTATGAGCCACCCCCACCCCTGCCAATGGAAATCTTTTATTTTACTGGTTTTACTGCCGTATAGACTTAATGAACCAAATGAAAACTGAATCTCCACTCCATATTACATCTTTATTTCTAGACAAGATAAAATCTATTATTTATTATTATTATTTTTTTTTATTACCCAAGTTTTGTCTCAGGATCTACTATTCTTATTTTCAAGGTAGTTTTAAGTGTCCACATTTCTTAAGCCACATTCAAGAAATAATGTCTTCAATTTTGGATGTTGCCTCTCTTCATCTTGTACATGACATTTAAGCAGATTTAATATTGGCATCCATCATCTAGTCAAACCCTTCACGTGTTCTTCAAAGCAATTAAATTTGGGGTTCTCAACCTTTTCTTTCTTTCTTTCCTTTTTTTTTTTTTTTTTTTTGAAATGGAGTCTCACTCTGTCGCCCAGGCTGGAGTGCAATGGCGCGATCTCGGCTCACTGCACCCTCTGCCTCCCGTGTTCAAGCCATTCTCCTGCCTCAGCCTCCTGAGTAGCTGGGATTACAGGCACACGCCACCACGTCTGGCTAATTTTTATATTTTTAGTAGAGACGGGGTTTCACCATGTTGGTCAGGCTGGTCTTGAACTCCTGACCTTGTGATCCACCTGCCTCGGCCTCCCAAAGTGCTGGGATTACAGATGTGAGCCACCGCGCCTGGCCTTTTTTTTTTTTTTTTTTTTTTTTTTTTTGAGACAGAGTTTTGCTCTTGTTGCCCAGGCTGGAGTGCAATGGCGCAATCTCGGCTCACTGCAACCTCTGCCTCCCAGGTTCAACCAATTCTCCTGCCTCAGCCTCCCAAGTAGCTGGGATTACAGGTATCCACCACCACATCTGGGTAATTTTTCTGTACTTTTAGTAGAGACGGGGTTTCACCATGTTGGCCAGGCTGGTCTCAAACTCCTGACCTCAGGTGATCCACCTGCCTCGACCTCTCAATGTGTTGGGATTACAGGCATGAGCCACCACACCTGGCCAGGTTCTCAACCTTTTCTGTATCAGTAAAAGAAGGTGTGAAATTAATAGATTTGATGAAGACCCGCTTTTTTTCTTGCCACATTGGACTCCTAGATGCCATTTGGAATGGGTTTAGAAGACACGGAAGTATAGATGTTTCTTAACAGTAGAAATATAGAAGAGAAAGCAAGACCATGAGGAGACTGGCAGTTGACTCCAGGGCACAGCCAACTGCCTTGGTGGTGGCATTAGCTGGGTTTGGGGCAGACAAGGTACCCTGGGAGGAGTTACTTGAAAATGTTACAATAGTTTGATTTGAATAAATCTGCATAAGTAGGAGCAGTGCCAGAAGCAGCAGCCCCAGCCTGAGCCTGTCCACCATTGCTTTGTCCCCTCCATTGGTGTCTGGCATATATTGCTGGATGCTGGGTGAGAACTGCTGGCTCCAGGTGGACACAGGCGAGACCTAGCCTTAAAAATCACACAAAGTGGCTAGGTGCGATGGCTCACATCTGTAATCCCAGCACTTCGTGAAGCCAAGGTGGGAGGATCACTTGAGGCCAGGATTTGGAGATTAGCCTGGTCAACATAGCAAGGACTCATCCCTATTTTTTTTAATTAAAAATAATGTAAAATCATAATAAAAAGGAAATCAAGCCTGGGCAACATAGCAAGATCTCATCTCTACTAAAAGAAATTAGCTGCGTGTGGTGGTGCACACCTGTAGTTCCAGCTGCTGGGGAGGTTGAGCTGGAGGGATCACTTGAGCCCTGGAGGTTGAGGCTGCAGTGAGCCATGATCGTGCCACTGCACTCCAGCCTGGGTGACAGAGCCAGACCCTGTCTTGATAAAAAAAAAAAAAAAAAAAGGAAATCACATAATGTCACTTATGCCAGAGTTAGTCTGCCGAGCCATGATTCAAAGGGAGGGACATTCACCCCACTTCTTAATGGGAGGGTTATCCAATCACGTTGTAGGAAGAGCATAGAGGATGGGAGGCACTGTCATGGTCATCTTTGGAGAACAAAATCTGCCAGACCTGGGAACCTGAGCACCACTAGACCAAATATAACAATTAATCAATGATTCAAGCCTTAACTGATTACTTGATACCACCACTGGGCAATCCTAGAACATTTCTCAGCTAAACTTGCTTCAATTTGCAATGGTTATTTCAAACATTCACTCTAGAAGGCACTGTGTACGTCTTTCCTAATCCCCATTCCCAGCCCCCCTTTTCCCTATTTATGTCCTTTAGGCAAAGCTAAATACTTGCGTTCCTAGCCTCTCTCGCATCTATGTGACACAATTCTGTCCAGTGAGATGTAAGCAAAAATGTGCACAGGGACTTCTGGGCAAGCTTTTTCCTTGAATAGGAAAATGATGCATGCAGTGGAGGCAGCCAGCCATATATTGCAACCCTCAGGAAAAGGTCAAAACAATTACAAAAGTATTGGCCCTGATTTCAGTGAGCCACTCAACCAATGCTGTTGCTACCTCCAGGCCTTCTCTCCTGTGAGAAAATAAACCCTTGTTTGTTTATGCCACTGATAGTCAAGCTTTCTGTTGCTCGTAGGGGATATAAGCATTCTCACTCCCCTTTGCCTCTACTTTCTCTTTTTTTTTTTTTTTTTTTTGAGACAGAATCTGGCTCTGTCTCCCAGGCTAGAGCGCAGTGGACTGATCTCGGCTCACTACAACCTCCGCCTCCCGCGTTCAAGTGATCCTCCTGCCTCAGCCTCCCGAGTATCTGGGACTATAGGTGTCCGCCACCATGCCCGGCTAATTTTTGTATTTTTAGTAGAGACGGGGTTTCACCATATTGGCCAAGCTGGTCTCGAACTCCTGACCTTGTGATCCGCCCGCCTTGGCCTCCCAAAGTGCTGGGATTACAGGCGTGAGCCACCGCGCCCGGCTCCTCTAATTTCTCTTTGTAAAAGCCTTCAGCTGCTAATTCTCCCTTTCCTGCCACCAACAGCCTACTTACTACCTACTTACCTGCACCCACAGCCGTCTTATTTGCTCCTTCTCTCCTGTTAAAATGGAAAAGGGCTCCCTACCATGGAGGGGGGAGTGGGAGTAAATGGAAAGATGCTAATCTGGCATCCATTACAAGTTCATCTTTCAGTTTTGGTTTTCTTACTCATCCACACGTTAGTTCTGGGCCTCTACCACTCATCAGCTATGTGCCTTAAAAACAGGCCATTAAAGTAGCAAATATTTATTGAGTAGATTCTAAGCTGTGCCCAAAAAGGCACTGTGCTAGGTGGTAGGAGTTGCTAGGGCTAGGAAACAGACGCAGTCCAAGTAGAGAGAAAATTATTTACAAGACAGGGGAATGGAGCCTTGGAGGAACTGACCTATGTGGCTGGAAGGGCAGAGAATGTGGGAAGAGCTCGGAAGAAGGGGCTGGGGAGGTAGGCGTGGGCCACAGCCAACTGGCTTCTGTAGACTAGGGAGGGTAATGATTTTGGTTTCAATCCTAAATCACTAAGACAGGAAGTGAATTACTCTGTCGGAGCCTCAATTTCTACCTCGAAAAATATGTTTTATTACTAACTCCTGTACTAGATTGAGAGTTACGGAGAAGGATTTATCCTTTTATTCATTTCTGCATCGCCAGCGCCCGACACATGGTAGGCGCTTAATCAATGCCTGTTCGGTGAATAAATAAGACCGGGGACTCCTCCACAGACTTCTGTCATTAAGTCAACCAGTCAGCAGAGATTTCCTTCTCCGCGTTCCTTTCCTTCCCTCCCCTTTTCTCGCCCTTCCTCCCTCTCCTCTTCCACGCCCCCTTCCCACTCCTCCCCCTCCTATCCTCTCCTGGCTTCCTCCTCCTCTTCCCGGCCCCGCCCCCCGCTGCGTTGCGAAGGCGAGGAAGGCGAGGCGGGCTTTACGGCAGCCGCGTTGCGGCGGGGCGGGGCGCCGGGCGGCCGGCGCGCTTGGCGGCAGCCGTGGGAGGCAGGCCGGCAGGCAGACGGACTCGCAGGCGGGTGGCGGCGGCCGTGCTTGCTAGTGAGGGCGGGAGGGAGTGACTCACTGAGCGTGTGTGAGGGAGGGAGCGAGCGAGCGAACGAGCAGCCGGCGCCGTC
Source organism: Pan troglodytes (assembly GCF_028858775.2). NCBI lineage: Eukaryota > Metazoa > Chordata > Mammalia > Primates > Hominidae > Pan > Pan troglodytes. The sequence goes on along the minus strand of NC_072398.2, from coordinate 215,587,165 downwards.
CTCCCGCAGCACCAGCCAGGCCACGCCGCCGCCTCTTCCCCTGCGCCCCGCGCCCAGGCCGGGCCGAGCCGAGCCGGGTCGGGCCCGGGCCATGCTGCTCACCGTGTACTGTGTGCGGAGGGACCTCTCCGAGGTGACCTTTTCCCTCCAGGTCGACGCCGACTTCGAGCTGCACAACTTCCGCGCGCTGTGCGAGCTCGAGTCTGGCATCCCCGCAGCCGAGAGCCAGGTACGCCGGGCAGCGAGCCGGGCCTGCCCCGGAGCTAAGCCCTCCCCGCCTCGGGGCCCCACTCCCTCCCTTTGCTACTGGTGAAGAATTGGGGGCTGGGGGGAGCAAGGATAGCCATTCTCAGGTCACCCCCGCATCCGGAAAGGAGCTGGGGAGCTGGCATCAGTAGCTGCCCTCACACACTTCGAGCATGGGGTGGGGTACGAGGAGAGGGAGCGGAGAACCTGACCGCAGACGCACCCACTGCAGCGTGAGGGGCGCGTGGACTGTTGAGCAGCGCTAACCCTCCCCACCTTTGGCTCTTTGGCCCTTCCCTCTTTCTAATCCCGAGTGTAGGTTATCGTTGTGGACCTCAGAAGCAGCCGTGGGTTTGCTAGGATTCATACATCCTGCAAACCAGAAATACCAGTTTGGATCACTGTGGTAGATAGATGTTCCTCTGCTTTTTTTTTTTTTCTGGAGAGGGTTTCTGCTTAAATATACGCAGTTTACCTTTAAATGCACGTATTTGCACTTCCGGTGAAAGAAAAAGTTTAAGACTTGCACTACCTCATTTTGGGGTCTTTGGAAATGCTCTTTACCCACCACATGCGTTTCTGGTTAAATTCTTTTGAAAAACAGTACCTATTGGTTCAACTCAAGCTGTTTGTTTGTTTCGGTTCTACCCTGGTAGTAAGCCAGAAGGCCCTTTTTCTTTCAGGTCACAGTTCAGAGTTTGGGTCAGTTCAAAGCTCAATGCTTTAAAAGGATATTTGCTTGGAAACGGCCTAGTATCAGTGCTGTTTGGTGGTTTCATTTCCCTACTCAGCTTGCTGGAAAGAAGTTCAGCCTCTCATATTTTAACTAAGCAAAGTAATTCTCAAAATGCTTTGGGGCTGCCCCTAGTCTTTATCAAACAGAATCGGTGACACTAACGCTGTAAACTTTACACTAAAACACTTAGATCATGACTTAATAAATTTAGCCTGGAGGAAATAGTCTAAACATTAAGAAAATTATAGAGGTCTCCCAAGTCTCCATCAAGTAAATCTTGATTTTTTACTGCAGTTATGAAATAGTTTACAAAACGATTGCCCAACTGCAGCTTGTTCTGCTGTCTTATGGTAAACACGTGTCAATACTTTGTTCAGAAGTATGATTCCTTTACACAATGTGAACTTTAGAACCTTGGCATAAAGCTGTTCAGAAAGAATTTAAAAAGTTAATCCACAAAAGCTCAGGAACCAGTTCTGTCAGTGAATGCCTCATGTGGAGAACTAGGAAAGGACTGTTTAAATAGAGAAAATCAACTCTTCAATTTTTTTTCTTTTTTTGTTTTTGTTTTTGAGACGGAGTCTTGCTCTGTCGCCCATGCTGGAGTGCAGTGGTGCGTTCTCGACTCACTGCAACCCCAGCCTCCCGGGTTCAAGCGATTCTCCTGCCTCAGCCTCCTGAGTAACTGGGACTACGGGCGCGCGCCACCACGCCTGGCTAATTTTTGTAATTTTTTTTTTTAGTAGAGACGGGGTTTCACCATGTTGGCCAGGCTGATTTCAAACTCCTGACCTCGAGTGATCTGCCCGCCTCGGCCTCCCAAAATGCTGCGATTACAGGTGTGAGCCACCGTGCCCGGACAACTCTTCAATTTTTGATAGTGGCTTTTTCTTTTCTTTTCTTTTTTCAAGACGGAGTCTCTGTCACCTAGGCTGGAGTGCAGTGGCGCGATCTCGGCTTACTGCAAGCTCCACCTCCCGGGTTCACGCCATTCTCCTGCCTCAGCCTCCCGAGTAGCTGGGACTACAGGCGCCCACCACCGCGCCCGACTCATTTTTTTGTATTTTTAGTAGAGAAGGGGTTTCACCATGTTAGCCAGGATGGTCTCGATCTCCTGACCTCGTGGTCTGCCCGCCTCGGCCTTCCAAAGTGCTGTGAGCCACCGCACCCGGCCCGATAGTGGCTTTTTCAATTGTTTTTTCCTCTAGCTGTTATATTACCCTGGTTATGATCACCGGCTGGTAGGGAAAATAAGGAATTAAAATGTAAATTGGTTTTGTTGTTAGGGCTTGGGAAAAGACAGAGGTTGAGGTTGTTTCCATTCCTGCACTTTTTGTGATGGCTGAAACAAGAAATTTAAGTCAAAGGGATACCTGACACCCCCTTTAATTGACTTAAATTTCCTGTTACAGCCATCACAAAAGACGATTTATTGTGTGGTCAGCCAGACATTGCCCTCTGCCAGTTGGTAAAGTTAGGAATACCTTAGTAATTGAACATAGGCTAACTCCAAATTATTTCTTGTTCATTACGTCAATGTTTCGGCATTTACTTCCTTCCCAAGCCAAATTAGCATATAGAAACTTGGGCTCCAACTGGTGTTAAGCCTGTATTAGATAGCCATAAACAGCTCCTGTTTTTCCAGTCTGTTCTGTTGGCTCCATTGTAACCTGACAACACAGTATCTATTTTAAGGTGTCTGGTGGTCGGTTGTCTTTCACTTGCTTGCTTGCCCATCAGGCAGGAACAGGATCCACCCTAGACACTTGAGTCATTTCCTTTCATCAAATCATAATAGTAAACATCATTATAGTTTTTACCCATAAATATATCATGTTTACTTACTTGAGTGTCCCCCCCCCATTACCTCCCAGGGTTCTCTCATATTACTCATCTTCCCTTCCTTTCCTAGACTGTTTAACTCCTCTTGTTTACATTCTCCATTCCCATTCCTTCACCTCTCATTTCTGACTCCATTTCTTCAAGGAAATATATATATTTTTATGTTCTGGCTATTTTTTCCTGCCACTGTGTGTCCACACCACTGGTGTCCAAACTTTCATTCATGTATCCCTATCAGTAAAATATTTCAGATTATGCTTCTGTTATGTATATAATACATTATATACATGAACTGATACGTTGTATACATTATATATGACCACATGTGCATATAATACATATAACGTGCATTATATGCATATATAATACATATAACGTGCATTATATGCATATATAATACATTATCTGTAAAGTAACAATGTACACACACAAAATGGAACTTAAGGAAGGACGAACTAAAATAAATGGAAATGAAAATTCTAATATTTTCAGTTTCTTCCTCCACCGTTAAAGAATTGTCTTGCATGGCTGCCCTACATTGGTGATCAATGGTTTAGAATTCAGTCTTTCACCTGAGTGTCAATTGCAAATAAGCATATAGTTGGAAAAGGTGTTAATTTTTAACAGCTCTAGTCTGATTATAGTAGTTACAATGCAGTGATAACAAATTTAGAACAAGCCATCTCTACTTGTACATGTGATTAAAACTGGGCATGTTCTGTCTCTTAATAGAAGTGTGGGCTTGGAAGCCAGTCATGGCTCTGTTTGATGCTTTGATGCAGACTTGCCTGGGTGAACTTCAAACAGTTATCAGAACTTAGCTTCACTTTAAATTAATGTCTTCATAGTTTTGAAACATGATAATTTACCTCTGTAGGTGGCATATGGGAAAAGTAGGCACAACATACAAGGACCCTCAAATGAAAGGCAAATAATAGCAGTAATTGTATGATCTTGGAAATGCACACAGCATGATTTGTGGTTTGTAAACCACTATTTTATCTTCTGTGTGTTTGTTTTTTTGAGACAGGGTCTCGCTCTGTCACCTAGGCAGTAGTGCGCTCGCAGGTCACTGTAGCCTCAATCTCCTGGGCTCAAGTGATCCTCCCACCTCAGCCTCCTAAGTAGCTGGGACTACAGGTGTATGCTACGACATCTGACTAATTTTTTTGTTTTCTTTGGAGATGGGGGTTTCACTGTGTTGGCCAGGCTGGTCTCAAACTCCTGACCTCGGATGATCTGCCTGCCTTGGCCTCCCAGAGTGCTGGGATTAGAGGCGTGAGCCACCGCATCCGGCCCCAAATTGATAATTTTAAAGGCTACATAATATACCATCATATAGATGTGTTGTAATTTAGCAATCTCCCTTTTGTTGAGCATAATATTGGGGAAAATTGGAAGCAGTTATAAGTAACATGCCATGAACAGCCATATACTTAAGACTGTAGCCTCCATTTCTGTTTTCTCAGGATGAATTCTTAGATATGCAGTTGCCAGATCAAAAGCATAAAGTCTTTGAAAGGTTTTTAGTAAATTTAGATTATACAAGTCAAATTGGCTATTACATGGGGTAGTATATGTAGATAACTTGGTAGATATTGGGTATTTGATTAATGGTAATACTATTATGAAGCCATTCAGATGTAATTCCAAATGTTTTGTGGCCGGTTTATGGCCCTTATTTTATCTATATTCTTTATATTTTAGAGATGGGATCTCGCTCTCGCCCAGGCTGGAATGCAGTGTTGCAATCACAGCTCACTGTATCCTCAACATGTTGGGGTCAAGGGATCCTCCCAAGTAGCTGCGACTTTTTTTTTTTTTTTTTTTTTTTGAGACGAGATCTTGCCAGTGCTAGGCTTGAACTCCTAACCTCAAGCAGTTCTCCTGCCTCTGCCTCCCAGAGTGTTGGGATTACATGTGTGAGCCACTGCACCTGGCCTACCAGTTTATGTTCTGTAATGCTAGAAATTTATTGTTAAGCTTTTTGTTAATAGAAGGCTCTCATTCAGAGACCAGAAAACACCTGACCTCATGCTTAAAAGTTCTGAAGTTTTATTAATTAGTCTATTGTTAAATGTTGATTAAGATTATAATTCAGTCTCTGGGGTGCCTCCTCTGGAGTAAGTACCAGCAGTTGTGCCAGTTTTGCTGATTAAGACTCATAGCTGTATACATTTTCTTGTTGTATGTTCTTATAACTGGCAAAACTTGAATTTTGGGCTTTGTAGCTGTTGAGTTGGGTAACATGAATGGTGGAAGGATCAAGAATGCCGGCAGCGGATCCCCTTTTGTTTTTATTGGTAGAGATTTGAAGCCATGTCTAATAGATACTGAATGTTTGGTTGGAAGATCACATGGATTTATTTTGGGACTTTTGCTGCAAAATAATTGTCTTTCTTGGACTCTTAAGCCTATTTAAACAAAAAGAAATCAGTTCTTTGTGGCAATTACAATTTTAGCTAAGCTTTAGTTGATCTCATTTATGTCCTTAGACTAAAATGGAGCACAGCTGCTGCTTTGTCAGTGTGAGGAACGTGTGCTCCTCACCCAGGTTCTTCAGTCTAGTGTTTCCAGGAAATTGGCGCTGAAGCAACATTTCATATTTCATAGACATGCTCAATGTGGTGGTTATCTAGATTTTACATTTTTATTGTTAGATCATGCTGCCTTCCTTTAAAAAATGCTATTGTCTGCTGAGGAAATATTGTGGCAACTAAGCAGTGATGGAGTGAAGTATGGCATCTGTGAAGTGGGAGTCAGAGCGGGCAGTTGGTGGTGTTTCTTCATGTCCAGGGCATGGGGATGCGTTGAGCAGTGGACAGTATTTTGATCCTCTTGGTGGATAGAGTCTCTCAGTGGCAATGGATGGCTTAGTAGTACTTGTTAAAATCACCCAGCTAATTCACCAGGCCACTTTAGGGTTATGTTTGGGAAAGCTGTATATGATACTCCTCGAGTAATGGGCTTTGAAATTAGACAGTTCCAATTGCAGTTTTCTTCTTCTTCTTCTTTTTTTTTTTTTTTAAGAGACAAGATTTTTTTTTTTTTTTAATTTTTTATTTTTTATTGATCATTCTTGGGTGTTTCTCGCCGAGGGGGGTTTGGCAGGGTCACAGGACAATAGTGGAGGGAAGGTCAGCAGATAAACAAGTGAACAAAGTTCTCTGGTTTTCCTAGGCAGAGGACCCTGCGGCCTTCCGCAGTGTTTGTGTCCCTGGGTACTTGAGATTAGGGAGTGGTGATGACTCTTAACGAACATGCTGCCTTCAAGCATCTGTTTAACAAAGCACGTCTTGCACCGCCCTTAATCCATTCAACCCTGAGTGGATACAGCACATGTTTCAGAGAGCACAGGGTTGGGGGTAAGGTCACAGATCAACAGGATCCCAAGGCAGAAGAATTTTTCTTAGTACAGAACAAAATGAAAAGTCTCCCATGTCTACCTCTTTCTACACAGACACGGCAACCATCCGATTTCTCAATCTTTTCCCCACCTTTCCCCCCTTTCCATTCCACAAAACCGCCATTGTCTTCATGGCCCGTTCTCAATGAGCTGTTGGGTACACCTCCCAGATGGGGTGGTGGCCGGGCAGAGGAGCTCCTCACTTCCCAGTAGGGGCGGCCGGGCAGAAGCGCCCCTCACCTCCCGGACGGGGCGGCTGGCCGGGCGGGGGGCTGACCCCCGCCACCTCCCTCCCGGACGGGGCGGCTGGCCGGGCGGGGGGCTGACCCCCCACCTCCCTCCCGGACAGGGCGGCTGGCCGGGCAGAGGAGCTCCTCACTTCCCAGTAGGGGCGGCCGGGCAGAGGCGCCCCTCACTTCCCCGACGGGGCGGCTGGCCCGGCGGGGGGCTGACCCCCCCACCTCCCTCCCGGATGGGGCGGCTGGCCGGGCAGAGGGGCTCCTCACTTCCCGGTAGGGGCGGCCGGGCAGAGGCGCCTCTCACCTCCCGGACAGGGCGGCTGGCCGGGCGGGGGGCTAACCCCCCACCTCCCTCCCGGACGGGGCGGCTGGCCGGGCGGGGGGCTGACCCCCCCACCTCCCTCCCGGACGGGGCGGCTGGCCGGGCGGGGGGCTGACCCCCCCACCTCCCTCCCGGACGGGGCGGCTGGCCGGGCAGAGGGGCTCCTCACTTCCCAGTAGGGGCGGCCGGGCAGAGGCGCCCCTCACCTCCCGGACGGGGCGGCTGGCCAGGCGGGGGGCTAACCCCCCACCTCCCTCCCGGACGGGGCGGCTGGCCGGGCGGGGGGCTGACCCCCCCACCTCCCTCCCAGACAGAGCGGCTGGCTGGGCAGAGGGGCTCCTCACTTCCCAGTAGGGGCGGCTGGGCAGAGGTGCCCCCCCAGCTCCCCGACAGGGCGGCTGGCCGGGCGGGGGGCTGATCCCCCCACCTCCCTCCCGGACGGGGCGGCTGGCCAGGCGGGGGGCTGATCCCCCCACCTCCCTCCCGGACGGGGCGGCTGGCCGGGCGGGGGGCTGACCCCCCCACCTCCCTCCCGGACGGAGCGGCTGGCCGGGCAGAGGGGCTCCTCACTTCCCAGTAGGGGCGGCCGGGCAGAGGCGCCCCTCACCTCCCAGACAGGGCGGCTGGCCGGGCGGGGGGCTGACCCCCCCACCTCCCTCCCGGACGAGGAGGGAGGACGCTCCTCACTTCTCAGACGGGGTGGCTGCCGGGCGGAGGGGCTCCTCACTTCTCAGACGGGGCGGTTGCCAGGCAGAGGGTCTCCTCACTTCTCAGACGGGGCGGCCGGGCAGAGACGCTCCTCACATCCCGGACGGGGCGGCAGGGCAGAGGTGCTCCCCACATCTCAGACGATGGGCGGCCGGGCAGAGATGCTCCTCACTTCCCAGATGTGATGGCGGCCGGGAAGAGGCTCTCCTCACTTCCTAAATGGGATGGCGGCCGGGCAGAGACGCTCCTCACTTTCCAGACTGGGCAGCCAGGCAGAGGGGCTCCTCACATCCCAGACGATGGGCGGTCAGGCGGAGACGCTCCTCACTTCCCAGACGGGGTGGCTGCCAGGCAGAGGCTGCAATCTCGGCACTTAGGGAGGCCAAGGCAGGCGGCTGGGAGGTGGTTGTAGCGAGCCAAGTTCACGCCACTGCACTCCAGCCTGGGCGCTATTGAGCACTGAGTTAACGAGACTCCGTCTGCAATCCCGGCACCTCGGGAGGCTGGCAGATCACTCGCGGTTAGGAGCTGGAGACCAGCCCGGCCGACACATTGAAACCCCGTCTCCACCAAAAAAATACGAAAACCAGTCAGGCGTGGCGGCGCGCGCCTGCAATCGCAGGCACTCGGCAGGCTGAGGCAGGAGAATCAGGCAGGGAGGTTGCAGTGAGCTGAGATGGCAGCAGTACCGTCCAGCTTCGGCTCGGCATCAGAGGGAGACCGTGGAAAGAGGGGAGAGGAGAGAGGAGAGACAAGATCTTATTCTGTTGCCCAGGCTGGAGTGCAGTGGTACAATCATAACTCACTGCAACCTCGAACTCCTGGGCTCAAGTGATCCTCCTGCTTCAGTCTGCCAAATAGTTGAGACTACAGGCATATGCTACCATGCCTGGCTTATTATTATTATTATTTTAGAGATGGGGTCTTGCTGTATTGCCCAGGCTGGCTTTGCATTCCTGGCCTCAAATGATCTTCCTACCTCATCCTCCCAAAGTTTTGGAATTAAGGCGTGAGCCATGGCACCCAGCCTGCATAGGATCATTTTGATTCTCCTGAGTTTGCTTCCTCCTTGTAAATAAATAAATTTTCTCTTATAAATAGTTAGTGGCCGGGCGCAGTGACTCACGTCTGTAATCCCAGCACTTTAGGAGGCCAAGGCGGGCAGATCACAAGGTTAGGAGATCGAGACCATCCTGGCTAACATGGTGAAACCCCGTCTCTACAAAAAATACAAAAAAAAAAAAAAAATTAGCCGCTTGTGGGGGCAGGTGCCTGTAGTCCCAGCTACTCAGGAGGCTGAGGCAGGAGAACCCGGGAGGCGGAGCTTACAGTGAGCCGAGATCCCACCACTGCACCCCAGCCTGGGCGACAGAGCGAGACTCTGTCTCAAAAAAAAATAATAAATAAATACCGTTAAAATGTGCCTCTGCTCCCAGGAGACTGTTCATGTATCTCTAAATATACTGATAGTTGAATTTCTGAAACTGGAAAATTAAAGAGTAGGTTGTTGACAGTGGCTTCACAGTGTTGATGCTATGCTGTAAGAGCCTGCCTACCTGCCATTTTTCTTGACATGCCTCTTTTTTCTTGTTGCACACCTCAACCTGTGACGCTCATCACTTCTGGTTTATGTGTTTTTTCCAAGCAGTCTCACAAGTTATAATATGACTCTCAGTTGTTTTGCTGAAATTCTGTGTTGATGGTGATGTACTTTTACTGTGAAATTTGTGTTTAAATAAGGGTGTGTGAATGGGATGATGGGAGTGACAGTTGCAGTCTGTTGAAATGTGGTTCTTTTTTTGTTTGTTTTTGTTTTTTAAGAGACAGGGTCTTACTCTGTTGCCCCAGGCTGGAGTGCAGTGGTGCAACCGCAGCTCACTACAGCCTGGACCTCCTGGGCTCAAGCAATCCTCCTGCCTCAGACTCCTAAGTAGCTGAGACTACAGTCACATGCTACCATGGCTGGCTATATAAAATTTTTTTTTTTTTAGATATGCGGTCTCACTATGTTGCCCAGGCTGGTCTGAAACTCCAGGGCTTAACCCATTTGTGCTTAGCGTTCCAATGGAACGCTAAGCTTGTGGGAGTTATATCCTACTACTCAAGGTCATTGCCAAGGTATGATTTTTTCACAAAAAAAAATTTGCAACCTCTGGCCTAAATGGGTTAAGTGATGCTCCCACCTCAGCCTCCCCAAGTGCTAGGATTACAGGCATGAGCCATCATACCAGATCTGAAATGTGTTTTAACTCAGCGAGTTGAGCATTAAGAACTTAATAGTATTTTTTTTCAAGTCATGCATAAAACTTGTATAATTGGGCCTACAAATATGCTCATATTCAGAAGAATTTGATTTTGGTAGGAACTCATTTTCCTGTTCTGTTCCTCATGTCTAAAAATTCTGAGAGCAGATATGGCATAATCACTTTTTTTCCAGTTTAAATGCTGTGTTTTCAGTTTTTATTTCAGGTAACCTTACTATGAAAGCTGTAAGGAAACATAGAATGATAATGTTAGCAGAGAGAACTGGAAGGGACAGCTGTAATGATGATCTAGCCCACCTGCTTGCTTGACACATGGGAAGGGTGAGGTCTGGACCTGCTGAGTGTCATGCCCCTCACAGGGAGTTACTGGCAAGGATAGAACTCATGTTCCTCAGTTCGCATGTGGCCTGGTGAAAAATCATTAGGAGGAAAACCTTTCAAAGCCTGAGTTTATTCTGAATGCCTTTCTGGAGTATGTAATAATGCAGGGCAGATTTTATGTTTTTTTCATGATAAAATTATAGTGTACCTTTGTTCTTTCTATCTGCAACACATTATTTCATCTATTTGTGCTGTCAGGTTTTTTTCAGTTTGATTACACATCATAAAATATTTTTATTAGTAGTACATTCCTAATTCTTTTTTCCACTTGTATTTAGTTGTTATTTTCTTAGTTTCACTTTATTTTCCAGTCTCCCCCCTCCCACCACCCCACCAAGATGGAATCTTGCTTGCCCAGGCTAGAGTGCAGTGGTGAGATCTCAGCCCTGCAACCTTTGCCTCCCGGGTTTAAGCAATTCTCCTGCCACAGCCTCTGGAGTAGCTGGGATTACAGGCACGTGCCATGACACTGGGCTAATTTTTGTATTTTTAGTAGAGACGGAGTTTCACCATGTTGGCCAGGCTGGTCTCGAACCCCTGACCTCGTGATCCACCCGCCTTGGCCTCCCAAAGTGCTGGAATTACAGGCGTGAGCCAGCGTGCCCGGCCCAGAGTGATAAAACTTTGGGGATGGTAGAAGAGAAGGAAGATTGCAGTGCAGGAAGGATGATATTTGGGACCCTTTTGCCATTGTACAAGATTATTTCAAAGTGCACACTTTATTTAATAGTACTGTAGTTAGTTAGCATACCCAGAATAAATCATTCCCTTTTCCTCCCTGCTAAAAATTAAATCTAAAATTATATCCATTTCCATAAATTCATTCATTCTTTAGTTCAACAAATATTTGAGCATCAGTTATATAACAGGCCCTGTTCTAAGCATTTATGATCTCGTGAATGAAACAAAGTCTTTGTCCTCAAGTAGTTTACATTTAATGGGGCAGAAGGACAATAAGTAAATATATATTGTGTTAGTTGAGAGTACATTTTAAATAACATAGTAGGGAAGAACTCTAAAGAGTAATGTTTGATCAGAGACGTAAAAGGAAAAAAATGAGTGGAAAAAGAACATTCCTCAGGTAGAGAAAACAAGAGAAACAGCCCTGAAGGGGAAGTTGATCCCTGTTGTTTGAGGAACAGCAGTCATAGTGAAAGGCGAAGTCAGGAGAGCCAGGGACCACATTGTTTGGTCCTGCTAGGTGACGGGAAGGACTGTGGGTTTTGTTCTGGATGTGGTGGGAATCCACTGGAGGGTTTGAAAGGAGGGTGACATCTGATTCAGGGGAAAACTGGTCCTTCTACTTTGCGCTGTGTTACTTCTCAGTGCTTTATACTGTTGTATATCTTTTCTTGTTGTAGATCGTCTATGCGGAAAGACCTCTCACAGACAACCACAGATCATTGGCTTCTTATGGCTTGAAAGATGGGGACGTTGTGATTTTACGACAGAAGGAGAATGCAGACCCTCGACCTCCAGTGCAGTTCCCAAGTAAGACATCTGGTGGTTGAGCATCCCCCAGCACAACCATCAGCAGGTAGCAGAGCATAGCGCCTCAGAGTTTTGGATTCGCTTTGGATTCAGACTACAGAATACAGATCCTGACTCTGCCTTTTCCCTGCCATGTAACCTTGAACAAGTATTTTAACATCTCTAAATTGGTTTCCTCTTCTATAAGTTAGGTGCCATAATTAACCCCAACTCCTAAAGCTGACGTGAGGCTAATGCATGTAAAATCTTAGCACACAGCAAGCCCTCAATGAATGTTAGCTTCTGTTATCAGTGATAATTATACAATAATCTTTATCCTTGGGAAGGACTTGAAAGAATACATAAGCCTATGATTTTGCTACTTTGTGTCTGTCCTTCAGTGGCCAGCCTTTCTGGAGCATTTTATAGCCAGCCAGGCACTTGGAGCTGCATTTCACATGATCTCATAACTTGGTTGTGGGGGGATTTACATACTAATTTGCATAATAATTTATAATTATGAAGCTCAGATTTTAAATGGTGTCTTTAAAGTTACATAGCTATTAAGTGAGGGCACAGGAATTAAAATTTGATGCTTTTTCCATTATGCTGAACTTGATAAACATTAAGCAGCTTGACCACCAAGTTGTGGTTCTTTCCTACCAGCTGTGTTAATCACATACAAAGAAACGTTTATCTATCTTTGATGCTCCTTTTATAATAGATGTTTATAGTCTGAACTCTGTGCATTGGGATTTAGTAGGTTCTATGTCACTGAAATAATATGCAGAATTGTGTGGATGTGAATGTGTGTGTGCACTGGATAGAGAGAGGGTCATAGCTTTGTTCAGATACTTGAAGTGGCTCATGATCCACAAAATGGTTATAAGGTCTTAATGTGAAACAGCTTGGTGAAATGTGTGGTTTTTTTCCATTCGCTGCCATATTCAGATAGATTTTCTTAAATAGTGTTTAGCCTGTAGGTCACCAGTTTTAAAGTTTATGGTGACAGATGCTGGCAGAGTCTGGGTGATGACAGACTGACTGCAGTTTTAACCACAGTGTTTCCATTCAGCCTGAAACTGGAACTTACTGAGACCATCAAGGACCGGCTCCACCAGATCTGGAAGACATTAGTCCCTTGGGGCCACAGTTAAACTTTAGAAAGAAGTTAAAACTTCTTTCTGAAGAAGTTAAACGTATTTAAACAACTATGACAATCAGTAAAAACCACATCTTCCTTTGGTTAATTTGATGAGATTATTAATTCCGGAATTTACTTCTTTTTTTTTTCCTCTGCATTGTTGTTTATGGACAAGAGAGCCTGTAACAGGTTGGGGCAGGAGTGATCTGGTCTATTAAGTAAACATGTTTTTGAGAATTATTCTGAAGTGAATGGACTCTCAAGATAATGTATAACAGGAGTGGAGATAAAATTTCTTGACCTGCAAAGAGGGCCCACCCATATATGTTTTTCTGGCTGGTATAGATTAACTACCTCACAGAGATCATCCTCTTCACTTCACCATTTCCTTGGTTGGGAGTTGAAGAAAGTGGCTAGTTGAACCCCTGCTAAAGGGTAGAAATGTTACATCATGAGTTTAAGCATTCTCTTTTTCTATCTGAGGTCCAAAAAGGCTTCAGGATAGTACCAGACTTGAGACAAGTTTGTTTGTTTTTTGATTTTTTAGTTTATTTAAAATCCTTAATAGTGCAAGGATTGTGCTGTAATTCTGATCACTGTGGAATTGCTTAGTGTACTGTCATTTATAACATTAAGCACAGTTATCCTTAAGAAAAGTATTCAGTTGTTCAGACAAGTTTGACCATCAACTATATTTTTTGGAGTTGAAGGAATGTCGATTGACTCAGGCCTAGCCCCTCATTCTGGCTCTCCTTGTTTACTTTTCTCTTTTTCATTTTTCTTTTTTAAATTAACAGTTTTATTGAGATACAATTCATGCATTTAAATGATTTTTTTTACTATATTCATGAGTTGTGTAACCATCACCACAATCCATTTTAGCGTATTTTCATTACCTTAAAAAGAAATCCTATACCCATTTATAGTCATTTCCCATTTCCCCCTAGTCTCCGCAGCCTAGACAACTACAAGTCTACTTTCTGTCTCTATGTATTTACCTATTTGGAACATTTCATATAAATGGGGTCATACAATATGTGAGTCCATTGTGTAAGGATTAAAATTCCCTTTTATCTTCCTTTCATTTTAGTAAGGTCAGTTCCACCTGGCATATAGAACCTGGGAGTTGTAGCTTCTAAACTGTGGTAGCTTTTGGTGTACTCAGCACTGAGAACCTATGCAAGTCCCTTTTCTTCTTTCTTTTCTATAAAATGATGACACTGTTTAGCTCCCCAAGGGCATGAGAAGAGTTAGCAGAGATGCACAGATTAAAGTATAAATTCAGAGAACTATTAAGAACTTCCCTGAGCCAATACGTTTAGCACTGACTTGCAGAATTTAGCATCTAATATTTATGCTGCTCACTTGACATATATAATATCCTTTGATCCGGCCGGGCACAGTGGCTCACACTTATAATCCCAGCACTTTGGGAGGCTGAGGTGGGTGGATCACCTGAGGTCAGGATTTCGAGACCAGCCTGGCCAACATGGTGAAATCCCATCTCTACTAAAAATACAAAAAATTAGCTGGGCGTAGTGGCACACGCCTGTAATCCCAGCTACTCGGGAGGCTGAGGCAGGAGAATCACTTGAACCCAGGAGGCAGAGGTTGCAGTGAGGCAAGATCGTGCCATTGCACTCCAATCTGGGCAACAAGGCAAGACTCCGTCTCAAAAAAAAAAAAAAAAAAAAATTCTTTAATCCAAGCGTCAAGGCTGTTTGAACCATATGTCAGACCAGAGTAGGATTTTTCTCAAGAACAACATCCAGACTTATGCAATTATATTTATTGAAACTAGCTTTAATTTTTTTTTTTTTTCTTTTGAGATGAAGTTTCGCTCTTGTTGCCTGGGCTGGAGTGCAATGGCGCCATCTCGGCTCACTGCAACCTCCACCTCCCGGGTTCAGGTGATTCTTCTGCCTCAGCCTCCTGCGTAGCTGGGATTACAGGCGACTGCGACCACGCCCAGCTAATTTTTGTATATTTAGTAGAGACAGAGTTTCACTATGTTGACCAGGCTGGTCTTGAACTTCTGACCTCAGGTGATCCAGCCACCTTGATCTCCCAAAGTGCTGGGATTACAGGTGTGAGCCACCACGCCTGGCCACTTTAATTATTTAAAAACATAAATTAAAAACCTGATGTCTGTTGTGAGATATTTTATAAGCTAAAAATTTGGAGTTACTACCATCACCTTCCCCCTATTTTTCTTCTTCTATTGATTCACTCTCAGCCGGCAGTCTTTATATTCAGAGTCATCATGAGAAAGAACAAGGTTAAAGTCTACAGTTACCTTTGCTGCTGTCATATACCATGTATGAGCAAGTATTCTGCTGTTTCCTTCAAGTGCTTGTTTTTGTAGAGTAATTTGAGTAAACTGAATTGATTTTCCCCAACAGACTTACCCCGAATAGATTTCAGTAGTATAGCTGTGCCTGGCACATCAAGTCCCCGGCAGCGCCAGCCACCAGGAACACAGCAGTCCCACTCATCTCCTGGAGAAATAACTTCATCTCCTCAGGGCTTGGACAATCCGGCCTTGCTCCGAGATATGTTGCTGGCCAACCCGCATGAGCTGTCCTTGCTGAAGGAACGCAATCCACCCCTGGCAGAAGCTCTGCTCAGTGGAGACCTTGGTAAGCTTGTAAATTTGGAAGGCTATTAGGCTGGCCTGAGGTGAAGAAGCTGTGTCATAGCAAATGTGAAGAGACTCAAGCGACACTGTGTCACATGATTTATTGAACATACCAGTTTTTTCTCTGTGAGAGGTAAATTAGTGCTAAAGTCAAAGGCTGAGTTACTTGGAAACAGCAATAGAGTTTTAGGAGTGAAATCCATCTAGGCCACCCCCCTTGGTTTACTTTTTGTTTTCCTCATTGTTTTTGGCAGCAGATAACCTAGGTACTGGTTTTTTTTTGTTTGTTTTTTCTTTGAGACGGAGTCTTGCTCTTTCGCCCAGGTTGGAGTGTAGTGGTGCAATCTTGGCTCACTGCCAGCTCCGCCTCCCGGGTTCATGCCATTCTCCTGCCTCAGCCTCCTAAGTAGCTGGGACTACGGGCGCATGCTGCCACACCTGGCTAATTTTTTGTATTTTTATTAGAGACGGGGTTTCACCGTGTTAGCCAGGATGGTCTCGATCTCCTGACCTCGTGATCCGCCCGCCTCGGCCTCCCAAAGTGCTGGGATTACAGGCGTGAGCCACCATGCCCAGCCAGTAGCGATATTTTAACCTTAGTTAGATCTTCAATTAAAGAGATCACCAACAAGCCAGCTGATGCCAGGAAGGTTCAGTGCCCTGTATGGCAAAATGGAATCACCATAACCTCAGTCCACTCCAAGTTATTTTTTGTATTTTTTGTAGAGATGGAGTTTTGCCATGTTGTCCAGGCTGCTTTCGAATTCTTGGGCTCAAGCAGTCTGCCTGCCTTGGCCTCCCAAAGTGCTGGGATTACAGGCATGAGCAGTTGCACCCAGCTAACTTTTAGCCATCTTTATGAATCGAGTTTTCTCTGTAAATTACTCTCATTTTACTCTTGGGTTTATGAGTTAAATTGGGTTAAGTCTAAAAACATAACAGACACTTAATGACTCATTCCTCAATTGACTGTCTTTAAATTGGCAATCTTTACCTTGAGCGAAGTACTCAGATTTTAAATATACAATTCCTTGAGTTTTGACAAACTCCTGTAACCCCAATCAAGACACAGGACATTTCTCTCACTCCAGAAAGTTCCACTGTGTTGCTTTCTAGTCAATCTCCTCTCCTTATAGGTTACTACTGTTTTGATAATCTTATGGTTTAGTTTCCCGTGTTTTTAAACTTCATGTATATGGAATAATAGAGTGTCTGCTCTTTCGTGTTACGCTTTGTTTTTTTTTTTTCTTGAGATGGAGTTTCACTCTGTCTCCCAGGCTGGAGTGCAGTGGCGCGATCTCTGCTCACTGCAACCGTCGCCTCCTGGGTTCAAGCGATTCTCCCGCCTCAGTGTCCCAAGTAGCTGGGACTACAGGCGTGCACCACCACACCCGGCTAATTTTTGTATTATTAGTAGAGATTGGGTTTCACCATGTTGGCCAGGCTGGTCTCAAACTCCTGACCTCGTGATCCACCCGTCTCGGCCTCCCAAAGTACTGAGATTACAGGCGTGAGCCACCACTCCCAGCTCGTGTTAGGCTTTTCACTCAACTTAATGCTTTTTAGATCCATCTGTATTGTGTGCATTAGTAGTTCAGATAACCATTGTCATAATATCTTTTAATCTCTTATATCAGCATATCTAATCACCAAAGACGGTGATGATGGGGCATTTAAGTTTGCACACTTAAATGTACCACCATTTAAGAAATTGCAAAATAGTCCGGGCGGGGTGGATCACCTGAGGTCAGGAGTTCAAGACCAGCCTGGCCAACATGGTGAAACCCAATCTCTACTAATAATACAAAAATTAGCGGGACGTGGTGGCAGGTACCTGTAATCCCAGCTACTTGGGAGGCTGAGGCAGGAGAATCACTTGAACCTGGAAGGTGGAGGTTGTAGTGAGCCAAGATTGCGCCATTGCTCCCCAGCCTGGGCAACAAGAGCGAAACTCCATCTCAAAAAAAAAGAAATTGCAAAATAGGTTCTTGTTGTAACATACATCTTATAGCAAGCAGTGTTTTCTCTACTAATTTTCCTGCCTATTAATTCATCAGAACACACACAAAATATAGGTAGACTAAAAATAGTTTATACTTAATGTATCTGGCTTAAGGCAGGGCATGTTATAAAAGAAATGAAACTAGAAGAGGAAAAGGAGATTATATAATGCTGTATTTTGTTTCTAGGTAGTAGGATAATGAGAACAATGAGGAATGGAGGAGTGGAGACATTCATCTGCCACATGGTCACTCCCCACCATTTTAAATTGGAAAGTTGTTACCTCTGAGGAGAAACAATATGATAGATAACTTCTTATAAAAAATTTTTGCAAATACTTTTTTTTTTTTTTTTTTAAAAACAGGGTCTCACCATGTCACCCAGGCTGGAATGTGTGGTGCGATCACAGCTCACTGCAGCCTCGACCTCCTGGTCTCAGGCCATCCCCCCACCCTTGAACCCCCATCCAACAGTAGCTGGGACTACAGGCATGCACCACCACGCCCAACTAATTTTTATATTTTTTGTAGAGACAAGGTCTTGCTATGTTGCCCAGGCTGGTCTCGAACTCCTACGCTCAAACGGTCCTCCCACCTCAGCCTCCCAAAGTGTCGAGATTATAGGCATGAGCTACCACACCCAGCCACAAATACTTTCTTTACACTGAATTTAAATGATGAAATAGCCTTGACTCAGAGAACAGAAAGTAAATGTAATTGCTCATTTCAAATAAGCTTTAGGCATCCTCTCTGCATCTCTTACAGTTGTAGTTTGAGAAATTGTTTGGTGTGGAAAAGTACTGATAAAGGTTGAAAATATAGTGGTATTTAAGATTTTTCTCCCTTATTTTTGTAGAGAAATTTTCTAGAGTCCTGGTGGAGCAGCAGCAGGACCGAGCCCGGAGAGAGCAAGAAAGGATTCGTCTGTTTTCTGCTGATCCCTTTGACCTTGAAGCTCAGGCAAAGATAGAAGAAGATATAAGGTAAAGACCTGTTCATCTAAAGAACAAAACTTAGAGATTCCAGATTTCCCAGACTGCAGGTTATCTGACATTAGTTGGGCATCTGCTTGGAGGTAGCTTCTCTGTTTTGCAGTTGAGATAGTAACCTCAGTCTTTTAGGTTAGTCTCTCCTCTTTCATTTTCTATGCATTTCGATTCGACATGACAAAGATATAGGTGCTTAGTTTAATGACTTTCTTTCTAAAATTTTAAGGAGGACTCCCTGACTAGCAGACAGAGCATCATAACACAGCTTTAGATAAATGACCCCCGGACTGAGCAGAAGCCACCATCTGGTGAGACCACAAGGCTGGTTGCATATTACATGGGCTGATTTGACTCTCTTTCTTTAGACATATTGTATAAGTCCTGATTAAATCCAGGGCTTAAACATGATTGGATTAGAGAGGGCTCTGCGCCGATGGAACGTTGGTAGTCCTAAGTCTGTTTTCCTGCTGCATTTCTTGTACTGGCCTCAGTGGATAAACTGAATGCTGGACATGTTTCCAGCTCTCAGTTTCTGTAATGCAGTGGTTCTCACCTGGGGCTATAGTAAAATCACATGAGAAACTTTTAAAAATGCAGATGCTTGGACTCTTCTCCCAAATCTGATGAATCAGAATTGTCGGGCATGGAGCTCAAGCAAGGACAGTGACGCTGTTCCGGCCTCAGTCACACTGATAGTCACAAGCAAGATTCTGTTCAGTCATTCTCTGAAAAAAGGACAGCTGCTTTTCCTGCCTCAAGTCAGTTTTTGTTGCTAATTGTGAAGAACTTAGTAAAACTAAGAAGAAGATAACAGCAACGATACTTACTACACTTAGACTGCTTGGCCTTTTAGGGACCGTGTCATCATTTCGGTTACTTAAATGAAGCCTAACTTGGTCATTGTATTACACTATCTATCAACTTAGAAATTAAATCATGCTTTTTTAAACTTCTTATTCTTTTTATCTTTTTTTTTTTTGAGACAAGGTCTCACTCTGTCACCCAGGCTGGAGTGCAGTGGCACAATCACAGCTCATTGCAGCCTGGACCTCCCCGAGACTGAGGTGTTCTCACCTTAGCCTCCCGAATAGCTGGGAATACAGGCATCTGCCACCATGCCCAGCTAATTTTTTCATTTTTTGTAGAGACAGGATTTCACTATGTTGCCCAGGCTGGTCTTGAACTCCTGAGCTCACGCAATCCACGCGCCTCAGCCTCCCAAAGTGCTAGGATTATAGGGATGAGCCACTGCACTTAGCCCTTCCTTCTTCTCAATTGATCTTCCTTCTGACCTCAATTGATCTCCTACCTCAGCCACTCAAAGTGCTGGGATTACAAGTGTGAACACCATGTCCTGCCTCTTACTCTTCTTACTACATTTGAAATCAGAAATACAGGCTAGTCCTGGTGGCTCATGCCTGTAATCCCAACACTTTGCTTGAAGCCAGGAGTTTGAGACCAGCCTGGGCAGCAAAGTGAGACTCTGTCTTTACAAAAAATAAAATAAATTAGCCAGGTGTGGTGGCATGCACCTGCAGTCCCAGCTACTCAGGAGGCTGAGGCAGGAAGATCACTTGAGCCCAGTGGTTGGAGGCTGCAGTAAGCTATGGATTGTACCACTGCATTCCAACCTGGGCAAGAGAGTGAGACCCCCATCTTAGGGGAAAAAAAAAAAAAAGAAATATAATTGTACACTAGAATTAATTGACAGCCCTAAGTCATTACGAAACTCCATCTCAAAAAAATAAATAAGAATAGAAGTGAAATAGAGAGTGTCCATAAGGCTCATGTTTCTTTCTAGGGCTTGAGTGAAGGAAATAGGGTGACACATCTATTCTCTTCCCCACCCCAGGCCCAAGACGGAGTCTTGCTCTGTCGCCCAGG
This sequence comes from Pan troglodytes, assembly GCF_028858775.2. Classification (NCBI taxonomy): domain Eukaryota; kingdom Metazoa; phylum Chordata; class Mammalia; order Primates; family Hominidae; genus Pan; species Pan troglodytes. The sequence continues at coordinate 215,566,896 of NC_072398.2, read as the reverse complement.
CCTGAGTTCAGTGGCACGATCTCGGCTCATTGCAGCCTCCGCCTCCCACGTTCAAGCGATTCTCCTGCGTCAGCCTTCTGAGTAGCTGGGATTACAGGCATGCACCACCACACCCGGCTATTTTGGTATTTTTAGTAAAGATGGGGTTTCACCATCTTGGCCAGGCTGGTCTCAAACTCCTGACCTCAGGTGATCCACCCTCCTCATCCTCCCAAAGGGCTGGGATTACAGGTGTGAGCCACTGCGCCTGGCCGCATCCATTCTTTGAAAGGTGAAAACCTTGTACCTCTGAAGAGACTCTCTACATATGGACCCCAGAAAAGCCAAAGTAGCTGGTGTTATTGCAGAGGATTTTTTGTTGAAACTCATTTGGGTTGGAGTCCATGCAAGATGAAGTATACAATTAATTTTAGGTTATTTCTATGTTTAATAATGTGCAATAGCATAAAACCTGTGTAATTATATAAAATGTCTATTAAAGTTTCATATGGCTTGCTACACCAGTGATTACACAGGGTAGGTGAACACAGGTTTGATAGCTTTCATATTTGCCTAAAGGAAGGTGCCTTTGACTTTCTGAGTTTAAATTTTGTTGCAAAATGACTGATAAAGCCATCAGTTCACTTGAGCTAGATGATTATTATGAAAAGAACAGAAACTGTAGTTAGAGTAGGAGTCAGCAGAGTTTTTTTTGTTTGTTTTGAGACAGGGCCTCTGACGTTTAGGCTGGAGTGTAGTGGCACGATCATGGCTCATAGCCTCAACTTCTTAGGCTCAGGTGATCCTCCCCCATCAGCCTCCTGAGTAGCTGGGTCTATAGGCACACCACCACACCTGGCTAATTTTTCTTGTATTTTGTAGAGACGAGGTTTCACCGTGTTGCCCAGTTGTGTCTTAAAGTCCTGGGCTCGAGTGATCTGTCCAGCTCCCAGAGTGCTTGGATTATAGGTGTGAGCCACCACGCTTGGCGTGAGGTTTATTTTTTGTTTGTTTGTTTGTTGAAGAGACAGGGTCAGCACCATAAAACAGGGCAAAAAAAAAAAAAAAAGTATCTTGCTCTGTCGTCCAAGCTGGAGTGCAGTGGTGCCATCCTAGCTCACTGCAGCCTCAGCCTCCCAGGCCCAAGCAATCTCTTGCGTCAGTCTCCTGAATAGCTGAGACTACAGGCTTGTGCTACCACGCCCAGCTAATTATAGTGATAGGGTCTCACTGTGTTGCCCAGGCTGGTGTCAAACTCCTGGCCTCAAGTGATCTTCCTGCCTTGGCCTCCCAAAGTGCTGGGATTATAGGCATGAGCTGCTGTGCCAGGCCTTAGTGGACTTTCTATAAATGGGCAGATAGTAAATATTTTAGTCTTTGCAAACCATACAATCTGTGTTGCTCATGTTCAACTCCGCCACTGCCATGTGAAAGCAGCCATAGACAATAGGACAATATGTAAATGCACTATATCACTGTGTTTCCATAAAACTTTTTTTGCCTAAACAGCAGGCTATGATTTACCAACCCTGGATTTACAGTGTAGGTTATCCCGAATCTTAGAAGCTGTTCTGTTAGTGTCTCAGTCTTCAGGTAAGTTGCCCAACCACTGACCTAGTTTCCATTAATGTTGGTAGTATTTGATAATGTTTTTAAAAGGAGATTGATTCATGCTGTTTTAAGGGAGTAGAAAAAAATTGGGAATAAACATGAGATGTTGGAGTAAGCAAGAACTCCCTTTTGTTGCTTTTCTCGTGTAAGAATTAGAGTTGTGTTGATTTTTTTGTTTTCTTTTCCTTCCTTTTGGTGGGGAGAGATGGGGTTTCACCATGTTGCCCGGGCTGGTTTGAAACTCCTGAGCTCAAGGGATCCACCTACTTTGGCCTTCCAAAGAAAGTGCTGGGACTACAGGTGTGAACCACTGCACCTGGCATGTTGATTTTTTTTGTTTTTGGTGTCTCGCTCTGTTGCCCAGGCTGGAGTGTAGTCGTGCGATCTTGGCTGCAACCTCCGCCCCCCGGGTTCAAGCAGTTCTACTGCCTCAGCCTCCTGAGTAGCTGGGATTACAGGTGCATGCCACCATGCCCGGCTAGTTTTTGTATTATTAGTAGAGTTGGGGTTTCACCATGTTGGCCAGACTGGTCTTGAACTCCTGACCTCCGGTGATCCACCCGCCTTGGCCTCCCAAAGTGTTGGGATTACAGGCGTGAGCCACCGTGTGCGGCCAGCATGTTGAATTTTTAAACAAATTATTTCATGGATCAAATGAACTATGAAACACATGTAGTTTTAAGTGATGGGTGCAATTTTTTTGTAGCATAAGCTGTTATATGAGCACTGTATACTAGATGCTTTGTACCTCTTGGCAACCTAGGTAACAGTTATCCTTAGTGTACAGATTAGAAAACCCAGTCCTGGAGATGAAGCAGCAGGTGCAGCACAAGATGTTGAAATATTTGTGTTTTCTGTTTGTGAACTTTTTGTAATGTTCTGGGCTTAGGAAATGTATTCAGATACCCAGTAAATCCTCAGTTAAAATTGGAACATTCCCGAAATTCTAACATTCTGCCAGAAAAATGGGGTTGTAACCCTTGCTCTCCAGTTTCTTATTTCTGAGCATATAAAGGCAGCTCAGTGTTTTACAAAGGGTAATTTTTATGCCTTTAGATTTTCTGCCAGCTGTTCATCTTACTGCCTCTTAGGAAATGATCTCTTGCCCCATATAGCACCAGTTTTTCTATGACTCGGCTGCTGTGCTTGGGGCAAAAGATATGTACAAATCTGTTTTTTAATATTGTGACTTTGAAACTGATTTCTCTCCATGGAATTAATGCTTTCAGTGTCCCTGGTCTTGTTCTGTTACAGGCAACAGAACATTGAGGAAAACATGACAATAGCTATGGAAGAGGCTCCGGAAAGTTTTGGCCAAGTAGTGATGCTTTATATTAACTGCAAAGTGAATGGACATCCTGTGAAAGCCTTTGTTGACTCAGGTGACGTCTCTGTCTTTTATTTCTTGGTCTCCCCTCCAACATCTTTACCTGACACGGGAGAAGGGGAGGCTCAAGCATCCGTTCAGATGGCTGTACTTTTTTTTTTTTTTTTTTGAGACAGAGTCTTGCTCTGTCACCCAGGCCAAAGTGCAGTGGCGTGATCTTGGCTCACTGCAACCTCTGTCTCCTCAGTTCAAGCGATTCTCCAGCCTCGGCCTCCCACGTAGCTGGGATTACAGGCGCCAACCACCATGCCCAGCTGATTTTTACATTTTTAGTAGAGATGGGGTTTCACCGTGTTGGTCAGGCTGGTCTTGAACTCCTGACCTCAAGTGATCTACCGTGCCTGGCCCAGATGGCTGTAGTTCTTAAGGCTGCTAACTCACTAGCGTGGGACTTACTGTTTCACTTGCCAGGCATTCTGTTGGTATTAGGTTTCTTTCTTTAATCATTTCTTAAGCAGTTTTGTATTTTGTGGTGTCTCCTTTTTCTTCCTAACTCCCCTTATCTAGCATCCTGAATTTCTTGGATGTTTCTGTAAAAAACTGGGAATACATAGGTTTAGAAGAAGGAGCTATAAAAGGAGCTGTGTAGAGTATAGGTCAAACACATTTCAGCCTGGCCTGTGCACCAGCACTTTGCCAAGATTTGGGAGGAGTGTAAGGCTATCTGGGTATGGTTCTTACCCTTAAAGAACTTAACAACCAAGTAAGGAGACAGGGATTCTTCTGCTTGAGGGTTCAGTTAATTCACATACTAGTTGGCACCTTTTCTGTCAGTAACAACCGTTTGCTTTTTAGTAAGACTACACCATGCAGCATTTTGTGGGTGTATGACTGAGTGGTCTCATACATCTTAATTCTGGGTGTCTCACTCAAGGCTGTAAGATAGGTGAGTTCCTAGAGTAGAAAAATTCCTTGCTCAAATAATATTTTCCCCCTTCACTGTGTATTTCTATATAAAAAGAAAAAAAGTATATTCTTTCATTTGTTCATCTACACATTCCTGAGCACATGCTGGGTTTCAGCTCTCTCTCTCTCATTTTTTAAAGAGAGGGTCTCTGTCACCCAGGCTAGAGTGCAGTGGTGCAGTCAGCTCACTTCAGCCTCCAACTCCTGGGCTCAAGTGATCCTCCAGCCTCAGCCTCTCAAGTAGCTGGAACCACAGGCATGTGCAACCATACCTGGCTGATTTTTTTAACTTTTTGTAGAGACAGGGTTCCCCTGTATTGTGTAGGCTGATCGGGAACTCCTGGCCTCAACTCTCATTAAGAGTTTGTACCTTGAGACTGGGTGTAGTGGCTCATGCCTGTAATTCCAGCATTTTGGGAGGGTGAGGTGGGAGAATTGCTTGAGCCCAGGAGTTTTGAGACCAGCCTAGGCAACATGGGGAAACCTCGCCTCTACAAAAAATACAAAAATTAGCCGGGTGTGGTGGTGCGTACCTGTAGTCCCAGCTACGGGGGAGGCTGAGGTGGGAAGATCACCTGAGCCTGTGGTGACGGCAGAGGTCAGGGCTTGCAGTGAGCTGTGATTGTGCCACTGTGCCCCAGCCTGGGTGAGTGAGACCCTGCCTTCGGGGGAAAAAAAAAAAAAGAGTTTGTATCTTGAGATACAGACATTCCTGGGAGTTTAAAAAAAACCTGAAATTATTCAGTTTAAAAAATATCTGTTGTGGGTAGGGCCTTGTGCTGAGTGCTTGGTGATAAGACTTAGTGACTGGAGCCTCAGAGGTCCCCTGTGTGAGTGAGAGACAAATACATAGAAGACGCTAATAGAATACTCTGTGTGTATTGATTCCTTATTGTGTGCCAAGCACCATGCTAGGTGCTTAATATAATCATCTTACTCAATTTTATTTCATCCTCAGAACATCTCTATGTACTTTGTTCTATAATTCCTGTTTTATCCATAAACAAACTTAGATATAGAGAGGTCACATTCTCTACTCTGTCTTTTACACATAAGGAAACTTAGAGGGATCAAGTCACGCTTCCAGGTATACAGAGTTCGTGAGTGGTGGGCTTTGGATTCAGCCCCAGGTCCCCTTGATGCCAGAAATCTCAACCACTGTGCAAAAATCAGGTGAATGTTGGATGGCTGTAGAGACCACATTCTCACTCTGACCGAGGTGCTCAGGAGAGTCTTTCCAGAAGACAGCATTTGAGCTGAGGCTTTGGAAAATGCAGGAGAGCAGTGAAAGGGGCCCTTCTCATCCTGGGTTGCTTACTTTAATAACTTGGCTTTTGTAAATTAAGAAGGAGGAAGAAAAGAGAGAATTGCCTTTCCAAATTCCCTTTTCCTTCATTATTTCTGGGCCTTTTTGAATCTAATCTTTCTCAAATGCCAATAACTTTTATTACTTATAAAGTGTAGGGTACCTGTGAGTAATATGAGCAGGAAGTGTTGGAATTGAGTGAGAGGCGAGGTCATTGCAAAAGGGCAGTCAGTTAGGGAGGAAGTGGGTCTTGAGCTAGATCTTGAAGCATCGGTGGAATTCAGAAAAAAAAGCAGGGGAGGGACCATTTTACAGGAGGGTCAAAGTGAGTGAATGGCAAAGGGGACATATTCCTCCTGCTGAAGCAGAGGGTTTAGAGTAGTTAGAATGTAAGGCTGGAAAGAAATGGTGGAGCCAGGATGGGGTGGGATCTGAAGCTGTGGTGATGGTGGTTTGAAACTAATCTCATAAGGAGTGGAAACCATTGAGGACTTTTAAGCAGATGAAGAAGTAAGTGATTTGAAAATGGTGCTATTGGCCCAGTGCAGTGGCTCAAACCTGTAATCCCAGCACGTTGGGAGGCTGAGGCGGGTAGACCACTTGAGGTCAGGAGTTCAAGACCAGCCTGGCCAACATGGTGAAACCCCATGTCTATTAAAAACACAAAATCAGCCAGGCATGATGGTGGCACACCTGTAATCCCAGCTACTTAGGAGGCTGAGGCAGGACAATAGCCTGAACCTGGGAGGCAGAGATTGCAGTGGGCTGAGATCACATTACTGCACTCCAGCCTGGGCAACAGAGCAAGACTGTGTTTCCAAAAAAAAAAAAGTGACATTTTAGGAAAACTAAAGGTAGACACAGATCTGGAAAATTCTGTACCCCTAAGGGTCACAACAATATCCTTGCTTTAAATTACGCATCCACGGAGTGGTTTGGAAGCCAGAACAATTGTCCTTTTGCAAGGGAATGGCAGTGTGAGCCAGGCTGATCACTATGGTTAGAAGAAGGAGCATCAGGACAGGCACAGTGGCTCAAACCTGTAATCCCAGCACTTTGGGAGGCCAAGGCAGGTGGATCACCTGAGGTCAGGAGTTCAAGACCAGCCTGGCCAACATGCTGAAGCCCCATCTCTACTAAAAATACAAAAAATAGCCGGGCATGGTGGCACTTGCCTGTAATCCCAGCTACTCGGGAGGCTGAGGCAGGAGAATCGCTTGAACCCAGGAGGTGGAGCTTGCAGTGAGCCGAGATTGCACCATTACACTCCAGCCTGGGCAACAAGAGTGAAATTCAGTCTCAAAAAAAAAAAAAAAAAAAAAAAAAAAAAAAAAAAGAAGAAAGGGCATCAGAAATAGCAGAAATTGCATAGACCTTATTTACAGGTTTGAGAGAAGAAAGACTAGGAGAAGAGTCAAAAGTGAACAGTGCCCAGGTTTTATGGCTGCAAGAAAATAATCCCATTGGCAAAGACAGAGAAATCCAAAGTGAGAATTATTTGGGGAGAAAGAGTTTTATGCCTGTTGGCTTTGACAGAAATGTCCAGTGCACAAGAATGTAGAACTAGAGTTTCAGAGAGAAATTAGGACTGCAAAGATTACAGAAGTGACTGTCTTCTACATAGGCCAACCCGCCGTGTACATGTTTCTGGGAGAGAAAATAACGTAAGTGCCCTCATATTTAAAGGGAAGAGAGTCTGATTGTTGGAGCAGAGTATGGGAGTCCACTTCTAAATTTTGGAAGACTGCATGATTTATTAATAGTAGACTATAGTGTCCCAGTGTGGGGTTTTTGTTTTTAATTTTACTTTTTGAGCAGATAAAGTAGTAAATAATGTACTTACTTGTTTACATAGTGAGACGGGATATTACTATGTTGCCCAAGCTGGTTTTCCACTCCTTGGCTCAGGTGATCCTCCCGTCTTGGCCTCCTAAAGTACGATTACAGGCGTGAGCCACTACACCCAGCCCAAAATTTGATATAAAAACAACTTGATAGGGCCAGACACTGTGGCTCACACCTGTAATCCCAACACTTTGGGAAGCTGAGGTGGGCAGATCACTTGAGGTGAGGAGTTCCAGACCAGCCTGGCCAACGTGGTAAAACCCCATCTCTACTAAAAATACAAAAATTAGCTGGACGTGCCGGGTGCAGTGGCTCACGCCTATAATCCCAGCACTTTGGGAGGCCGAGGCAGGTGGATCACGAAGTCAGGAGATCGAGACCATCCTGGCTAACACAGTGAAACCCCACCTCTACTAAAAATACAAAAAATTAGCCGGGTGTGGTGGTGGGCAACTGTAGTCGCAGCTACTTGGGAGGCTGAGGCAGGAGAATGGTGTGAACCCGGGAGGTGGAGCTTGTAGTGAGCTGAGACTGCGCCACTGCACTCCAGCCTGGGCGACAGAGCGAGACTGTCTCAACAAAAAAAAAAAAGCTGGACATGATGGCGCAAGCCTGTCAATCCCAGGTACTCAGGAGGCTGACGCAGGAGAATCGTTTGAAGCCAGGAGGCGACGGCTTAGAGATACTCGGTAAGAAGTGCAAAGTACTGCTAATTTAGCATTGCCATCTGTAGACACAGGACATCACTGCTTTCTACTGGTAAAGTTTTAAAATGTCATTTAATTATTGCATCGCTACAGAATATTCTTCCCTCAATGTCAAATTTTACATCATGTTTCAGATTACAGAGTAGAACTGAAAGTTGAATTAGGCAGGGCAGGACACTTGCTAGGTAGAAATGATTTTATAGAGACAAAAGCCTTGGGGTGTGCTTGGTTTTTGCTTTGTTATTATTTAGTGCTGTATTTTGAGTCTTCTCACAAAGTGGATTTTGTTTTTATTGTCTGATGTTTCTCTACTCCTCCAGGTGCCCAGATGACTATTATGAGCCAAGCTTGTGCAGAAAGGTGTAATATAATGAGACTGGTGGACCGTCGGTGGGCAGGGATTGCCAAAGGAGTGGGCACCCAGAAGATTATTGGAAGGGTACATCTAGGTGAGCAAAAGGCACTGGGGCTTGCTGTCTTTCTATAGGCTATTTGTAGGTAGGGTAGTCGATTTTCAAGTTTTTAGAGGGTCTTTTGTTGTTCTTATTTTGTTGTTGTTGTTGTTTTAAATTTCTTTTGTGTGGGTATGTCTGAGCTAGCAAGCCTAATTTCTAGAAGTTTTAAATCCTGTGTTCAGTCAAAGTTATGTGTTTCTGCTGGTTGCAAACAAGTAGTCTCCTCTACGTTTCTATTTCCTGAAAATATAATCCCTTTCCGTCATTTTAGCTGATTTATTTTTATACTTACCTCCATATTTCTAAATAACATGTTTATTTTGCTGTTTACTCATATGACTGTGTTTGAGAGCTGAGCTATCTAATTGAATGTGATTGCTTTTCTTTCATGGCTAGTATTATTTTCTCTTAGAATTAATAATTGTCCTGTTTTTCTTACTTGGTTTCTTGCGTAGTATTCATCCCAGACATTTCCTAATTATGTAAATCTCCTTTCAAGCACATCCAATAGCCTCTACATTTCATCCTATCAAAGATACTTCTTGAGCCTGGACTGGCAGTTTCAGGCCTGCTTCAGAGCTGCTGTTTTGGAATTTAACTTGACTGAGTCCTGCAGATTCCTTTCTCTTCTGTCTTGTGTTGGATTACATGAATCCCTTGTCTTCCTCTTTTTTATCTGCCCCTCAGTTTATTGGAGTGCATCATCCAGTAACTTTCTTAGAAGAGGTGCATGGGAGTAAATTGAGACTAATTATCAGACATGTCTTTTTTCCCTACATTATACTGGTCTGCCTAGGTTGGAAATCATTTTCCTTCACAATTTCGAGGCATTGCCCCTTAACCTTTTCACTGTCAGTGTTGCTGTAGTGAGGCTGGATTCTTTTCCGATTCTTGATCCTTTATGTGAAAGTTTTCTTTTTCTTTTCAGTTTTTTTTTTTTTTTTTTTTTTTTTTTTTTTTTTTTGAGACGGAGTCTCACTCTGTCACCCAGGCTGGAGTGCAGTGGCGCTATCTTGGCTCACTGCAAGCTCCGCCTCCTGGGTTCACAGCATTCTCCTGCCTCAGCCTCCTGAGTAGCTGGGACTACAGGCGCCCGCCACCGCACCCGGCTAATTTTTTGTATTTTTAGTAGAGACGGGGTTTCACCGTGTTAGCCAGGGTGGTCTCCATCTCCTGACCTCGTGATCCGCCCGCCTCGGCCTCCCAAAGTGCTGGGATTACAGGCGTGAGCCACCGCTCCCGGCCTCTTTTCTGTTTTTTTGAAACAGTCTTTGTTCTGTCGCCCAGGCTGGAGTGCAGTGGCACGATCTCAGCTCACTGCAACCTCCGCCTCCCGGGTTCAAGCGATTCTCCTGACTCGGCCTCCCTGAGTAGCCGGGATCACAGGCGTGCACCACCACACCTAGCTAATTTTTGTATTCTTAGTAGAGACGAGGTTTCTCCATATTGGCCAGGATGATCTCTCTCAAATTCCTGGCCTCAAGTGATCCGCCCACGAGGCCTCCCAGAGTGCTGGGATTATGGCGTGAGCTAGCGTTCCCAGCCTTCTTTTTCTTCTTTGAAGCTTGTAGATCTTCCCTTTGACCTCAGTGTTTTGAATTTTCACAATGCATGCTTGGGTGTGGATCTCTTCTCATATACTGTGCTAGGTACTTGGTAACCTGTGCAGTCTAGACACTCACATCCCTCTGTTCTGGGGACTTTCTCTGAATTATTTTGACGATGATTTTCTCCCCTCTGGAATGTCTGTTATTCAGGTAGGATAATCTCTCCTGGACTTGTCCTCTAGTTTTCTTCTCTTTTGTTTTTCTGTGGGATTTCTTCAACTTTGTCTTCCGACCTTTGTGTTGGAGTTTGTATTTGTTTGTATTTTACTTTAGATGGTTTTCATAAATGTCTTGTGATCCTTGGCATCATCTCACATTGAAGAGTGGGCCACTGGCTGGCCGGGATGGCTCACACCTATAATCCCAGTGCTTTAGGAGGCTCATGTGGGATGACGGCTTGAGGCCAGGAGTTTGAGACCAGCCTGGGCAACATAGGGAGAATTTGTCTCTACAAAAAATTTTTTTAAATAGCCGGGTGTGGTGGCAAGTGCCGATGGTGCCAGCTACTCGAGAGGCTAAGGCAGGAGGATTGCTTGAGCCAGGGAGATAGAGGCTGCCGTGAGCTGTGTTCATACTACTGTACTCCAGCTTGGATGACAATGAGAACTCGTCTCAAAAAAAAAAAAAAAAAAAAGAGTGGGCCACCAAAAGGCTTGTTTGGTAAATGACCTGGGTAGGCAGCCATGGCTCTTGTGGCCTTCACTGTAGGGTGGGTCTGAAAGTTGGGAGGGAGAAAAAGGCTGGCATCTCAGTTGGATTTTATTTATTCCCCCTGGTTTTCAGTTGGATACTTGTTCTGTCCCTGTCTCCCTCCATGCTCACCTCTGTTAAGAGTGCCTCTGTTTCACCCTCTCCAGAAAATAAGCCTCTAGTCTGCTACTGGGGTGAAGGGTCTCTTGGCCTAGCAGAGTGCGGGAGGGACACCCCAAGGGCTAACTGTGCCTCTGCGGCCTTCCCGCCAGCCTTGCTGCTTTGGGTCCATCTCTCCTCCTATCTGCAGAGGTATTTATGACCAGTTCCTATGCTCCATAGGAGTTCTGTGATGTCAGTTGGGTTGCTGCTCAGTTTTCCTCACTGTCATCTGCTTTTTAGCTCTAAAATTTTGTTCCTGTGGTCTCTACTATTATATTTGGCCTTAAAAATGTATGCCTTAGGGCTGGGCACGGTGGCTCATGCCTGTAATCCCAGCACTTTGGGACCCCGAGGCAGGTGGATCACCTGAGGTCAGGAGTTCGAGACCAGCCTGGCCAACATGGTGAAACCCTGTCTCTACTAAAAATACAAAAATTAGCCGGGCGTGGTGGCGGGTGCCTGTAATCCCAGCTATTCGGGAGGCTGAGGCAGGAGAATCGCTTGAACCTGGGAGGCAGAGGTTGCAGTAAGCCGAGATTGTGCCATTTCACTCCAGCCTGGGCAATGAGAGTGAAACTCCATCTCTAAAGAAAAAAAAAAAAAATGTGTGCCTTAGACAAAACCCAAAAACCTTTTTTGCAATGTTTTAGGAGTAAATGTAGATAAATGCATGTGTTCAGTCATTCATCTCTAATCAGAATTGTTTTTGTTTTCTTCTTCCATTATCCATTTAATAGATGCTTACTGTAGAGAACTTCAAAAGTATAGAAATGTGAGATGAAGGAAAAAAACATCCCTTAAATTCCTGTAGTGAGAATCAACCACCAGTATCATTTGGGCATATCTCCTGGTCTTTTTTCTGTGCATTTTTTTATCTTATAAAAGGTGATTATTTCATGTTTAAAATTTTATATTCTGCTCAAAGAAAAAGTGAAACAACATTTTCCCAATGTCACCATGAATTTCAAAAGAATTATTTAAATAAATGAATAAGTGTATAGCATTCTGTTGCAGGTTTAAGGATCAGCTTTTGGGTTGTTTCTTTTTTTCTTTTTCTTTTTTTTTTTGAAACAGAGTCTCACTCTGTTGCCCACACTGGAGTGCGGTGGCGTAATCTTGGCTCACTTCAACCTGTGCCTCCCAGGTTCAAGCGATTCTCCTGCCTCAGCCTCCCGAATAGCTGGGATTACAGGCACCTGCTACCACACCCGGGTAATTTTTGGATTTTTAGTAGAGACAGGGTTTCACCATGTTGCCCAGGCTGGTCTCGAACCCCTGAGCTCAAAGTGATTCGCCTGCCTCAGCCTCCCAAAGTGCTGGGATTACAGGCGTGAGCTGCTGCGCCTGGCTGGTGATGTTTCCTATTAGAACATGGCAGTATAGTTTTCTGCACATTTTGATTTTTTTCCCCCTAGTCAAGATTCCTGTAAGTGAAACTACTGAATCAAAGTTACGGATGCTTTAGGACTCTTGATATGTTGCTAACCTGTACCAATCCAGTTTATCCACCACTGAATGAATATTCATCTTAGTGTCCTATACTGTTAAGCAATATTAGTTTTCCCTCTTAAATTTACAAATAAGGTGGGTGTGGTGGCTCAGGTCTGAAATCCTAGCACTTTGAGAGGCCAAGGTGGGCAGATTGCTTGAGCTCAGGAGTTTTGAGACCAGCCTGGGGGCCATAGCAAAACCACATCTCTACTAAAACTACAGAAAATTAGCCGGTTGTCATGACCGTACGCCTGTAGTCCCAGCTACTCAGGAGGCTGAGGTGAGAGGATCACTTGAACCCGGGAGGCAAAGGTTGCAGTGAGCCGAGATCATGCCAGTGTACTTCAGCCTGGGCAATAGAGCAATACTCTTTTCTCAAAAAAAATTTTTTTTTACAAATGAAAGAGTGGTTTCTTATTGTAAGTTACTTTTCTTTCATTGTAAATGATAGTTTTTCTGCACATTTGCTCTTCCTTTCTTTTGAAATATGTATGTCTGTTTATTAGGGTCTTTGTGTTTCTCTTATTGATTTGTGTAGGATAAAGATAGTTCAACTACCTTACACTTTCCTAAACACAGTAGGACTGAGAGTTTTGCAGGAATACCATAAACTGGTTCCTTCAGGGGCTGAGTTCTCAGATTTTTGATGACTTTAAATGAGAAGATAATAGGAGGAGACAAAATAAGTACCAAGCTCTGTGGCCATCCTTGTGGATTTTACAACCGTGGCTATGATCAGCATGAAAAAACCCTTATAGCAATAGGGGAAACCTAAATAAAAGGAAAGCTTTACCATGGATTAGAGATTCAGTATGTTGGGGATGGCAGTTCTCCCACATTAATCCACAGAACCATTGAGATGCCATCAAAATCCTGGTAGTTTTTTTGTGAGACTGGATGTGCTCATTTTAAATTTGGCGTGGGCCCTATATTGTGAGAATGGGCAAAATACTCTAGAACAACATTGCCTTCTAGATATCAAAGGACTATCTAGAAGATACGAGTAGAAACAAACCCATGATTCTATGAACATTGATCAATGAGAGGAAGTCTTACAGAGCAATGGGGAAATGTTAGGAAATGTTGCTGGGACAAGAGGTATCCATGGGGAGAAATGAATTAGAAATCGGACCCTACCCACACCACACAAAAGCGAATTCAGAGTAAACACCTAGATGCAGGGGAGGGAGGATTGCTTGAGCCTAGGAGTTTGAGACCAGCCTGGGCAACGTAGCAGACCCTGTCTCAAAAAAAAAAAAAAACCCTAAAACCTAGATGTGGAAAGGAAAATTAAAGATTTTAGCAGAAAATACACAATATCTTGTGTAAGGAAGGAGTTCTTTAAAAATAGGTCATCTGCTGGGTGTGGTGGCTCACTCTTGTAATCCCAGCACTTTGGGACGCCAAGGCAGGGATGACTGCCTGAGGCCAGAAGTTCAAGACCAGCCTGGTCAATATAGCGAGACTCAATCTCTACAAAAAGTTTTTGGCTGGGTGCGGTGGCTCACGCCTGTAATCCCAGCACGTTGGGAGGCCAAGGTGGGTGGATCACGTGAGGTCAGGAGTTCAAGACCAGCCTGGCTAACATGGTGAAACCCTGTCTCTACGAAAAATGTAAAAATTAGCTGGGCGTGGTGGTGCGTGTTTGTAATCCCATCTACTTGGAAGGTTTAGGCAGAGAATCAGAGAACACAGGAGGCAGAGGTTGCAGTGAGCCGAGATCACGCCACTGCACTCCAGCCTGGGCAACAGAGCAAGACTCTGTCTCAAAAAATAATAATGAAAAGAACTTTTCAGCTGGACACGGTGGCTCATGCCTGTAATCCCAGCACTTTGGGAGGCCAAGGTGGGCAGATAACCTGAGGCCAAGAGTTTGAGACCAGCCTGACCAACATGGCGAAACCCCGTCTCTACTAAAAATACCAAAATTAGCCAGGCGTGGTGGCACATGCCTGTAATCCCAGCTACTTGGGAGGCTGAGGCAAGAGAATCACTTAAACCTGGGAGGCAGAGGTTGCCATCAGCCAGGATTATGCCATTGCACTCCAGCCTGGGCAACAAGAATGAAACTCCGTCTCTCTTTTGAAGTACGTAACAATAACCTTTTCTCTTCTTGTGCTTTTTAGCTCAGGTTCAGATTGAAGGAGATTTTTTGCCATGTTCCTTCTCTATACTTGAGGAACAGCCCATGGACATGCTTCTGGGACTGGACATGCTTAAACGGCACCAGGTAATTAAGAGCTTCACTTATTCTTTTTGCATCTGCTTTTTGTAATATGGTCATTATCACATTATTTTTATTGGTTACATATACTGGAAAACTAAGAAATAACGACTTTTCAAACCTGGAAATGTCCTTAAATTATGTTGCTATACAAAGGTTGAAATGATGTGTCAATATAGATAGAATCTGTTTTTGTGAAATCTCTCTGTGAATCTGTTAAATCTTGCCAAATGTTTTGAGATTGTAAAGGACAGTTTGGTTCCCTTGTATAATTTTCAGATTCTGGTTAGATCCTGATTAGTAGTTTTTTGATGACCTGACTAAAAAGTGTGGGTCAAGTAAGTCTTTAGCATTCTCTGATGCTGATCAAACAGTACTTGGGAAGAAGACCTTCAAGGTTAAGGAAGGTATATGTTGGGAGTGAAAGTGTTTATTTAGTACAGGGTGCATAATTAATATATTAATTTGTGTTGATATTTATCTTTCTACTCTAAAGCACAATAATTTGAGATATACTGCCGTCGTTGAAGAAGCAGTTAGTCCACTGGGTATTTAGATGAGATTAGGCATGCTCAGGGTGGTATGGATGTAGACCTCACTGGGTACTTCACATTTTTCACAGTAGGGTTTTATATCCAGTCAACCTGCCAGGTACAGTGGTACATGCCTTGTAATTCCAGCATTTTGGGAGGCCAAGGAGGGAGGATTGCTTGAGGCCAGAATGAGTTTGAAACCAGTCTGGGTAACTTAGTGAGACCCTGTCTCTACAAAAAATACAAAAATTAGCTAGGCGTGGTGGTACATTAGCTACTCGTGAGGCTGAGGCAAGAGGATCCCTTGAGACCAGGCTGCAGTGAGTCAAGATTGTGCCACTACACTTCAGCCTGGGTAACAGAGCAAAACCACATCTCAAAAAACAAAATTGAGTTCAAAACAATTGAAAATATAGCTAATCAATATTTTTATGTCACTATTTTAAAATATTTCTGTAAAAGTAGATGCATCATATTGATAATAAGACACAGCATTCTATGTATTTATTTATTTATTTATTTTGAGACGGCGTCTCGCTCAGTTGCCCAGGCTGGAGTGCAGTGGTGCAATCTTGGCTAACTGCAAGCTTCGCCTCCCGGGTTCACGCCATTCTCCTGCCTCAGCCTCCCGAGTAGCTGGGACTATAGGCACTCACCACCACGCCCGGCTAATTTTTGTATTTGTAGTAGAGATGGGGTTTCACCTTGTTAGCCAGGATGGTCTCGATCTCCTGACCTCGTGATCCGCCCGCCTCAGCCTCCCAAAGTGCCGGGATTACAGGCGTGAGCCACCATGCCCGGCTCACAGCATTCTAAATAGAACGAATGAATGAATGAATGTATGTATCAATAAAACCTTGTCACTGCCTTTCCTTATTTTTTTAGTCATGGTATAGACCAGCAGTCTCCAACTTTATAGATGTAAATCATATATGTGCACAACTGTCTATTAAGTAGTTATAAAATACACAAAAAAGGAAGTTAGCATTAGCATGGAGTAAAGAATACTGTGGAGATTGCCTTGCGTGGCACGATCTTGGCTCACTGCAACCTCTGCCTCGCAGGTTCAAGTGATTCTCCTGCCTCAGCCTCCCAAGTAGCTGGGATTATGGGCATGTGCCACCACGCCTGGCTAATTTTTGTATTTTTAGTAGAGGTGGGGTTTCACCGTGTTGGCCAGGCTGGTCTGGAACTCCTGACCTCAGGTGATCTGCCCTCCTCAGCCTCCCAAAGTGCTGGGATTACAGGCATGAGTCACTGTGCCTGGCCATTTGTGATTGGAGTTTTAAATTAAGGAGCATAATTTTTCTGCATGGTGTTTTATCTGCTATTATTCTTTGGTTTCTTTCTTCCAAGTGTTCCATTGACCTGAAGAAAAATGTACTCGTGATCGGCACCACAGGCTCCCAGACCACCTTTCTTCCTGAGGGAGAGCTACCAGAGTGTGCCCGGTTGGCATATGGGGCTGGAAGAGAGGATGTACGGCCAGAGGAGATTGCAGACCAAGAATTAGCAGAAGCCCTTCAAAAATCAGCAGAGGATGCAGGTATTTGGGATGGCCAAACTCTTCAATACTTGTTATTGATGGGTAAGCCCGGGAAGTGTGGGCTTCAGAAGGGGTAGGAACCTTTCCAGTTTTTAATCAGTCTCATGGTCCAGTAGTAGATGTGTTCATTATTTGTCTTCTTAACCTCCTTCTTTGATCTTCCTTTTTTTTTTTTTTTTTTTTTTTTGGAGACATTGTCTCACTCTGTCACCCAGGTTGGAGTGCAGTGTGCAGTGTGACATGATTGTAGTTCACTGCACCCTTGACTTCCTGGGCTCAAGCAGTCCTCTCACCTCAGCCTCCTGAGTAGCTGGGACTACACCTGGCTCATTTTTTATTTTTAGCAGAGATAGGGTCTTGCTGTGTTGTCCAGGCCTATCTCCAACTCCTGGGCTCAAGCAGTCCTCCTGCCTTGGCCTCCCGAAGTGCTGGGATTACAGGTGTGAGCTACCATATCCAAACCCCATCTCTTAATACAATAATGAAAAAGTCTGTATTCTGGCCCGGCGTGGTGGCTCATGCCTGTTAATCCCAGCACTTTGGGAGGCTCCAGGGGGCGGATCACCTGAGGTCAGGAGTTTGAGACCAGCCTGGTCATGGTGAAACCCCATCTCTACTAAAAATATAAAAATTGGCCAGGCGTGGTGGCTCACGCCTGTAATCCCAGCACTTTGGGAGGCTGAGGCAGGTGGATCACGAGGTCAGGAGATGGAGACCATCCTGGCTAACACGGTGAAACCCCGTCTCTACTAAATATACAAAAAATTAGCCGGGTGTAGTGGCGGGCACCTGTATTCCCAGCTACTCAGGAGGCTGAGGCAGGAGAATGACATAAACCCAGGGGGTGGAGCTTGCAGTGAGCTGAGATCGCACCACTGCACTCCAGCCTGGGTAAGAGAGCGAGACTCCATCTCAAAAAAAATAATAATAAAAATACAAAAAAAATTAGCAGGGTGCAGTGGCACACCCCCCGTAACCCCAGCTACTTGGGAGGCTGAGGCAGGAGAATTGCTTGAACTTGGGAGGCGGAGGTTGCAGTGAGTCAAGATGGCACCACTGCACTCTAGCCTGGGCAACAGAGTGAGACACTATCTCATAAAAAAGAGAAACATTCTGTTTTTTAGTATTTCAACAGATTAAGAACAGCTCAGTCCATTGCTGTGTTTAAGATAGATTGGGGTTATTTTGCTTAGACACATTTTAGAAGCTTCCTAAATTTTTTTAGGAAGTTTTTTTTGGATGTTTTTGTTTTTGTGATTTTCCTAAAGAAAATTTTGACAGTAAGCAGATGTTAACTTTTGAGTCCAACAGTATTTCCCTATTTCTTTCCTTTTCTTAGGACTGTTTTATTTTATTTTATTTTATTTATTTTATTTTATTTTATTTTATTTATATAGACAGAGTCTTGCTCTGTTGCCCATGCTGGAGTGCAGTGGCGCAGCCGTGGCTCACTGCAGCCTCAGTCTCAGTCTCACAGGCTCAAGCAGATCCTCTCGCCTCCGCCTCCCAAAGTATTACAGGCATGAGCCACCATGCCTCTTAGGCCTGGTTTATTTTGAAAAGTATCATTGCTACTGTGTGTGAGCAGCCCTAACTTCACTGAAGACAGAAGAACCAACAAAAAGAAGTATAAATTTTTATTTACTTAATTAAAAAAAAATTTTTTTTGAGACAAGGTCTTACTCTGTCACCCAGACTGATCCTCCCATCTCCCCTTCCTGACTAGCTATGACTACAGGTGCCTGCTACCATGTCCAGCTAATTTCTGTATTTTTTGTAAAGATGAGGTTTTGCCATGTTGCCCAGGCTGGTCTTGAACTCCTGGGCTCAAGCAATCCACTCGCCTCAGCCTCTCAAAATGACAGGATTATAGGAACGAGACACCATGCCTGACCAGCATAATTGAACGTTACTGAAAATGCAGTGTTATGGTGTGAGATTACAGTATTGTCGTCAGGCCATATTAGCACTGTATATATTGAAATCATGCTACCTAATACTTTTTTCTAAGTCTCAGTTATTTAGCTTGTTTAAGTGTAATGATGGAGCTAAGTTTTCTAGGTAAAATGGGGTAACAGTTTTGCTGAAATCCCCCATTTATTATAGAACGGTGACTCTGGGATGTATTTTCTAGAAGCTGAATAGAATTTACTTTTGAGTTTGGGTTATTTTACAGTCTTGTGCTGGCATTATTCATCAGTATGACTAGTATCACACATTGCTTTTTCTAGTACAGTAAATTATTAAGAGTTACAAGTTCAGGGAACAGCTTTATCCTAAAGACGAAAGTGGTAAGAGTTTTAAGAACAGCCAGGCAGCTTTTGCCACTGTTTTACTGGAGAGCATTCAGGTGTCTGTCATGGAGCTTTAGAATGGGTGTGGGTGGCAGATGGAGTTTTCCAGGTTGACTTTGTTCAGAATCAACTCCATCACCTTTTGGCTTAGTTTTATGTATAAAGTACAGTTTGAGTCAGGGCGTGGTGGCTTATGCCTGTGATCCCAGCACTTTGGTAGGCCAAGGCAGGACGACCACTTGAGCCTGGGAATTTGAAACCAGCCTGGGCAACACAGTGAGTCTTTGTTTCTACAAGAAATTAAAAAAAAAAATTAGCCAGCCATGGTGGCGCGCCTGTAGTCTCAGCTGCTTGAGAGGCTGAGACGGGAGGATCACCTAAGCCCAGGAGGTCAAGGCTGCTGTGAGCCATCATCGCTGCCACTGCAATCCAGCCTGGGTGACAGAGTGAGACCCTGTGTCCAAAAAAAAAAAAAAAAACAACAGAATTGACTCCCATCACTTTTTGGCTCAAGTTTTTATATTAACTACAGTTTTGGTTGTAACTTAAGTATTTTGTAGGAAGGGAGGAATTTTGAACAACCAGACAGAGACTAACTTAATAGTTTTAATCTTACCTGCAAGGTAAGCTTGAATGAGTTTGACATAGCTCCTTACAAGGTTTTGCATTTGGGGTGTAATTTATCATCTTAGTCGTGATGCTGTGTGTTAATATGAGGATATATTATCATTTTATGAAATGTCTTTTTTTTTTTCTTCCTTTTAACCTCCACAGTCTTGGTGCCATTATTTAAGAAACATTAGCTGATAATAGCAGTGTTTTCTAACCTACTAATAACAGTTATCCTTTTTTGGTAATTACCTTATTTTAATAAAAGTTTGGAAGATTAAAACAGATACACATATGTTTCCAGGCTTAGTGAAGGGGATGTACCAACTTTAAAGAATTAAAAAGAAATGGCTTTTTACCTAAATAACCTTTTGTTGCTGGTAGTATAGCTTGTGCTAATTTTTGTAATGTTTAAGTAATGAAATAGTTCTACATATCAGGTCCTTTTTATTTAGAACATCGACTTCCTAATATCATCCGAATAAATACTCTGGACATAGTAGGTGAAAGTATTTTGTTAACAACTTCTTTCTGGCCAAGGATGGTGGCTCATGCCTGTGGTCCCAACACTTTGGGAGGCTGAGGTGGGGAGATCACTTGAACCTATGGATTTGAGACCAGCCTGGGCAGCATGGCAAAACACTGTCTCTAAAAAAAAAAAACCACGGCTGGGCGCAGTGACTCACGCCTGTAATCCCAACACTTTGGGAGGCTGAGGAAGGGTGGATCACCTGAGGTCAGAAATTTGAGACCAGCCTGGCCAACATGGTGAAACCTCATCTCTACTAAAAATACAAAAATTAGCCAGGCATGGTTGTGGGTGCCTGTAATCCCAGCTACTCAGGAGGCTGAGGCAGGAGAATTACTTGAAGCCGGGAAGCAGAGGTTGCAGTGAGCCAAGATTGCACCACTGCACTCCAGCCTGGGCAACAGAGTGAGACTCCTTCTCAAAAAAAAAAAAAGAAAAAAAATTAGCCAGGCATGGTGGCATGCACCTGTGGTCCAGCTACTTGGGAGGATGAGGTGGAAAGATCACTTGATCCTGGGGAGATCAAGGCTACAGTGAGTTGTGGTTGCACCACTGCACTCCAACCTAGGCAACAGTGAGACACTGTCTCAAAAAAACAACAAAAAAAAAGAGCTTATTTTTTAAATACTTTATACTCTATTATAAACTCTATATTAAAATGTTTTTTTAAAAAACACATGTTTTTGATAGTAGGGATGGTGTCTCACTATGTTGCCCCAGCTGATTTTGAACTCCTGACCTCAAGGGATCCTCCCTCCTGGACCTCCCAAAGTGTTGGGACTGCAGGCCAGAGTCACTGTGTTCAGCTTGATGTATTATTTAAAAACTGATGAAAAGATAAGCTAGGATAGAATTTAATTAAGTGGTTTGTTTTCCTCTAAAATTGAATCTCAGCTGAGAAAGAAATTTGGAAAGGGACTGTTAGATATGTTCACTCACCTTTACTCCGTAAGATTTTTTTAATCACCTAATTCGATCAGGTGGATCTACTTTCTTCACCTGTCTCACATTTGCCCATGAATTCTCTATGTGTAGAAACAAAATTAATTTCTTTACAAGATCTATTAAAAATCTGTTGAAATTAACAGATTGCTGTGTGTATTGTGAGAGAATGGAAGCAACCAACAAATATTTTGGATGTCCAAACTACAGAAACATCCCCCAACTTGGAATCTACCAGTTCCTGATTTTAAAGATGGCAAAAGAACGGAAACTATAACCCTGCATGCTGTGTGGTTTGCATTGTTAACCCAAGTTTGCTTGTCTGTTTCCTAATTCACACAGAGCGTCAGAAGCCATGATGCATGTAGTGTGTGTGTACTGCAGCTGGAGTGGGCCCCAGACCAGGTATTTATAGACACCATGTTAAGCCTTCCATCCAGTTGTCATCTGTGATCTGACAGTCTGTATCTGCAGCAGTTTGGGAAGTTAGCATTTGTCATTCACCATTTCACCTTGTTCCATCTGGTTACAACTAGCCTATATGCATTTGTATTTTGGCATGCATACATGGATATGTAACATAAACTCCTGTTTAAAAATGGATTCGTTATTAGAACCATCCAACAGGGAGAAAATCCCAGTTAAAACAGTGTCTATTATATCTACCCCATCTTGGCTACTATAAATATCACATCAAGAATATTGGCCTCAAAACACTTTGTTGTTGGAGATAACTATGCTTTCATGGGTTTCATAAGTGCCTTTCCTCTGAAAAACTGAAAGCTGTTCTTTTACATTACTGCATACAACTACCTGGAGTTATAGAGGGTTAGAAATTTTAATTTTGTTGAAGAAGAAATGGAAACTTAGGCCGGAGGACTTGTCAGGGGTGACTCTGTGAACAACAGGAACTAAGACTTTGCTTTTCCTTCTGTCTCTGGCCTGACAGATTTTCAGGAAGCACTCTGCTTCCATTTCCTCTGATGTAAATAATGGTAAACATCAGCTGACTTACTAAGAGGAGGAAAGATGGTCTTTTAAACCAGCATCATAAGACTTTGTAGGAGTTTGCAAGCTGGTTGGAATTAGATACATAGCATTTAGTTTCTCTTCTTTCTTTCCTTGTAAGGATAGGTTAAAAGCAGGCATAGTTGAATTATTCTTAATAACCACTGTCCTCATCCTCTTCTCCTGTCATTCTGTAAACTGACCTAGTCCTCCCTTACGTTTAGGACTTAGGCTAGTGAAACTGACCTTCTCAGCTACAAGAGGACTATATGCTACTTTTTTAGTACAAAATTCATTGAGGGTGTGTTCACCTTGACCTCACTTGTTTATAACTAACACACAAATACCAGAAGGCCCTTACCATACCTCTTTATGTTGCTTACATGGATATTTCACTACAGTGCATTGTTTCTGTTAACATTAGTTCAAAATTCAACCTCTTCCAGAGTCAGCCTTAGTTTTAAATAAAACTAATAACTGTTAGACATCTGGTGGTATGAAAATAAAAAAACTAATAACTGTGTTTCTAGACTCTAATGGGTATAGCCTAAACTGAGATAAGTGCAGTTTTCCTTTTTACTCCTAAAGTGTAAGTAAGGTAAGGTTGTTTCATGGGAAGTCAATAGCTTCCTGAAACAATGCTTTGTCTTCTCATGCTGTTAACCAGTAGTTTATTAGAATGATTTAAAGCCTTTTGAATATAACTGCTTTGCTGCTTTTTAAGATCAAGCCCTCTTGTTGGATGTTAACATTTAGTACTGAGCATTTGAGTTGCATCTGTCCTAATAATAGATTGTATTTTGAAGTCATTTTTGTTACTGACCTTTTGATTTTTATTTTTTATTATTATTATTTTTTATTTTGACTGAGTTTCACTCTGTCACCCAGGCTGGAGTGCAGTGGTGCAGTCTTGGCTCACTGCAACCTCTCCCTCCTGGGTTCAAGCAATTCTCCCACCTCAGCCTACCTAGTAGCTGGGATTACAGGCACCCACCACCACGCCTGGCTAATTTTTGTATTTTTAGTAGAGATGAGGTTTCACCACGTTGGCCAGGCTGGTCTCGAACTCCTGACCTCAGGTGATCCACCTGCCTCGGCCTCCCAAAGTGCTGGGATTACAGGCATGAGCCACTGTGCCCAGCCCTTTTTGATTTTTAATTAAAGATCTTACAATGGTCGGGTGCGGTGGCTCTTGCCTGTAATCCAAGCACTTTGGGAGGCTGAGGCGGGCGGATCACCTGAGGTCAAGAGTTTGAGACCACCCTGACCAACGTGGAGAAACCTCATCTCTACTAAAAATGCAAAATTAGTCGGGTGTGTGGCGCATGCATGTAATCCCAGCTACTCTGAGGCAGGAGAATCGCTTGGACCCGGGAGGCGGAGGTTGCAGTGAGCTCAGATGGCGCCATTGTACTCCTGTCTGGGCAACAAGAGCAAAACACAGTCTTAAAAAAAAAAAAAAATTCTTACACTTACATGCGTAGAGGTCAATTTTTAACTGGATCAGTGGCAAAAGAAGAGCTGGAAATGATGTTTAATGATACTGTGATGCTTACACTGAGCTAGTGTTTTAGACTGCCGTCTTGTTTGGGTGGTCTAAGGTAGCAGTGAATCTAAATAGTCATTGCCAGTTGAAAAACTATTAATGAACCATCTCCCTCCACATTCCCCTTTCTTTAAAACACTTAAATATTCTTAACTTAGTTGCACACTATTGATGTGATAAAAACTTATAAGCCTTTTAAGTTTAGAGTTGTATTATTTGGTAGGATGATGATTGTGATTTAATCTGCTGATCATTAGTTTACTTTTGTTTTCTGAGTCAGATGCTCATCCAGTTTTACCATGATTTTTGGAAAGCTTGGCTAGAAATAAAATAGAACATTTGCTTCTCTGTCCCCAAGCATTATGTTATTTCTTATTTCTCTTTATAATTCCCTCTCTGTCCAGGTATACCTGGTTTTAGACTTCTCATTTGTAACCTCAGTGTTCACATTTGAAACAAGAAAAGTGCATTAACATGAGAATCATTCTGGTGCAGAGATTCTCAAGATTTGTAATATCCTTAAGAATCACCCAAGGAGCTTATTGAAAATGCACATTCCTGGATTTACTCTCAAGTATGGTACCCCAGGGTCTGCATACTTCACAAGCATCCCTGGTGGTTTTAGGGCAAGTGGTGAAAAAAGTACACTTGGAGAAACTATTCTAGAGTTGTAGACTAGACTAGGGAATAAAGAAACATAAATGTCCTTCATTCCTGAGCACTAACCCCGCCATTATGTGAATGCATATTAATGGGTACTTAATCACATTGAATTACAGTATGCAGATTTTATTAAGAACATGTCTACCTCTTATTCTGATGCTGTGAATGTCTACCACAATGAGAAAGTAATTTTAAAATCATTTCTATTTGTGTAAGAGAAACCTGAGTTTGAGGACCTTATTTTATTCTACGCTGTTTAGATTTGTATCCTCTGGTAATTTAGTGGCATTAGTCACCTGCTAATTAATCTTTTTCCTTTCCCCTGTGTTCCATATAGAGAAAAGTGGTAAAGAATCTACCTCACTGGGAATGTCATCATTACCAACTTCAGATGGGTTTAACCATCCTGCCCGTTCTTCAGGACAGAGTCCTGATGTTGGTAATCCTATGAGTCTTGCTCGCTCTGTCTCTGCTTCAGTCTGCCCTATCAAGCCCAGTGACTCAGATCGCATTGAACCTAAAGCTGTGAAGGCTTTGAAGGCTTCAGCTGAATTCCAGCTAAACTCTGAAAAGAAAGAACATCTTTCTTTACAAGATCTTTCTGATCATGCTTCCTCAGCAGACCATGCTCCAACAGACCAGAGTCCAGCTATGCCTATGCAGAATTCATCCGAAGAAATAACTGTTGCAGGTAATCTGGAGAAATCTGCTGAAAGAAGCACCCAGGGCCTCAAATTTCATCTCCATACAAGACAGGAAGCTAGTTTATCTGTCACATCTACTAGGATGCATGAACCACAGATGTTTCTAGGTGAAAAGGATTGGCATCCAGAAAATCAGAATCTGAGTCAAGTGAGTGACCCTCAGCAGCACGAAGAACCAGGGAATGAACAGTATGAGGTTGCACAACAAAAAGCTTCGCATGACCAAGAATCTCTTTGTAACATAGGGGACCTTGAGCTTCCTGAAGAAAGGCAACAGAATCAACACAAAATTGTTGATTTGGAAGCTACGATGAAAGGAAATGGGCTCCCACAGAATGTGGATCCTCCAAGTGCGAAGAAAAGTATTCCATCTTCAGAATGCAGTGGCTGCTCAAATTCAGAAACATTTATGGAAATCGATATAGCTCAACAGTCCCTAGTTACTTTGCTTAATTCAACAGGCAGGCAGAATGCCAATGTCAAGAACATTGGTGCATTGGATCTCACTTTAGATAATCCCTTGATGGAAGTAGAAACATCAAAATGTAACCCTTCATCTGAAATTTTGAATGATTCCATTTCCACTCAGGATTTACAGCCCCCAGAAACTAATGTTGAAATACCTGGAACAAATAAAGAATATGGCCATTACTCCTCCTCTCCAAGTCTCTGTGGCAGTTGTCAGCCCTCTGTGGAGTCAGCAGAAGAATCTTGCCCGTCTATAACGGCAGCCTTGAAAGAACTTCATGAACTTTTGGTTGTTAGCAGTAAACCAGCTTCAGAAAATACATCTGAAGAAGTAATCTGTCAATCAGAAACCATAGCTGAGGGCCAAACCAGTATTAAAGACCTTTCTGAAAGATGGACCCAAAATGAGCATCTTACCCAGAATGAACAGTGTCCACAAGTCTCCTTTCATCAGGCCATATCTGTATCAGTGGAGACAGAAAAATTAACAGGTACTTCATCTGACACTGGAAGAGAAGCTGTAGAAAATGTAAACTTCAGGAGTCTAGGTGATGGCCTGTCAACCGATAAGGAAGGTGTCCCCAAATCTAGGGAATCCATAAACAAGAACCGTTCTGTCACTGTAACCTCAGCTAAAACATCCAATCAGTTACACTGCACCTTAGGTGTAGAAATTTCACCCAAACTTTTAGCAGGTGAGGAGGATGCACTCAATCAGACTTCTGAGCAAACTAAGTCTTTGTCATCCAATTTCATATTGGTTAAAGACTTAGGTCAGGGCATACAGAATTCGGTAACAGACAGGCCTGAAACCAGAGAAAATGTCTGTCCTGATGCTTCGAGGCCGTTACTTGAATATGAACCACCTACCAGCCATCCATCATCAAGTCCTGCCATTCTTCCACCATTGATTTTTCCTGCCACAGATATTGACCGGATTCTCCGTGCTGGCTTTACTTTGCAGGAAGCTCTTGGAGCTTTGCATCGAGTTGGTGGGAATGCAGACCTTGCACTTCTTGTTTTGCTCGCAAAAAACATCGTAGTTCCTACATGACTGTGGGAAAGTGGGCTAGACCATTCTCCATTCCCTTTAAACAAAAGAAAGCTCTCTATATACACGCACACATACACACTCACCACATATACAGTATATATAGAAACCTGCAAGCAGAATGTTGAGCCAGATTTTTTTTAAAGATTTTTTTCGGCCAAAGTAATTTATGATCTTTTGTCTGATGAATTTGTCTATCCTACTTGTTAAAATTTAGGCCTTTTTAAATGTATTGGCAGTATGTGCATACAGAAGCTTTTTATTCTCATTAAGATGTATCCTGGAATAAAATGGATGGTTTTGTGTGTAGCATACTGTTTTAGAATGAGAGTAAATGCTTTGAAAAGCAGAAGCCATGAGAAATCCCACTACCCATCCAGCTAAAAACAGATCAACTCTCCACACTGTGACTGTGTGTCTGTGCTGATGGCAAGGTATGGTTTGCTGGCTCAGTTGTCAATTTAGAAACTTTTGACCACATAGTTTGGTGTTTGGAATTCTACCCAGTGCTCTGTGTATCATGATTCATTAATTATAACAGGAAATTGGAGAATAATTGAATATCTTATCGTAGAGTGGTATGTTTTTATTTGTGTGCTTAGGATTTGACATTTTAATAGGGCGAGCAGGAGGGTTTAAATCTTGGGCTACTTTGTGCATCGCAGGCTGCTGCATGGATTGCCATGAATCCTTATTACATTGGATGGGATATTGTGGGGGAGTTACAATGCAAGTGAAACATGGTGCTACCCAGATTTTTAAAAGAACAGAACAATCATAATTCCATTTGCAGATGTCAAGAACTGTGAGGGAAAAATAATGGCCTAAACACTGGAATTTGCTAGAGTTTGGGTTTGCTAGCATCTCACTGATAACACCTCAACCCTTAATGACTAATGGTAGAATTAAGTTCAGGAATGGATTGATTGCCAGCAGCTTATTTCCTTTCTAGACTCTTCTGCCAGGAAGTTCTTCAAACGCTCAGTGTGAGCTGTGATCTGAGTGAAATACTAAGTGTGATAACCTTGTCACTGGTTAATCTTGGTGCTTGGAACGGTCAGTCTATTTGGAGAGTGTCCTTTGTGGCAGTGGAAATACTAATTACAGTTTCTGACTTAAGTGGCCTTGGTAGAGTTTTCCATCCTTTTCTTTCCTCAGGAGTTTCTTTTTTAAGCAAAATTCATCTTATTTGTGTTTACCATGTCAAGTTAGAGTGGGGCATAATATATAGATGTATTTATTGTGGCCTTTTTTTATATAAGGACTAGCCCTTGGAAATCATTGTCCTGTGGGCCCCACTGTGCAATAATCCTACTGGATAGGTTTTAGATAATTCTTTCCTGGCAAACTGCTCTTTTGGGTACCTAGCAGGAATCTGAAGTCTTGGTTTTATTGAAAAGAATTTTGAGATTCATAATTTCTGATTCTAGATTATAGTTTGTAACATGTTTGAAACAGAAGCTTCGAAAGAGTGATTTCTCAACTTAGTGTTAAATGATTTTGTCTGAAGTCTGACTCTTTGTAAGCTTGTTGTTTCATCAAATTTTAAGTCATTGAGCACAATCAAAATGGAGGCTCATATCTCAGGAGTTTTTGAAATTTTAATTTAGGGGCACTTAGAGACATTTTTTTCTACCCCATCCAACTTCTTTCTTTCCTTTTGCTATGATGTTTGTATGTATGTTATAAGACTTTAGTGACGGGATGGCGTGTCACGTAGATTCATCATGATCCTTTATGTAGTTAGGAAATGGTTGACAGAAGGAATTGTAGTTTACTGCTTTTCAGAGGGCGTTAAGAACAACAGGTCAGCCAGGTTGTCTTTAAGATGTTCTTTTAGACAGCTGCACATTGTAGACCCTTTCACCTGCCCTACACCAAAGATGTACGATGCACTAGGAAACTGCTCATAGGATTTCTGTCAACTGACTTAAAGCTGTGATTGTAATTAAATAGTTGGTGCTATGATTGATGCAAAATCTAGTAGCAATGCAATGGGACCCTGTATTTGCTTTATGGGTGGTGGTTTGGGAATGTATTCTAAGCTTATAAATCTTTGGAACCACGGGGTGGGAAGGGTGGGGGAACTTACTGATGACAATAGACTCCCTCCTAAAGGGCCTTCCATGTAAGCAGAACGAACCTTGGCACGCAATTCAGTGTGGATATTTGGGAAACAGTTCCAAGTGGAATATATAATATCAGTCGGGAAAAGATTTCATTAGGATAGCTTTTTGTGTATGTATATGTATATTTATTTTTAGGAATAGATCTATAGTTGTACACGAATTCCTGTTAGGAATACTCTGAATGAGCTTAACCCACTTGCCAAATATCCTTGTCCCTTCCATCATTTTATTTTTGAGATGGGGTCTTGCAGTGTTGCCCAGGCTGGACTCAAACTCTGGGGCTTAATCATCCTTCTGAGTAGCTGGGACTACATAAAGGCCAAAGTATAATTGCTTTTGATTTTTAAAATCTTCTTGCCCATCATTTTTATAAAAATTAAGCTGTTTGTCCAACACGGTGAAACCTCGTCTCTACTAAAAATACAAAAAATTAGCTGGGCATGGTGGCACACGCCTGTAATCCCAGCTACTTGGGAGACTGAGGCAGGAGAATTGCTTGAACCTGGGAGATGGGGGTTGCAGTGAGCCTAGATCGCACCACTGCACTCCAGTGTGGGCGGCAGAGCGAGACTCTGTCTCACCCCAAAAAAAAAAAAAGCTATTGACACTGTTAATATTTTGGATGACTTAAATGTAGCAGCTCTAGAATGCAAAGGGTATATTAAGGAGCATTACAATAGTGAACCTTCATCGTCAGCTTTTATTCAATTAAGAGCTCCAGAAATGCAGAAATTATGGGTTAACTTCTAAGAATACCATCAAATCCTTGTGAATTCTGGTTGCCAACAGTAATAACCAGTAATGGGCACCTTTACCGGACAGCTCCTTTACCATAACCAGTAGTGGGCAGTTCTGCGGTCAGCACTTAACTACAAGGGCGGTCTCTGTTTCTTCACCAGAGAGAGAAGATTTTCCTGTGTAATTTGTGCCATTTCCCTGAAGTTGGTTCTTGAGCGGAAAGATGTGCTTGGTAACCAGACAGCAGCTTTACATAGGTTATAGATTTTGCTCATTGATGCTGTTAAGAATTATTTCCACTCATACCTGTTCAGGGCTCCAGACAGCCAATAGCCTTCATCCCACAGTTTGGGCTTCAGCTATTAACACATAAAGATAACCAGTTGCAGCTAGGCGCGGTGGCTCACGCCTGTAATCCCAGAACTTTGGGAGGCCAAGGCGGGTGGATCACCTGAGGGCAGGAGTTTGAGACAGGCCTGGCCAACATGGTGAAACTCCATCTCTACTAAAAATACAAAAATTAGCCGGGTGTGGTGGCCCATGCCTGTAATTCCAGCTACTCGGGAGGCTGAGGCAGGAGAATCACTTAAACCTGGGAGGCGGAGGTTGTGGTGAGCAGAGATCACGCCATTGCACTCCAGCCTGGGCAACAAGAGCAAAACTCTCTCAAAAAAAAAAAAAAAAAAAGGGTAACCAGTTGCTTGGCAAAGGAAGCTGGAGAGATGGCGAGTGCATGTGTTAAAACTCTTCTGCCTTGCAGCCCACATCTTCTAGAGCTCCCTGTCTTCATATGTACTAAAGGGAGACACAACCCTATGTGTTTTTTCCCAAAGAATGTCTCTAGCAAGAGGGTACATAGAAATGGAACATGAGGCTTTTTGTCACTGATTTTATGATAACCAGTTAATGTGGAATCTGCTGGTTGTCTTACTACAGCTTTCTATCTCCGGTGAAAGCCATAAAAATTTAGGTTAACTTTTAAGCTCATGTCTATATATATGTGTGTAAGCTAGCATATACATATGGTGATTGACAAATATAGTTAATTTTATATAGATTTAAAAGCAAGCAATTTTTATATCTACAGACGTACTCTTCACTTATGGTGGCTTTTATCCCGCCACATATATAAACATATATATATATAGCAAACAGCCTTGCAAATCATCGGCCAGAAAAGCTGCAGGGCGTTGCAATGGCCTTTTCCTACCTGTTAGCCACCTGTGGTGAGGGTGAGCAGGATGATTGAACTGCTGCATATTTCAAACCTGTTATCACTGGCAGTGTGTCCCAAGAGAAGCTGACCAGATTATGCATTCTACTGTTCTCTAGCACAAGTACTCACCAAAAAGCCAAATTTCCCCTTTGGAGTTGGTGACTTAGTGTAGTCTGTGGCTGACCTAGAAAGACACAGAGTTATCAAGAGTTTCCCTTCCTAGAAGATGAATGTTACCTTTTGTGTTAGGAGGTAGAGAAAATAAAAATAGCTTTTTTCCCCCTAGAATTGTTAATTCCTCTTAACAACAAATTAAATTCAAAGCCTGTCCTTGAGAACTGGAAATGTAAAATCGTGGTTCAAGTTTTATACCTTAGTGATTCCTCAGTAGGTGTTACTAGGAGTTCACTGAATGAACTTAGGAGTGAACCTTCGATGTGCTTGATTTTCTTTTGTGCCTTAGTTTCTCTGAATAGCAGAGGCATCAAATTTTGGTGGGGAATGAGAGGAGTATTAGGGGAAAGTTTGAAAATAGCTCTCCTGGAGATGGAGGGCACACAGAGTGGTCCTCAGGCTCACCTTGACTGAGTTGATTCACAGTTATCCTGCATCAGACCATTAGATTTCTTTAGTGCTATGATTATAATAGGGATTTTTGCATCACCAAAAACAGTTTTTAGATGTTTATGTTCTTTGTTTTACTATCAATGTTGTGCTGGTTAAGGGAGAGAAAGGTTCAAGAAGATCTTACATATTTGAAAGGAAATTGGTACTCTTGAAGGCTATGCAACATGAGTCTTTGAACAAGAATTCCTTGCTACTTTGATTCATTCATCAAATACTGAGTGCCTGTGTGCCAGGCACAGGTGAACTCTGGGGATTCAGGGGTAACTAAAACAGATTGGAACCCTGCCCTTGTGAAGCTTTCAGTCTAGAAGGGAGACGTGAAACAAATTTTAGCTTCAAAAGCAACATCTATTTTTGCCTGTTAGCATGCATGCATTTTAAAAGTCATAGAGTTACCTGGTTCCGCTTCAGAGCAGACTGGGAAAATCAGGCTTACAATGGAATCAGATGCTGTGGGCCTAAAACAGCTCTTTAAAAATCTATTTTTTTAGGCCAGGTGCGTTGGCTCACACCTGTAATCCCAGCACTTTGGGAGGCCAAGGTGGGTGGATATGAGGTCAGGAGGTCGAGACCAGCCTGGCCAATATGATGAAACCTTACCTCTACTAAAAATAAAAAATTAGCCGGGCATGGTGGCACATGCCTGTAGTCCCAGCTACTCGGGAAACTGAGGCAGAAGAATCGCTTGAACCCGGGAGGCGGAGGTTGCAGTGAGCCGAGATCACGTCACTGTACTCCAGCCTGGGCAAGAGTGAGACACCGTCTGAAAAAAAAAAAATTTTTTTTTTAAATGGAATCAGAGAAACCAACAAAAAATGTAACATGTATAAATGCCTGAGGAGATCAGTTATTGAGAAATCCATTTACAATGCTGGAGGAGAGGGGATGGCCAGGAAAGAAGTGCAACAAATAAATGGAAGATGACCCTAAAAATGCACCAGTGACAGACAGTCAGTCCATCAGACCACCTCACATGCAGGGTAGAAACATGGAGTGTGCGGCAGCATCCTCCTCACATCCCTTTGTGAGCACGGCTGCTCCGGAATACTGACCATCTGGGCTAGCACGACTTAGCAGAGGGTTCTGCAGGATGTGCTATTTTAAAGCAGCTGGGTGCAACTTGTGAAAACGGGAATCTAGAGCAGAACATGTAATCAGCGATGGCTGGGATTGGTGGACAGGATTGACAGGAGTATTTGAGGCTCTACCAGGCCTGTCTACAGGACAGCTTCATCAAAGGGACATTTTTTAACGTGTTATTTTAAATGCCATATATATGTTGTAATCCTGAAGCATACAGGTAGAATTTCTGGATCGTAACTACTAGTGACTTCTGAGGTTTACAGTTAGAAAATGTTCTCAAAGGTTTATCAGTTATGTATTGATGATTGGTAATCTAGACCCTCTGGAGGCTGTAGAATGTGAAAAGATACAGCTGAGCTGACAAGTTTTAGGGCACTATCTTCTGGAATGAAATCGGCCAAGAAAATGGTTCAAGGGCATGGGGGTTAGAGAATGTTTCTTTTACCTAAAAATGTTAAGCCAACTATGGAAGATTGGGGTCGTGGGGGCATGAAATACAAAATTATGATAATTTATACAGAACTAGGTTTCTTTATGTTCTGCAAGAAGGTTTTTATTAGCTAATTTGGGGAGGGGGGCATGCTGCAGTATTTTTTTTCCTGGGAACATGCATTTCTGATGGGAAGTTATTTTGTTTACATGAGTTGGTTTTACACACAACCCTGAATGAATGTGTCTATGGCCTAAAAATGGTAGACCTGTATTTCCTTCCCGAGGCAGGCTGATTCGTTTCCTGATTCCTTCTGTCTGAGATTACCTGATGCTGACCAGACTTATTTTTCCTTTCCTGAATCTTCACAGCTGAGTTTATGGCACCCATCCAAGACCTTCCCATTTGAATGACTAGATTTCTATTCTATCCCCGATCATCCTTTTGAAATAGTTCTAGTGATAAACTCAGAGAAATTCAATATATTGATTGAATTTTATTTTTTCGCTTTGTATCTACAACAAAAATTGATTTGTTCATTTTTATTTCAAATCTCTTCATGGCAAGTTGGGCTAATGGACTTTGCACTCAAGAAAGGTTTGTTTACCAGTTTTGTAGCCATGTTTGGCAAATCTTAGCAACTAGAAACCCCGTCCTTTCTTTTCCTTCTTTATATGTTCTTGCAGTTACTCTTGTATTGCAAGCTTTTCTGACTTTAAGCTTTGAGACTACTGCATCTTAAAAGAAGAACTAGGCTGACTGGCAAAAAGTCTTGCCGGTGGCCCTGTCACTCCCATGATGCTTTGGTTTTGAGAGTTGGGAAAACTCTAGAACTTAAGGGAACCAAACTCAGGA
Organism: Pan troglodytes; assembly: GCF_028858775.2. NCBI lineage: Eukaryota > Metazoa > Chordata > Mammalia > Primates > Hominidae > Pan > Pan troglodytes. The sequence continues at coordinate 215,533,555 of NC_072398.2, read as the reverse complement.
ATCCCAAAATTGGTGGCATTGTGCCATTCGTTTAGGGGCTGAACATAGGACCTGTCTGAAACTGAGTGAGCTAGATGCATTTGGGTTTGAATTTTTGTCACATACTGAAATGTAAGTCAGCCCTAAATAATCAAAACACTTTATTTTATTTTTCTTTTTTTAAATAGGAACTTTCTGAAGAAAAAGTGGTGTGTAAAACATTTGATATTTAAGACAATAAAGTTTTTATCATAAGACTTCTGTTTGATCAATTTCTTTTAAATTGAGGTGGTTACTTCAGTTAGACAAGGTGGTGTCCTTGTCTCTATCTCCCTACTCCTTTAAATAGCTTATACCCAGACATTGTAATTTATGGCGTGTACCTGAACCCCAGAAGAAGTGGGCCTCTCAAAGCCGTTAACTTCCAGATTAGTACTGCGGGAGGACAGCTCCCTGCTGATGTAAAAGATGTGCATTTTGGGCCAGGCACGATGGCTCACACCTGTATTCCCAGCACTTTGGGAGGCCGAGATGGGTGGATTACTTCAAGACCAGCCTGGCCACCACGGCGAAACTCCCATCTCTACTAAAAATGAAAAAGCTGGGCGTGGTGGCATGCACCTGTGGTCCCCACTACTCAGGAGGCTGAGGTGAGAGGATTATTTGAGTCCGGGAAGCGGAGGTTGCATTGAGCTGAGATGCCACTGCACTGCAGCCTGGGCAACAGCAAGACCCTGTCTCAATTACAATAATAGCAATGGAGTATGGTGGCCAAGACTAGATTCTAGAGCTAGGCTGATTGGGTTTGAGCTTTGCCACTTACTGGTTTATATGACTGGGTAAGTTACCTAACCTTTCTGTGCTTGAGTTTCCTCACCTGTTAAATGGGGACCATCAGAGAGATTATGGGGCTTAAATGAGTTAATCATATGAAGTGCTTAGAATACCTGGCACAAAGTAAGTGCTCATGAGATGTGAGCTGGTATTCATTATGTCACTCAAGGGATTTGAGGATGCTACATGGAATTTCCAGAAGTCAAGTGCTTTGTCTAACAGACTGATGTGGGGGAAGGGCTTTGCCCCATGTAGGTTCCAGGCTACCGGGATTCTGTCTTTTTCAACATGTGGGTTCCAAGATTGCCTTGGACGTCAGCATCCAGCTGGCACACCAGGGAAAGGGGTGTTATGTACCAGGCCTGGAAGTGGTGTGCATGACTTCTCTGCCCACATTCACTGGCTGGAACTCAGTCACATGACCATGCCGGAAGCAAGGGGGGCTGTGAAATAGATGTTCAGGCTGATGAGGGGTACAGCTAGTTGGTTGGCTAAGCAGTCCTCCAATGTTGACTTACACAGAGACAACTCATACCATTTCACCAAAGGAGATGGCCCCAAATCCCACCCCAGGCAATCCATTGACCTCAACGTCCAGAGTTCCCTGATGCCATGTCTTTCAGGTCTTGATTGTGGCCCCTTAAGGTCTGGCAAACTCTGAACTTGGAAATGTTATCTGTTTCTACCCGATAGACAGTGATAGAGCTGGGATAGAATAACTGTAGTAGCAGATCTCAATTGGAAAAGGAAATGGGAAATGGAGGTGTCATTGGCCCCAACAATTAGAAAATCATGCTGAACAGGCTGGGTGTGGTGGCTCACGCCTATAATTCCAGCACTTTGGGAGGCCGAGATGGACGTATCATGAGGTCAGGAGATAAGACCATCCTGGCCAACATGGCAAAACCCCATCTCTACTAAAAATACAAAAACTAGCTGGGCATGGTGGAGCGTCCCTGTAATTCCAGCTACTTGGGAGGCTGAGGCAGAATTGCTTGAACCCGGGAGTCAGAGGTTGCAGTGAGCCGAGATTGTGCCACTGCACTCCAGCCTGGTGACAGAGCGAGACTCCATCTCAAAAACAAAAACAAAAAAAAAATCTTGCTGAACAGACATTGTGAAGAAGTTTATTAAAAATTCTGATTGCCTAGTTTGGAAGGAAGTCCCTTGTCCATTGTCCATAGCCCCACCTGAATTGAGTCTGCTCTTGGGAGTTGGCGTGGCCTTCTTAGCTAGCTTACTGCTTGGTGCAAGTCTGGGGACCCGAGGGTTGTCTAAAGCCTTGGAAAAGAGTCAGTGGCTTTTAAAACCTGAGTGTGTGGTTAACTTGGGAAAACAATTTACTTGGTAGACTTCTGATTATTCACTTGCAGCCATTTCTGCATGCCAGTAACCACACTAGCAATTCTTGCCTCTACACAGTTTTCAGGTCTGATTAATTTTGCTTCTCACTTCTAGTTCGTTCTCAGTGACACCTGCCTTGACTTCATCTGAAGTATATTTGAATGGGAAAACCCGAATAGATGATTTTTGCTGCAGGCCTGAGTCTTACTGGGCCTTAGTATTCAAAGCCTATTTCAAACAGCTCTTATCTGGGATCTAAAAGGAAATTTTTTTTTTTTTTTTTTTTTTTTTTTTTTTTTTTTTTTGAGACGGAGTCTTGCTCTGTCACCCAGGCTGGAGTGCAGTGACGTGATCTTGGCTCACTGCAACCTCAGTCTCCCGAGTTCAAGCGATTCTCCTGCCTCAGCCTCCCAAGCAGCTAGGACTACAGGCACGCGCCACCACACCCAACTAATTTTTGTATTTTTAGTAGAGACAAGGTTTCACCATATTGGCCAGGCTGGTCTCGAACTCCTGACCTCATGATCCACCCGCCTCAGCCTCCCAAAGTGCTGGTATTACAGGCATGAGCCACCACACCCAGCCTATCCTAAAGCTTTCTAAATGATGTGTCTGTGCTTTAAGTGATTAAAAATTAACCATTTTCAGACTCTTAGAGATACCCTAGGGTGTTAACCAGTGTAGAGTCATTACTTTGTGTATAGATTTGTGCCATGGGGCCTTTATTTGAGAGGATTTCTATGTACACAGACAAGGTAGTTTAAACAGGGAGTAGCTTAGACAAATCTCACCTTGTTCTGCTATTCTCACCTGTCTAAAAAGAATTATGAGAACAAAGGCTATTACTAGTTGGAGGTAAGAAATAATTATTCTGTCATTCAGATCTCAATCTTTTGATATTCAGTTCCATTTGAAATGAGATTTCTAGTACTTCACAGAGCTCTTATTTACAGTACAATTATAGTAGGAATTGTGAGACATTAGTTATTAGTGGAAAGAATTAGTGGTCCTTGGCACAGAGAAAGGGGAATTCGCTGCATCTTTATTTTAAAAAAGACTAAAGGTATCAAGAGAATAAATGTATTTGGGGTTTTATGGCAGAAGTCTGTGTCTACAGCTTGGGGGAGGAAAAATCTAAGAAAAGAGAAGTGGGGCCGGGCACAGTTGCTCACACCTGTAATCTCAGCACTTTGGGAAGGCTGAGGCAGGAGGATCTGATCACTTCAGCCCAGGGGTTCATGGCTGCAGTGAGCTATGATGGCGCCACTGCACTCCAGCCTGGGTGACAGAGCGAGACTCTGTCTCAAAAAACAAAAAATAATAATAATTCTCCAAATAAATGCTTCAGGATTTTTTTTTTTTTTTTGAGACATAGTCTCGCCTTGTTGCTGTAGTGCAGTGGTGCAATCTTGGCTCACTGCAACCTGCACATCCCAGGTTCAAGTGATTCTCATGCTTCAGCCTCCCGAGTAGCCGGGACTACAGGTGCGCACCACCATGCCTGGCTAATTTCCTTTTTTTTTTTTCGAGACCGAGTTTCGCTCTTGTTGCCCAGGCTGAAGTGCAATGGCGCGATCTCGACTCACTGCCACCTCCACCTCCCGGGTTCAGGTGATTCTCCTGCCTCAGCCTCCTGAGTAACTGGGATTACAGGCGTCCACCCCACCCAGCTCATTTTTTGTATTTTTAGTAGAGACAGAGTTTTACCATGTTGGTCAGGCTGGTCTCAAACTCCTGACCTCAGATGATCCACCTGCCCTGGCCTCCGAAAGTGCTGGGATTACAGGCGTGAGCCACCATGGCCGGCCTAATTTTTTGTGTTTTTAGTAGAGACGGCATTTTGCCATGTTGCCCAGGCTGGTCTCAAACTCCTGCTTCAGGATCTTGATCCCACTTGTTTAAAATTTCCCTTGAAAGCTCTGCTTTTGTCTGCAGCTGACCTGGGCTCAACTGTCTTGCCACTAGCAAGTGGAAAGTTTGCCCGGCTTTAATTTTTTAATCAGAATTCTGTAAGCTGAACCAATTGGGATGTCTGTGGTGTTGGCTGTTGTTTCTGCTGCTAATCGTCAGTCCTCTTCAGTTAGGGCACAAACAAGATGAATTTTTTCTCACAGATTGTTGTGAATGGTCTGCTGCTGCAGGCTTCTCCTTCCACATTGTGTTGTCCGTTATTTTGGTTGGTTGTTTTGAGACAGCCTCGCTCTGTCACCCAGACTGGAGTGCAGCGGTGCAATCACGGCTCACTGAAGCCTCGACCTCCTAAGCTCAAGTAATCCTCCCACTTCAGCCTCCCCAGTAGCTACAACTACAGGTATGCACCACCACAGCCAGATAATTTTTTCTGAGATGGAGTTTTGCTCCTGTTGCCCAGGCCAGAGTGCAATGGCGTGATCTCGGCTCACCGCAACCTCCCCCTCCTGGGTTCAAGCGATTCTCCTGCCTCAGCCTCCTGAGTAGCTGGAATTATAGGCATGTGCCACCACACCTGGCTAATTTTGTATTTTTAGTAGAGACAGGGTTTCTCCATGTTGATCAGGCTGGTCTCGAACTCCTGACCTCAGGTGATCCACCTTCCCCAGCCTCCCAAAGTGCTGGGATTACAGGCGTGAGCCACTGCACCCGGCCCCGGCTAATTTATTTTTAATTTTTCCTTGGGACAGGGTCTCACTATGTTGCCCAGGCTGCTCAAACAGTCCTCCTACCTCAGCCTCCCAAAGTGCTGGGGTTAGAGGTGTGAGCCACCATGCCTGGCCTAGTCCCTTCTTAAAAATAATTGTCCATTTGTAAACTGCTGATTTCTTTGGGGCATTGACCCCATACACTTTTCGTAAAGCATCAGTGATTTCACCATTCTTCCACCCAAGCTTCGCCAGACGTTTGATGTTTGTTCTTGCTTCAGTTTTAGCAGAATTCACGTTGCTCCTATAGGGGCTATTTTCTTTTTATTCTTTTTTCTTTTTTTTGAGATGGAGTGCAATGGCATGATCTCGGCTCACTTCAACCTCCACCTCCTGGGTTCAAGCAATTCTCCTGCTTCAGCCTCCTGAGTAGCTGGGACTACAGGCGTGTGCCACCACGCCCACTAATTTTTTGTATTTTTAGTAGAGACAGGGTTTCACCATGTTAATCAGGATGGTCTCGATCTCCTGACCTTGTGATCTGCCCCCATCGGCCTCCCAAAGTGCTGGGATTACAGGCATGAGCCACCGCGCCCGGCCAGGGGCTTTTTTCAAATTGATGTCTTACCCTTAGTTCCTCAATCTAGATTGTGTTTGAACATGTTATGACAAGTTAGTATTTGGGTGCAAAAGAAAATTGAAAGCCATGCATATCGTTTTTATATAATATACTTTCCCACAAACATTTTGAAGTTCTTCCATACATTTAAAAGTAAAAATACAAGGGAATAGAATAAATGTTCAAGAAAAGAACATCATTCTAAATCTCTCAAAATATGTAGCAAGCAGAACATATTGTCATCTTATATAAGAACGCCAAATTGTCACGAGACACTGCTTCCTTGTTTAGAGCTGTTAGTGTTCTAATGGGATTAACCAACTACCAAGCCTTATCTATGGAACCAGTGTGGCTTGGTTCCTTCTAGAACGTTACCAAAGGCCAATATTTTCCCTGCTTGACCCCAGATGTGTGAAAGTGAAGTGCCCTGAGCCAGAAATATTTCATCACCCCCAACCTGCTCTGCTCACAGTCTTCCCCTGAGAAGTAAATGGCTGCTTCATCCTTCCAGTTGCTTGCTTTAAAACCTTGACGCTGGCCAGGCTTGGAGACTCACCCCTGTAATCCCAGCACTTTGGGAGGCCGAGGCGGGTGGGTCACCTGTGGTCAGGAGTTTGAGATCAGCCTGGCTAACATGGTGAAACCCTGTTTCTACTAAAAATACAAAAAATTAGCCAGGCGTGGTGGCGGGCGCCTGTAATCCCAGGTACTCAGGAGGTTGAGGCAGGAGAATCGCTTGAACCCGGGAGGCGGAGGTTGCAGTGAACCAAGATCATGCCATCGCACTCCAGCTTGGGCAAAAAGAGCGAAACTCCATCTCAAAATAAATAAATAAATAAAACTTTAACCCCTCTCTTCACACCCTACCTATATCCAACCATTCCAGAATCCTATCAACTGTACTTCAAAATATATTCGATATCTGATCATTTTTGCAACCCTGGTCCTAGGCACCATTTCTTCTGCCCGGATTATTGCAACAGGTCTCCCTGCTCCTGCCCTTGTCTACCTGACTACCTACCTACCTCCCTACTCTGCCTGTCTGCCTCCCTACCTGCCTGCCTGCCTACCTACCTACCTACCTACATACCTACCTGCCTGCCTGCCTACCTACCTACATACCTACCTGCCTGCCTGCCTGCCTACCTACCTACATACCTACCTGCCTGCCTGCCTTCCTACCTACATACCTACCTGCCTGCCTGCCTGCCTACCTACCTACCTACATACCTACCTGCCTGCCTGCCTACCTACCTACATACCTACCTGCCTGCCTGCCTACCTACCTACATACCTACCTGCCTGCCTGCCTGCCTACCTACCTACCTACATACCTACCTGCCTGCCTGCCTACCTACCTACATACCTACCTGCCTACCTGCCTGCCTACCTACCTACCTACATACCTACCTGCCTGCCTGCCTTCCTACCTACATACCTACCTGCCTGCCTGCCTGCCTACCTACCTACCTACATACCTACCTGCCTGCCTGCCTACCTACCTACATACCTACCTGCCTGCTTGCCTGCCTACCTACCTACCTACATACCTACCTGCCTGCCTACCTACCTACATACCTACCTGCCTGCCTGCCTACCTACCTACCTACCTATCTGCCTGCCTACCTACCTACCTACATACCTACCTGCCTGCCTGCCTACCTACCTACCTACCTGCCTGCCTACCTACCTACCTACCTACCTATCTGCCTGCCTACCTGCCTGCCTGCCTGCCTGCCTACCTACTTACCTACCTACCTACCTGCCTTCCTGCCTTCCTGCCTACCTACCTGTCTTGTCCACTCTTAGCACAACAGCCAGCATAATTGTGTTGAATCACATCAGGCCTCTCCTCCAAACCCTTTGGTGGGTTCCTATCTCACTCAAAGCAAAAGCTGAAGTCCTTATAATGCCTCCAAGGCCCCTGTGGCTCTCTCTCCTTCACTTCCTGCTTGCCTACCTAACTGCCTGCCTGCCTGCCTGCCTATCTACCAGTCTACCTACTTACCTTCCTCCATACCTACATGCCTATCTACATACCTACCTATCTACATATATATCTACCTGCCTGCCTGCCTACCTACCTGCCTACCTACATGCCTATCTGCATACCTACCTGTCTACATACCTATCTGTCTGCCTGCCTGCCTACCTATCCACCTGTCTATCTGCCTGCCTGCCTGTCTTCCTACCTGCCTATCTGCCTGCCTGCCTACCTACCTACATACCTATCTGCCTACCTACCTACCCACTTGCCTTCCTGCCTACCTACCTACATACCTATCTGCCTACCTACCTACCTACCCACTTGCCTTCCTGCCTACCTACCTACATACCTATCTGCCTATCTACCTACCTACCCACTTGCCTTCCTGCCTACCTACCTGCCTTGTCTGCTCTTAGCACAAGAGCCAGTATAATTGTGTTGAATCAGATCAGGCCTCTCCTCCAAACCCTTCAGTGGGTTCCTATCTCACTCAAAGTAAAAGCTGAAGTCCTTATAATGCCTCCAAGGCTCCTGTGGCTCTCTCTCCTTCACTTCCTGCTTTCCCACCCTTCAGCTCCGAGCCACCCTGGCCTCGTTGGCCTTGAGTACCCCATACCTGCTCCCATGTCAGGGCCTTGGCACTTGCTATTTCCTTAGCCTGTAATGCTGTTTCCTCAGAGACTTTCCTGACTTTCTCTCTCACTTCTTTCAAGTCTTTACTCAAATAAAATATTTGGTAAATATAAATCAGGTAAATATAAATTTGGTAAATATAAATAAATTTGGTAAATATAAATATAAATCAGACCTTTATACAAGGTCTCGCTCTGTCACCCAGGCTGAAGTACTGTGCGATCACGGCTCCCTGCAGCCTCAAACTCCTGGACTCAAGAGATCCTCCCACCTCAGCCTCCTGAGGAACTGGAACTACAGGTCCACACCTCCCAAAGTGTGGGGATTACAGGTGTAATTGATAAATATTTGATAACTTACTTAGGTAAAGTAGCCAGAGAAGACCTCGCCAAAGTGATACTAGGTGACAGTATAACACCTTAGTGATATCACATTAGTGAGGCCTACTTTATTTAAAATTGTAGCTGCTCCTCCTCACCCCACATCACTTCCCCTCTACATTTTTCTCCTTTGCATTGACCACTACCTAACATACTCTGTGTTTCACTTATGTATATTGTTTATTTTCTTTCTCTGCTATTAGAATGTAAGCTCCATGAGGGTAGGGATTGATGTCTGTCCTCAATACCATACCCTCAGTGTCTAGAATTGTGCCTAGTGCAGAGGAGCCACTTCACAGAGCAGGAGCACCGTTGTCTTGGACAAACACCACTTTACGTTCCCGCTCCCTTTCAAACCTCATGCGTCTTAAGGAAATCACTTCTCTTCTAATGACAAGCAGCCAGAAAGAGCAGACAGTAAGCACAGATAAGACAGCTCAGGCACAGAAGGAGGGAGAAAGTCTCGGGTAACCACCCAACTTCACACTCATACAATGAGCCCCAGTAAAACAGTGGGCCCTAATAAGCACATTCCTTTCCCTCTAGGTGCACTAAGATAAGGAAGCTAAAAGCAGACTCAGGGAGTCGGGGGATGCCTGCAGCTGCAGGAAGATGTATGGGAACAGACACACAACTCTCCCTCCCAGGTAAGCAAGACAAAGAGACACAGAAACATTCCGAGCCTGTGATAAGCTCTCCCGCCCTGAACTCTTAAATACTCATAGTCTGTAAGAGAAAAGGCTCCTGACCTAAGTTGGCCAGAAGCCCCTCTTAGGTTTATACTCCAAAATAAGCCCATGTTTGACTGTTAAGCCACTTTTCATGTTTCTTTCTTCTTTCTTCAACTCTTACACCACTCAGATATGTTTTGAAAGAACAAATCCAGGAACACCACTTTGCTGCCTCAGTTTCCTGACTTCAAAGGCCCTGAGAGGCTGCCATAAGTGGGGTGACATAGCTAGTGGCAGAAGTGTGCCTGAAACCGAGACAGGTCAGTGAGGCCAGTTGAGAGATTCTAGCCCCAGTGACTGCTGATGCTGAGTTTAATGTATATTTAAGGCAGATTACATTCAGGGGGGTTAGTATGCTTGCGGACTTCTATGTGAGGTAGTTTTTTTTTTGTTTTTTCTTTTTAGACAGCATCTCACTCTATCGCCCGGGTTGCAGTGCTGGAGTACAGTGGCACAATCATAGCTCACTGTAACCTTGAAACTCCTCGGCTCAAGCCACCCTCTCACAGCAGCCTCCTGAGTAGCTAGGGCTAGAGGTACATACTGGCACACCCAGCTAATTTTTAAAAATTTCTTAGAGACAGGATCTTACTATGTTGCCCAGGGTGGACTTGAACTCCTGACCTCAAGCAATGTTCCTGCCTCAGCCTCCCAAAGTACTGGGATTATATGTGTGAGCCACTGCACCTGGCCCCAGTGAAGTAGTACTTTTTATTATACCCACATATAAGACTAATTTGGAACATTGGCAAACAGTATCTCCCTGCTAATAGTTGTACAGACTTTGATCATAGTACCTCTAGTACCTCACCCATTATCTTCCTAGAATGGAAAGGCTCAAATCAGGTGTATTAGGCCATTCTTTCATTGCTATAAAGAAATACCTGAGACTGGGTAATTTATTTTTATTTTTTTGAGATGGAGTCTTGCTCTGTCACCCAGGCTGGAGTGCAGTGGTGTGATCTTGGCTCACTGCAACCTCCACCTCCCGGGTTCAAGCGAGTCTCCTGCCTCAGCCTCCCAAGTAGCTGGGACTACAGGCATACACCACCACGCCTGTCTAATTTTTGTATTTTTAGTAGATACAGGGTTTTACCATGTTGGCCATGCTGGTCTCGAATGCCTGACCTCAAGTGATCCACCCGCCTTGGCCTCCCAAAGTGCTAGGATTACAGGCGTGAGCCACCGTGCTCAGTGAGACTGTGTAGTTTATAACGAAAAGAGGTTTAATTGGCTCATGATTCTGCAGGCTGCACAAGCATGGGCCAACATTGCTCAGCTTCTGGGGAGGCCTCAGGGAGCTTTTACTCATGGCAGAAGGTGAAGCAGGAGCAGGCTTATCACATGACAAAAGCAAGAGGAAGTGAGAGAGAGTGGTGGGGAGGTGCCACATACTTTTACATGACTACATCTTGCAAGAATTCACTCACTGTTTTGAGGACAGCACCAAGAGGATGGTGCTCAACCATTCATGAGAACTCCACCCCCATGATCCAGTCACCTCCCATCAGGCCCCACCTCCAACACTGAGGATTCCTTTTATTTATTTATTTATTTATTTATTTATTTTCTTTTTTTGAGACAGGTCTTGCTCTGCACCCAGGCTGGAATGCAGTGGCGCGATCTCAGCTCACTGCAACCTCCGCCTCCTGGGTTCAAGCGGTTCTCCTGCCTCAGCCTCCGGTGTAGCTGGGATTAAGGCACGTGCACCACACCTGGCTAATTTTTGTATTGTTAGTAAAGATGGGGTTTCACCATATTGGCCAGGCTGGTCTCGAACTCCTGACCTCAAGTGATCTGCTTGCCTTGGCCTCCCAAAGTGCTGGGATTATAGGAATGAGCCACCGTGCCTGGCCTAAGGATTACATTTTGACATGAGATTTGAAACAAATATCCAAACTGTATCATCAGGTGTAAAGAGAAGCAACCTTACGTTTGTCTTTAGTTCTCTCTTTTTTATTTTTTGTCACCCAGGCTGGGGTCTTGAACTCCTGACCTCAGGCAATCCACCCACCTCGGCATCCCAAAGTGCAGGGATTACAAGCGTGAGCCACTGCACCCAGTCTCATTTGTCCTTTAACTTCCATGGCCAGCTAAAAACTTTATCTGCATTTTAATTAAGTTAAAAATTAATCAGAAAAAAGAAATTAATCAGAAAATTAATCAGAAAAAAAGAAACTGTAGCATAGCCCTTTCTATGCTACAGCTCAAGGCAGCTGTTCTAGGTTGATGGACAGCTCTCTTCCATGCAGTGATTCAGGGAACTAGGGTGTCTATATTTTATACGTCTGACATCCCCTTGGCTTCATCCCACTGGTAGAAGAAGAAACAGCATGGAAGAGGAAATTTGCATAGAATCCCAGCCTAGGAATGGATCACATTTCTGTTCATGTTCTATTTGAGAGGATTTGATCATATAGCTGTGCCTGTCGCAAAGGAGGCTGGGAAATGTAGTGTAGCACTCTGCCTGGCTACAACCCTATTACTGTGTAAAGAGAGAGAAGATTTTGTATTTTTGTTGTTTGGCTTTTGTTTTGAGACAGGGTCTTGCTCTGTTGCCTAGGTTGGAGTGCAGTGGTGCAAACATGGCTCACTGCAGCCTCGACCTCCCATGTAGCTGGGATCACAGGAACACATCACCATGCCTGGCTAATTTTTGGATTTTTTGTAGAGATGGGGGTCTCACTTTGTTGCCCAGGCTGGTCTTGAACTCCTGGGCTCAAGTGATCGTCCCACCTTGGGCTCCCAAAGTGCTGGGATTACAGGCGTGAGCCATCACACGCAGCCAGAGAGAGCAGATTTGGGTGAATAGCTAGAGGCCCTCGGATGCGAACAGACCAGCATGCTTGAGAAACTAAGGTTGGTGGGGCTGGCACACACCAGCGGAGTTAGGAGATGAGTCAGGGAGGGAGGCTGGATCAGATCAGCCTTGGAAGCCAGAGAAAAGAGTATGGACTGTATTCTAAATGCTATGACAGTGGGTGGAGGCTGCAGTCAGCTGAGAACACGCCACTGCGCTCCAGCCTGGGTGACAGAGCAAGACTCTGTCTCAAAAAACAACAGGCTGGGCGCGGTGACTCACACCTGTAATCCCAGCACTTTAGGAGGCCGAGGCAGGTGGATCATGAGGTCAAGAGCTCGAGACCAGCCTGGCCAAGATGGTGAAACCCCATCTCTACTAAAAATACAAAAAATTAGCTGGGCATGGTGGCAGGTGCCTGTAATCCCAACTACTCGGGAGGCTGAGGCAGGAGAATCGCTTGAACCCGGGGGGGGTGGTGGCGGAGGTTGCAGTGAGCCGAGATCGAGCCACTGCACTCCAGCCTGGGCGACAGAGTAAAACTCCATCTCAAAAAACAACAACAACAAAAAATAAGAATAGAATCATTTTTCCTGGGTCACTGATTTGGAAATTAAGGCAAAGTGACTTGCCTGAGGCCCTAGCATGAGTCAGTTGAGGCTTTTGATTCTTGTTGCCTTTTGACTCAGAGTCCCATGCGCTTCTCATGAGATCAGAAAAGTCTTGTGCAATAAATGAATGAGCTTCAATTTCCAGCTTAAGTGACCCCCAATAACAAGATAAATAAGTATCTTGTGTTTTTCAGAGTCACCCTTTTTTTTTTTTGTTTTGCTTTTTGGGGTTTTTTAAGAGATGAAGTCTCGCTCTGTCACCCAGGCTGGAGTGCAGCCACATGAGCTCAAGAGATCCTCCCTCTTCAGCCTCCGAAGCAGCTGAGGCTACAGACATGCACCACCATGCCCGGCTCGCCCTGTGTTTGACACGCAGAATGGATTCCATATTTGAACTCTGGACAAGGAGCAATTAGCTGCACATCAATGCACATTTGGCCTCTCCCTCTTTCCTGTAAGAAGTGTTGTTAGATAACAATGTCTGTTGTACCAGCTCACATACCTATGCAAACCTTAGGAATTTGGTAGACAGTGAGACCTTACATTCCTCTGAATGTTGTAAAATGCTGAATGTGACCATCTCTCAATACATGCAGATAAAAACAATATGGCAGAAATGCCACCACCTTCTTATGTCACAGACCAAGTGGACACCCCAGGCATACAGCCAAGGAATAAAAATACCCACTGAGTGTACCATGTGCCCAAGCCATGATCAGCCATTCCTAGGGAGGAGGTGCCCAGCAGAACGCAGTGCTCAGCAGAAGATGGCCTGCTATTCAACAGCAGAGAAGAATCCCAAAGCTTGTTGGGTCAGTTTTGGGTGACTGCATTTTCATGAACCAGAGCTGCATCCAGCAGGTTGGGGCCTGTATGCACCCTAGCCAGGATGGAGTGGGAAGGAAGTGCGCAATTCTGACTCCACAAACACCTTTGGTAAGTAGGAGGCTATTTCTACTCATAGATACCTGGCTATTTATTTCCTCATTCAAAGTAATGTGTCCTCTGTCCTCAACCTTTTCTCTACCTATCCAGTGACTGGAGTCTCAACCCTCATCTGTTCTTATTCTGCTCTCTGAATATGAGAGGTAGATAACAACTCCAAAGAGGCTGTTATCTCTTGCTTTCCTGAACTCAGTACAAATAAGAAAACGCCCTGGGCTGGACATGATGGCTCATGCCCGTAATCCCAGCCCTTTGGGAGGCTGAGGTAAGAGGATGGCCTGCGCTCAGGAGTTCAAGACCAGCCTGGGTAACAGAGCGAGGTCCTGTCTCTACAAAAAATAAAATTCGCTGGGCGTATTTTATTCTGTACTCTCAGCTACTGGGGAGGCTGACGTGGGAGGATCCCCCAGGGAGTTCAAGCTACAGTGAGCTATGATCACACCCACCACTGCACTCCAGCCTGGGTGACAGAGTGAGACCCTGTCTTTAAAAAATAATTTAAGGCCAAGGCGGGCAGATCACCTGAGGTCAGGAGTTCAAGACCAGCCTGGCCAACATGGCGAAACCCCGTCTCTACTAAAAATACAAAAAAATTAGCTGGGCGTGGTGGCAGGCGCCCGTAATCCCAGCTACTGGGGAGGCTGAGACAGGAGAATCACTTGAACCTGGGAGGAGGAAGTTGCAGTGAGCTGAAATTGTGCCACCGCACTCCGGCCTGGGTGACAGAGCGAGACTCCGCCTCAAAAAAAAAAAAAAAAATTAGCTGGGTGTGGTGGCACATGCACCTGTAGTCCCAGCTACTCGGGAGGCTGAGGCAGGAGAATTGCTTAAAGCTGGGAAGCGGAAGTTGCAGTGAGCAGAGATCGCACCATCGCATTCCAGCCTGGGGAACAGAGCAAGGCTCTGTCTCAAAAAAAAAAAAAAAAACAAAGTACCACTATTTTGGGTCTCTCCTTGGGAAACTAAGGGGCTGGGGAGCGACCTTTGGAGGCTTGTGGGGTCCCTCTGAGATAAGCAATGAATCAGTATTTCAGATGCTAAGGGGACTTCAGGGATGGGGTGGCCTGAGCAGAGAAGAGGGAAGACCAGGGAACCAGAGTTGAGAACTGGGGTGTCTGAGAATAAAAAGGAGGGACTAATCTATGTGTCAGGATATATTTATTTGGGAACTTAAGGAGGGAAGAGAGCCAGGTAGGAGACTGACACCTCGAAGTGCAGGGGCTTTATGAGATGGTGGATTTGAGGAGGGTGTGTGGGAAGAGAGTTGTTACTGTGGGTTTCAGGGGCTGAGGGAGCTGAGGCCCTTGGGATACGTGGGGCTGAAGAAGAGGGATAAGGATAAGGAGTGGGAATGGGGCGTTGGGGCTGAAGGTGAGGAGGGTGTGTTTTGGGGGTGGGGAGGAGCACCAGGGACCTCAAATGTAGGACTGGGCCTTGAGGGTGAGGCACTGAGGAGGGGAGGCTGGGGAGGGCCAGGGGGGCCAGGGAGGGTCTAGGGCTGGGGGCTGGAGTCTAGGCTGACCCGGTGGGGGTGCTGGGTCCTCCAGGCTGCCAAAGCCAGGGGGCCTGGGTCTGCACATTGAGGGGATGGCTGGGCTAAGGAAGGGGAGGAAGATAAGTGGGGCTTGCGGGCTGAGAGGGTCTTGGGGTCCCTGGCCAGAGTTAGTGGGATGCACTGGGGTCTCTAAGGAGGGGTCTGTGGACTAAAGAGGGCCGGCGGGAGGGGGCCCAGGGTCTGTGGGTGTCTCGAGTCTCTGAGGAGGGCCGGGGTCTCAGGGTCTGTGGGGGTCTCTGGCCTGTGGGGTCGGAGTCTCCAGAGTCCTTGGGGCCTGTGGGAGTCTCTGGGGTTTTGTGGGGGGATCCTGTGGGCTGAGGAGGGCTGTGGGGAGGTTCTCGGGGTCTCTGGGGAGGGCCAGTGCCTCGGGGTCTTTGGGGGTCTCTGAGGAGGGCTGGGGGCCCAGGGTCTGTGGGGGTCCCCAGCAGGTGGGGTTGGGGTCTCCGGAGTCCCTGGAGTCTGAGGGTGTCTCTGAGGTCCCAGGGGGGAGTCTATGGCCTGAGGGCTGAGGGGGAGGGTCTCCAGGGTCTCTGAGGAGGGCCGGTGTCCCGGGCAGGCGGGGTCGGGGTCTCCGGAGTCCCTGGGGTCTGAGGGTGTCTCTGGGGTCCCTGAGGGAATCTGTGGGCTGACGAGGCCTGGGGGAGGGTCTCCGAGGAGGGCCGGGGTCCCAGGGTCTGTGGGGGTCTCTGGCAGGCGGGGTCGGGGTGTCCGGAGTCCCTGGGGTCTGAGGGTGTCTCTGGGGTCCCTGAAGGAATCTGTGGGCTGAGGAGGGTCTCCGAGGAGCCCCGAGGTCCCCGGCAGGCGGGGTCGAGGTCTCTGGCGTCCCTGGGGTCTGAGGGTGTCTCTGGGGTGCCGGGGAGAGTCTGTGGCTTGAGGAGGGCTGGGGGCGGGTCTCGGGGTCTCTGGGGAGGGCCGCGGCCAAGGGTCTGTGCGGGTCTCCGGGTCCCCGGAGTCCCCAGGCGCAGGCGGGCCCTGGCGCCGCCCCGCCTGACATCAGTTCCTGCCGCCGCCGCCGCCGCGGCGCACAGCCCGCGGCCTCCTTCCCCGCCGGCCGCGCTACGGAGCCGCCGGGCCGCGGTGGAGCGAGGGCCAAGGCGAGGCGAGGGCCGGGCGGCGGGCGCCGGGCCCCGCGGCCGGCACGACGGAGCCCCCGTACGGCCGGCGGCAGCGGTTGGCGGCGGCCCCCGGCCCCCGGCGCGGGAAGCGGCGGCGGGGCGGCGGCGGCGGCGGTGGCGGTGGCGGCGACGGTGGCAGCGCCATGGAGCCGGGGGAGGTGAAGGACCGGATCCTGGAGAACATCTCGCTGTCGGTGAAGAAGGTGAGCGCGGCCTCCCTCCCGGCCGGGGCCCCTTCCTCGCCGCGCCCCCGACGCCCTCCGGCGGCGCTCGCCCGGGCCGGCGACCCTGCTGCCGCAGGGACTCGGGCCCCCCGCCCTTCCCCTCCGCGACCCGGGGGGCGACGAGCGGCCGGGAGCCCCGGGCCGGTAGAGGGGAAGCGGCGCCGCTCACGTGAGCGCCGCGGCCTCGGAGCTATTTTTAAAGAACAAAGTTGAGGTCAGCATCCTCGGAGCTTCCCCAAACCTGGCCCGGGGCCCTGCCCTCCCGGAGAGGGGTCAGCGACCCTCCGGTCCGCCACTGGGGCAGCGGCGCCCCCGGGAGCTCCTGAAGGAACCCCATGCAGCCTCCTGCGGAATCCGCTGCATCCCCGGGTCCCCCCGCCAGGCTGGCGTCGCCCAGGGTCTGGCAGTCAGGGTGGAGGCCAGTGATAAGCAACTTCACTTTCCCATGGCCTGGGTCCCGGCGACATTGCCTCTGCTCCTGGGAAGTCCCCTGAATAATCTTGCTCAAGGATGGTAGCTTCGAAGAGGTTCACTAGGGGCTTTGATTATAAGAACCTGAAGTACATGGGGATTGCATTTTGGATGCTGATCCGGGGAACCGGGTGACACCACAGACACCTTGCTGTGGGGCTTGCCGCAGTAAACATCACTGTCCCAATTCCAGGTAGAAATGAGTACATACCTGTCAAGGGCATGTATTTGTGATGAAGTTGGCATATCCGCAAAAGGGTCCGTGCTGGAAGGTAGAATCCATATTCTGACGTTTTTGGGCTGGATATAAAAATAAAATAATAATAATAAATTTAAAAGAATCCATATTCACTGAAAACCTAAATGGCCAAATCAGAATGGATTTTTCTCTCTCTCTCTCTCTGTGTGTGTGTTTGTGTAATTTGAATTCCTGGCTCACCAGATAGTCTCAGAAACTGAAAAAAAAAAAAGAAAGAAAGAAAGAAAAAAGAGAAAGAAAATGGCTTGGGTGAGGGACTCAGCAGCTTATTTTACTTGAAGAAGCAAAATGAATAGAATTAATTGGATCAACCATCATATTTAAATAATTGTCTGTTTTCCCACTGAGATTCCTCAAAAGCAACACAGGCAAGCTATTTTACCTTTCATAAAGATCAATGTGACTTAAAAAGAAAATAGATTCTCGAATTGCCCTTACTGAAAACATTCCTCTAAAAGCACAGCTAAAGTAACATTGCAGAGATCCAACGAGTTTTACGTAGTTTTACTGAGCTTTGCTAATGTAATGGGGTATGGTTTTTGCTTACTCAAGGAGGGCAGGATGAGCAAATACTTTGTTGAGAAGCAGTACATCTTTCCTAACGGAAGAGAAAGGAACACAGGTGACCTTTCTAATCTAATCCGGACTGATTGTGGCTTTAGGTAGGCCCGGCATTTGTCTTTGGATTTCAAACAAATGAATGGAGAAAGTCCGTGATGGAGAGGCAGTAGACATGGGGCACGCTGTCACATGTATAAGCATGAGTCTTTTGAAGGCAGAGATTCACTTTGTAAGTCAGGCTGTCACTTATGAGTTAGGTGTGTTTGTTGAGGTGCATATAATTGTAGGTGTTTGGACAAGGACACTTATTGAGCTGGAATGCACCGCAGAAAATGTCACACTAGAAACTGCAAACCCATCCCTGGGTGTATCACAACCAAAGCCATGGCCAGCATCATCGTTAGGAGCATGGATTCTGGAGTCCAGCTGCCTGATTGAATCCCCGCCCTGCCAAATTAATAACCCTGTAACCTTGGTCAGGCTTATTAACCTCTCCATGCCCAGTTTCTTCATCTGTAAAGCAGGGATAAAATTAGGGTTGTTGTGGAGTGTTTTTGTTGTTGTTATTGTTGTTGTTGTTTGTTTTTGAGACAGAGTCTTGCTCTGTTGCCTGGGCTGGAGGGCAGTGGCGTGATCTCGGCTCACTACAACCTCCACCTCCCAGGTTCAAGCAATTCTCCTGCCTCGGCCTCTCGAGTAGCTGGGATTACAGGTGTGCGCCACCACACCCGGCTAATTTTTGTTTTTTGTTTTTTGTTTTTTGTTTTTTGAGACGGAGTCTCGCTCTGTCGCCCAGGCTAGAATGCAGTGGCCCGATCTCCGCTCACTGCAAGCTCCGCCTCATGGGTTCACACCATTCTCCTGCCTCAGCCTCCCAAGTAGCTGGGACTACAAGCGCCGGCCACCACGCCCGGCTAATTTTTTTGTATTTTTAGTAGAGACGGGGTTTCACCATGTTAACCAGGATGGTCTCGATCTCCTCACCTTGTGATCTGCCCGCTTCGGCCTCCCAAAGTGCTGGGATTACAGGCGTGAGCCACGGCGCCCAGCGTCTAATTTTTGTATTTTTAGTGGAGATGGGGTTTCCCCATGTTGGCCAGGCTGGTCTTGAACTCCTGACCTCAAGTGATCTGCCTGCCTTGGCCTCCCAAAGTGCTAGGATTACAGGTGTGAGCCACCGTGCCCGACTAATTTTTGTATTTTTTGTAGAGATGGGATTTCGCCATATTGGTCAGGCTGTGTTGTGAAGTTTTTGTTTGTTTTTTGTTTTTTGTTTTTTTTTTTGAGATGGAGTCTTGCTCTGTCACCCAGGCTGGAGTGCAGTGGCGTGATCTCAGCTCACTGCAAGCTCCGTCTCTCAGGTTCACGCCATTCTCCTGCCTCAGCCTCCCGAGTAGCTGGGACTACATGTTACAGGCGCCCGCCACTATGCCCGGCTAATTTTTTTGTATTTTTAGTAGAGACAGGGTTTCACCGTGTTAGCCAGGATGGTCTCGATCTCCTGACCTCATGATCCGCTCACCTCGGCCTCCCAAAGTGCTGGGATTACAGGCATGGTGAAGTTTTAATAAACATGTAGAGTGTTTAGCATGGATCCTGGCCCAGTCTTAACTGGTAGCTTTTTTCTTTGTGCAAGAGCCCATTCCTCAATTTTACAAGGCTTGAAGATGGCTCAACTGCCTCACCACCTAAAGGTTGTTCTGCAACACCATTTGTTCTTGGTAGCCACTTCCTTTGTGTGTTTGTTTGAGACAACTGCGATGTGATTCTTGCATCATAAATTACATTTGGTTTTCTGAATCAGAGTGTCTGCTTTACTAGGAACCTGTTAGTTTGGCTACAGCAGTAGACATTGAGGACAGCAGTCTTGGGGTCAGATTTGTCCTTGAATGCCAGTCTCACCTAAATGTGTTATATAGCACCTTGAGAGTTGCTTTGCCTTTTTTCTTGCATCCTACCACCAGTAAATGGTCTTACTGGTCATTTTATAAGGATTTTACATGAAGAAAATGAGATGCGCATTTCTGCAAGGAAAGATCCATTGTGTATTTCTGTATTTGCAATGAGTACTTTAGAACTTTTTATGAAAATGAAGCATGCCTACAGAAAAGTGCACAGGTCCTGAGCGGACAGCTTAATGAGTTCTCACAAAGTGAATACACCTGCATATCCAGCACCCTGACCAAGAAACAGAACATGACCATTATCCCAGAGGGCCCCCTCGTTCCCCCTCCCAGAAACTACACCCTCAAAGCAACCACTATCCCCAAGGAGTATTGTTGAGTTCAACTATTTTCACACTTAGATTTTGTGATGGTGAATACCCATTATAACACCAGACAGGTGAAACAGCTGTTAATCCATCTGAATCCAAGGCAACCTGTGTTCTGATATGGACACAGAATTCCTGAGGGTGAGAGAGAACTGGAGAGTTTAATAATTAACATGATTAAATGAAAATGATAACAATAGGCCAGGCATGGTGGCTCACGCCTGTAATCCCAGCACTTTGGGAGGCCAAGGTGGTGGATAACTTGAGGCCAGAAGTTCAAGACCAGCCTTGCCAACATGGTGAAACCCCATCTCTACCAAAAATACAGAAATTAGCTGAGTGTGGTGGCACGTGCCTGTAGTCCCAGCTACTTGGGAGGCTGAGGCAGGGAAGCACTTGACCCGGGAGGTGGAGGTTGCAGTGAACTGAGATCGCGCCATTGCACTCCAGCGTGGGTGACAGAGGGAGACTCTGTCTCAAAAAAAAAAAAAAAAAGGAAATGATAACAATAGCAAAGTCAATTCATATTCAATTCTAGAAAGGGAGCTAGTAGCAGAAACATCCCAGATGCTGCCAGTAAAGCCTGTGGTTGCTGATTTGTTAAAGAGAAATGTCCACGTCAACGACAGCTTTGGCATTTTTGAATCAGCATGTGGTTCTACTAAATAACATCTTCTCCAGGGGAGGGAAGGCAGGCAGTGATTTTCCCAAGTTCTGTTTTTGAGGAGCAGGTGTGTCTGCTGCATATGCCTGCAGAATGAGCAAAGACTATATGCCATAAGAAGCAACCTCCTGGCCAGGCACGGTGGCTCATGCCTGTAACCCCAACACTTTGGGAGGCCGAGGCGGGCAGATCACCTGAGGTCAGGAGATCGAGACCGGCCTGACCAACATCGAGAAACTCCATCTCTATTAAAAATACAAAATTAGCTAGGTGTGGTGGTGCATACTTGTAATCCCAGCTACTCGGGAGGCTGAGGCAGGAGAATCGCTTAAACTCGGGAGGCGGAGGTTGTGGTGAGTTGTGGCACCATTGCACTCCAGCCTGGGCAAAAACAGCGAAACTCCGTCTCAAAAAAAAGAAAAAAAGAAAAAAAGAAATACTGGTAGAGTTCAGAGAAAGAGAAGAAGCAAGCATTCAAGACAGAAGAAACAGCCTAGGCATCCCCAAGGAAGTGGGGCCTTCCAGATGGTCTTCCGAGGACAGGCGTGACCTGTCTTAAGAGGGACCTGTCTTAAGATTGCCAAGGGTTCTGCAGGATGCGGCTGGAAGGTGCTTTCTGTGGAAGCCATGTAGCCTAGTGGACACAAACGCAGGCTTCAGCGGCATGCAGACTTGGGCCTGGGTTTGTAACTGACCATCTCGATCCTGGCAGATGACTGGACCACTGTTCGCATCAGCAGTGAGAACCTACTACTAATGCTATAATGATAATTCAATTATATGAGAGAACACACTTAACAGCTCTTAGCACAATACCTTGCTTACAGTCAGGCCTAAATAAAAGCCACCATTACTACTTGCAAGCGTCTCTGTGGACTCTGCAGATCACCCTTGTGCAGTCTTCAGTGAGTGGTGGTGTTTTTTGTGCTTTTGTTTTTGAGACGGAATTTCGCTCTTGTTGCCCAGGCTGGAGTGCAGTGGCGCGATCTCAGCTCACTGCAACCTCCGCCTCCCAAGTTCAAGTGATTCTCGAGCCTCAGCCTCCCAAGTAGCTGGGATTACAGGCATGAGCCACTACGCCCGGCTAATTTTGTATTTTTAGTAGAGACAGGGTTTCGCCTTGTTGGCCAGGCTGGCCTCAAACTCCCTACCTCAGGTGATCTGCCCACTTCGGCCTCCCAAAGTGCTGGGATTACAGGTGTGAGCCACCGCGCCCAGCCGAGGTTTTTGTTTTTTTTTTGTTTTTGTTTTTTTTTTTTTTGAGACAGTCTTGCTCTGTCACCCAGACTGGAGTGCAGTGGCATGATCTTGGCTCACTGCAACCCCCTCTTCCTGGGTTCAAGCAATTCTCGTGCCTCAACCTCCAAGTAGCTGGGATTACGGGCACAGACCACCACGCCCTGCTAATTTTTGTATTTTTAGTAGAGACAGGGTTTCACCATGTTGGCCAGGCTGGCCTCAAACTCCTGGTTTCCAGTAATACACCCACCTTGGCCTCCCAAAGTACAGTCGTGAGCCACTGCCTCCGGCTTCAGTGAGAGTCTTATACTACACTGCTGTTTCTTCAAGCTCCAACTTTTTCTTAAAAGGCCACATGGTAAATATTTTCAGGCCGTATAGTCTTTGTTGAAACTGCTCAGTTCTGCTCAAAAGCAACCAAATGTGTATGAGTGTGGCTTTGTTCCAATAAAACTTTATTTACAAAAATAGGTATCAGGCTGGTTTTAGCCCACAGGCAGTAGTTCACATATGACGCATGTGTTCATATGAAAAAGTCCTTGCCAAGGTAGGCCAGGGATTACTTCCAGAGAAGTTGGTGCACCAGTCCTATAGTTAACCAAATCTCTATTGTAGCTGTGTTTTTGCACATTAGGCTTGTGGAGTGAACATGGACACTTGTAAATCCCATCATGTGTCCCTGTATTCAGTTATTCAAAACTATTTAGTGAGCACCTTCCCTAGAACCTCACCATCATAGGCCCTAGGAAGGTTCTTATGAACAGGCAGATGAGTATCTGCCCTCATGGAGCTGACATTCTAGAAGAAAAAGAAGGTGATAAATTCGTAGACAAATACAGAGATGATTTCAGATCATGGTAAGCATTATGAAGGCATTAAAGCAATGTGATAAAGAATTGGCAGGGAGGTTTGCTTTGGAGACGATCAGGGAAGATTCCCTAAGGCAATGACATTGCATCCTGCAAGGGACACTGAGTAGGATAAGAGAATGAAAAATGATTCTTTTTGTGTGTGTGTTTGTTTGAGACAGGGTTTCACTCTGTGGCCCAGGCTGGAGTACAGTGGCACCATCATGGCTCACTGTAGCCTTCAACTCCTGGGATCAAGCGATTCTCCCGCCTCAGCCACCTGAGTAGCTGGGACTACAAACGTATGTCACCACGTCCAGCTAATTTTTAATTTTTTAGTGTGGAGACAAGGTCTCACTATGTTGCCCAGGTTGGTCTCGAACTCCTGAGCTCAGGTGATCCTCCCACCTCGGCCTGCATAAGTGCTAAGATTACAGGCATGAGCCACTGCACTTGGCCGTAAAATTATTCTAAGAAAATAGTTGTTTTTAAAAACACACAAATAGCTCAGAAGTACATAAAATGAAAAGTAATTGCCCCTGTTCTCCTACCCTTTAAAAGGGATAAATGAATTGTAATAGGGTAACCATCGCTCTGTTCCTGGGTCCTGACAACCTTCTCTCGCCTCAGTCTCTCACCCACTTCGGTTTGGGCAGACAGTGCCCCACCGGCGTCGGCTCTGAGTGAAGTTCTATTTCTGGCCAGGCACACTGCCTTGAGCAGGAGTCTCCCAGTCCCCAGTCGGGATCGGGATTTACTGGCGCTGGTGAATGAGCCACAGCTGTTGTTCAGCCCAGCCTGTCTGTGCAGTTGAAAAGGCTGCCTTGCATGGTGAACTTTTTATCATTTTTCTACTCCTGAGATAGGTTAGATCTGCAAGTACAAAAAAATTAGCTGGGGGCGGGGAGGCGAGGCGGTGGGCATAGTGGCTCACAACTATAATCCCAGCACTTTGGGGGGCTGAGGTGGGAGGATCACTTGAGTCCAGGAATTCCAGACCAGCCTGTGCAACATAATGAGACCCTGTGTCTACAAAAATAAAAATAAAAAATTAGGTGGACATGGTGGCACATGCCTAAAGTCCCAGCTACTCAGGAGGCTGAGGCAGGAGGGTCACTTGAGCCCAGAAGTTCGAGGCTGCAGTGAGCCAGGATCATGCCATTACACTCCAGCCTGGGTGACAGAGTGAGACCCTGTCTCGGCGGGGGAAAAAAAAAATTAGCTGGGGTAGCTCATTCCTGGAGAGGGACTGGTAGGTAGGTAGATGTAAAAATTGTATTGACTATTTGGTTTAGATCAATAGTTTTGTTCTCTGTGGCTTTACAGAAAAACTCATAAGAGTTTTAAATGTTCTCAAAATCCCTAAGGACCTGAGTCACCAGGACAAAGATTTACATAAAATAGTATCTACACACGTTACAAACTGAAGTGTTAAGGGTCAGTGTGCCTTCTGCCTGCTCCTCTTCCTCCTTTTCCTAAATTCTCAGTAGCTATTTCCCTTCTTTCCTCTCTCCCAGAGTAAAGGCTGTCTGGTGAGGGCGGGGAGGGACCTGAAGGTCCCTAACCCGGAAACCATGTCGTGCACAGAGGGATCCTGACCCCATGAGTAACTCCACCCAGGCTCAGGAGTAGATACTAGTGGGGAAGTGATAACTGCTTTTTCTGAGCCCTGCCCGTTCACTTTTTTCGTTTTTGGTTTTTTTGTAGAGACTGGGTCTCCCTGTGTTGCTAAGGCTGGTCTTGAACTCCTGGCCTCAAGCCTTCCTCTCACTCCAGCCTCCCAAAGTGTGGGGTTACAGGTGCAAGCCACTGTGTCCATGCCCCATTCACTTTTTCTTTTTTTAATGGAGTTTTGCTCTTGTTACTCAGGCTGGAGCACGGTGGCACGATCTCGGCTCACTGCAACCTCCTTCTCCCTGGTTCAAGTGATTCTCCTGCCTCAGCCTCCCAAGTAGCTGGGATTATAGGCATGCACCACCATGCCCAGATAATTTTGTATTTTTAGTGGAGATGGGGTTTCACCATGTTGGTCAGGCTGGTCTTGAACTCCTGACCTCAAGTGATCCACCTGCCTTGGCCTGCCAAAGTGCTGGGATTATAAGCGTGAGCCACTGCACCTAGCCACACTTTTTTTTTTTTTTTTGAGACAAAGTCTCTCTCCGTTGCTCAGGCTGTAGGGCAGTGGCGCGATCTCGGCTCACTGCAACCTCCACCTCCTGGGTTCAAGAGATTCTCCTGCCTCAGCCTCCTGAGTAGCTAGGATTACAGGTGCCCACCACCACACCTGGCTAATTTGTGTATTTTTAGTAGAGATGGGGTTTCACCATATTGGTCAGGCTGGTTTTGAACTCCTGGTCTCAAGTGATCCGCCCGCCTTGGCCTCCCAAAGTGCTGGGATTACAGGCATGAGCCATCTCACCCGGACCCATGCCCGTTCACTTTTAAGATACGGTTCTCCTTTTACGAAATGCTTCTCTGACGTCAGGTTTCTGTTGGAAACCTTGTGACACTGTGTGGTCCTTTCCATCCCATCACAGAACAACCTGGGCTCGCTCTCTCCATGGTTTGGCCATGGCTTAGGCCTATCCAGATTGAAAGGCCCTGTGTGATGATTTGAGGCCAGGCAGAAACTCACTGGGGTTTAACAGAAACAGGTCACCATCTGGCAGCAACAGGCTGTTCAGACGGGGCTGACTGTCTGTGGTCATTCTGCCATTATGGCTAACACTCCGGAGCTTCAGATGGAGCAGTGGTCTCCCTCAGAACTCATCCAGCTGGATCCCAGTGTGAAAAGAAATTCCCAGCAAAACTAAAATTCTGCTGCCAGCTGACACAAATGTTAGGTCTGGAAACATTGAGTAAGAGGCAGAGTGGTCCACACAAGCCTTAATGTGGAAAGGCAAGAGCTGGTGTTCAGTTCGTGACAGTTGTGGGGAGAAGAAGGTTGGCATTTGCAGGGATTGTGGGGCTCCTGGCTGGGTCATTCCTACCTCAGGAGTCTCCAGCGCCCATCTCAGGCATCAGGAGTCACCACCACGGCAGGAGTGTGTTGCTGCTGGAGCTGGCAGTGCCCTTCTGTCCAACAGAAGCAATAGAGCTTTTCTCATGACAGAAAGCTCTCTGGGTTGCCACCTCTGCTGATAAAACAGGTTTCTTGGCCAGGTGTGGTGGCTCATGTCTGTAATCCCAGCACTTTGGGAGACCCAGGCGGGCAGATCACGAGATCAGGAGTTCGAGACCAGCTTGACCAACATGGTGAAACCCCGTCTCTACTAAAAATACAAAAATTAACTGGGCATGGTGGCACATGCATGTAATCCCATCTCAGGAGGCTGAGGCAGGAGAATCGCTTGAACCCAGGAGGTGGAGGTTGCAGTGAGCCAAGATCGCGCCACTGCACTCTAGCCTGAGCGACAGAGCGAGACTCCATCTCAAAAAAAAAACACAAAAAACAAACAAACAAACAAACAAAAAAACAGGTTTCTAAGCCTGGGATCTGGGAACTGCCATGCAATAGAGAATGAGCAACTCTGGGCCCCGAGCTCTCCTCCTTGAGGGTCTAAACCAGGCAGCAGGGCCGGTTGGTTTGGGTGAAGTCTCCTTTCCAGCCCTATCCTCCTTGGTGTTGCTCATTCGAGGTGCAAACATCCTAGAACTTCCATTTGAGGCAGGTGAATAAGGATGATTTCTGGGAGAGTCCTTTCCGCGGGAGATTAAAGTTTAGGCCATTGATCTATCAGTTATTGAAACCATCCAGGGTCCTGAGAGCTTCTCCTAACCTCTTGCCAGTGAAGCAGGTGGCCCTCTACACAGATATTCTCCTCCATGCTGTGTATTTTGTTTTGTTTTGTTTTTTGTTTTTTGAGACAGAGTCTCACTCTGTTGCCCAGGCTGGAGGGCAGTGGTGTGATCTCTGCTCACTGCAACCTTCACCTCCTGGGTTCAAGTGATTCTCCTGCCTCAGCCTCCCAAGTAGATGGGATTACAGGCAGGCACCACCATGTTGGGCTAGTTTTTGTATTTTTAGTAGAGACGGGGTTTCATCATATTGGCCAGGCTGGTCTTGAACTTCTGACATCAAGTGATCCACCTGCCTTGGCCTCCCAAAGTCCTGGGCTTATAGGCATGAGCCACCGCACCTGGCCTCATGCTGTGTACTTGTAATTTATCTTTTCCTCCTTTGCCGTAAGTGTCTACAAACATTGCACAAATACATAAGGAAGAAGGTATTAGTTTCTTATAATTCCCTTCCTCCCCAGATAATTGTATTTAACAGTTGGAACTAACAGATTCTGAGAAACCCAATATTATGCGAGTACAAGGAAGGAACTGATGCGTGCTTGAAATACACAAAAATCTCCAAACTTAATTTTTGAGGGTAATCAACCTTCATTGTTCAGACTTTTGCTCCAAGTTGTTTTTGGTGTTCACAGACTGCTGAGGCATGAGAGTCCTGAACATGTTGAGAGGAAGGGGAGTAATAAAACCACATGAATCCTTAACATTTAGTTTATTCGGCACCTGTTACATGCCAGGCCCTACAGTTGGCATGTTTACATGTGTTTCCTGGGTCAGTGGCCCATGATGTCGGGGCACTTTGGGTTTTTTGGGGTTTTTTTGGACAGAGTTTCGCTCTTTCACCAGGCTGGAGTACAGTGGCGCCATCTTAGCTCAGTGCAACCTCTGCCTCCCAGGTTCAAATGATTCTCCTGCCTCAGCCTCCCAAGTAGCTGGGATTACAGATGCCCATCACCACGCCTGGCTAATTTTTGTATTTTTAGTAGTGATGGGGTTTCACCATGTTGGCCAGGCTGGTCTCCAACTCAGGTGATCTGCCCGCCTCAGCCTCCCAAAGTGCTGGGATTACAGGTGTGAGTCACCGCACCTGGCCTTGGGGTTTGTTTTTTGAGACAGGGTCTTGCTCTGTCACCCAGGGTGGAGTGCAGTGGTGTGATCTCGGCTCACTGCAGTCTCGACCTCCCAGGATCAAGTAATCCTCCTACCTCAGCCCTCCTGAATAGCTGGTACTACAGGTGTGCACCACCACGTCCAACTAATTTTTTCTATTTTTTTTTTTTTTTGTAGAGATGGAGTTTTGCCATGTCGCCTAGGCTGCTCTGAAACTTCTGGGCTCAAGCCATTCTCCACCTTGGCTTCCCAAAGTGCTGGGATTACAGGCATGAGCCACCACACCCACCCGATGCCTGTTTAACACATGAGGGAATGGAGTTTAGAGAAGTAAACTGCCAGAGGTTATTAAGCTCACAAGGAGCAGGGCTGGGATTCGAACCATTTTCTGGCTCTTGCTCTTTCCCATTTCTCTGACCCTTTTCCTTCTCCATGGTGTTGGTCTTGAAGTAACAGATAACACGTCCCCATGGGTCAGTCTGGGGGCCAGTCCTCCGTAAAACCACCTAACAAATATTTGTTTTTATTGTTTTGTTTTGTTTTGAGACGGAGTTTTGCTCTTCTTGCCCAGGCTTGGAATACAGTGGCACAATCTTGGCTCACTGCAACCTCCGCCTCCTGGGTTCAAGCAATTCTTCTGTCTCAGCCTCCCAAGTAGCTGGGATTATAGGCGCCCGCCACCACGCCCGGCTAATTTTTGTATTTTTAGTAGAGACGGGGTTTCATCATATTGGTCAGGCTGGTCTCGAACTCCTGACCTCAGGTGATCCGCCCGCCTCGGCCTCCCAAAGTGTTGGGATTACAGGCATGAGCCACCGCGCCTGGGCACAAATATTTGTTGAGTGAGTATTATGTGCTGAGCACTCTTCTCGTCATAGGAATCAACAGTGAGCAAATCCTACCAAGCTCCTTCCCCCATGGGGCAGACATTCTGGAAGAGGAGACAGACATCAAACAAATTGCAGTGGGATAGGTGTACACCCCAAGTCCTCCCTAATGTCCTTTACTATCCATTATGGATTTGTAATCCAGGAAGGTCCATCATGCTTTCTAGCCTTGTATTTACGTTTTCAGCCTGTAGAATATCTGACTGTATTGCACGGGCCTTGGAATGGCAGCAAGGGTCCCCCCAGGATCCCCCAGCCTAACATTGTGATTTAGACAGTGACAGGGTGAGCATTTCCCTTGGCCATACTTGGGTTGTCTGGGTGGGGGAGGCACTCATGAGGTGGTGGTGTAGGCACAGGAGAGGAAAAGGGAAGTGAAAGATGAACACGCCAGCTGAAGCTTCTGTGCTTTGAAAGCCTGGTTAAAATGAGGCTTTGAAAAACTCCCTTCTCCTCCGCCAGTGCCACACACAACACTGAGCGTGCAGAGCTCAGAAAACCGAGCTCAGGGTCTCTGCCAGCTCCTGCTTCCGTCCCAGCAGTAGAAGAATGGAGTAGAATCGTGTGCACTCTGTTTTTCAGGCCATTGGCTGGCTTCTAGGTCTCTGGTGTTCGCTGAGGGGCCCCTTGGCAGAACCTCTTAGCAGTTTTCTCCCCACCTTAAGAGGAGTCCTCGGTCCCTCCGTAAGAAGTCAATCCCTGTGCTGAGTTCTGAGCCAGAGTAATCATAGTACCTTGAGGCTTGCACACTCCCCTTCCGGGAAGAGGAAGCATTTAGCTGCTTTTGGAAACCATGTTCTGTCAATTATGCTAGAGATCTGTGCCCAAGTAGGCTAGTCACTTTCAGCTGTCATTTTTCCTACACCACAAAGAAAGCACAGAAAAATGAAATCCACAGAAAAATGAAATGCACAGATAATTCAAGTACCTGCTTTTTTCCAGCTTTCCCCCTGCATGTCTTTCTTTTTCTTGAGACAGGGTCTCACTCTGTCACCCAGACTGGGATGCAGTGGTGCAATCACAGCTACTGCAGCCTCTGCCTACCAAGTAGCTGGGACTACAGGTGTATGCCACCATGCCCAGCTAATTTTTTTTTTTTTGTACATTTAGTAGAGACAGGGTCTCGCCATGTTGCCCAGGCTGGTCACCCCCTGCATATCTTTCAATAGAGCTGCCAGTAAAGCAGAGAGTCTACCAACTCTCCAGCAGAAGGACTAATGAGCAGTAATTTCGGAGGTGGGCAAAGAAACCTGTGCAATTAGCTGCTGTATTTAGTGGCAAATGAATGGTTAAGAAGCATTGATTTCACCAAACTTGCTTAAAGATCGATGCAGTCCCATGGTGGATAAACCCTTTATGACAGCTCTACACGTTGGGGGACTTTACCAGACCCAGGATGCCACCCAGTCTGGGCACACGCCCTTCCTGGCTGGGGCATTGACTGCCCTTCTAAGACATCACTGAAGGACAGCATTTTTCTTTTTAATATTTTATTTTTTATTTTTTATTTTTAGAGACAGGGTCTTGCTCTGTCACCCAGGCTGCAGTACACAACCATAACTCCCTGCAACCTCAAGCTCCTGGGCTAGAGCAATCCTCCCGCCTCATCATCCCAAGTAGTTGGGACTATAGGTGTGTGCCACCAGGCCTGGCTAATTTTTTAGTATTTTGTAGGGACAGGGGTCTTGCTATGTTGCCCTGGCTGGTCTTGAACTCCTGGGCTCAAGCGAACTTCCTGCCTTGGGCTCCCAAAATGCTGGGATTATAGGTGTGAGCCACCACTCCCAGCCAACAGCATTTTTGTTTTTCTTTCTTTCTTTTTTTTTTTTTTTTTTACATAGTCTTGCTCTGATGCCCAGGCTGGAGTGCAATAGTGCAATCTTGGCTCACTGTAACCTCTGCCTCCTGGGTTCAAGTGATTCTCCTGTCTCAGCCTCCCAAGTAGCTGGGATTACAGGTGCGCACCACCACACCTGGCTAATTTTTTGTATATTTAGCAGAGACAGGGTTTCACCATGTTGGCCAGGCTGGTCTTGAACTCCTGACCTCAGGTGATCCACCCACCTCAGCCTCTCAGAGTGCTGGGATTATAGGTGTGAGCCGCTGTGCCTGGCCAACATGTTTCATATAGAGCAACTAGCCTCATTGTTTTTGAATTGCAAGATCTCTGATTGGTTCTTATGCAGGGGTGATTTCTGGGCTCTCTTGCTCTATAATTCACTATAATTTGATTGCCATTGAGAATGAAATATTTTCTAGGCTATGGTGCAGTGGAACCTCAGGTGAAGGATTTTAAAATTAGGAGAGTAGGCTTGACGCAGTGGGTCATGCCTGTAATCCCAGGATTTTAGGAGGCCAAGGCAGGAGGATCACTTGAGCCCAGGAGTTTGAGACCAGCCTGGGCAATATAGTGAGACCCCATCTCTATTATTTTATTATTGTTATTATTATTTTATACTTTAATTTCTAGGGTACATGTGCACAATGTGCAGGTTTGTTACATAGGTGTGCAGGTTTGTTACATAGGTGTACATGTGCCATGTTGGTTTGCTGCACCCATTAACTCGTCATTTACATTAGGTATTTCTCCTAATGCTATGCCTCCCCCTGCCCCCCACCTCACGATGGGCCCCAGTGTGTGATGTTCCCCGCCCCATGTCCAAGTGTTCTCATTGTTCAGTTCCCACCTATGAAGGAGAACATGCAGTGTTTGGTTTTCTGTCCTTGTGATAGTTTGCTCAGAATGATGGTTTCCAGCTGCATCCATATCCCTGCAAAGGACATGAACTCATCCTTTTTGATGGCTGCATAGTATTCCATGGTGTATATGTGCCACATTTTCTTAATCCAGTCTATCATTGATGGACATTTGGGTTGGTTCCAAGTATTTGCTATTGTGAATAGTGCCACAATAAACATACGTGTGCATGTGTCTTTACCACATCTCTATTATTAAAATAAATAAATAGGAGAGTGGGCCGGGTATGATGATAAGGTGGGAGGATCGCTTGAGCCCAGGAGTTCAAGACTGGCCTGGGCAATATAGTGAGACTCCATCTCTATTATTATATTACATAAATATATTAATCTAGGAGAGTAGGCTGGGCATGGTGGTGTGCGCCTATAGTCCCAGCTACATGGAAGGCTGAGGTGGAAGGATTGCTTGAGCCCAGGAGTTCGAGACTGTAGTGCACTATGATTGTGCCTGTGATGAGCCACTGCACTCCAGCTTGGGCAACATAGTGAGCCCCCATCTCAAAAAAAAAAAACAACAAAAATAAAATTAGCAGTGTACATCGGAAGCATTGCAGTTCCCTGGGGCTGGTGAAGCGGCAGGCACCCAGCAGCTGAAGCCTCTGTTGACATCTCATGTTGTCTAGGAGGGAAGCAACTGGGACATTCCTGATGTGGTCCCCTAAATCCTGCAGAGCCCCATCGCTGAAGCCCTGGGGATAGCCCATGGCCCCTGCTGCTCTGCCCTGCTCAGTTTTTTTTGTTTTTGTTTTTGTTTTTAATTTTATTTTTAGAGACAGAGTCTCGCTCTGTCACCCAGGCTGGGATGAGCACTTCTGGGGTGGTGGCAGCTGATGTCCCGACTGCTTTATCTCCAGGTGGGATGAAGCAGAAGGAGCTCCAGAAGTAGCTACCCCTGTGTGTGAGCACACCTGGCCAAGACTCTGCAGTACAGTGGTAGGACGCTGGCCAAAGCTAGGGTGTGCAGGAAGTGCCCCTGTCTCCCTGGGCTCCGGTCTCCCTGCCTATAAAATGAGGGTTGTGGCTAAGTGATTATTTTTCTGATTTTCATTACATTCAGTAGTCAGTTTCATTCACTGATAACTTCTCCCTCTCCCTCTCCTTAACTCCAACTCCCTTCACACACCCTTCTGCACAGGGCAGGACATTCTTACTGAATGGGAGGCCCCAGGAAACTCTGTTTCCTAACCAAATGGTTTCTAAGGGCTCTTCTGCTCTTTGATAATGAAATTCCTCAGCCCTGGCCAGCACCCAGCCTTGTCTTAGATCGCAGAGGAGAGTCTCTACAGAAGTGCTGCTGGCAGTAGTGATTTATTCCTTGGATCCCATGAAAATGGGGTGTTATTAGCCGGGCGCGGTGGCTCACGCCTGTAATCCCAGCACTTTGGGAGGCCGAGGCAGGTAGGTCATGAGGTCAGGAGTTCAAGACCATCCTGGCCAAGATGGTGAAAACCTGTCTCTACTAAAAATACAAAACAATTAGCCATGTTGGTGGTGGACGCCTGTAATC
Organism: Pan troglodytes; assembly: GCF_028858775.2. Classification (NCBI taxonomy): domain Eukaryota; kingdom Metazoa; phylum Chordata; class Mammalia; order Primates; family Hominidae; genus Pan; species Pan troglodytes. The sequence continues at coordinate 215,500,807 of NC_072398.2, read as the reverse complement.
CCAGCTACTCAGGAGGCTGAGGCAGGAGAATCGCTCGAACCCAGGAGGCGGAGGTTGCAGTGAGCCGAGATCATGCCATTGCAATCCAGCCTGGGCAACAAGAGTGAAACTCTGTCTCAAAAAAAAAAAAAAAAAAAAAAAAAAAAGGGGGTGGGGTTATGTTATTAGCTGGGTGCGGTGGCTCATGCCTGTAATCCCAGCACTTGGTGAGGCCGAGGTAGGTGGATCACCTGAGGTCAGGAGTTTGAGACCAGCCTGACCGATATAGTGAAACCCCATCTCTACTAAAAATACAAAAAATTAGCTGGGCATGGTGGCAGGTGCCTGTAATCCCAACTACTCGGGAGGCTGAGGCAAGAGAATCGGCTGAACCTGGGAGGCGGAGGTTGCAGTGAGGCAAGATCGTGCCATTGCATTCCAGCCTGGGCAACAAGAGCACAACTCCATCTCAAAAAAAGAAAAAAGAAAAAAAAAAAAAGGTATTATTAGTCTTAGGAAGCTTGGCTAAGACTTAAAATACCCCAGCTGGCCGGGCACGGTGGCTCACGCCTGTAATCCCAGCACTTTGGGAGGCCAAGACAGGTGGATCACGAGGTCAGGAGATCGTGACCATCCTGGCTAACATGGTGAAACCCAGTCTCTACTAAAAATACAAAAAATTTAGCTGGACGTGGTGGCGGGTGCCTGTAGTCCCAGCTGCTTGGGAGGCTGAGGCAGGAGAATGGTGTGAACCCGGGAGGCGGAGCTTGCAGTGAGCCGAGATTGCGCCACTGCACTCCAGCCTGGGGAACACAGCGAGAATCCCTCTCAAAAAAGAAAAAAAAAAAGACCCCAGCCTGCCTGCCTCACTTGTTTGTTTATTTTCTGCTCCCTGTGTCTTTCTGAGGGGATGGATGGCGAGCACTGGCCCTTCCCTTACATTCACAAGAGGCTGCGCCTGAAGCTGCAGCAAACTGCTGATGCAAGCTCGGGGGGGTAGTCGTTATGGTGGCCTCCCTGAAGGGACATTCAGTAGTTGCAACCACATGGCCCTTCTCCAGCTGTCACTGATACGGACGGGTCGCCCAAAGGTAAATGACAGCAGGTAGCTTGAGCTCCACCTTTCCCCTGGGGATCTGCCTTGTAAGGGAGGAATGTCTGTGAGACCAGAGGGGCACTTTGCCCAACCAGTGACCATGCTGTGAGTAGAATTCCCAGACGCAAGGTGGGCAGTGGCATGTCACTTTCCATGGGACGCGTCCTCACCCACCTTGTACCTACAGCATCGCCATGTGAGGGGCAGCCTCCAGGACTCAGTGGACCAAGAGGGCCCCTGCAGTGCAGTCTGGCTCAGAGGTTGAGATGAGCTTACTTAGCTGTGGCCATCGTGGAAGTAATCCTTAAAGAGGTGATTGGAGGTGAGGTGGGTGGTAATCCACCCATTCTTCAGGTGGGTTTTTTTTTTTCTTTTTTTGAGATGTAGCCTTGCTCTGTTGCCCAGACTGGAGTGCAGTGGCACAATCTCAGCTCACTGTAACTTCCGCCTCCCAGGTTCAAGCAATTCTTTTGCCTCAGCCTCCCAAGTAGCTGGGATTACAGGCATGTGCACCACCACGCCCAGCTAATTTTTGTATTTTTAGTAGAGATGGGGTTTCATCATATTGGTTAGGCTGGTCTCGAACTCCTGACCTCAAGTGATCTCTCCGCCTTGGCCTCCCAAAGTGCTGGGATTACAGGCATAAGCCACTGTGCCCAGCCTTTTTTTTTTTTTTTTTTTCGAGGCAGGGTCTCACTCTGTTGCCCAGGCTGGAGTACAGAGGTGTGATCATGGCACATTGCAGCCTCCAGCTCCTGGGCTCAAGCGATCCTCCTGCCTTAGCCTTCCGAGTAGCTGGGACTACAGGTATGCACCACCACGCCCAGCTAACTTTAAAAAAAAAAAAAGTTGCTAGAAACAGGGTCTTGCTGTATTGCCCAGCTGGTCTCAAACTTCTGGCTTCAAGCAATACTCCTGCTGACTCAGCCTCCCAAAGTGCTGGAATTACAGGCGTGAGCCACAGCGCCCAGCCCTCAGGTGGGGTCTATTCTGTTTTTGGATTTCCACCTCCTAGACCTGTCCTGCTGAGGCTCTTCCAAACACTCTTGTGTAAATAACGTTTGGTCTCCATGGAGCCCACAGGGAGGCTGCTGTTACCTGGTGGCCTTCTCCCTGGGCATCACAGGAGAGTCGTAACTGCCAGGCCGGGCCGGGCCAGGCAAGGTTTCTTAGGTATCCTTAGGTCTGTGTCTGCGGTGGCTGAGCAGGGATGGGGCAGGCGCAGCGGTGGAGCCCCACAGTGGCCAGGCAGTTAAACAGGCACGCTTACAGCCATCTGTCCAGCCTCTCCTGTTGTTGTTGGAGCAGGCATTTTTATCCTGCTCTGTAAATAGGGAAGTGTGACCCCTGCTCCCCTAGTATAACTTGCGAGTTGACAGCAGAGTTAGAATCCAGATCGCCCCTCTTTTGGGCTGGGCAGGGTTGCAGCCTCTTTTTGACCTTGTCTGACGAGGGAGAAAGGAAGGACGTCACTTGGAACTGTCTTATGTTCATTTGGCTGTTTATCGTCTTTCACAGCCACCTTTGAGTTAATTATTAGAGACCAATCTGGAAGGATTTCTTCGTATCAACCATAGTACTAGAAATTGTTTTGTGGGTGTATGAAGATCAGAGAGAGACGGGACAGAGAAGGCCGGGCTGTGGCAGCTCAGAGCAGAGAGTGGGACTCACCCTGATTAAAATTCTCTGAGTCAGGCATTTCTTGGCTTGTTGGAGTGTACCACCCACACTTCCCCGAAGCAGTCTTGTGACGCCCAGCCTTCCCAGAGCGCCTGGGAGCCCCGTGCTCCTGGCTTTGGGAGAGTCTGGGATGAGCTGAGCTAGCTCTTCCCGGCCCTGGTGCCTGAGCACAACCGAAAAATCAGCAGCAGGGACAGGAGAGCAGCTGAGCAGGTCTAGAGCGTGGTCTGGGAACATGCCTTTGAGACAGAGGCCTCAGAGTCCGTGGACCTTAGGGAACCACCATGTTTAAAACATTACCTTAAATCTGAATCTCTCTTCATTCTCAGCTGACCTTGCTTACTTTTGAATTTTCTTCTGATGACAACTTTTTCATCCTCCCACCACGGAGCACACTGGCCCACCTGCTTGTGGACTCTCCTTTGTGGCCAGAGGGGTCCCATCCTGTCTTTCCTGGGCAAGGACTGTATTTCTTTACTCTACCCTGTTTTTCCTGCCACTCTTTTGGCAAAACTGGTCAAAGGGATTTTCTGTATTTACTGTCTCTCCCTCCACTCCCTCCGTCCCTCCCTCCCTCCCTTCCTCCCTTCCTTTCTTCCTCTTCCTCTCTGTTCTTCCACTTCCCTCACCCCCTCTTCTGACCCAAAATAGGCAGAATGGCATACCGAAGCCCCATGTTCAGCTCGTATCATCACCGGACAGTCTATACCACCAGCCCTCTATTATTTTGAAACAGATTTCCAGACATCCATAAATATTTCAGTACGTATTGTTAAAAAATGAGGATTCTTTTCTCACATGACCCAGTATTACAAAAAATTCACAATAACTTTTCCTCAATATCATCAAATATTTGCTGTTTCAAGTTCCAGCTGCCTCATCACTGCCATGTTTAAATGCCTCATTTGCTGATGCGGGATCCACGCAAGCTCCTGCCCTCCGTGATGAGTGCCCATCAGGCTGCTGCCCCTGCCCCTGTGCCCATGTGCTTTCCTCATGGTCCCAGCACCTCCCTTTTAGGCCCCTGCTGCCATGACCCTGGCGACTGACCACACCTGCCCTTGGGAAACTTTCCTCACTGGGCTTCTGGAGCACATACTGCCCACGTTTTCTGCCCACCTCGCTGGCTGTGCCTTCGTGGTCTAAGACAGCGATCCTCAGCCCGGGCCAGGCATCAGGATTACCTGGAGTGTGACAGTGCTGCTTCTTGTGCCCTGACTCCAGAGTTTCTGATGTCATTGGTCTGGAAAGGGGCCCGGGCATTGTTGGGCTGCGTGGGTGAGGACCCCTGGGCTAACGCAGCCCTGGCGGCTCAGTACTCAGACGCTCCTCCTGCTGCACACTCACGGCTTTCAGTGGCTGGCGGCACCCCCCTGCCCCTGAACTTCAGATCCATTTCCACAGCTGTGTCCTTGATGTCTCCACGTAGATATCTTTTTTTTTTTTTTTTTTTTTTTTTTTGAGATGGGGTCTCACTCTATCACCTAGTTGGAGTGCAGTGGTGCAATCTTGGCTCACTGCAACCTCTACCTCCCAGACTCAAGCGATTCTCCTACTTCAGCCTCCTGAGTAGCTGGGACTACAAGTGTATCGTGCCATCATGTCCGACTAATTTTTTGTATTTTTGCTGAGGTAGAGTTTTGCCATGTTGCCCAGGCTGGTCTCCAACTCCTGAGCTCAGACGATCCACCCACCTCGGCCTCCCAAAGCGCTGGGATTATAGGCGTGAGCCACTGTGCCCGGCCTCCACATAGATGTCGGATAGGTGTTCTGAACTTATGCCAGAGCTGAACTCCACCTGATCCAGAAACGGCTGCCGTTCACCTGCTCAGACCATACCTCAGAACTGTTGCTGGCTCCTCCTTTTCCCTCATGCCCCACATTTAATCCATCGCTAAATCTCTGCGGCTCTGCCTTCAGACCCTGTATCTGACCCCTTCTCCTGTCCTCTACACTGTAGTCAGCTCCCAGCCCCCATTTTCCCATTGTCGGGGCTGCTAGCCTCCTAACCAGCCTCTGCCTCCACCCTGGCCTTTCACAGTCTGTCTACTCACCATACAGAAACTATGGCAAGGCCGGATATGGTGGCTCACGCCTGTAATCCCAGCACTTTGGGAGGCCGAGGTGGGTGGATTGCTTGACCCAGGAGTTCAAGACCAATCTGGGCAACATGATGAGACCCCATCTCTACAAAACAGAAAAACTAGCCTGCTGTGGTGTCGCACACCTGCAGTCCCAGCTACTCGGGAGGTTGAAGTGGGAGGATCGATTGAGGCAGAGGCTGCAGTGAGCCAAGATCGCGCCATTGCACTCCAGCCTGGGTGACAGAGCAAGACCCTGTCTCAAAAAACAAGCAAGAAGCTATAGCAGCTTTGTAATAGTGACATCGAGTTATGTACTTTCCTGTTCTCACCTGCCAACAGCTTCCCATCAAACTGGTAATGAAACGCAAAGCCCCTCGCACGGCCTGTGTGGCTGTGCATGATCCGGCCCTCAGCTGCCTTCTTGACCTCATCTCATGCTGCTCACCCCTCACTCCCTGAGCTCCAGCCACACCAGGCTCCTCACTGTTGCCCCTGCTGTTCCTCTAACCGGAATACTTTCCCCCCGGATGCCACAATAGCCATTTCCTCAGGGAGATCTTCTTGGCTCCTTATTTGTTTGTTTGTTTGTTTTTATTAATATTTTTTGAGTTGGAGTTTTGCTCTTGTTGCCCAGGCTGGAGTGCAGTGGCACGATCTCGGCTCACTGCAACCTCTGCCTCCCAGGTTCAAATGATTCTCCTGCCTCAGCCTCCCGAGTAGCTGGGATTACAGGTGTGCGCCACCATGCCTGGCTAATTTTTTGTATTTTAAATAGAGACGGGGTTTCACCACGTTGGTCAGGCTGGTCTCGAACTCCTAACCTCAGGTGATCCACCTGCCTCAGCCTCCCAAAGTGCTGGCATTACAGGCGTGAGCCACTGTGCCCGGCTTCTGTATTTATTTTTTTCCCTCTGGGGGCTCCGTATTTATAACAGATTTCCACACCCTGCTTCATTTTTTTCATAGCACTTACTACTCCCTGATGCCATATTATACATTTGCACTAATTTATCTCTGCCACCGTGTCTGATATGTACATAGCAGGTGCTCAGTAACTGTGTGTTGAAATATGTGACCCTTCACGGCTTGAGCCTCCCCTTCTGGCCACTGCTGAACTGAGCTTTGAGCAAGAGGCAGCTCCTCAGCCGAGCCTATCACAAGTGTGCATTCCTTGCCACCTCTGCTGCAGGCTCCAGACCGAGGGCCAGCATGCTTCTTCTGTAAAGAGCCGGGTGCTAAATAGTTCATGCTGTACAGGCCATGCGGTCTCTGAGACAGACTCCGTCTCAAAAAAAAAAAAGAGTGCTTAAAGTGTAGGCTTTGGGCTGGGCACCATGGCTTATACCTGTAATCCCTAGAATTTGAGAGGCTGAGGCAGGAGGATCACTTGAGCTCAGGAGTTTAAGACCAGCCTAGACAACATAGCAAAACTCCATCTCTACAAAAAAAATACACACACACAAAAAAATTAGCCAGGTGTGGTGGTACATACCTGTAGTCTCAGCTATTTGGGAGGCTGAGCTGGGAGGATCACCTGAGCCCGGTAGGTTGAGGCTGCAGTGAGCTGTGATTGCATTACTGCACTCCAGCCTGGGCAACAAAGTGAGACCTGTTTCTAAAAACACTGCTCCACTTGCCGTCATAGCACAAAAGCAGCCACAGGTGACACGTGAGCCGATGGGAGTGGCTGTGTTCCAATAAAACTTTACACACAAAACATGGAGGTGGTCCCCTAGCCACCCTGCCCTAGACTCCCACGAATTCTGAGATTTTCTGCCTTTCCCCAAAATCCACATGAACAGAAAGGAAACACTCAGAACCACTTGGCAGTCTGATCAGCAGAATGAACTTCTTCCCAGAAGTGGGGAAAGCCCCTCCTGGAGCAGCTGCAGCTTTTTTTAAAACTGACAAGACACATCCTCACTCGGGAGATGCCAGTGTGGGGCCAAAGGACAGAGACTGTACCAGCAAGGGCTGTTGGTAGGGAAGCCACCCTGGCTGCTCTCCTTGGTCTGTCTTCCAAGAAGCAGAACTGGAGAAGACTCTGAGCTCATGTCTACCATGGGCTTTTAGTTCTCATAGTTTATATTTTTTTGAGATGGAGTCTCACTCTTGTCGCCTAGGCTGGAGTGCAGTGACGTGATCTCAGGTCACTGTGACCTCCACCCCCTGGGTTCAAGTGATTCTCCTGCCTCAGCCTCCCGAGTAGCTGAGATTACAGGCACCCACCACTATTCCCAGCTAATTTTTGTATTTTTAGTAGAGATGGGGTTTCACTGTGTTGGCCAGGCTGGTCTTGAACTCCTGACCTCAAGTGATCCACCTGCCTCAGCCTCCCAAAGTGCTGGGATTACCAGCGTGAGCCACTGCACCTGGCCAGTTCTCATGATTTAAAAGAGAGGGAACTGCATTTTTCTTTTTTCTTTTTTTTTATGGAGTCTCGCTCTGTCGCCAGACTGGAGTGCAGTGGCACGATCTCAGCTCATTGCAACCTCCACCTCCCTGGTTCAAGCAATTCTTCTGCCTCAGCCTCCCGAGTAGCTGGGGCTACAGGTGCACACCACCACGCCCGGCTAATTTTTGTATTTTTAGTAGAGATGGGGTTTCACCATGTTGGCCAGAATGGTCTCGATCTCTTGACCTTGTGATCCACCTGCCTCGGCCTCCCAAAGTGCTGGGATTACAGGCGTGAACCACTGCGCCCGGCCCGGAACGGCATTTTTCTTTCTTGGATTCCCCTAAAACGTATTAGGAGGGGATTTAAATAGAGTCTAACTTTACAAAAAAGTTTTTTAAAATAGAGATGGGGTCTTGCTATATTGCCCAGGCTGGTCTCAAACTCCTGGCCTCTAATGATCCTCCTTCATTGGCCTCCCAAAGAGCTGGAATTATACTCGTGAGCCACCATGCCTGGCTAGAGTCTAACATTTTACATACATTATTCATTCTGGGACCTCCAACCCAGGTTTGATGAAAAGACCTGGGTTTAAAATCTGTCTCTGCCCCTTACTAGCTCTGTGACCTACTTACGGGGTTGCGGTGGTGATTAAATTACGTTTGAAAAGTGTGTCATCGTCATCATAGCTGCTAACATTTGTTAAGTGTTTATGATGTATCATGTACTTGGTAAACATAGTATAAGCATTATGAACCCTCATGGCAACCTATAGGGAGGGTCCTATTACTAAGCCCATTTTTACAGACAAGGAAAACGAGTTTCGAGAGGTTAGGTAACTTGCCCAAGGTCACACAGTGAATGAGTGGCAGAGTCAGCATTCAAACCAAGTTGTCCGACTCCAGAATCCACACTCTTAACAGCTCTGCCACCGTCCTGATGCACAGAGTGTGCACTCAATAAATCATGGCCCTAATTGTAGTGGGTATTAGCTCTACCAGCAGGTATTGAGTGCAACCAAAGAGTAATTTGGCATAAAAGATGAGGATTGTGCTTCCAGGCTGGGTTATATTTGTTATACTCACCCCATTAATTCTGTTCTGGGGTCCTCATTTCTTCGATGTTTGCTTTCCTTCCACTCCTCTTCTTTCAGAGCCTTCTGATACTGGAGCGGGAGGGAGGTGGTTACCAGCTGCGGCCTCATTACAGCTAAGAGAGTGCCACTGCTGTTTATTTACCTTTATGTGCTTTGCTACCCAGCTCCCAAAGTCTTTAAATAGCCACATGTGGCTAGTGACTACTGTATTGGACAGCTCAGGTCTAAATAGTCGTTTTATAACCCATTTTGCAGATGAGAAAAAATGAGGGTTAGAGAGTTAAGTAATTTGCCAAAGGTGCCCACCTCTGTAGTCGCAGAGCCACACTTTGGACCCAGGTTTCCTGCCTACGGAGCCTTCTCTCTCCACCACCGTGGCATATACACTCTTTGTACCGTACTTTTTGCAGAAATTGTTTCAAGGCACAGATTGCTTCCTAACTCATAATATCATGTGTAGATATGCAAGCCACCTTGAAATAAATGTGCAGGACATACCTAAAGAAAGCTATAAAAATTACCAAAGGATATAACAGAAGACCTGAATAAATGGGGAAAAGACTCCATGTTCCTGGATAGGAAGACTCAATATTGCAATATTATTTCCTCCTCCAAATGATCTCTGGATTCAGTATAATTCTAGTACAAGCCGGGCGCGGTGGCTCATGCCTGTAATCCTAGCACTTTGGAGGCCGAGATGGGCAGATCACGAGGTCAGGATATCGAGACCATCCTGGCTAACGTGGTGAAACCCCATCTCCACTAAAAAAAATACAAAAAATTAGCTGGGCATGGTGGCGGGCGCCTGTAGTCCCAGCTACTCGGGAGGCTGAGGCAGGAGAATGGCGTAAACCTGGGAGGCGGAGCTTGCAGTGAGCCGAGATCGCGCCACTGCACTCCAGCCTGGGCGACAGAGCGAGACTCCATCTCCAAAAAAAAAAAAAAAAAAATTCTAGTACAAATCCAGAAGAAAATTGTAGTGAAATTTGATTAAAATAATGTACTAGAACAGCCAAAACAGTTTTGTTGTTGTTGTTATTGTTGTTATTTGAAACGGAGTCTCACTCGGCTGCGCAGGTTGGAGTGCAGTGGCATGATCTCGGCTCACTGCAACCTCCAACTCCCGAGTTCAAGCAATTCTCCTGCCTCAGCCTCCCGAGTAGCTGGGATTACAGGCATGGTGGGGCCCGGCTAATTTTTGTATTTTTTTTAGTACAGACAGAGTTTTACCATGTTGGCCAGGCTGGTCTCGAACTCCTGACCTCAGGTGATCCGCCTGCTTTGGCCTCCCAAGGTGCTGGGATTACAGGCGTAAGCCACTGCACCCAGCTACCAAAACAGTTTTGAAAAAGAATGTTGAGGGGGCTGGGGTGGACTTGTTCTGCCCATACCAAAATGCTGAATAAAGTGAAAATTTTAAATGGAGGACCAGCACAGGAATATATAATAGGCCAACAAGAAGTAGTTTTAAAAGGGGCATATTACATCACAAATCAGCCAGGCATAGTGGCATGCATTTGTAGTTCCAGCTACCCAGCAGGCTGAGGTGAGAGGATTAGGAAGAGCTGGACCATTAATTAACATTAATAAATACGAGGGCTGGGTGCCATGGCTCATGCCTGTAATCCCAACACTTTGGGAGGCCAAGGCAAGCAGATCACCTGAGGTCTGGAGTTTGAGACCAGCCTGGCCAACACAGTGAAACTGGATCCTTACCTCATGCCATATATAAAGCTGGATCCTTACCTCATGCCATATATAAAGATCTAAACATAAGGGAACCTGGCCGGGCATGACGGCTCACCCCTGTAATCCTAGCATTTTGGGAGGCCAAGGCAGGAGGATCCCTTGAGCCCAGGAGTTCGAGAGCAGCCTGGGCAACATAGGGAGACCCTGTCTCTATCAAAAATAAAAATAAAATAAAATAAATAAAAACATAAGGGGACCAAAAACCAGCAGTGAAAAAACAAAAAAGGTCTAAACCTAAAAACCAAAATCAAATTGTCCTAAAACTATAAAAGAAAAAAGGCACTTTTGTGGCCAACCGTGGTGGCTCATGCCTGTAATCCCCACACTTTGGGAGGCTGAGGTGGGCAGATCTCTTGAGCTCAGGAGTTCGAGACCAGCCTGGCCAACATGGCAAAGCCCCATCTCTACTAAAAAATACAAAAATTAGCCAGGCGTGGTCGAAGGTGCCTGTGATCCCAGCTACTTGGGAGGCTGAGGCAGGAGAATCACCTGAACCTGGGAGACGCAGGCTACAGTGAGCCGAGACTGTGCCAGTGCACTCTAGCCTGGGCAACAGAGCGAGGCTCCATCTCAAAAAAAAAAAAAAGAAAAAAAGAAAAAAGGCACTTCTGTAATCTTACATTGGGAAAAATGGGAAACTATAAAGGAAAAGACTGGTAGATTTGACTGCATCAAAATTAAAAATTTTCTCAATAGGGCAAAAAAATGACAAGTGAAGTTTAAAGGTCAATTGATAACGGGGGGGAAAATAATATATAACAACACATTAGGTTAAATCCTTAAAGAGCTGCAACATGGCTGGGCGTGGTGGCTCACGCCTGTAATCCCAGCACTTTGGGAGGCTGAGGCGGGTGGATCATCTGAGGTTGGGAGTTCAAGACCAGCCTGACCAACATGGAGAAACCCCATCTCTACTAAAAGTACAAAATTAGCCGGGCACGGTGGCACATGCCTGTAATCCCAGCTACTCAGGAGGCTGAGGCAGGAGAATCGCTTGAACCTGGGAGGCAGAGGTTGCAGTGAGCCGAGATCACGCCACTGCACTCCAGCCTGGGCAACAAGAGCAAGATTCCGTCTCAAAAAAAAAAAAAAAAAAAGCTGCAACAAATAACAAAAACACAAGCAGCCAGTGGAAGATTGGGCAAAGGCTGTGAATACTTAGTTCCTAGAAGAAGAGAAACACGTGGCTAATACGGATGTTCCACTGCGCTTTTAATCAGAGAAGTACAATTTAAAACATGTACTATTTTTCACCAAATGGACTGGAAAAAATTAGACTAATTATATGCAGTGTTGGCCAGCATGGTCGGAGTGTAAATCAGTCAGACATTCTAGACGGGCAGGTGGCAGGACCCAGGCAGATTGTGAATGTATTTGTCCATTGGCTCAGCAGTTCCCCTTGCAGGCACTCACCATACAGAAGCATCCACACAGGACTGCACAATGGTCACTGCAATATTATGTGCTATGTCCAGGAACTGGATATGATATCCATATTTAACAATGGTTGAAGTATGGTACATCATAATGGTATGGAAATATACATGGATATACCTTAAAGGCAAAACAAGTTTCAGAACGAATATAGCATGATCTTATTTTCCTTTTTTTTTTTTTTTGAGACAAGTTCTTGCTCCAGGCTGGAGTGCAGTGGTGCCATTACAGCTCACTGCAACCTTGAACTCCTGGGCTCAAGGGATACCTCCCCCGACCCCTGCCTCAGCCTCCCAAGTAGGTGAGACTATAGGTGCATGCCACCATGCCCAGCTAACTTATTTTTATTTTTATTTTTCACCCCGGCTGGAGTGCAGTGGTGCAATCTTGGCTCACTGCAACCTCCACCTCCTAGGGTCAAGCGATTCTCCTGCCTCAGCCTCCCAAGTAGCTGGGATTACAGGAATGTGCCACCACACCCAGCTAATTTTTGTATTTTTAGTAGAGACGGGGTTTCACCATGTTAGCCAGGCTGGTCTGAAACTCCTGACCTCAACTGATTTGCCTGCCTTGGCCTCCCAAAGCGCTGGGATTATAGGTGTGAGCCACCACGCCTGGCTAATTTTTAATTTTTTGTTTGTTTGTTTGTTTTTGTAGACACAGCGTTTTGCTATGTGGCTGAGGCTGGTCTCAAACTCCTGGCCTCAAACGATCCTCCTGCCTCGGGCCTCCCAAAGTGTTGAGATTACAGGCATGAGCCACCACTCATGGCATTCCTTTTTTTCTTGTTTCTTTCTTTCTTTCTTTCTTTTCTTTTTTTCTTAGGTCTGTGTATACAGGAAAAGAGTTGGGGGGATACGTGCACACCAAGCTGTTGGCAATAGTAAATGGGAGCAAGAGGGCCTTTATTCTTTATACACACCTGTGTTGCTTCCATTTTTACAATGAACAAATGTTTTCAGAATAATTTTTCTTTAAAGGTATCTTAGCTGAGAAAAGAGTCTGAGTTCCAGCCCTGGGTCCTGTCACTTAACTAAAAACCATATTGAGGGACTTAACCTCATCTCTGTAAATACACACATATACACATTCTTTTCCATGTGGGAATTATAATTTAAGAGAATGAATAATATTCTGTTTTTTGTTTGTTTGTTTGTTTTTTGTTTTTGAGAAGGAGTCTTGCTCTGTTGCCCAGGCTGGAGTGCAGTGGCGCCATCTCGGCTCACTGCAAGCTCCGCCTCCTGGGTTCCTGCCATTCTCCTGCCTCAGCCTCCCGAATAGCTGGGACTACAGGCGCCTGCCACTACGCCTGGCTAATTTTTTGCATTTTGCTTAGTAGAGACGGGGTTTCACTATGTTAGCCAGGATGGTCTTGATCTCCTGACCTCGTGATCCGCCCACCTCGGCCTCCCAAAGCGGTGGGATTACAGGCGTGAGCCACTGCAGCCCAGCCCTGTTTTTTTTTTTTTTTTTGGAGACAGAGTCTCACTCTGCTGCCCAGGCTGGAGTGCAGTGGCACAATCTCAGCTCACTGCAACCTCTGCTGCCTGGGTTCAAGCAATTCTCCTTCCTCAGCCTCCTGAGTAGCTGGGATTACAGGTGCCTGTCACCGCACCCAGCTAATTTTTGTATTTTAGTAGAGAATGAGGTTTCACCATCTTGGCCAGGCTGGTCTTGAACTCCTGACCTCATGATCCACCCGCCTTGGCTTCCCGAAGTGCTGGGATTACAGGTGTGAGCCACCACACCCGGCCCTGTTTTGGTTTTTTAATTAGAACATTGCACTAGATCTCTAAGGATGCTTCCAGCTGTAACATCTGTCTATAGGCTCTCTGATCTCAGATTTACTCAGATTTTGAAATTAAAAAAAAAAAAAAAAAAAAAAAGCTCTACCCCAGTGTGGTCGTACTTAATACTGAAGTGTGCAATAATGTTTCCAGCTGTTGCTGAGAGGGATTATGCAGTTTTTGCAGGCTTATTCCTCTTTCTTTCAGCTCTAGAAATCTTTCCTTCTGGTGCTCTGATTTGCCTGCCTCTGGGAGGAAGGGAAGGGAAGACCCTGCAGGACTGAGGTTTGTCCTGGCTGACAGGCCTGCCAGGCTTGTTCCGGGCTGCAGAGAAGAGAGGCTATTTTTGTTGTGGGAGCTGAATTGTTGGTCTCTCTCCAGGAGCACATGCTTGTTGGTGTGGTTGATGTATCTTGCCTGCTGTGGCCATCTCTACCACTGCTTCCAGAAAACACTTGAGAATACGTTTGTCCCAAGAGGTTAAACCTGAGATCAGGATCAGGCATCTGTGCTCTTGTCTTGTGTTCCACTCCCTTCTGGCCATTGGAAAGGCAGTAGCAGAACAGGATATGGCTAACATGAACTTGGAGAGACTTTTCTCCTAGAGCTGTGCTTGAAAGGGGCCCTCTCTCTGTAACTGCGGTTGCAGTGAACTCAGTCCAATATCTGGGCTTTCTTGTCCTTCAGTAGGCTGATGGAGCTGCCCTTGCCCTCACCAGCCTGGTGGGGTTTGCACAGTGCTGCAGTTCATCTCACCTACTGTCCAAATCTCCTTTTATCAGCCCAGTCCAGGAACAGTGGTGTCCTTCTTGGTGTAGGGCTTAACATGAGCCTTGCATGCACCTAGATCCATATCCAGCATTGCAGGCAATTCTAGTATTCCATGTCAAGAAGGCTGGCAAGAAGGCTGGTGGGGCAGGTGCCCCAGTCCATCGGCCCTTAGTATATGCAGAGGGTAGCTTCAAGTGGGGCCACTGTGATATGAAGGAGGATTGTTTGAATTCAGGAGATTGAGGCTGCAGCGAGCCGTGATCACACCACTGCACTCCAGCCTGCATGACAGAGTGAGACCCTGTCTCAAAACAAACAGGCCGGGCACAGTGGCTCACGCCTGTAATCCCAGCACTTTGGGAGGCCAAAGTGGGTGGATCACCTGAGGTCAGGAGCTTGAGACCAGCCTGGCCAACATGGCGAAACCTCGTCTCTACTAAAGATAAAAAATTAGCTGGGCATGGTGGTGGGCACCTGTAATCCCAGCTACTTGGGAGGCTGAGGCAGGAGAATCACTTGAACCCAGGAGGCAGAGGCTGCAGTGAGCCGAGATCATGCCACTGCACTCCAGCCTGGGCAACAGAACAAGACTTTGTCTCAATAAAACAAACAACCAAAAAGAAAAGAAAAAAGATACTTTTCTAAAATATGACTGGGAAAAATGGGAAACTATAAAGGAAAAGATGGACAGATTTGACTGCCTAAAAATTAAAAATTTCTCAATAGGGCAAAAAAATAAGCAAAGTTTAAAGGTCTATTGACAATGGGAGGAAAATACGTCTAGTGCTCTCTGTATCAATGCCCCAACTCTGGGTTTGTGTGGCATTGATCTAGACAGCACTATACATAGTGCCCCTGAAGTTGTGCCATGCTGTGGCCCTGGCCTGAAGCTTGCCACCACTTGAGACCCATGCATGGACAGTGGATCCCTCCAGCCTCAAGTTGTCACTGTGCGGACTGCTCACTGGGTGCCTCTGGGGCACTGGGCTGTAAAGATACAGCTGTTGCCTGCTGGAACCTCCAGTGCCAGAGCAGCAGCTGGGACAGGGGTGGTTTGAGGTAGACGTCTCTGCTGGTCATTGTGGATACACCATTTGACTAATTTTTTTTAGCCACCTTCTTGATTCCAGAACTTTTGTAGCCTTCCTCTTAATCCATTTCTGATTTGGAGGTTTTTTTTTTTTCTTTCAGTTGCAGAGCTATTTTGCTGCATGTGAGGATGAGACCCCTGCCATCCGGAACCATGACAAGGTCCTACAGCGTCTGTGTGAGCACCTGGACCACGCCCTGCTGTACGGGTAAGGTGGAGGAAGTTTCCAAAGACGACGGAGCACAACCCAGGCCATGAGTAGCCTCCACAGAGAAACCCTTAGCTTCTCTGCCTTTTCTTTCTTCTCTCCCCTTGGCAGAAAGGGATTTGTCCCACTCAAGTGGGCCACAGTCTCTCTGTAGTTACCCCAGTAAATCATCTCTGGGCAGACATAAATGATGGAGGGAGGATTTGCCACAAATGATATGATGGTGTGAAGGTGTGCTGGGTGCCTGGGAGACCTGCTGGGGATCCATCACTTCCTGCCTTGCGCTCACTGCTGGACCAGCCGACTGCAGCTTCCCAGGTTGGCCCCATGCAGGTCACAGCAGCTCCTGTCCTGTTTTCTCAGACTGCAAGACCTCTCCTCTGGCTACTGGGTGCTCGTGGTGCATTTTACTCGGAGAGAGGCCATCAAGCAGATCGAGGTGCTGCAGCACGTGGCCACCAACCTGGGGCGCAGTGAGTAGTCACAAGGAGACGCTGGGGAAGGGACCAGCTCCACCTTCGGTGGGTAGCTTGGGGCTCTGTCCCAGGTTTACCCTCAGGGTCAGCCCTGGGAGGCGAATTACCTGGTGGTGTCCAGTAGCAGTGGGGTGTTAAAATGCCAGCACCAGGCCAGGCATGGTGGCTCACACCTGTAATCCCAGCATTTTGGGAGGCTGAGGAGGGAGGATGGCTTGAGGCCAGGAGTTTAGACCAGCCTGGGCAACACGGTGAGACCCCATCTCTACAAAAATTTAAATATTACATGGATGTCTTGGTACACACCTATAGTCCCAGCTACTCAGGGGCTGAGGTGGGAGGATGGTTTGAGCCCAGGAGTTTGAGGCTGCAGTGAGGCATGACCACAGCATTGCACTCCAGCCTGGAAGAAAGAGTGAGACCCCATCTCTAAAGATTTAGGAAAATGGCCGGGTACAGTGGCTCATGCCTGTAATTCCAACACTTTGGGAGGGTAAGGCAGGAGGATCCCTTGAGCCCAGGAATTTAAGGCTGTATTGAGCTATGATCACACCACTATACTCCAGCCTGGGTGACAGAGTCTCTGTCTCAAAAAATAAAATACTAGTAATAAATAATAAATTTATAAAATGCCAGCCCCCTCCATGAGGCCTCTTTTCTCCCTGCATATGATGGTTTTTTGGCACAGCAGTGATGGGGAGAAGGAGGGCGAGCTGCCAGCGAGAGCTGGACTCCTATGGAATCCCAGCCTGAGCACGTGCTATGGAGTCTGGTTTCTCTCCCTGAGCTGGGATCACTGTTAGCCTACAGGATCAGTGCAGAGTCCTGGCGTTTCTTGACCTGTCTGAAGTGTGCAGTCTGCCCTCTTTATCAGAATTTCCTGGCCAGCTACATGCTGAGGTCTGACTAGGAAAATAAAGCACTCAGGGGTTATGGTACCCCACCAAGCACAAAGGCCACTGAAGTGCCTGGTCCCATTACCTGCTCTTTCTTTCCTTTCTGCGCTTGCTTGGCAAATAAAAGCCAGCAGTCTGAGAGGCCTTCCTGCCGGTTACTCCTGCCTTTGTTTGCAGGCCGTGCCTGGCTGTACCTGGCCCTCAATGAGAACTCCTTGGAGAGCTACCTGCGGTTGTTCCAGGAGAACCTGGGCCTGCTGCATAAGTACTACGTCAAGTGAGTGTCTGGGACGGTCTGTCTCCCCTAGCCTCAGAGCTCCCTTTCAGCTACCTCCCAAAGGCTCTTGTCATGCAGACAGCACAGTGTGCCACATCAGTGATGCCAGAGAGCCATTAGAACCTTGCCAGTAGCTGGGTAGCCTTCACCAGGAGCACCGGTGTCCCATCTGGGCTCCTGGGTACAGTCTGGGTCTCTGCTGCTCCCTGGTCCTCCTCCCAGGCTTCAGACCTGACCAGTGCCCATGCTTTGGCTCAGCCTTTGCTGGGGTTGCTGCAGGAACAGAGTGTGTACAGCAGCTGCTGACAGCCTGACAAGCCTTGTGCTCGTCCATCTCTGAAGACACTGGCAGGACAGTGCAGTGTGGCTGCTAACCTAGTAGGAGATCGCTGAGAGGGTGGTGGGCAACAGCTATATCAAGCTGGGTGCCGTCCAAGGTGGGGGACATCACGTGTCAAATTTCAACACAGCTGGTATGTTGGTAAGGTTAGGCCAGGCTGGTAAACAGACCCAGAGGCACCATCGTGGCTTCTCATGTCTTGCAGGAATGCCCTGGTCTGCAGCCACGATCACCTGACGCTCTTCCTGACCTTGGTGTCCGGGCTAGAGTTCATTCGTTTCGAGCTGGATCTGGTGAGACACCAGGGCTCTCACTGCTTGTGGGAAGCAGAGGAGGGGGCAGGGTGGGGGCAGGGTGGGCGGTGGCTTCATTTCTCAGGTCTTGTTGAGGGAGCTTGTTGAGTATGACTGGGCTTGAGCAAAGCTTGTTTCTTCGGGCGAGGGAAAGGTTTCAGGGTCCATCGAATTGAGTGAGAAGAGAAGTGATGGCAAGAATTCCTGGTTCAGGTGACTTTTTCCTATCTCCCTATCCAACTTGGAGAAAAGCCACATTGCCTGGAGTATCTTAGCCCAGAAGAACTGGCCTTCATGTTTAGGATGTGAAGAGTTAGAAGGACAAGGCAGATTCAGCCTGGTGCTTCTGGGGTTCTGAAAAGTGTCATCAGCTCCATGAAGAGCCTTCAGCCACCCTCTTCAAGTTCTCAAGTTTCTCTCCCCATCACACCCTGTACAAACGGGATGCTGGCCCACATGGAGCCAAAGAGGCTCCCAGGCACCTGTTGGACTGGGCTCAAAATGGATGCAGCTGCCCCGTCCTAATCAAATGACCTTCCTTGGGCCAGGCGCAGTGGCTCACACCTATAATCCCAGCACTTTGGGAGGCTGAGGTGGGTGGATCACCTGAGGTCAGGAGTTCGAGACCAGCCTGGCCAACATGGCGAAACCTCGTCTCTACTAAAAAAATACAAAAGTTAGCGGGGTGTGGTGATGGACGCCTATAATCCCAGCTACTTGGGAGGCTGAGGCAGGAGAATCGCTTGCACCTGGGAGGTGGAAGTTGCAGTGAGCCAAGCCACGTCATTGCACTCCAGCCAGGGCAACAGAGTGAGACTCTGTCTCAAAAAAATAAATAAATAAATAAGAGAGAGAGAGAGAGAGATAGCGGGGGCATCAAAGGGTGTAGCTGAGTTCTGACAGCTCTGTCTTCCATCAGCCTGAAGTCCACAGCTTTAAAAGCCAACACTATTCACATTGCTCTTCTTAGCAGCTTTTCTTTGAATTTACTACTTTAAGCCATTGATTTCTCAAAGAGGCACATCTGTGTCTCCCAGGCCTGGATCCTGCTGTCTGCAGAAGGCCGCTGCACGAGGCCTCCCACCAAACGGGCCTCCTCTACTCTCTCCTCAGGATGCCCCTTACCTAGACCTGGCCCCCTACATGCCCGACTACTACAAACCTCAGTACCTGCTGGACTTTGAAGACCGCCTTCCCAGCTCGGTCCACGGCTCAGACAGTCTGTCCCTCAACTCTTTCAACTCCGTCACCTCCACCAACCTGGAGTGGGATGACAGTGCGATTGCCCCATCTAGTGAGGGTGAGTGGCCCCAGGGCAGAAAAGCTAAGCCCCTGTTGTGAAACAGACTTGAACTGCTTAAGCCTGGCTGGGTGATGTCTTCCTTGGCTAGTTTTGGTCTGGTGGCTGAAATTTGCAATTAAACAGGGCTGGCCATTTCCCAGATCTTCATCTCCTCAGAGTCCCTGTGGTGGCTAAAAAGGGGATTCTGGGCACAAAAAGCTGAAAAAAAAAAAAAATATATATATATATATATATATATATATAAAAAAAAATATATATATATATATAAAAAATATATATATATATATATATATAAAATATATATATTTTAAGGTTAGACCCTTTTCCAGAAGGTTCTAGTCACATGCCTGTGGCAGTTTTCTAAGCAAGGAAGGTTTAGCAGTGAGACCTGGAAACCTTGTCACAGGGTTGAGTGTTGCCTGTTCTGGGGAGCTTGTCTGACCCCACATTCTTTGCAGAAAGAGGTTAAGCAACCCCTAGAAGAAGAGAGAACCAGGCAGGTCTGAAGCGCAGGGAAACCTTGCCACTGTGTCCTGTGTGTCCGTCCGATTTCTCTGAGTTCCTTCTGCGCTCGCTGATGTGTTTGGGATGGTCGCACCCTTTGCATCAGGGACCGAGGAAGAAGCTGCAGGTCATTTTGTTGTCTTGACCCAATGATTTACTGGAACAGCCTGGTTTCTTTCAAACCTTAGGCCCTGGTGTTCATGGATAAAACTGGCCATTTTCCCCTCTTTATCTCCTGTGGGAGACCAGAGCCCTTCATTTACTTCACCCCACCACCTCACCTCCAGGGAAGGGGATCCCAGCCCCAATTTAGCCCTGGGGCACCCTAGAATTGCCTCAGCATTGAGACCTTGACCTTCCCCTTTCTTTATTTCTGCTGTACCACGGGTTATATGTCCCAGGAAGGGAGGTCCCTCTCAAACTTGCTGTTAGCAAGACCTGCATTGCTGACCGTGCAAGCTGAAGAAGGCGGCTCAGTCTCCTTAGGTTGGGCCCATGGGCCACCTTAGAGGAGTTGGAGGGGTGGGCCTTGCCGGAAGAGCCAGGGCAAGGATGGATCCATGGATGGAGGTGTCCCCTCAGCAATTTGGAGATTGTGCAACTGCAGCTGCCAGGGCAGTGTCTCCTTGCCCTGCTAGGGTATGGAGGGAAGGCATGTAAGAGGTAGAAAACAAAGCTAGGCACAGGCAGCCAGGCTTCTCTCTGCCAGAACCAGCTTCTGGATGTGGAAAGGGGTCACCCTGACACGTCTTTCCAGCTGGTTGGAGGCTCCTGGGCCAGCGCCTGAGCTGAGAGGCAGTCAGGGCCCTAGTAAGTTTCCCCAAGGTTGTTGGATACAATGTAGAAAGTTGAAGTTTTCCTCTCCTATTTCCTCCCCATGTCTCCCACCCCATTTCCCCTCCCCTCCCTCCAGTCGTCCTTCCACTGCCTGTGTTTCTAATCTTCAGTTTTGTCCCTCGTTTTTGTAGATTATGATTTTGGAGATGTGTTTCCAGCAGTGCCGTCTGTACCCAGCACAGACTGGGAAGGTGGGCCAGAGTCCGCTGTTACCCTCTTTTCCTGTTTTGCAATGTTTCCATGCCAAGCTTGCTGCATGTATCAAATCAGCTCCTTATTATTTATAATAATATCCATAATCATAATAAAGCCAAGTTTGGTGTTCTAATAGATGGAATTCTGCAGTGGGAAAACTCAACCTCTAGCCATAGGCAAATCCCTTCTCCCAGTGCAGGGCTCCTGCCTTTGCTCAGTGGCCTTTCGGAGTCACTAAGTGGCTGCATTTCGGGGGATACAGGGTCACCCTTCCTGATTCCAGTGCCAGCTGATGCTCTCGGGGTGTATAGGGCCTGACCCAGTGAACCAAGACTTGTTCTGGAAAACCATGCCTTTAAACATGCGGGTTGTAAGCTCCTGCGGGTCAGATGAGCATCGAAGAGAAAGAGCTTGATTCTTTCAGTCTGTTCCTAATGGCTTCCTCTTGGGTGTTTTGGAGTGGTTGAGGTCCAAGTCAGGGAACTGCCCAGGTACAGCTGAAACTTCCTACAGACAGAATCTCTTTGAAGCTTTAAAGCAGATTAAAAGGAAATCTGCCAGCCCTCCCACCCTGTCTGCTGGGCAGTAGCAGTGCCTGGGCATTTTTCTGCCTGAAATTCCACTTCATAAATTCACAAAGCTATTCCCAGGTTGCCACCATTACTCAAAGCAAAGGCTATGTTGCCAATAAGGTGAATGTTTCCCCCTTAAATCTGAGGCCATAGCAGATCCCTGTTATTTTACTTTATGTTATTTTATTTTACTTTTTGAGACAGAGTCTCGCTGTGTTGCTCAGGCTGGAGTGCAGTGGTGTGATCTTGGCTTACTGTAACCTCCACCTCCCGGGTTCAAGCGATTCTCCTGCCTCAGCCTCCCAAGTAGCTGGGATTACAGGTGTGTGCCACCACGGCCGGCTAATTTTTGTATTTTTAGTAGAGACAGGGTTTCACCATGTTGGTTAGGCTGGTCTCAAACTCCTGACCTCAGGTGATCCACCCCACCTCATCCTCTCAAAGTGTGGGATTACAGGCATGAACCACTGCACCTGATCCAAATCCCTGTTATTAAAGAGACTCCTACCCTCTGGGCCACTTCCAGCCTGGAACAGGGGAGGTGAGGGAACCTGGCCTCTGAACAGGGGAGGTGAGAACTGCCACACCCTGAGGATGAGGGGCACGTGGCTCTCCCCGCATTATTAGAGACGTGATCGCTGAGTAATGGGTGACAGGTGATCCGTTCCCAGATAATATGAGTATGAAATACCTTAACTCTGTGAGAAATAAGATGTGGCATTGGGAAAAATAAACTATGACACTTGGCCAAGAATAGCATTGAAGGGTCCCCTGTTTGAGTTAAATTAGCTTGGATTCCAGAATTCCATCATAACATCATGTACCCTCTTAGCCCCTCTTCTTGCAGCACACATGCTGGATATTGTTTTTTTTTTCCCTCCGATTCTAACAACTAACCCCCCTCCTGACACGCCTGTTGCAGTCACTTGACAAGCAGGGCCTGACCTTCCTCTACAGCCTTTCAGAGCTCCCTGCGGCCTGAGAACTAACAGCCCAGTTGCACTGCTTGCCTCAGGGCAGGGTGAGATTTCTGGAGTTCCTGGAGCAGGATTCCTGAGCTCACTCTGGCAGCTCACCCGGGGAGGCTCTGTCTTCTCCTTGGACCTGGAGGAAGGCAGGACTTGGGGCAGCTCCAAACTCTGAGCCTGGGGTGGCCTTCCCCTGGTCTTTGGCTTATTTACAGAGCTGGTGGGCATGCGGGCCTTGACACCCACCACATCTCATGATCTGCCCACTCACCTCTCAGGGCTCCTCTTGGGTGCAACTGCGTGTGCTGAGGAGAATCACAGGGGCCGGAGCAAGAACACATGGGCTTGGCAGGAGCCTGCTTTGGGACCGAGAGACACGGTTTTCTGTATCTTAGAACTTAGGCTCTGAGATCCCCGGAAATCTGGAAAAAGTCCCCGATGTTGCTGGTCTTTTCTGGCAGAGCTACTCATTGCCTTTAGCCTCCTCTTTTGTCCTTATATTAACAGACAGCAGACTTAAAAAAAAAAAAAAAAAAGGGCCAGGCTCACACCTGTAATCCCAGCACTTTGAGAGCTGAGGCTGGAGGATCGCCTGAGCCCAGGAGTTTAAGACCAACCTGGGCAACACAGGGGGACCCCGTCTCTACTAAAAATATAAAAATTAGCCAGGCTTGGTGGTGCACGCCTATAGTCCCAGCTACTCTGTGGGCTGAGGCAGGGCAGGAGGATCACTTGAACCCAGGAGGTCGAGGCTACAGTGAGCTGTGATTGCGCCACTGCGCTCCAGTCCGAGCAACACAGCGAGATCCTGTCTCAAAAAAAAAAAAAAAGGACGGTGTGCTGCATCAGCAGACAGCTGCCCTGTGGCTTCCAAGAGGCACTAAGTTGACAGCTGGTTGGGCCCCCAGTGGGGCTGTGGGGTGCATGTTTGCCTCTTTTCTTCCGGGCAGACAGCGGCCAGCAAGATGAGCATTGGCCGGCAAATAGAGCACGACCAGCCATGGCCCTTGCCATTGACCCTCACCCAGGCAGTTTCACCAGCTGGGCCTCAGCTCTCTGCTTGGGTGGCTCCCATCTGCCACTGGCCATATGGGCTGTGTGCTTCACCTGCCCGTGCTCCCTCTCCTGCCCTGTTCCAGTAACCAGGGGCAGATGGCTGGCTGGGGCGGGATGTCTAAGCCAGCTCCCCTCTTGGGGGCCGTGTCAGGGTATGACTCAGAAAGGACCAGTCAGTGAGCTGACACTTGAATGAAGTGGAGTTCTCGGCCGGGCGCGGTGGCTCACGCCTGTAATCCCAGCATTTTGGGAGGCCGAGGCGGGCAGATCACGAGGTCAGGAGATCGAGACCATCCTGGCCAACATGGTGAAACCCCAGCTCTACTAAAAATACAAAAATTAGCTGGGCATGGTGGCACATGCCTGTAATCCTAGCTACTCGGGAGGCTAAGGCAGGAGAATCACTTGAACCCGGGAGTTGGAGGTTGTAGTGAGCCGGGCTCGCGCCACTGCACTTCAGCCTGGCGACAGAGAGAGACTCCGTCTCAAAAAAAAAAAAAAAAAAAGAAAGAAATGGAGTTCTCAGCACCACCCTTGCAGGGGCACCTGGTCCTGCCCCCGAGGAGTGTGTAGGGTCAGGGGTGCTGGGGAGAAGCAGCCTGGGGGGCGGCCTCTCGGACCCCTGTCTTTGCCCCTTCGCACCTTGTTCTCATCGCCCTGCTCTGTCATCTTGTCTCTACTCTGTGCTCTGGGCATTTCCCTCTGCCCCATGGTTCCCACCCCTTGGGCTCCCATCCTGTCTCCTAGCCTCTGCCCCCACTCTGCACCCCTCACTTTCTCTGCTGTCTTCCTCCATTCTTCTCCCTTTGTGTTCCTTTTACCTCTGCAAGGGACCCTTCAGAGGACTTTGGGCACCTCTCAGCCCTACAAGTGGGGTATGGGGCTAACGGGGCTGCTGGGTACCCCTGTAGCGTCCTGGCAGGAAGGCTCTGAGGGTAACGTAAGAGGCGTGCAGCCTGGCTCCTCTCTAGGGCTCCCAGCCACCCATGGAGGCCTCGAAGTCACCATCCCTATGGGACTTAAGCCTGGAGCTTGAGCCTGGAGGCTGCTTCACCGCGGGGGCCCTTAATACAAACTCAGCCAAATTGTTGTGAGCTCTGGAGGGCCCCCAGGGGTGGTGGAGATGGTGTTCCTTCCAAGTTGCTCCTAAAGTACAAAACCCCATGTCCTGTTAGGTTGTGGCTTCTACTCGAAATAGGGCCACCCCTGTCAGGTTTCCCTGGGAGGAACTGGCCAGCCTGCCTCCCTCCTGGGCTAACGCATGCTCTGGGGGTCGGGGACCCTGGGGGGTGCCTGACAGGGTGTCTCCTGCTTCCTTGTCCTCCCAGATGGAGACCTCACAGACACAGTCAGTGGTCCCCGCTCCACAGCCTCCGACCTGACCAGCAGCAAGGCCTCCACCAGGAGCCCCACCCAGCGCCAGAACCCCTTCAACGAGGAGCCGGCAGAGACTGTGTCCTCCTCTGACACCACCCCCGTGCACACCACCTCTCAGGAGAAGGAGGAGGCCCAGGCCCTGGACCCGCCGGATGCCTGCATGGAGCTCGAGGTCATCAGGTCAGCAGGGAGGGGCCCAGAAAGGAGCTGAGGTCCTGGGGTCCAACCTGTCCACTCCCAGCATCAGCTGTTCATCCAGGGCAGACCGGGACACCCCCTGAGGGCAGTTGCATGCCTTTCTGGAAACCCTTCCCACCTCTAGGAGGTTCTTTGAGCAAGAGGAAGTGGAGGCCTGTCCTAGTCAGCTCGGCTGCTGGAACAAAGCACCGCAGACAGGCGGCTTCCACAACAGACATTCTTTCTCACAGCTCTGGAGCCTACAGTCCGAGGTCAGGGTGCCGGTGTGGCCAGCCTCTGATGAGGGATTCACAGATGTCCCTCTTCTCGCTGTGTTGTGGCGGGGAGTGGAGAGAGAGCTCTCTAGGGTCCCTTTTATGAGGGTGCTGATCCCATTCCTGAGGATCCCACCCTCAGGACCTCATCACCCCCCACCCCCTGATACCATCACATTGGGAGTTAGGATTTCAACACAGGAATTTGGAGGGGACACACACATTCACTCCATTGTAGGGCTCAAGCCCTTGGAAGCAGGTGGCACAGGCAGCGACCGTGGCTGGTGTCTGGGGCCATGTCCAGGCTGCCAGGGCGTTTGCTGGGTCTGCCTAAGATCAGAAAGCACCTTCAGGCTGTACTTCTTCCCAAGGGAGTTCTTGGAAGTTAAGATACAATTTCTGAGATTCATTGAAAGAAAAGTATCTTTGTCATATGGGCAGGACATGGAAAGGAAGGACGTGGTGGGTGGCCAGCAGGGACTGTCAACCAGAGCCTCCCCAGCTCCCTGACCTCCCCGACCCCCTCTTGAAACTTCACACTGACTAAGAGGAGAAGCCCTGTGTGCGTGTCAGACTGCCCAGGCTTGCTGGCCTGAGGCGGGGGATTGCTCCCCAGTGACTGGAGCCAGGAGGCCACCCCATGGGCTGGTTCCAGTCCACAGCAGCATCATGCTCAGACCTGGGGTCCCTTAGCTAAGCCCGCTCCAGCCAACCTGGAACCAGAGTGGGACCTGGAGCGTGAGCCCAGAAAGCGCTGAGTGCTTTCTGGGTGATTCCTCCATGATGATGCCTAAGGGAAGTGAGGTCAGCTCGGGATCCACATCCGAAGGGGGGCTGAGTGGAGGGGGCATTGCCTGACCAGCCATGGCCTGTTTTTCTTTCCTAGAGTGCAGCTAGCTCAGCTGTTCCATTAGGAGGAATTCAGTAGACCCACTCTGGGGTTCCTCTGGCTGCAGCCATCTGTGCCCAGCCCATGCTACCCCCACCCCGCCCCTGCCAGCAAAGGGGGTGCCTCGGGGCCTGAGCCACTGTTGTCCTCTGACCCAGTGCCTCCACCCAGCACTGCCTAGGACCACTGACGCGCTAGCTGTGCCCTCAGAGGCTACATGGCCAGCATTGCCACCGTGACCCAGCCTGGTTTTCCTCAGCACTGGACTACTCAGGGGTTAACTCTCTCCCCATCGTTACTGTCCCAGGGTCACCAAGAAGAAGAAAATTGGCAAGAAGAAAAAGAGCAGATCAGATGAGGAGGCAAGTCCACTCCACCCCACCTGCAGCCAGAAGAAATGTGCCAAGCAGGGGGACGGTGACAGCCGCAATGGCAGCCCAAGCCTTGGGCGGGCCTCACCAGACACTACGCTTGCCTCCCCCCAGGAGGAGGGAGAGGGGCCGAGCAGCACCACGGAGAGCAGCGAGCGCTCCGAGCCGGGCCTGCTGATCCCTGAGATGAAGGACACCTCCATGGAGCGCTTGGGGCAGCCCCTGAGCAAGGTTATCGACCAGCTCAACGGGCAGCTGGACCCCAGCACCTGGTGCTCCCGTGCTGAGCCCCCAGACCAGTCCTTTCGGACCGGCTCTCCCGGGGATGCCCCGGAGAGGCTGCCGCTTTGTGACTTTAGTGAGGGGCTTTCAGCCCCAATGGACTTCTACCGCTTTACCGTCGAGAGTCCAAGCACTGTTACATCAGGTGGCGGCCACCATGACCCTGCAGGGCTTGGCCAACCGCTGCATGTTCCTAGTAGCCCTGAGGCTGCTGGCCAAGAAGAAGAGGGAGGAGGAGGAGAGGGACAGACGCCTCGGCCCCTAGAGGATACCACGAGGGAGGCTCAGGAGCTGGAGGCCCAGCTGTCCCTGGTCAGGGAGGGGCCTGTGTCTGAGCCAGAGCCTGGGACCCAGGAGGTTCTCTGCCAGCTCAAGCGAGACCAGCCCAGTCCGTGTCTGAGTAGCGCTGAGGATTCTGGGGTGGATGAGGGACAGGGGAGCCCTTCGGAGATGGTCCATTCCTCGGAGTTCAGGTAACAAGACTCTGCAGCTGGCATGGGACTCTCCCAGCCCTTGAAGCTGGGGACACTGCGCCTCTGACCTCCAGATAAATTAAGCACTAGGAAGACCTAGCCTGAGTGAGAAGGGGTGTGAGCCTCCCTCCCTAACTTTGGCTCCTAGTGGGAGGCGGAGGCACTACCCCCTGGCTCTGGGGTGGGGTGTGGCCTCTCTCACCGCTGCCTGCCTGACACCTCGCCCTCCTGACTTGGCCCTCACAGAGTAGACAACAATCACCTGCTCCTGCTCATGATCCACGTGTTCCGAGAAAACGAAGAGCAGCTGTTCAAAGTAAGTCCTAGGAACTCAGGAGTGAGCAAGAGACGGCAAGGGCAAGGCGGGATGGGCCACCGCCCCCGCTGGAGCGGCAGGAGCCACCTGCCTGACCCTTGTCTGCTTCGGCCCCCAGATGATCCGGATGAGCACCGGGCACATGGAGGGCAACCTGCAGCTGCTGTACGTGCTGCTCACAGACTGCTATGTCTACCTGCTCCGGAAAGGTGCCCGCCGCCCCCGGGCAGACAGCGGGTTGTAGACGAGGCTGACTCTCAGCCCCTTTTCCCCAGTTCCCTTGCCCTCTGAGTGCCTCCCGGCTGCCTGGCATGCAGTGATGGAAAGGCACCCCAAGGAAGGTGTTGCCAGCAGCCCTGAGACGTGAGCCTGGGGCTCCCTCTGTGAGCACTCCACGCCATTCTCCTACTGCAGGGCAAGGAGAGGCCCTCTAAGAGGGGGGGCTGTGTCTAAGAAAATGGGGCAGGGGGAGGGAAAAGAGGCCTGTGGGGATAATAGGCCTTGGGGTCTCCTCTCTCAGGGGCCACAGAGAAGCCATACCTGGTGGAAGAGGCCGTTTCTTACAATGAACTTGACTATGTGTCGGTGAGTCCAGGCCCCGCAGTTGTGCGCCTGCTGTAGGTACAGGGCTTCTCAAGCCACTTACCCATAGAGCTGCAGGGCGAGGCACGGCCCCTTACTCCCTTCCCGGGGTTGGGCACCAACTTAACTCTCAGAGAGGCTTCTGTACACGATGCTGGGGGTAAGAACCAAGCTTGAGGTCGCCTCTTCCCGTGCTAGACTTCTGACCGTCCCTCCCTCACTCATGCCAGCCCCTGGCCTCTGGGGCTTTACTTGGTGGCGGCCCGGGGTGTGCTTCTTCCTCCCCAGCAAGCGCTCAGCCTGGCCAAGCTGTCTTCTCCACCAGGCAGCAGCTAAGCCCCAAGTGCATGTCACGGTGTGGTTTCTGGCAGGTTGGCCTTGACCAGCAGACGGTGAAGCTGGTGTGCACCAACCGCAGGAAGCAGTTTCTGCTGGACACGGCTGATGTGGCGCTGGCTGAGTGAGTGGCAACCCCGCCCCTCTGGAAGGATTGGAGAGTTCGCAGCTGCCCATAGGTGTGGGTGGCCTGGGGGTCAGGGGTGGAGGTGGAAAGTGGGAGATCCAGGAGGGGAAACCAGATGTATTCCCTCTGGAACCTGCATCTGCTCAGAGAGGCAGGCAAGTAGACGACAATCATAGGACTCATGTGGTCAGCCCAGGTGACCTCAGCCCCTGGCGACTCTTGGGGGTGCTAGCATGAGTTGTCGGACAGGAAGGCAGGCAGAGAGCCATGCTGCTGGGCCAGGCGTGCCCTTGAACGCCTGCATCCTTGTCGTGGCTCAAGGTCCCACCCGTTGAAGTCCTGCCCACCCTCTTTGTCTGTCTTCCCTCACTGTCAAAATCCAAGGCCCCTTGGCCATTGAGAACGATCAGGCCTGTTCCAGTTGTCATTTGATGACCTTGGACCTGCGTCATTGCCGCACCTGCCGCCCTGGTCACTGGGTCTAGCCAGGTCTCTCCCCCAAGTTTCTGTGACCCCTCCAGGCCAGCAGCGCTCAAGACTAAGCCCTGTCCAGTTGAGGCCCTGTTCCCAGGCCTCTAACCACAAACCTCACTCCCTGTGCAGGTTCTTTTTGGCTTCTTTGAAGTCAGCCATGATCAAAGGCTGTCGAGAACCTCCCTACCCCAGCATCCTGACGGATGCCACCATGGAGAAGCTGGCACTGGCCAAATTTGTGGCCCAAGAATCGAAGTGTGAGGTAAGAACCTGGGGAGGAAGCTGAGTGCAGCCCCTGAGATGGCAGAGCAGCAGCCGCCTTGGCGTGAGCGTTAAGGGATGCACGTGGATGTCTTTGCCATTTCACAGTCGCCTACCTGGGCGGGGCGGGGCTTTCCCACCCTGGAAGGGAGGAAAGTCATGTCCACCTTCCTACCTGGGGTGTGTCCTAAGGTTAAGACACCCTCGCTCGGCAGGGCACAGTGGCTCACGCCTGTAATCCCAGCACTTTGGGAGGCCAAGGCAGGCGGATCACCTGAGGTCAGGAGTTCGAGACCAGCCTCGCCAACATGGCAAAACCCCGTCTCTACTAAAAATACAAAAATTTAGCCAGGCGTGGTGATGGGCGCCTGTAATCCCAGCTACTTGGGAGGCTGAGGCAAGAGAATTGCTTGAACCTGGAAGGTGGAGGTTGCGGTGAGTGGAGATCACACCACTGCAGTCCAGCCTGGGCGACAGAGCGAGACTCCATCTCAAAAAGAAAAAAAAAAGAACCAGTCCGGGCTCAGCCACCTGCCTGGCCCAGGCCTTACTCGCTTTGTCCCCCGTGCCCGCCCCCGCATCAGGCATCTGCTGTCACCGTGCGCTTCTACGGCCTTGTGCACTGGGAGGACCCCACAGACGAGTCCCTGGGCCCCACGCCCTGCCACTGCTCACCCCCCGAGGGCACCATCACCAAAGAAGGCATGCTGCACTACAAGGCGGGCACCTCCTACCTGGGCAAGGAACACTGGAAGACGTGCTTCGTGGTGCTCAGGTGGGAGCCCTGGCAGCTCTAGGCCTGGGGCTTGGGCCCTGGGGTGGCTGGGCTGTCAGGTCCCCAGCGGGGATCTCTCTGCAGCAGGTCACTGAGGGAGCAGCCTGAGGAGAGGACGCTTCCCTTCCCTACAAGAGCTTGGAGTTGACTTAGCTCAGGCTGTTAGAGCTTCTCTGTAGAGCCAGTCATCTTTGGGGCCCCAGGAATCCCTGAGTGCCTCAGGGGAGGATGCAGGCTTGGTCCCCCGATGAACCTTGAGCTGCGCCCCAGGTCTGCTGAGGTGGCCACGTTCCCTGCTGGGCCCCCAGGCCCTTCTTCACCCTGCCTTCCGTAGATGACAGCCCCTGGTGTCCTTTGCCTCAGGTTCATGGCCGCAGCATGTGCGTGGGAGGGGAACCCTGGGACCTGGGCTCCGCCTGGCCCCAGTTCCTGGGACAGGCCTCACTCGCCCTGTGTTGTGCCCCTGCAGCAACGGGATCCTCTACCAGTACCCGGACCGCACCGACGTCATCCCTCTGCTCTCGGTGAACATGGGGTAAGTGTCCAGGGAGAAGCGGGTGTATCCTGGGGCCCAGAGCTGCCGTTTCCCTGGTTTGAGATGGCTGCCCCTGTTGGCAGTTCAGCCTCGCCCTCAACCCCACCCCATCCAGCGGCCCTGATAGGTGGCCTGGGGCTTCCACGCTCTGAGGGCTGCAAGGAGCCCACAGGAGGGGAGGAGGGGAGGCAGCAAGGAGCTCCTGGCTTAGAACAGGTCCAGTCTGATGGGGGAGGCAGGCCCTTCCCCAGAAGCTCCCGGCCTGATGGGAGATGGACGTTCGGGTATTTGGGAGGAACAGCAGGCCCTCAAGAGGAAGCATGCATGAATGAATGCGGCCGATTCTCAGAGGGCCAGTGGGACAGCTGATTCCCAACCCCTCCTGGCCATGCTTGGGTATCTAGAGGATCTTGGGCATCCTGGAGGTGAAAGGCATTGCACAGCAAGGCGGTGGGTGGGGCTCCCAGACCTCTCCTGGGAGCTGGAGGGGCCTGGAGAACCCTCTGGTATCCTCCAGCCCCCAGGACGGTGGGGCAGACCCTGTGCCGCACACCCCGCACCAACCCTGGGGGCTGTCACCCCGTGCTGCCCTTGCCTCCTCGCTCCTGTTTCACCCTCCTCCTCTGGCCCAGGGGGGAGCAGTGCGGTGGCTGCCGGAGAGCCAACACCACGGATCGGCCCCACGCCTTCCAGGTCATTCTCTCCGACCGGCCCTGCCTGGAGCTAAGTGCCGAGAGCGAGGCCGAGATGGCCGAGTGGATGCAGCATCTCTGCCAGGCTGTGTCCAAAGGGGTGAGCTTCGCCTGCCCCCACCGCGCACCTGGCTTGCCTGACCCACCCAGACCCCCAGGGTCCCATCCCTAAACCCATAGTCACAGAGCAACCTGAGGGCCAAGACGGACCTCCAGGGGGCAGCCCAGGAATGGACCCTGGAGCTCAGAGGCATCACCCCCATCCCCGCCTCTGCTCCCGATCCCTGGAGGGAGATCCCTGGAGGGAGAGCAGAAGGGCTGGCTGGTCCCCTGGAGTGTGGAGTTCTGGTGCAGACCAGCCCTGGAGGCCCCAGCCTGCCTCTCCCCTGCCCCGCTGCCAGGTCATCCCCCAGGGCGTAGCTCCCAGCCCCTGCATCCCCTGCTGCCTGGTCCTCACGGATGACCGCCTCTTTACGTGCCATGAGGATTGCCAGACCAGCTTCTTCCGCTCTTTGGGCACAGCCAAGCTGGGCGACATCAGCGCCGTCTCCACCGAGCCGGGCAAGGAGTACTGTGTCTTGGTGAGCTGGGAGTGGGGGCGGGGCTGCAGGGCCTGCAGAAGGAAAGCTCTGGCTGCTCACCCGGGGGCCTGGCTCTCCCTAGGAGTTCTCCCAGGACAGCCAGCAGCTCCTCCCGCCCTGGGTCATCTACCTGAGCTGCACTTCTGAACTGGACCGATTGCTGTCTGCACTGAACTCTGGGTGGAAAACCATCTATCAGGTACCCAGCTGCCCAGGAAACCCATTAGCCAGGGACCCTGTGGAGTGGGAGCCACTCCCCGGGGAGAGGAACCCCTGCTGCTCCCAGGACCTGGCCCTGCCTCCAGGGTCCTGGGCACAGCCATGTACCAGGGCGCTCCTGCCTCAGCCCCGGGGGTGAGTGCCTGCTGCTCTTAAAACAAACCCAGAAGAGTCCTCACTGTCCTTGCCGTCTCTTGCTGCGCACAAGCCTGCCAGGCTGGGAGCCCGAGGCCCTCAAGCCACTCAGCATTGCTGCCTCAAGGGCCTGGGAGGGAAGGGGTGGGCCCTGGGAGGTGGGTGTGGGACTCCAGCCCCGGTGGTTCTGCCTCTGGTTTGGACTGGGCCTTGGGTGATTGAGGGTGGCCTGGCAGGAGAGAGCTGTCTGGGGGCAGAGGCCAAGGTGGGCATGTTGGTGCCGGCCCCAGACTGAGCAGACACACCTGACAGGCACAAAAACTTAGAATCAAAAGGACAAAACCCTGACTCCCAGTGAGTCTGAGGCCAAAGCTGAAAACAGAACCCAAGAAGCTTAATTCCTGACCTCAGTTCCAATCAAACAGCACGAATTGTGGTGGACCTCCAGCTGTGCTCAGATGGGGGGACACAATATTGGCAGTACCCTCTTCCTTGCCCTCCAGGCTGAGTGCCAGTGTGGGAGCGTGCTCATGACAGCCCTGCACACGCGGGTTTTGAGCACATGCTACGCTCTAGCCCCGTGGAAGCCTGGACTAGTTAGAGGCAGAGAACAGCTCAGGACAGACACCTCCCTGCAGAGCCAAACAGAGTGCAGCACCTGCCTCGCTGGGCCATCCTGAGAGCTGGGGCCTTCCCAGGAAAGAGGGAGCTCGGGGGGCACCACCCCATCCTCAGCTCAAGCCCCTGGAAGAGCGGGAGAAACTAGCAGCATGGAAGCTGTTCCCAGGGAGAGATGGGGAGGGCCTGACAGGGGTTCCGTGGCCAAGGCAGAGGCAGGCCTGGTGCCCACAAGCCCTGAAGACTCCTGTGGCCCTCAGTGGCCCTCATCTGTTCTCTGCACGCCCCAACACAGGTGGACCTCCCCCACACGGCGATCCAGGAAGCCTCCAACAAGAAGAAATTCGAGGATGCCTTGAGCCTCATCCACAGCGCCTGGCAGCGGAGCGACAGTCTCTGCCGCGGCCGAGCCTCCCGAGACCCCTGGTGCTGAGGCAGAGCTGGTTGGCGTCCCTGGTGGGCAGGAAAGGAAGGCACGCCAGCCGGCAGGCACACTGTCACGGCTGTTGTCATGCTGTCGGGAGCCTACAGCCCACCCCTGCCCTGGGTGGCAGAACCACCGAGTGTGGCTTAAGACAGGGTCCCTCCACTCCAGGGATCCAGATCAGGTGCCCGGCACCCCTGGGCATCCTGCCCGACAGGTAGCGAATGGAGGTCGCTGGAGGCAGAGGGTCCGAGCCCCGTGGGCTCTGCGGATGCACGCCCTCCTCCCGGGCCTCCGCCTCAGTCTGCAGAAACACCATCCATCTAAGGACGAACAAAAGAACCAGGAGGGCGGGACCCCCCTCTTCCTCTCCTGGGTTGGGGGCTGGGGCCCTGAGTGCCCAGCCATCCTTGTTCGTGTTTGAACACTCTCCTGGCCACGTGGGGAAGCGGGAACACGGGGTGTCTGCGCATGTTTCCTCCTCCTAGCTCCATCACTGCGCACACAGCTGCCTGCCTCGCCAGATGCAGGGGGGCGGGCAGCCCTCCCTGGCTGCCAGGAGGCTCTGCATGCCCACAGTCCTGCCCTGCCTCTCCCCTCAACCCGGCAGTGCCTGTAGCACCGAGGAGCAAAGGGGGTGGATGGGGGGCTTGGAGAAGGGCGGAGCCCACCAGCCTGGCATCCATGTTGACATCTTCTGACTGTCCCCTGCTTGGCTGGAGCCAGGCCCTTCCCTAGAGTTTCATCAGGAGCCTCCTGGGGAAGGGGTCAGGTGGTTTGGGTTTGTTTTTTAAAATAAAATAGACATGTTATATTGCCAAGGCTTGTCACTGGCCCTTTTTGAGCAGGGTAGGGGAAGGGAGCTCTCCAAATCCCTTGGGCCCTTTTCTGCAAACCTTCCTCCATCATCTGCCCTGTGCCCGACACAAGGGACCCACGGGACATGCAGAACCAGATCCGCCACAGCTGCCGGGTGGACTCACTGTCTGCAGACCCTCAGGCCCTGGGAGTTTCTCGGCCTGACCTTTGCCCTCCGTCCTGTTCCTGTTTGCTGCAGCGGCCAGGGGAGGAGCAGCCACCAGCTCAAGCCCCAGGGCACGTCTGCACTGCCGCCCACCATCTGCAGCCCACCCCGGGGCAGGGCGCTCCTGCCTCCACAGCCCCGGGGGTGAGTGCCCAAACCCAGGAGAATCCAAGCTGTCCTCGCTGTCTCTTGCTGCGCCGTCCCCTCCAGGGCTGGCCAGAGGGTGACAACCCTGCCAGGCCGGGAGCCTGAGGCCCTCAAGCCACTCAGCATTGCTGCCTCAAGGGCCTGGGAGGGAAGGGGTGGGCCCTGGGAGGTGGGTGTGGGACTCCAACTCGGGTGGTTCTGCCTCTAGTTTGGACTGGGCCTTGGGTGACTGAGGGTGGCCTGGCAGGAGAGAGCTGTCTGGGGGCAGAGGCCAAGGTGGGCATGTTGGTACCGGCCCCAGCCTGAGCAACACACCTGACAGCTGGCCCAGGTGGCGTTCTCTTCTCAGCGGGCACAAAGGGCATCCCAGGGCAGGCCTGGCAGCAAGTCCTTACCAGCCAAGGTCACTCCTCAAGTCCTACTCACCCAGGTGCCCTGAAGTCCTGGGAGCAGCGAGGGGGGCATAGGAGCCAGAGGCAGTGGGGGTGGGGGCGAGCAGGTGATGCGGGTGCCTTTATTGGGTGCAGCACTGACCTAGGCACACTCTTCTCATCGCCAGTCCTCCACAGAACCTTCTGGAGTGGATGTCAGTATCTCCATTTTACAAATGAGAGAAACTGAAGCTCTGAGAGGAAGTGACTTGCCCAGGGGTCACACATAAGAGCCACACCTGGGATTCCAATCAGCTCCCCAGGGCTCCAGAGCCCTTCTCTACTTCTGACCCTGCTGAGCATGGGCCTATAGACGGTGGGAGCCAGACTGAAGACTTGAGTCCTGGAAAGGGGAAGTCAGTCACCAGGGGCACATCAGGGGCAGGGTGGGGCAGGGGCGGAGTTGGCCATGTACCCCATGCCAGGGACCTCCCAGTCACTTGCCCCCTGCCTAGGGCTCTGCCAAAGCTGGACAGGCTAAGCCAGAGGCAAGGCAGGGGTGCCAGCCCTTTGCCCAGGGCCAGAGGGAGGCCAGGAGGAGGTGCCTGGGCTGGTTGGCACCTTCTCCCTATCCACGCTCTCCCTCCAGTCCCAAGTGACCTTTCCCCCAGATCCCAGGGTCCAGGCCCGCCCTCGGCTGGCAGGTGTGGGCACAGAGGCAGCTGGGATTGGTCGCAGCTGGCGGAGGCATGTCCCAGGCTCCGGCAGACCGCTGGAACAGCTGAGCAGAGCAGGTGGACTGCTGAGATAGACCAGGGACACCAGGCAGCCACAGGCCTGTCACACCAGGACGCTTACCCTCTAGACATGGCCTCGGGCCCCTGCAAACCCCAGCCCCGTAGCCCTGCGAGGTTACAGACAGCCTAAACGCCACCACCACAGGGCCTGTGCCGTGCCCCTGACCAGGGCACAGAAGGCCACTGGCCCGGAGGCCATGGAGACGGTGCCCCCAGCAGTGGACCTGGTGCTGGGTGCTTCTGCCTGCTGCCTGGCCTGTGTCTTCACCAACCCCCTGGAGGTGGTGAAGACGCGGCTGCAGCTGCAGGGGGAGCTGCAGGCCCGGGGCACCTACCCACGGCCCTACCATGGCTTCATAGCCTCTGTCGCTGCTGTGGCCCGAGCAGACGGGCTGTGGGGCCTGCAGAAGGGGCTGGCTGCCGGCCTTCTGTACCAAGGCCTCATGAACGGCGTTCGTTTCTACTGCTACAGCCTGGCGTGCCAGGCTGGCCTCACGCAGCAACCAGGTGGCACCGTGGTTGCGGGAGCCGTGGCGGGGGCACTGGGAGCCTTCGTGGGGAGCCCTGCTTACCTGGTGAGTGGCTTGTCTCCATCCTCCACCATCCCATGACCCAGCTCCCGCAGGGGCCCTGCAGCCTCCAAAGGCAGGGCTCAGTGGACCTGGGTGGGGTGGGGCAGCCGGGGTGGGGCTGCTCCCTGGAACATCCTAGCCCAGGCCTGGAATCTGCCCCTTGGCCCAGGGCCTTGCTCTGATCCATGCTCCCCTGGGGTCCCTGCCCCACTGGTCCTGAGCCAGGGGAGGGGGCAGAGGGTGTCAGATGTGCTGGCTCAAATCCTGGCTTGGTTACTTCTCTTCCCGCATGGCCTCATGTACGATAAGAATAAAAGCTACCCTTGAGGGCCTCCTCCTCGTGTGCACTCTGCAGGGGCGCCTCAGGGCCACCCAAAACAAATAAAAAATTAAAAAATGTTTTGAAGAAAGCTACCCTTGGCTGGGTGCAGTGGCTCACGCCTGTAATCCCAGCACTTTGGGAGGCCGAGGCGGGCAGATCACCTGAGGTCAGGAGTTTGAGACCAGCATGGTCAACATGGTGAAACCCTGTCTCTAATAAAAAGTACAAAAATTAGCTGGGCGTGGTGATGCATGCCTGTAATCCCAGCTACCGGGGAGGCTGAGGCAGGAGAATCGCTTGAGCCCAGTTGGCAGAGGTTGCAGTGAGCCAAGATCATGGCACTGCACTTCAGCCTGGGCAACACAGCAAGACTCTGCCTCAAAAAAAAAAAAAGAAAGAAAGAAAGAAAAAAAAAGCTCCCCTTGAGCAAAGGCTCGCCTCGCCCTTGGCTGGTGCTGGAGAGTCATTGTCTCAATCCTCAGAACAGCTTTCCAACCGTGACAGAATTGAGGCCCAGAAAAGGTTAAGTAACTTGCTCCAAGTCACACTGAGACGCAAAACCCAGGCCAACCCCAGAGCTGCACCTCAACCCCATTTCACTTGACCCCTAAGCTTCAGGCTCGGGACCATGGAGCTGTGAGTTTCAGGGGCACAGGGGCAGGGCGCCCTCAACACACACAGCTCATCCTGGCTCTCCCAGGCTCCATCCCCACACCCGTGTCCTCTCTGCTCCCATAGATCAAAACGCAGCTGCAAGCCCAGACAGTGGCCGCAATGGCCGTGGGACACCAGCACAATCACCAGGTGAGGCCTGCCACTCTCAGAGCTCCCTGGGGGCATGGATTGGGCATGCTCCCAGCCTAGGCAGGGGTGGCCAGTGACCCCGTGCCCTCTCCCCACAGACTGTCCTGGGTGCCTTGGAGACCATCTGGCGGCAACAAGGGCTCTTGGGGCTGTGGCAGGGTGTTGGTGCGGCTGTGCCCCGAGTCATGGTGGGCTCAGCTGCCCAGCTGGCCACCTTCGCCTCTGCCAAGGCCTGGGTACAGAAGCAACAGGTGAGGAGCTGGGGACACCTGTGCCTATCCACAGAGACACACCGGACTGAGGGGGGCCACCTGCCTCCTTCCACACGGGGAAGACCAGGGGGTGGCAACAGATGGGGCCCTGCCTCTGCCCTCAGAGTCGTGACTCCGGCCCTTGGTACCAGCAGGAGTGTGGGGTCAGCAGTGAACCCCAAAGCTGAGAAGGAGCTCAGGGTGGCAGGGCTGGGGGATGGCTGGAGGGGCCTCATCTGCTCCCCTTTCTGTAGCCCTTTTAGCCCCTGTGTGGTAGGAAGCCGGGAGGGCACGACGTGGGTGGGTAGAGAGCTGTTGCAGGGATCAGCACCTGTGCCATCCCCACAGTGGCTCCCTGAGGACAGCTGGCTGGTGGCCCTGGCTGGGGGCATGATCAGCAGCATAGCCGTGGTTGTCGTCATGACTCCCTTCGATGTGGTCAGCACGCGGCTATACAATCAGCCGGTGGACACAGCTGGCAGGGTGAGCAGGGGCGGGTCTAGGGGAGACCGTGGGGAGCTGGGAGCACCCTCCCAACACACACGCACACACACACACACTCTCACACACTCACACTCACACATGCACAGCCAGAGACACGCAGACACAGGCCAGGTATGCAAACACATTAACTGGGCTTGTTTGCTGAGCCCCCGGGTCCCAGGCACAGGCTAAGCACTTTCACATCTGGATTTTATTCCATCCTTATAATCACATTCATCTTCCTGATGAGGAAACTGAGGCTCAGACAGATCAACTGACTTGCATGAGTTCCCCCAGCCGGTAAGGGGAGGAGCCAGAACTGGAATTCAGGCCTGACCCCACAGCCTTCCCGTGGTGCCGCAGCCTCACAGGTGTGTCCAATACAAAGGTGCTGTCCATAGGGTGTGTGGGGGTGAAATTGACCCGTGTGCCAAGATGTGGTGCCAGCCAGGGCCTCGAGGCCCCTGTAGTAACACTCACCCCATGTCTTTCCCCAGGGCCAGCTCTATGGGGGCCTCACCGACTGCATGGTGAAGATCTGGCGGCAGGAGGGCCCCCTGGCACTCTACAAGGGCCTGGGCCCCGCCTACCTGCGCCTGGGCCCCCACACCATCCTCAGCATGCTCTTCTGGGACGAGCTTCGGAAACTGGCTGGGCGGGCCCAGCACCAGGGCACCTAGACGACGGCCCTCACCCCCACGTCCTGACACGGCCGGCACTTGGCCGGAAGTGAGGGCCTGCTCCAGGACAACTGGCTGTCCCAGGGCGGGCCATGGGCCCAGGCCCTGCCAGAGGTCCCGGGAGAGTGTGGACAGCTCTGGTCCATCCAGCCCCTTGGCCCACCCAGGTCCAGAGCATCCACTTCAAGTTACCACCCATTCTGTCTTCCAGACAGTTCTCTTCCTTCTCTGTACTGCGTACTGGGTCACCACATCCCAGAGCCTTGCTCAGTTATAGCAACTGCTGCGGGCGTGCACACGGCATAGGCCCAGTAACTTACATACATCGGCTCACTTAGGCCTCAGACAGCAGCACGAGGCAGGCACTTTTACTTCTTTTACCATTAGAAAGCCAAGGCCTAGAGTGGTGGTGGGCTTTGACCACAGCCACACAATTTTGAAGTGGCAGAGCCAGGACTGGAGCTCAGCCCTGCTCACCCTAGACCTATGCGCTTGGCAAGTGCATGACTGTGACAGGCCCATGGGCCCGGACTGCCCACAGGGGTCACTGTGCCATGGCAAAGGCTGGGGAGCACCAGGAGGCTGTGGCGTCGTCACCTGCCTTATTTGCTGGAGATGCTGTAGCAGAGAACCACAGACTGGGCGACTTAGACAATAGAAATGTATTTTCTCACAGTTCTGGAGGCTGGATGCTGGAGACCAAGGTGTCAGTGGGCTGGTTTCTTCTGAGGCCTCTGTCCATGGCTTACAGATGCTGCCTTCTCTCTGTGTCTGCACATGGTAGTCCCTCGATGTGCGTCTGGGTCCTGATCTCCTCCTCTTATAAGGACACAAATCTTGTTGGCTTAGGGCCCACCCTCATGACCCCACTTTAATTTTTTTTTTTTTTTTTTGAGATGAAGTCTCGCTCTGCCACCCAAGCTGGAGTGCAGTGGCACGATCTCGGTTCACTGCAACCTTGGCCTCCTAGGTTCAAGCAATTCTCCTGCCCCAGCCTCCTGAGTAGCTGGGATTACAGGCGTGTGCCACCACACCCGGCCAATTTTTGTATCTTTAGTAGAGATGGGGTTTTGCCATGTTGGCCAGACTGGTCTCGAACTCCTGACCTCAAGTGATCCACTGGCCTTGGCCTCCCAAAGTGCTGGGATTACAGGCATGAGCCACCTCACTTGGCCCAATTTTAACTTAATTATCTCTGTCAAGAGCCTATCTCCATATACAGTCACATCCTGAGCTACTAGGGGGTAGGACTTCAACATGCACTTCTGCAGGGGCCGCAGTTCAGCCAACATCATTTTTTTTTTTTTTTTTTTTTTTTGAGATGGAGTCTCGCTTTGTTGCCCAGGCTGGAGTGTGGTGGTGCAATCTCGGCTCACCACAACCTCCACCTCCCAGGTTCAAGTGATTCTCCTGCCTCAGCCTCCTGAGTTGCTGGGACTATAGGTGTGCGCCACCATGCCCAGCTAATTTTGTATTTTTAGTAGAGACAGGCTTTCACTGTGTTGGCCAGGCTGGTCTTGAATGCCTGACCTTGCCGCCCGCCTCGGCCTCCCAAAATGCTGGGATTACAGGCGTGAGCCACCGCGCCTGGCCTCAGCCAACATCATCTAAGGGCTCTCACGGAGGGCCTCCCAGCTGCCCGCCCTGTGGTCATTTGCACATATCCTGACAAGCCTGAAAGAAGCTCCGGGTGCCCATTGTTCAGTCCAGGTGCCCATTGTTCCCGGGACTGAGGCCCGGGAAAGGGAAGCGATGTGGCAGGGCCAGCAGCAGACCCTGGGCCTTTCTCTAGACTGAGCACCACTCCCCATGGGTGTGCTCTCAACGCCACACCGACCTTCACACTGCAGAGATGGATGCCAACTCCCTGGCAGGGGCAGGACTGCTGCCGAGCAGCCCCACCTGCCCTCCCAGCCACACCCCAAGTCTGTAAGTGCCGCTCCCAGGAACACCTGCTACTGCACACTCCAAACCAATAAAGTTTTATATTTTGTTTACTTCAACGACCCTCCTCTGTGGTGAATCTCAGTCTCCCCCATCCCTGACCCCCACCTTCTGCTCCCTCTGCCCTTTCTGTTTGTGAAAGCAGGATGGGAGCCGTGGTCCACCTGTTCAGCTCCGCCCTGCTGGACCCAGGTGAGGCCTGCCACCTAGTGGACCCAGGGAGGAGCATCAGGAAGGGCGGCCCCGGCCTGTGGGAGGAGAAGGCTCAGGCAGGCTCGGGCGGCAGGAGATTCCACACCGAATCAGAGCCGGAGGCTTTGGGAAGCTGGAACCAGACCTTACAAAAAGCAGGCAGAGCTGACCTCCTGGCTGTGGGGGAAGAGAGCCCAGACCTCAGGCTGAGAGGGCACAGCTGATCTCTGGCTATGGGGGGGATAGAGTCCCTACTCTCAGACCCTGGGCTGAAGGGTCAGAGCCCACACTTCAGGCTGCAAGAGGACAGGACCCACACCTAAGGCGGGGCAGGACAGATGGAGCCTGGGACTTCAAAGGGGCATTGGGTGGTTCAAGCCCTCAAGGAAGATTGCTTTTTTTTTTTTTTTTTTTTTTGAGACAGAGTGTTGCTCTGTTGCCCAGGCTGGAGTGCAATGGTGTGATCTCAGCTCACTGCAACCTCTGCCTCCTGGGTTCAAGCCATTCTCCTGCCTCAGCCTCCCAAGTAGCTGGGATTACAGGTGCCTGCCACCACGCCCGGCTAATTTTTTGTATTTTTAGTAGAGACAGGGTTTTACCATATTGGTCAGGCTGGTCTCAAACTCCTGACCTTGTGATCTGCCCACCTTGGCCTCCCAAAGTGCTGGGATTACAGGTGTAAGCCACTGCGCCTGTCCTCCCTCAAGGAAGATTTCAAGTAAAGTGGATGCCAGACTTTAGCAGGGACAGAGACCAGAGACCAGCCCAGAGACACCTGTCCCTTCACCCCACACTGCCCAAATGGGGAGCCCGGGCAGCAGCTGGCTCCAGGCACCCCGTGTGCCTGGAGCTGGGACCTTGCCCTTCTGGGCCTCGAAGGGTTAACACCCCTGGCTCTCCTCCCTTCCCCTCCCCTGGGCCTTTGACCCCTCCCAGCCTCTCTCCTTCCCTCCACTGACACCTTTGCCCAGTGACGTTGGTCTGTCCTTGCGCAGACCTGGCCGGAGGCTGGGGCTCCTTCCAGGGCTGCCATGTTCTCTCTTCCATCCCTCCCCTCCTGGCTCCCCGGCCTCCCCTCCCTCGAGTGGGGCTCTAGCCTCCTCGACTCCCTCCTGCAAGGTGAGCACCTCACCCCATTCCTGCCTTGGCCCCGCCCCCTTCCAGCTCTTTGCAGTGCAGGGTGGACCCCACCCACCTGGTCTCCCGACACCCCTGCCCCTTGGCCGCCCCCTCTGACCCTACCAACGAAGCCTGCCCTCCTAACACCCCTGCACGCTGCCTCGCTGCCTCCCTCCCACCCCCTCAGGCCTGATCGGGGCCCTTGGAGTCTTGGTCCTGAACAGCCTCCTGAAAGTTTACTTCTTCGTGGGCTGTGCCAAGTGAGTGCCCACCTCATCCCCCCAGGGAATGTGGCTGGGGGCACGGGGACCCCCACCAGGGGTCGAAGGTGGCAGTTCTGCACCCCTGCCCACACCCATTCTGTCCCCAAAGTGACCCGCAGCGGCGACCCGAAAAGGAGCGGCTTCGGGCCCAGTGGGCCTCCCTGGAAACGGTGCACCTGGCAGGGCTGGCCCTGTTTCTGACGGTCGTGGGGTCCCGGGTGGCTGCCCTCGTGGTGCTCGAGTTCTCCCTCCGGGCCGTGTCCACGCTGCTGTCCCTGGGCAAGGTGAGGCCTCCGGGAAGGCAGTGGGTGGATCACTCCCCAGCCCAGGGCCCGGACTCACCCCCGGAATGTGGGCAGCAGGGCCCAGGTCCAGCATCCCAGCCTCTTCACCGTATTTTCCGTAAGACTGAGAACAGAGGCTGCAGGTTGCACCCTTGGGTTTGGTTGCGGAAGGGGCCACACTCACAGTGGACACAGTCCCAGTCCCAAGAAGACAAGAGTGACAGTTTCTGTAGATCCGGCCCCCCAAATGCCAGGCCCTGCGCCGAGTGCACCGTGTGCATCACGTAATCCTCACAGCCACAGGGGTAAAGGTTTGCTCTGATTCCCCATTTCACAGATGGGGAAACTAAGGCTCAGAGAGTATGTGGCTTGTCTATGGTCAACAGATAGAGTCAGGCTTTGGACCCAGGTCTCTGAGACTCTGAACCACCACCCTTCAGCTAACAGATGGGCCCCAAGTACTAAGACATGATTGAAGGCTGGGCGTGGTGGCTCACGCCTGTAATCCCAGCACTTTGGGAGGCCGAGGCAGGCGGATCACCTGAGGTTAGGATTTCGAGACCAGCCTGGCCAACATGGAGAAACCCCATCTCTAAAAACAAAAACAAACAAACAAAAAAATTAGCTGGGCATGGTGGCGGGTGCCTGTAATCCCAGCTTCTTGGGAGGCTGAGGCAGGAGAATTGCTTGAACCCAGGAGGCGGAGGTTGCAGTGAGCGGAGATCGAGCCACTGTACTCCAGCCTGGGTGACAGAGCAAGACTCTGTCTAAAAAAAAAAAAAAAAAAAAAAACCCATATGATTGAAATTAAGGTGAGAGAGATGATCCCCTAGGGCTTCATCTGAAGCCGATGTGGCCCCTTCGGGAACCATCCCCAAGGTCCCTTCAGGCTCCGGCTTCCTGTGGTGGGCAGCACCTGTGGTGAGGCAGCCCCCACATCTCGGCCCCTCTTCGGCACTCCCCGCAGGGCTCCCAGGGTGCCACCGAGAGGCTGCAGCTCTACCTGCTGTGCCAGTACTCGCTGGGCTGCGGGCTGACCTGTGGCCTGAGCTTCCTGCAGGAGGGCGCCCCTCACCGCACGCTGAACCTGCTGCTGAGCCTCGGGCTGGCCACGCTGCTGGGCCTGGGTGCCCGGCGCCTCCACCGCCACGTCTGCCGCCTCTACGAGCTGCACAGCAGCCAGCGCTACTGTGGGGTGTGCCTGGGCCTGCTGGCCCATGCACACAGCCTCCCCCAGCTGCTGGGCCATGCCCTGGCCATAGCCTTTGCTGTGGGTGACCTGGCAGCTGTGGCCCTCATCAACCAGGACTTCCTGACCACCTCGGAGGCCATGCGGTTCTGGACACCGCTCACCATCTGCTACACGCTGCTGGTCATCTACATGCAGGGTGAGCGCTGTGGGGCCTGCTCCATTCAATCCACGCACATCCCTCTGTCTGGGTCAGGCTCCGGGGAGGCCGACAGCCATCAGCCCTCACTCTTGCCATCCCAGAGTGCCTGGTCAGGACAGAGGCTGTGTGGCGGGGGCAGTGCAGAGAAGCAGCATGTAGTGGGCACCCTGAGGTTGTAGTCTTTAGATTGGGCTTTGAAAGATGAGCAGGAGATCCCTAAGA
Source organism: Pan troglodytes (assembly GCF_028858775.2). Lineage (NCBI taxonomy): Eukaryota > Metazoa > Chordata > Mammalia > Primates > Hominidae > Pan > Pan troglodytes. The sequence goes on along the minus strand of NC_072398.2, from coordinate 215,456,936 downwards.
GAAGCGAGGCAGAGAATGGAATCTTGGACAGAGAGAACCGCATGTGCCAATGCCCAGAGGGGAGAGAGGGCATGGCCGTGCCAAACAAGCCACAGGAGTCCAGTGTGGCTGTCACCCCAAGGGCACGGGGAAGGGGTGAGGCTGGCCAGGTTCAAAGGGGCCTGTTGGAGAGCCCTCAACAGCCAGGCAGGGAAGTCTGATGAGAGGCTGCTGTCCAAGTTTGTTTATGTTTTTGTTTTGCTTTGCTTTTCTGTTTTTTGAGACAGGGTTTTGCTTGGTGGCCCAGGCTAGAGTGCAGTGGCACGATCATGGCTCGCTGCAGCCTTGACCTTCTGGGCTCAAGTGATTCTCCCACCTCAGCCTCCCAAGTTGTAGGGATTATAGGCACACACCACTGTGCCAGGCTAATTTTATTTTTTGTAGAGAAGGAGTCAGCCGGGCACAGTGGCTCATGCCTATAATCCCTGCACTTTGAGAAGCTGAGACAGGCAAATCACTTGAGGTCAGGAGTCCAAGACCAGCCTAACCAACATGGTAAAACCCTGCCTGTACTAAAAATACAAAATTAGCCCAGTGTGGTGGTCCATGCCCGTAATCCAGCTACTCAGGAGGCTGAGGCACAAGAATCGCTTGAACCCGGGAGGTAGAGGTTGCAGTGAGCCAGGATCGAACCACTGCACTCCAGCCTGGGCGACAGAGAGAGATTCTGGAAAGAAAGAAAGAGAGAAAGAGAGAGAGAGAGAAAGAGAGAAAGAGAGAGAGAGAGAAAGAGAGAAAGAGAGAGAGAGAAAGAGAGAGAGAGAGAAAGAGAGAAGGAGGTCTTGGCCGGGCATAGTGGCTCACGCCTGTAATCCCAGCACTTTGGGAGGCTAAGGCAGGTGGATCACCTGAGGTCAGGAGTTTGAGACCAGCTTGGCCAATGTGGTGAAACCCCCGTCTCTACTAGAAATATAAAAATTAGCCAGGTGTGGTGGCAGGTGCCTGTAATCCCAGCTACTTGGGAGGCAGGAAAATTGCTTGAACCTGGGAGGCGGAGGTTGCAGTGAGCCAAGATCGCACCATTGCACTCCAGTCTGGGCAACAGGGGCGAAACTCCATCTCAAAAAAAAAAAAAAAAAAAAAAAAAAAAAAAAAAAAAAAAAAGAAGGGGTCTTGCCATGTTGCCCAGGCTGGTCTTGAACTCTTGGGCTCAAGCAATCCACCTGCCTCAGCTTCCCGAAGTGCTGGGATTACAGGCATGAGCCACTGTGCCCGGCCTACTGCAGGGTTTTTTTTTGTTGTTATTTTGTTTTGTTTTGAGATGGAGTCTTGCTCTGTCGCCCAGGCTAGAGTGATCTCGGCTCACTGCAACCTCCAACTCCTGGGTTCAATCAATTCTCCTGCCTCAGCCTCCCAAGTAGCTGGACTCTGTCTCAAAAAACAAACAAACAAAAAAACGGGGCCAAGCATGCTGGCTCACGCCTGTAAACCCAGCACTTTTGGAGGCTGAGGCAGGCAAATCACTTGAGGTCAGGAGTTCAAAACCAGCCTAGCCAACATAGTGAAACCCCATCTCTACTAAAAATATAAAAAATTAGCCAGGTGTGGTGGTGGTGAGCCGAGATCATGCCACTGCACTCCAGCCTGGGCGACAGAGTAAGACTGTCTCAAAAAAAAAAAAAAAAAAGAACAGAAGCCGGGAGCCTGGCAAGGAGGCTTCTTGGAAAGAGGAAGGTGGTTGGGCCCAGGTGGGTCCATGGGGGTGGCGAGAGGTGTTCAGCTGGGAATGTGCTTGGCAGAAGGAGTTGCCAGGGCTAACTGAGGGACTAGAGGCGGGTGTGCGGAAAAGAAAGGAGTCAGACTGACTCCTGCCACTGCGAGGCTGCGAGGCTGTGGGGCTCTGGCCTGGACCAGTTGGAGGCTTGTGGGCTGGGCAGTGAGTCCTGGAGGCAGAGCACCTGGTGCCCTGCAGACACTCGGAGCAGGGGTGGGGACCAGGAGGATGTGATGGGAGGGGGGTTGCACGGGAGGGGAAGGCTTATCCTGTGGAGGGTGGGTCAGGGAGCAGGGAGGTCCAGTCCAGGGTGTGGGGTCGGACGGTGACAGGCACCCGCATCCCACAGAGGAGCAGCGGCAGCACCCCGGCCTGCAGAGCCAGGTGCAGACGGTGCTGGTGCGCATGGGCGGCCTCTTCGTGCTGCTGCTGACTGTGGGTCGCTGGCTGGACCTGCTGGGCATCCTCGTCTCCCTACTGGGCGAGCTCTGGTGTCTCGTGGGCGTCCGCACCCTGCTTGACCTCTGCCAGATACAGGTGGGCACCCCCATCCCATGTGTCCCCCAGACAATGAACCCTGCTTCAAACAGCCCAGGAGCCTCAAGAGGCTCAAGTTTAAGAAGAGCCAGCTGCGCACGGTCTCTCACACCTGTAATCCCAAATACTCAGGTGGCTGAGACCTGAGAATCACTTGAACCCAGGAGGTAGAGGTTGCAGTGAGCCAAGATCTTGCCACTGCACTCCAGTCTGGGCAACAGAGTGAGACTCCATCTCCAAAAAAAAAAAGACAGAGCCAGGGTGACTTCCCTTGGGGGTCAGGGGCAGAGGGAGCTGGAATCACCTCTCCCACCTGCTTTCACCAGGCTAGGGCTGTCCTCCAGGTCACTAGCACCCCCCACCCTGTCCACAGCCCTCTCCAGCAACAACCCAGAGGCCCAAGGGGGAGGAAGTGCCCGGGTCACTGGAGGCCCAAGGCCCGCAGGGGGATGGGTGAATGGGTGGTGTCATTCTCAACGCTTTTCCTCAGGATTTTCCATCCCAGAGGCCTCCGGTGTCAACACCAAGCCAGCCCCTGCCCTCGGCACCCCAGTCCCAGAGTTCGGCCCCCTCTTGACCTGCCTCAGGGAGGATCTGGAGTCTGTCTCAAGCCCACTAGCCTGATCTCCGAGGCCTTGACCCCAGGGCGATGCCTGGAGGCAGAGTGGCAGAGCTGGCCTCCTGCCCAGAGCTCAGCACAGGCCCTGGGAGCCCCGAGAAGGGAAGGCAGGATTTGGGGATGGGAGCCTCTGGAGAGGGGACACCTGGGGACCCCTGGTTGAACCCTCTTTTTCTTGGGGTGGGCAATGATGCAGCCTCTCAGACCTGCCTTCCTGGGCAGGGGTGGGGGTGCATCCTCAGGAGGGCTCCCCCTTTACTGGTCTCCCTTCCCTTCTCCATGAACAATAAAGACGATGACTTTCTCAACCTGTGCTTAGAATCACGAACACACAGAGGCCAGGCGTGGTGGCTCACGCCTGTAATCCCAATACGTTCGGAGGCTAAGGTGGGCAGATCACCTAAGGTCAGGAGTTCAAGACCAGCCTGGCCAAGATGGCGAAACCCTGTCTCTACTAAAAATACAAAAATTAGCTGGGCATGGTGGTGGGTGCCTGTAATCCTAGCTACTGAGGAGGCTGAGGCAGGAGAACTGCTTGAACCTGGGAGGCGGAGGTTGCAGTGAGCCGAGATTCGTGCCACTGCACTCCAGCCTGGGTGACAGAGCAAGACTCTGTCTCAGAAACAAAACAACAACAACAAAGAATAATCACAAACACAGAGAGCAGGAAAGAGGCTTTTCTGAGGCCACACAGCTCTTCTGGCAGGTCCTGGGATATGTGCCTCAGGCTGGCCTGGGCTGGGTCCCCTGGGGGACGTGGCTCCTTACAGACTGAGCAAAACCATTCTGGGTAGAGAACTGGGTAGAGTGGTGGGGGGGGCATGTAGTACCGTAGTACCGAGGTGGCTGATGAGGTGAGGGGACGGGGGGATGGACACTTGGTCTGGCACCCACCTGCAGTCTTGGGTGGATAGTGGCCATGTCCTGTCCCATCCCAGGCTGGGAAACAGCTGAAGGACGCACAATGCTGACCAGGCCTCTGCTGGGTGCTCTGTGGTCCCCAGCCCCAACCCTGACTTCTTGAAGGCTATGAGCATCCTTCCCATCTCAGCCCGTTCAGGGCCCAGCTCAGGAAGGCCAAAGGGTTGGGCACCAGCTCCTCTGCCTACCCTCTGTGTGACCTTAGACAAGTCACTGCCCCTCTCTGAACCTGGCAGAAGAATTACCACTGCACGCTGGGTGCCTGCCATGTGCTGGGTACTTTCACCGTTTCATTTCATTTTGACATCAGCCCCAAGAGGCAGGCACTGTTATCCCTTTTTACAGAGTCAGAAACTGAGGCTCAGAGAAGTTAAGTGACTTACTCAAGGGCGCACAGGCATTAAGTAGCAAACCTGGGATTTGAATCCAGGTGGCCTGGCCCCCACAGCTCAAGTGCTTTGAATGCTCCCTGCTACCCTCTTCTTGTTGAAAAGCTGGGGCCAGGGAAACTAACAGAGATGAGAAATATGGCACGTCCATTACCGACAGGCTCTGGAATGTGGTTCCAGCCACCTCGGTGCAAAGGAGCCCAGCTCCAGCCCCCAGGGCCCTTTGGTTCCATGGGGATCCAGGGCTGCAACTCAGGGCCCTTTCCTAGCGGAAGCCCCACGGGGCAAAGGAGCCTCCCGGCCAGTGGTCTTTCTGGAGGGGGTTTGAGAGGCATGGGGGTGGCCAGGAAGGAGGCATTAGGGAGGAGGGGAGGCCTGGAGAGGGCACCTTGAGGATTCCAGGCTCTGATGGGTCCCTCCCTCTCGACAAAGGCACCACACTCACCCGAAGACTGCTGCTTGGGAGCAGGCAGGGGTGACCCAAGGATCCTTCTCGCTCTACGCTCAGCACACCTGGGATACAGAGCAGGCTGCACCCAAGGCAGGGCCGGGTGGTTTCAGCTCATTCCCCCAAGAATGGCCACCCCTTGGACAGCTCCAGCAGCACCCTTTGAACCGTGCTCCTAGCCCTACCACCAGGACAGGCCTCTCATCCCAGGGCGTGGTCGCTGGGGTTGGGAAAATGCCTACGGAATCCCCTCCCCCAATGCAGGACCCAGTCCACCCCGCCTGGGAATGTGCTCTGTTCCCTCCGGGCAGGAAATGTGCCCCAGTCTGGGAGGAAATGGCTCAGTTAGGTGGGCACAGGGCCAGCCCCTTGCCGGACCCAGACTGGGCTCTGGGTTCCAAGCGGGGGCCAGTGTTTTTGCTGGAATGTGCTTTAGCCTCTGGATCCCTGGCACAGCCTGGGCCCCATTAGGGACAGGGCCAGGAGGGAACTGGACTCAGCAGTCCTTTCCTTTTTATGGGCACAGGGATTGTTTTCCAAACAAAAATCAGGACACGCGGGCTGGAATAGCATTCTTTTCTTATCGAAATATTTTCATGAAAAGACTGACAAGGGCATAAAATGAGCTCACTCTAAATGAGGCATTTAGCAAATCTCCACACCAAATGGAGAAAAATAGGCCTGAAGTCCAGCAGGCATAGGACAATCCAAATTGTATGGTCTGGGCAAAGCATGAGGCTGGGACCAGTTCCCCAAGGGGACCCGAAGAGCCTGACCCCTGGGGCCTGACCACCAGGACCAAGGTTCTAGGGTCAGGGCAACATCGTGCTGAAGAGGTGGGGGACCAGCGTCCCCAGGCCCTGCGTAAAGTGGGTAGTGACCCCTGGGGCAGCTGGGATTGGGGTAAGCTGGCCTCCCCATCCTGAGCCCCCTACTTCTGGCTTTTCTGAGCTCTGGCATTTTCTTTCTGAGGACTTGCATTTCTTCACCCATTCATTCATTCAGTGTCATCACTGAGTACCTGCGTGGATCCAGGCATCAGGCTGGCACTGGGGACACTGAGAGGAGTAAGGGAGGTTCCCTTCCACAAAATGCTGCAAAGAAAAGTAAAGCCGGAGGCTGGGCGCAGTGGCTCACGCCTGTAATCCCAGCACTTTGGGAGGCCGAGGCGGGCCGATCACCTGAGGTCAGGAGTTTGAGACCAGCTTGACCAACATGGAGAAACCCTGTCTCTACGAAAAATACAAAATTAGCCGGGCGTGGTGGTGCGTGCCTGCAATCCCAGCTACTCAGGAAGCTGAGGCAGGAGAATCGCTTGAACCCGGGAGGCAGAGGTTGTAGTGAGTCGAGATTGTCCCACTGCACTCCAGCCCGGGCAACAGAGTGAGACTCTGTCTCAAAACAAACTAACAAAGAAACAAAGAAAAGTAAAGCCGGGTCAGAGGACAGAGTGACGGGGGCAGAAGTGAGAGAAGGTGTATTTGTTATCTACAGCTGCGTCACAAATTACCCCCCAAACTTGAAGAGTTTAAAACAACAGACATTGATCGTCTTGCTCTTTCTGTGGGTCAGGGATCTGGGTGCTGCTGAGCCGAGTCCTGTGTCTCAGGGCTGCTGCCAAGGGTCAGCGAGGCTGTGGTGTCGTCGTAAGGCCCAGGGCCTCCCTTCTTCCTTGCCACATCGGGCTCCTGCAAGGCACCCCTACAATGCGGCCGTTGGCTTTCCTCAGAGCCCACCAGGGAGAGGGGTGGAGGACAAGCAAGCCCACGCTTCGTGACTCAATGCTGAAAGTGACATCCTATTGTTTTGGCCACAATCTATCATTGAGGAGAGGTCCCCAGGTCCCACCCACCCGAGGGGAGGGCATGGATGCCAGGAGGTGGGGATCCTGGGGGCATCTCAGAAGCTGCCGTCCATGGAGGGCTCCTGCGAGGAGGGGGCATTGGAGCAGACACCTGAACAGAGTGAGGGGGCAACCAAGCAAACAGCGGAGGGAAGAACTTCCCAGGCCAAGAAGACGGCTCAACAAGGGCCTTGCAGCAGGAACAGGCCAGGGCATTTAGGAAGGTGGTAGAGCAGGGCACAGTGGCACACGCCTGTAATCCCAGCACTTTGGGAGGATAAGGTGGGTGGATCATGAGGTCAGGAATTCAAGACCAGCCTGGCCAAGATGGTGAAACCCCGTCTCTACTAAAGATACAAAAATGAGCCAGGCGTGGTGGCGAGTGCCCGTAATCCCAGCTACTCTGGAGGCTGAGGCAGAGAATTGCTTGAACCCAGGAGGCTGAGGCAGAGAATTGCTTGAATACAGGAGGCGGAGGTTGCAGTGAGCCCAGATCGCACCACTGCACTCCAGCCTGGGTGACAGAGCCAGACTCTGTCTCAGAAAAAAAAAAAAAAAAGGAAGGTGATAGAGAGGGTGGAGCGGCTGGGCCTGGAGCCCTGGGCGAGGCTATGGACTGCGTTGCCCTGAGGGGAGCCAGCGGAGGGTTTTGCACAAGGACATGACGGAAGCTGACGTACACCTTGAGAGGAGTCCTCTCGTGGCTGTTTTCAGAATAGTTTGGAAGCATTTGGAATAACCCAGGTGAGAAGACAGGCGTTCCCAGGCCAAGGGGGTGGTATTGAAGCCCAGGTGGGTTTCAAGGCTCTGGAGTGGACTGAGGGACTGAGGCGGGGTCAGCGCCGCTGCAGCAGAGGGGTGAGGGGTGCAGTGGTGGGAGATGCTGTCTCGGGGGTGGGTTGGGGCAGGATCACACAGGGCCAGGGTGAGGGGCTTGGCATTGTCCCAGAGAGCAGCGGGGAGCCACAGAGGGCTGTGCACAGAAGGGCATTAGATGCTGCTTTAGTGAGGTGTTCTGGCTACTGTGAGAAGAGGGGATTGTAAAGAATAAGAGTGAGGCATATGGGCCAGGTGAAGTGGCTCACGCCTGTAATCCCAACACTTTGGGAGGCCGAGACAGGAGGATTTCGTGAGCCCAGGAGTTCGAGGCCAGTCTGGGCAACATAGTGAGACCTCATCTCTACAAATAATTTAAAAAATTACACTTTGGGAGGCCGAGGCAGGTGGATCACAAGGTCAGGAGTTTGAGACCATCCTGCCTAACACGGTGAAACCCCGTCTCTACTAAAAATACAAAAAATTAGCTGGGTGTGGTGGTGGGCGCCTGTAGTCCCAGCTACTCAGGAGGCTGAGGCAGGAGAATGGTGTGAACCCGGGAGGTGGAGCTTGCAGTGAACCGAGATCATGCCACTGCACTCCAGCCTGGGCGACAGATCAAGACTCCGTCTCAAAAAAAAAAAAAATACAAAAAATTAGCTGGGCGTGGTGGTGGGCGCCTGTAGTCCCAGCTACTCAGGAGGCTGAGGCAGGAGAATGGTGTGAACCCGGGAGGTGGAGCTTGCAGTGAACCGAGATCATGCCACTGCACTCCAGCCTGGGCGACAGATCAAGACTCCATCTCAAAAAAAAAAAAATACAAAAAATTAGCTGAGCATGGTGATGGGCACCTGTAGTCTCAGCTACTCGGGAGGCTGAGGCAGGAGAATGGCGTGAACCCGGGAGGCAGAGCTTGCAGTGAGCCGAGATGGCGCCACTGCACTCCAGCCTGTGCGACAGAGCAACACTCTGTCTCAAAAAATAAAATAATAAAAAATAAAATAAAAAGAGCAAGGCAGATCCAATTTTTAGGACTCCCTTTAGGAAAAATAATACAGAATTCGTATGAAAGTGACTATTTTTTTGGGTGGGGGGGAGAACAGAGTCTCACTGTGTTGCCCAGGCTGGAGTGCAATGGCATGATCTCAGCTCACTGCAACCTCCGCCTCCTGAGTTCAAGCGATTCTCCTGCCTCAGCCTACTGAGTACCTGGGATTACAGGCACACACCACCACGACCGGATAATTTTTGTATTTTTAGAAGAGACGGGGTTTCACCATGTTGGCCAGGCTGGTCTCGAACTCCTGACGTCAGGTGATCTGCCTGCCTCAGCTTCCCAAAGTGCTGGGATTACAGGCCTGAGCCACTGTGCCTGGCCAAAAGTGACTATTTAGAACAAAGAGAAAAAGCACAACAAATGACTGGAGACTTGGAGATTTGGGTCCTTCTTCTGATGTCTCCCTGGACAGTTTGCTAGGCGTTCTTCATGGACATGCTTCCTGAGTGAAACCAGCTTCTCTCCTTGTCTAGAACACTCTGTAACTCCCAGCAACTCCCAGCCTTCACAGGGGCCATGGAAGTGAGGCCATGAGCATAAGTTTTATTAACTTCACAATAAGCCCACCTCTGGCTAAGAGAGAAGAGGGCGAGACCCACAGGGGCAATGGCAGGTTCCAGGCCACATTGTGCTTTAGTAAGGAGGCGGCTCAGGGCTTGAGGGTGCGGAGATAGATCAGCAAGGGCAGATGCTGGGATAGATGCTGCTGGGAGTAGAGGGTCCCAGTGGGATGGGGGCTCAAGGAGGAGGCTGGGATCAGTGAGGGTTTGGGGCTAGCTCAAGGACCCTCCCAAATAAGGGGCAGAAGGGCCCTGACTAGCAAGGCCTAGGGCGAGGAGGAGCCCCCTCAGTCTGCTGAGCCTCAGGCCCCTCCTTGGCCTCTCCCACACTTCTCACCCCCTCACCCTGGAGCCTGTGCTGATTTGCTGAGTGGACAGTCTGGCCGTGGGAACCAGCACGCCTGGTCAGAGCCAGTTCAGGCCCCTAAACCAGAGCGGGATTAACGCGGAGACAATATTGTCACAGCCAGGTCTTGGGAAGCTGGGCTTTGCCTGGGTGAGGCAGTGGGACACAGGATGGGAGCCTGAGAGTGGACACCATGTGGCTCTAGCTGTGGCCTGGTCGATTCCCACTTGGCTTTTTTTCCTTTTTTCTTTTTTGGCGGAGTCTTGCTCTGTTGTCTAGGCTGGAGTGTAGTGGCACGATCTTGGCTCACTGCAACCTCTGCCTCCAGGGTTCAAGCAATTCTCTTGCCTCAGCCTCCCGAGTAGCTGGGATTACAGGCGCCTGCCACCACACAGAGCTATTTTTTTTTTTTTTTGAGACAGAGTTTTGCTCTTGTCACCCAGGCTGGAGTGCAGTGGTGCGATCTCAGCTCACTGCAACCTCAGCTCACTGCAACCTCTGCCTCCCGGGTTCAAGCAATTCTCCTGCCTTAGCCTGCTGAGTACGTGGGATTACAGGCACCTGCCACCACGCCTGGCTAATTTTTGTATTTTTAGTAGAGACAGGGTTTTGCCATGTTGGCCAGGCTGGTCTCAAACTCCTGAACTCAAATGATCTGCCCGCCTCGGCCTCCCAAAGTGCTGTGATTATAGGTGTGAGCCACTGCACCCAGCCTCACGACTGACTATTTATTTAGAACAAGGAAAAAAAGCGCAACAAATAACTGCAGAAATACAATTTTAACTGGCTTAAGAAAAAGTAAGGACCGGGCACGGTGGCTCATGCCTGTAATCCCAGCACTTTGGGAGGCCAAGGCAGGCAGATCACGAGGTCAGGAGATCAAGACCATCCTGGCTAACACAGTGAAACCCCGTCTCTACTAAAAAAAAAAATACAAAAAATTAGCCGGGCATGGTGGCGTGCGCCTGTAGTCCCAGCTGCTGGGGAGGCTGAGGCAGGAGAATGGCGTGAACCTGGGAGGCAGAGGTTGCAGTGAGCCGAGATCGTGCCACTGTACTCCAGCCTGGGTGACAGAGCAAAACTCCGTCTCAAAAAAAAAAAAAAAAAAAAAAGAAAGAAAGAAAAGAAAAAAGAAAAAGTAAGGGAGCCCATAGTTGTACTCCAGTCTGGGCGACAGAGCAAGACTGTCTCAAAAGAATAAAAAATAAAAAGTAAGGGAAAAAAATGCATTGACTCTGGAGGTCTGGTAGTAGGATTGCAGGCATGGCTGGATCCAGCAGCTGATGAAATCAGTTATCTTTCTTTCCTATCTCTTTGCTCTGCTGTCCTCTGTGGTGGTCCAAGTGGGGGGCAAAAGTGGTGTCAAGCTTGTATTCTGCCAGCCAACAAGCCCAGAGAGCTGATCTTAGAACTAACAGCCACTATGATTGGCTGGACATGGGTCATGTATACACCAGGCACTGAGAGTGGAAGACAGGTTCCCCAAACAGAAACTGAGTGCTGTTATCAGAATCAGGGAAAGCAGTGCTGGCTATCAGGAGCCATGGATGTTCCTTGGATTCTCTTGCAGGACAAAGTCACGTCCTTCCCTTCCCTTCAGAACTTTGTCCCTCTTACTAAAACTTCTATCCTTCACGTGGTAGGGAGAGCAAAGGAACTCATCTCTGAACACCTACTGAGCATCAGGTATTTTTACCCACATTTACCCCACCAGATTCTCGCTATGAAGCCACAAGGGACAAACTTGGGTTGGCAACCCCTCGGTTGCAAGAGGAAACTGAGGCCCAGAAAGAAGTGATTTGCCCAAGGCTGGCAAATGGCAGAGCTGGAATCACTCCCGGATACTGATGTTACTCACAGCTGTATCTGTGTCCCCATCTGACCTGGCCACCATGGGGGAGCTCCCTTTTCTCTATGCTGCTCCTCTCCCCGCCCTGCGTAGCACAGGGCCCCACACACAGCAGCGCCCAGGAAATAAGCATTGGACTGACCTGACTCCAAGCAGGTAGGGTGGAAGATGGAGGATGGAGGAAGGAGCTGGGAGGCCCAAGGGGCTTCTGAGGCTGTCTGCCAAGCTGACCTCTGACCTTTAAAGCCCATGTTTTCCCTTCTGCCCCCTTTCCCTGGGAATATTCGTCCCTATTCTCACACTGGCTCCTCCCCATCTCAGCTTAACCCTCACCTCCTCAGAGAGGCTTTCCCCCCACACCCCACACCCCACACCCACCCCACCCCCTTTTGTCTCAGACCCCTTGTCCATTCCTTCATAGCACCTTTTACTATTGGTTATTGTTGTTAATTTGCTTTATGGTTTGCTCTACCCAATCTCCCTGTAAGGACTGTGGGGACAAGGACTGATCATGTCTGATTTGATCCCGTCGGCTCCTTGACTCATGCATTGCACACAGTAGGTGCCCGGTCAGTGTCTGCTCAGTCAAAGCTCTCCACTGTGGAGGTGCCACCCCCGCCCCGGCAAGCAGACTTGCCCTCAAACCTCTCTTCCACCCCTTCCCTGCCACTCAGGGTCTCAGCTGCCACCATCCTAATAGAAGATTGAGCCCCTTGCCTGCTGGAGCAATCTAAGGGAGAAGAAAGCCGTTGTGAGCCTGGCAGGGAGGGCGGAGGGCAGCAGAGCCTCTGAGCTGGCAGACAAAGGGCGTGTGTTCTCATCCAGCGCACTTCCTGGGTTTCCGTTGCAGGAAGTTTGGCACCTGCCGATCGGTGACATCGACACCAGAGCTGCTGCGGGCCAGGACGAATCCCTCCATCCGGGAGCAGTGGTGGCGGTGGAACAGGTGGCCTGGGGTGCTGGAGGCAGGTAAGCAGAGGCAGTTGGACCCCTCATTCCCCTTGGACTGTCCCAGAGCAAATGTGGGAAGCCTGGGTTCTAGACTAAGTCAGTGTGACCTTGAACAAGGCCCCAAATCAACTCTTCGTTGCCTCACTATCCCACCTGGGGGTGCAACAGGTGGTTCAGGGGCTGTCATGGAGGTGAGGGCAGGCAGCTCCACTTTTATCTCTTAAATAAACTTCTGGGTCACTAAGCACTTGCAAAGGGGTTCTACAGCCAAAAGCGCCTGAAAACCCCCAGATCGCACCTTCCTCCTTTGAGTCCTTCCCATCTCTGTCGTTCAGAGGGTATGGGGAAGTCTCCTCCAAAGGGTGCTGCAAAGCTGGAGTTTTGGGGGGCAGGGGCAGGATATCACTGCCAAGCCAGGAATGAGCCGAGCAGGGACTCAGACAGCCTTGAGTCCCAGCCTCGCCCTGCTGCACAGAACTCTCAGCACCTCCAAGCCCCAGCTTCCGAATCTGTAAAGGATGGCACTGGTACCTGTTCTTGAGACTAGCAGAGCTGTGTGCCCAGGGACACAGCGGCTCTGGTTTGAATTCGGCTCTGCCATTTGCCCCTAGTGTGGCCTTGAGCCTCTCGGGGCCTCAGTGTCCTTGACCGTGAACAGGAATCATCAGCCCTGGTGCCCAGGGCTCTTGTGGGATTAGGATGGGGATGAGGATGGGTACCAGCACCTAGAAAGCCCCTATCAGTGGCAGCTCCTGGGACTGCTGCTGTTACTGCAGCTTGGCTGAGAGGATCAAATGGGAAAAGGGGCGACAAGAGGGATGGGAGGGGCGATGATCAGTGGGTGAGGGCGGAGGCAGCCTCCTCCGACCCTCATAAACCAGCCTCCCTCAGAAACAGCCCCAGAGCCACCCTGGAGGGGTGACTGTAGCTGAGGGGTTGCAGGACGGGCCAATCCTGTCTGGCAGCCCCGCAGATGGCGCTGGGTCCAGCGCTCCTCCAGCCTCAGCCACTGTGGCTTTAATCAAAAGAACAATCTGTCTGCCTCTGAATCAGACCCAGATTCCTTTCCCCACAATGTCCCTGAGGCCTCCAGGGACCCAGGCAGTCCATCCCGGCCCCATCCCGGGCCCCAGAGTCCAGGCTCTGCCTCCCCTCCCGCTCCTGTCCTAACTGCTCCAGCTGGGAGGGGGAGGGTCACTGGATGTGGAGGGAGGGGTTCAGCCACAGGGCCAGCCGGGCCCTGCCTTCCAGAGCTCCTAGAGCGGCCTGTCCCCCGGGACACAGGGACCCACCTGCAGAGGGCTTACAGCTCAGGAGAGCAGAACAAGGTGACGTGCTCCACTGGGGGTCTCTGAGACCCCCACCCTCAGGGACACTCCCGGAAAAAGCCCCCAACCCAGCATATATTAACCACTATTAATCACAGTCCTGGCTGTGACTGTCACCTTTTATCCTCAGGCCAACCTGGAGAGGTAGGCAGTGGCTACCTCCACTTTACAGATGAAGACACTGAGGCTCAGGAGGCGGCGTGACTGCTCCGGGTCTCACGCTTAGTAAAAGGCCGCAGAACCCTGGTCGGTTTGACGCAAGACCCTGGCGGATCCCCGAGCCAAAGTAAGCGCTCACCTCCGCCGGACAGGGTAGGTGGGGTTGCCAACCCAGGAGAGCGAGGGAAGGGGGACGGCAGGGACCACTAGGGGTCCATAAAGGACGCGAGGGGGTGGGCAGAGGGGAGGGAAGGAACCCCACCCCGACTCCCCATTCTCCTACCCCCACTCCCCATCCCTCCCATTCCCCCATCCCCCCCATCCCCATTCCCCCCCATTCCCACCCCCTGGCCTGTGCCAAGGGGGAGGGGAGGCGTGGTCCAGGGAACAAAGGGAGGGGGAAGGGGCGGCGCGGGGCGCGGCCGGGCAGGTTGGGGGGCAGGTAGGGGCCGCTTCCGCGGGGCGGGAATCCCGCGCCCCCTCCCCCCGAGCCTCACCTTTTATGGTAAAGCGGCGCGGGGCGGCGGGGCGGAGGGAGCCGAGGGGGCGGGGAGGGCGGACGGGCGGAGGGGACGGGAGGCCCAGCGGCTCCGGGCTCCGCTGGCTCGGGCGTCGGATCGGAGCCGCCGGGGCGCGGGCGGCCCAGGTAAGCGGGCCGGGTGGGTGGGGGTCGCGTCCCTCCGTCCCTGTCCCCGGTGCACACAGGTGACATCGCGGGCAGCGCTCGGCCGGAGCCTGCTCGGTCCCCAGCCGGGACCCCCGGCGCAGCGCCCCTGGAGGGGCCTGCGGGTGGGGGGTGCGGTCCTGACGCCCTTTGCGTCCCAGTCTCTTGGTCTCTCTCCCCGGAGTCGGGGAGTCGGCAGGTCCGGGGCGAGGGCTCAGTGAGGCCGGCGGAGGGCCGAGTCCCAGCCCGGGAGCGGGAGCCGGGGACTCGGCGCGCAGGGCGGAAGCTCCCGCACAAAAGGCCGGAGTCCCGCACATGGATCGAATTAAAGCTCCGGCGGCGCCCAGCGGTGACCCCGGCGGCCGCCCTGCTCGGCTGCCTGCGGAGGGTCCCGCGTTTCCGGAGCCCGGGGGCGCTCCAGGCCCCTTTTCCTAGCCAGGGTCAGGCAAGGGGAGGGACGAGTCCCGGGGCTGCTCCTCTCTGGGCCTCAGGCGTCCGTCGGGGGCTGAGAAGGTGTGGAGATGGGCGATACCTAGGTGTGTGCCCTGGGATGATCTTGGCGTCGGCCCCTACCCCTCACCTCCCGCCCAAGCCTGAGGACCCCGGGGAGAGGCTGGGGCCGCGCCCAGATTCCTGCTCTTAATGACGCTGTAGGCTCTGTCCGGGTCCTGGAGGCACCCCCAGCCGAGCCCAGCCCCCGGGCTGCTTCTCCCTCTCAGCTGCTGCCTAACCAGCTGTCCTTCTCTTTGCACCTTCCAAGGGCCTAGACCCTGAGTCTCCTTTCCTTATATATCCTCTCAGCCGCCCTAGGGACACACTTATTCTCACTTTATGAAAAAACGAGGCCAGAGAGTTTCGGTGACCTATTTGGGGTCACCCCGCAGGAAAGAAGTAGGACCGCGTGTGAACCCAGCTCTCTACCTCCTCTGTTTCCCTGGGGTGGGAGAGAGGTTGAGGGAACCCCTCCCCTAAGTTGCAAGGTGGGAGGGGTTGGGGCACACCCCGCCACTTCTGCCTAAGTTAAATTCCGTACCCAAAGGTAGACTGCTTTATCCGGTCATTAAAGAACAAAGCTGGCCGGGCGCGGTGGCTTACGCCTGTAATCCCAGCACTTTGGGAGGCCGAGGCGGGCGGATTACCTGAGGTCAGGAGTTGGAGACCAGCCTGGCCAACATGGTGAAACCCCGTCTCTACTAAAAATACAAAAATTAGCCGGGTGTGGTGGCGCGCGCCTGTAATCCCAGCTATTCGGAGGCTGAGGCACGAGAATCGCTTGAACCCAGGAGGCGGAGGTTGCAGTGAGCCGAGATCGCACCACTGCGCTCCAGCCTGGGCCACAGAATGAGACTCTGTCTCAAAATAAATAAATAAATAACAAAGCTTAAGCCGGGTGTAGTGGCTCAAGCCTGTAATCCCAGCACTCTGGGAGGCCGAGGAGGGCGGATCATTTGAGGTCAGGAGTTTGAGACCAGCCTGGTCAACATGGTGAAACCCTGTCTCTACCAAAAATACAAAAATTAGCCAGGGGTGGTGGCGTGCGCCTGTGGTCCCAGCTACTCAGGAGGCTGAGGCAGGACAATCGCTTGAACCTGGGAGGTGGAGGTTTCAGTGAGCTGAGATTGCGCCACTGCACTCCAGCCTCGGCCACAGAGCAAGATTCTGTCTCAAAAAAAAAAAAAAAAAAAAAAAAAAGAGCAGAGCTTAGAGGTGGTCCCAGAGGTTTTTTTGTTTTTTGTTTTTTTCTTTGTAGGGAACAAGGAGTAGGAAGGAGGACTGTGGGGGTGACCCCGCTGAGCTGCACATCCTCTGCCCCAAGGCTGCAGCCTCTAGCTGGTCTGGGTGGCTGGCTGGATCCCTGCCTCCTTCCTTCCTTTGGACAGGAAATGACTTTCCTTCCCTTTGTTCCCACTTTTCTCCACTTATCTAACTGGATCTGTGATTCGCTCTCTGGGGGAGGAAGAGTGGGGGTGGAGGGTCCCCTGGGCACAGCTGACTGGGAGATGGCCCCAGGGAACTTACACACAGCCTGCTCCCAGCTGAATCGGTGGCAGTGGGACTGGAGGGAAGCCGGGGCTCCCTCTTCCGATGGGATTGACAGGGCTTTGAAACTCCCCAGCTTAGACCCCCTGGGGCCTGAGGTCCCTGCAGTCACTGCTTGGGAGGTATAGGGGCTGCCCAGCTGTGAACATCTGGCCTCAGTGCTGGACATTTTCCGAGAAGCCAGGCAGATCCGACTTCCCGGAGGAGTGTAGGAAGGGTCAGGGCTGGGTGGGAGGAGGCAGAGGGCCATCCCGAAGGCCCACAGCAGCCCCTGGGGACCAGCCCGGAACATGCCGACCACAAGATTTCTGGTCTGGATTGGGCCATTGTAGAGTGAGAACAGGCCTGGGAACTTGGGCGACTTTGTGCCACCCAAGGAAGGAAAAGCGTGTCTGGGGACACACTTTCGGATGATGTTCCATTAGAATTCTGAGTGCCATGGATGGCCTGGAAAGTCACTTAATCTCTTGGAACGTCACAGGGTCCATCTGCAAAGTGGGGGCAGGATGGGCATTTCTTGCAGCTAGATTGAGAGGCTGGTGGGTTTTGAGGCACATATAGCACCTGGCACAGGGCCTGGCACGAAACAAGTGCCTTATCAGCAAGTTGTTTGGTATTTCTTTAAATCTCACATGCACTCTGAACATTGTTGACAAAAATAGATTCTTAAACTTATAACAAAGTGTAAAACTAAAGCCCGTGACAGCCAGCCTAAGCATACATACTTCCAGACATCATTTCCAAACCCAGAAGCAAAAGACAGGTACTTTAAAATAAGTTTTGAAGCTCTTTCCTAATATATTGGTTTCTTCCTCAGAATAGATATTTTATTGTCAGACTGAGCTATGTATTTTAGCCAAACACATAAACCAACTTAAGGGAATTTAGGAGCACGTGTTATTGTTTTTATTATCATCCATCCGTCGCTGTGAACCCAAAGTGACCAGTGCACTTTGAGATAAGGAGGGAAGCCTGAAGAGCGAGATAGAAAAGGGGACATTTTTAGCCCTGGGCACAGGCATTGGGTGCCTGGTGAGGACTGGTGTGCTCACTGGACTCCCAGCTTTCCCACCCGTGGCCCCACCTCAGCCTTGGCCACAGGGACTACTGTCAGCAGGAACTACCTGAGAGATGGGAAATAATGTCCTTTTCCTGACATCAGGGTATCAGGGTGCCACCATGCTCTCTGATTTATGCTTTTCTTTCTTTTTTTTTTTTTTTGAGACAGAGTTTCACTCTGTCACCTCAGCTGGAGTGCAGTGGCGCAATCTCAGCTCACTGCAACCTCGCCTCCCAGGATTCAAGCGATTCTCCTGCCTCAGCCTCCTAAGTAGCTGGGGACTACAGGTGCATGCCACCATTTCTGGCTAATTTGTTTTTTTTTTTTTTTGAGACAGACTCTTGCTCTGTTGCCCAGGCTGGAGTGTGGTGGTGCAATCTTGGCTCACTGCAACCTCCGCCTCCTGGGTTCAAGCAATTCTCTGTCTCAGCCTCCCGAGTAGCTGAGATAACAGGCGCCCGCCACCATGCCCAGCTAATTTTTGTATTTTTAGTAGAGACAGGGTTTCACCATCTTGGCCAGGCTGGTCTTGAACTCCTTACCTCGTGATCCAACCACCTTGCCCTCCCAAAATGCTGAGATTACAGGCATAAGCCTCCACGTCCAGCCAAATTTTTGTATTTTTAGTAGAGACAGTGTTTCACCATGTTGGCCAGGATGGTCTTGAACTCCTGACCTCAAGTGATCGCCCACCTCCCAAAGTGCTGTGATTACAGGCGTGAGCCATCGGGTGGCCAGATCTGGGTTTTGATGCCTGCACTCTGATATCCTCTAGGCACACAAAGAATGCAGACACCGCTGAAGGTCAGAGGCATTGATAGTGAGCTTGTGAGCCAGCCTGTCCTGCCCTGGGGCTATCATCGCTTTCGTCCACCCTTGGCAGCAGGAAACTGCCCCTGGAGAGGGCCAGGAATCAGGGGGGGCCTTGTGGAAGAGGTGATGTTTGAGCTGGGCCTCTAAGAGAAAGCTGAAATTCACCCTGTGGGGGCAGGACAGGAAAACCATAGGAGAAACATTGCAAGGCGAGAGAGAGGACATAGGAAGGGCAAGTGGTCCAGGGGCTCAAAGAGGCTGAGGCTGCCGCAGTTGGACTTCATCCTGAGGTGGTGGAGAGCCATACTTTTTTTTTTTTTTTTTAGACAGAGTTTCGCTCTTGTTGCCCAGGCTAGAGTGCAATGGTGCCATCTCACCTCACTGCAACCTCCACCCCCACGGGTTCAAGTGATTCTCCTGCCTCAGCCTCCCAAGTAGCTGGGATTACAGGCGCCCGCCAGCACACCCAGCTAATTTTTGTATTTTTAGTAGAGATGGGGTTTTACCATGTTGGCCAGGCTGGTCTCGAACTCCAGACCTCAGGTGATCCACCTGCCTCTGCCTCCCAAAGTGCTGGGACAGAGTCTCACCCGGGTGCGATGGCTCACGCCTGTAATACCAGCACTTTGGGAGGCTGAGGTGGGTGGATCACGAGGTCAGGAGATCAAGACCATCCTGGCTAACATGGTGAAACCCCGTCACTACTAAAAATACAAAAACAAAATTAGCCAGGCGTGGTGGCGGGCACCTGTAGTCCCAGCTACTCGGGAGGCTGAGGCAGGAGAATGGCGTGAACCTGGGAAGTGGAGCTTGCAGTGAGCCAAGATCGTGCCACTGCACTCCGGCCTGGGCAACAGAGCAAGATTCCGTCTCAAAAAATAAAAAAAGACAGTCTCGCTCTGTTGCCCAGACTGGAGGGCAGTGGTGCAATCTTGGCTCACCACAACCTCGGCCTCCCAGGTTCAAGCGATTCTCCTGCCTCACCCTCCCAAGTAGCTGGGATTACAGGTGCCCACCACCACGCATGGCTAATTTTTGTATTTTTAGTAGAGATGGGGTTTCACCATGTTGGTCAGGGTGGTCTTGAACTCATGGCCTCAAGTGATCCACCTGCCTCGGCCTCCCAAAATGCTGGGATTACAGCTGTGAGCCACCATGCCCGGCCCATGGAAGGTTTTTGAGTAAAGGAGAAAGAGATTGATGCTCTAGAAAGATCAGGGTTAGGAGGTGAGACCAGAGGCCATGGAGCCTCCCCATCTCTCCCCTCGCCCCCTGCCCACTGCCCAGGCCTGAACCAGGACCCAGGTTTTGGAGACTGGGTGGAGTGAGAGAGTCTGGCACTAGAAGGCAAGCAAGGAGGGTGCTGGCTCGTGTGCAGGGCTGAGAAAGGGCAGAGCAGAGCAAAGTGGCCAAGAGCATGGGCTCTGGGTTCCAGTGCCATCTCACCACCGTGTGACCCTGGACAGGTGACTTCTCTCTGAGTCTCGATTTCTTGATGTGTTAGGTGGGTGATGATAGTGCCTGCCCTGCAGCCACCTTGTGAGTGTTTATGAGTTAATGAGCATAATGTGTGAGTGTTTATGAGTTAATGAGTATAACATGCTCAGGGCAGAGCCGGTCTTGGTGAGGGCAGCTCTCACTGCGCCCTGCCCACTCTGCTGCCGGAGCCTAGCCCTGACGCCCTGACAGATCCTGATCTGTTCTCTTTCCCTCCCAAAGCAGAGCTGGCCTGAACCTCCAGGACCTCAGCCCTTCTAGGAGAATCTGATCCCAGGTGAGGGAGGTCACTTGGGGTGTGGCCCAGCGGGCAGGCGGGACTCCAGGCTGGGAACGGAAGTCAGCCCTGCTGGGGCTGGGAGCTGAAGCATCTGTTCCTTCCTCGCGGGTGTGAGACAAGGAAAAGTGATCATCGGTGAGGGCTGCCCTTTGCTCCCCTAGGTGTGCAGGTTCGGGGGAGGGGCAGTCAGGACTTTTGGGTCTCACCCCTGTGGCCAAGTTCCCTGGTGGGTCCTGTCTTCCCCAGCAGGACACCCCCACCCCTTCTCTGGCTGGGCTGGGTGCTGGACTGAATTGTTGAGATGGTAGGGTGGCTGACCTGTCTTTTTGGGAGGAGGGAGGCTCTCTCCTCTCGGGGGAGGGTGTCTGTGTGTCTGGGTGGCAATCCTGTGCTGTACCCCACTCTGTCCCTAGCCACACCAAGAGCTGAAGCCATGGCCTCAAAGCCTGAGAAGAGGGTGGCATCGTCTGTCTTTATCACCCTGGCACCCCCACGCCGCGATGTGGCCGTGGCGGAGGAAGTGAGGCAGGCAGTTTGTGAGGCCCGGCGTGGCCGCCCCTGGGAGGCTCCTGCCCCCATGAAGACACCCGAGGCTGGCTTGGCGGGGAGGCCTAGCCCCTGGACAACCCCTGGCAGAGCTGCAGCCACAGTGCCAGCTGCACCTATGCAGCTCTCCAATGGAGGTAAGAGCTGAGGGGACTTTGGGGAAGACCACGAGAGAGGCAGAGGTGGGGAGGAAAGGGCAGGCTCCAGCGTCATTCATTCATTCATTATTCATCCTGACAAAATTCACACATCAACGGGTAACAAAGATGTGCCCCTTCTGGGTGGGCAAGGGAGCCCGGGAAATAGAGGCTAGATGTCAGAATTTCTGGGACATTTTCATGGGTTATTGGGATTATGGGAAGAGGATCTTGGGAGTGTGGGAACAAGATCAAACTTGCCTGGGAAGGGCTGTCCTGTCACTGGTCAGCATGGCTGGCTGGCCGTTTCGTCTGCCAATTTAATACCCTCAAGCAGAGCACGGGGATCTTGGGGTTCAGTCTCCCTGAAGTGAGATAAGTTTTAGGTGACCAGCTTGGTCATGCACCTGGTCTGACTGCAGGACACAAAGGCTGGCCCCGGGCCCTGGGGATGCTGCCAGCTGCTTGAAGCCGTCTACACCGAAGGCTGCCATCTGCCATCTGCTTAGTACTTGTCCTCTCAGAGTCATCCTCGAGCGGGTCCGGGACCCCCTTTCTGCCCACCTGCCCTGTGGCCTCAGGTCCCCCTGCTTCTCTCTTGAATTTCTGCCCGCCCATCACAGCCTATGGGCCCTGCACCGGGAGGCAGGCACTGGGAGAGGCCACAGCACTCTTACTGCCTCTCCAAGACCTGGTTCCTGACTCCATGAGCTCATCGGAGCCTCTTTCTCTCACTTCCGCTGAGTCAGCAGCAGCATCACCCGGGCCTGTACCAACACAGTCACTGGGTCCATTCCAGCACAGCCGCCAGCTCCCACCCCAAGTATCTCTGATTCAGCAGATCTGCCGTGGAGCCTGAGAATTTGCATTTTTTTTTTTTTTCGAGACAGGGTCTTATTCTGTCACCCAAGCTGCAGTGCAGTGCAGTGCAGTGGTGTGATCACGGCTCACTGTAGCCTCAAGCTCCCTGGCTCAAGCGATCCTCCCACCTCAGCCTCCCAAGGAGCTGGGACCACAAGCTCTCACCACCAGGCCCAGCTAATTTGTGTGTGTGTGTGTATGTGTGTGTGTGTGTATATTTTGAGACGAAGTCTCGCTCTGTCACCCAAGCAGGAGTGCAGTGGCACGATCTCGGCTCACCGCAACCTCTGCTCCCCAGGTTCAAGCAGTTCTCCTGCCTCAGCCTCCCAAGTAGCTAGGATTACAGGCGCCCACCACCACACCCAGCTGATTTTTGTATTTTTAGTAGAGACAGGGTTTCACCATGGTTGCCAGGCTGGTCTCAAATTCCTGACCTTAGGTGATCTGCCCGCCTCAGCCTCCCAAAGTGCTGGGATTACAGGCGTGAGCCACCGCGCCCAGCCTAATTTTTTTTTTTTTTTAGATGGAGTTTTGCTTTTGTTGCCCAGGCTGGAGTGCAGTGGCGCAATCTCAGCTCACTGCAACCTCTGCCTCCTGGGTTCAAGTGAATATCCTGCCTCAGCCTCCTAAGTAGCTGGGATTACAGGCATGCCCACCACGCCCAGCTGATTTTGTATTTTTCGTAGAGATGGGGTTTCTCCGTGTTGGTCAGGCTGGTCTCAAACTTCCAACCTCAGGTGATCTGCCTGCCTCAGTCCCCCAAAGTGCTGGGATTACAGGTGTGAGCGACTGCACCAGGCTTTTTTTTTTTTTTTTTTTTGAGACAGGGTCTGGCTCTGTCACCAAGCTCACTGCAGCCTCAACCTCTTGGGCTTAAGTGATCCTCCCACGTCAGCCTCCCAAGTAGCTAGGACTACAGGCTTGTGCTGCCATGCCTGGCTACATTTTTTTAAATTTTTAGTAGAGTTGAGGTCTCACTATGTTGCCCAGGCTGCTCTTGAACTTCTGGGTTCAAGCGAACTGCCTACCTCGGCCTCCCAAAGTGCTGAGATTATAGGCATGAGCCACCGTGCCTGGCCTGAGATTAAGTTTCTTGCCTAAGGACACACAGCAAATCAGTGGCAGAGTTAGACATGGAACCCAGGCCGGGGTGATCCCGACCGGAGCCCTCAGCTTCCCTCCGTATGGCCATGTAGGTAAGTAAAACCCTCCCAGGTCCACCTGGGAGGCTCTGACCAGCCCTCTCTCCTCCCCCATTGCAGGATGCCCACCCCCTCCTCCTGTCCTGGATGGTGAGGACGTGCTTCCTGACCTGGACCTCCTCCCACCCCCTCCACCACCCCCTCCGGTGCTTCTGCCTTCTGAAGAGGAGGCTCCTGCTCCAATGGGGGCCTCACTCATTGCAGACTTAGAGCAGCTGCACCTGTCCCCGCCCCCGCCCCCACCACAGGTACTGCCCGCCCCCCTACCCCCAGCAATCCCTTGGTCCCCTTGGTTGGGGGACGGGGAGTCTGGGCCTTCTGGGCGTTCAGGGGTTCTAAACCTGGACTTTGTCTGGTGCATTCTTCTGCTCGGGGTCAGTCCCTCTTTGAAGCTCTCAGAAGTCCCTATTCAGGCAGGTAAAAATTGGTTAAGTGTTTCAGGGTCGCTGGAGAGGGCTGCCACTGCCTGGCTGCTGCACCTGCCGCAGACACCTGCTTCAGCTCTGAGGAAGACGTTTCCCTGAGTCCGACCTAAATCCCTTAGGCTGCATAGGAAACCTGGATTTTTGTTTGTTTGTTTGTTTTTGAGATGGAGTCTCGCTCTGTCACCCAGGCTGGAGTGCAATGGCATGATCTTGGCTCACTGTAGCCTCCACCTCCCAGGTTCAAGCGATTCTCCTGCCACAGTCTCCTGAGTATCTGGGATTACAGGCACCCACACCATGCCTGGCTAATTTATTGTGCTTTTATAGAGACAGGGTTTCACCATGTTGGTCAGGCTGGTCTCAGACTACTTACCTCATGTGATCCGCATGGCTCGGCCTCCCAAAGTGCTGGAATTACAGGTTTGAGCCACTGCACCTGGCCAGGAACCTGTTTTTAACCCTGGGCCCTTAACAGAGGCTGTGTAGAAATGGGGGGCGTCACAGGCCAAGGGCTTAGTCCACTTCAGTCCAGCATCCATGGGGAAGCCTGGTTGCAGGAGAGTCCTTCTAAGTAGGACAAGGAGCAGTGGCTGATTGAGGGACCCCAGTCAGCTGCCACTGTGACCTTCCTGCTAAGAGACTTACACAGGTCCCTTGCTTCCCTGGGCCTTGGTTTCCTTCTCGGTACAATGCGGCTAATTGTACCTGTTACCACCCAGATGAGGAACAGAGCTGGGAGGGCTGCATGGAGTCCCACTGGATGATTCCCCGTCTGCATCCCCACAGGCCCCAGCGGAGGGACCTTCAGTCCAGCCCTGTCCCCTCAGGCCCGTGGAGGAAGAGCTGCCACCTCCCCCGGCAGAACCTGTTGAGAAAGGGGCATCCACAGGTAGGTGCACAGGGCTGAGAGGATACTGGGGTGATCTCATGGGGCCAGCATGGGCTTCCAGGTAGAAACCAGGAGAGTGAGGACCCCTCTTCCCATCCCCACCCCAGCTCATGTTAACAATGATGGGCTTTGTAGTTCGGCATCCATTTAATTTGTATTGCTTTAGCCTTTTTCCCTTTATACCTAAATTCTATTTAAAATGTTAGTCTGCACAGTTTGCTATGATAGCAAAAATGTCTTGAATTTTTTCTCACTATTTTATTTTCTGAATACCTAATGCCCTCACACAATGCAAAATAAACAGCATGAGTGGGGACACAGTGAAAAGCCTGCAACCTACCCCATCCCCTTACCACCCGGTTTCCTTCCAGATGGGTGTCCTCTGTCGTTGAGCTCTCGTGTATCCTGCCAAAGACACTACGCATATACGAGCAAATACAAATATGTGTCCACCTGCTCCCTCCCCCCGTTTTTCCATAAGTAGCAAACTAGGCTCTTCTGCTGTTCACTTTCTTTCCTTCGTACATCTCAGAGCTGGTCACACATCAGAATATAAAGTGGCTCCTGGCTGAGCGTGGTGGCTCACGCCTATAATCCCAGCATTTTGGGAGGCTGAGGCAGGTGGATCACCTGAGGTCAGGAGTTCGAGATCAGCCTGGCCAACATGGTGAAATGCTGTCTCTACTAAAAATACGAAAATTAGCTGGGTGTGGTGGTGTGTGCCTGTAATCCCAGGTACTCGGGAGGCTGAGGCAGGAGAATCTCTTGAACCCAGGAGGCGGAGGTTACAGTGAGCTGAGATTGCACCACTGCTCTCCAGCCTGGGTGACAGAGTGAGCTTCCGTCTCAAAAAAATAAAAAAATAAAATAAATAAACAAAGTGGCTCCTGGCTGGGTGTAGTGGTTCATGCCTGTAATCCCAGCACTGTGGGAGGTCAAGGCAGCCAACAATCCCTTTGTCCTGAAACTGCTGTCCAGAATTCCTTATTTATTTATGTTATTTATTTTTATTTTTATTTTTTTAGACAGAGTCTTGCTCTGTCACCAGGCTAGAGTGCAGTGGCGCGATCTTGGCTCATTGCAACCTCCACCTCCTGGGTTTAAGCGATTCTCCTGCCTCAGTCTCCCGAGTACTGGGACTACAAGCGCCCGCTACCACGCCCAGCTAATTTTTGTATTTTTAGTAGAGACGGGGTTTCACCATGTTGGCCAGATGGTCTCGATCTCTTGACCTTGTGATCCGCCCACCTCGGCCTCCCAAAGTGCTGAGATTACAGGTGTGAGCCACCGCGCTGGGCTTTTTATTTTTTTTTATTTTTATTGTTTTTCCTGAAACAGAGCCTCACTCTGTTACCCATGCTGGAGTGCAATGGCACAGTCTCGGCTCACTATAACCTCTGCCTCCTAGGTTCAAGTGATTCTCCTGCCTCAGCCCCATGAGTAGCTGGGACTACGGGGGCATGCCACTATGCCCGGCTAATTTTTGTATTTTTAGTAGAGATGGGGTTTCACCATGTTGGCCAGGCTGGTCTTGAACTCCTGTCCTCAAGTGATCCGCTCACCTTGGCCTCCCAAAGTGCTGGCATTACAGGTGTGAGCCACCATGCCTGACTCAGATTCCTTTTTAATGCTCCTCATGACCCTCTGTATTTGTCATTTGAGGAATTTGCAGGGTTTAAGACAGAGCCTCGGGTATCCTGAGCATGTTCTGGGTGGTGCCTGGGTACAGTCCTCACAGGCTGGGCTGGTGATGGCCTGTGTCTCCCCTACCCCAGACATCTGTGCCTTCTGCCACAAGACCGTGTCCCCCCGAGAGCTGGCTGTGGAGGCCATGAAGAGGCAGTACCATGCCCAGTGCTTCACGTGCCGCACCTGCCGCCGCCAGCTGGCTGGGCAGAGCTTCTACCAGAAGGATGGGCGACCGCTCTGCGAACCCTGCTACCAGGTAACCCCTGCAGCAGACCTCTGGGTGCCAGGCAGTGAGCTGAGCACTTAGAATATGTTGCACCATTTCATTCCCCACACAGTCCTGGGAAGTAGGCACTATTGACCCCTTTCACAGATGAGGAAACTGAGGCTCAGAAAGAAGGAGCCCAGTGAAGGCGATTAGTTTCCTAGGGCTGCCTGTAAGAGATCACCACAACCTTGGTGGCTTCCAGCAGTACACGTTTATTCTGTCCCAGTTCGGGAGATCAAAAGTCCAAAATCAGCTTCACTGGGCCAAAACCAAGGTGGTGTGCTGTCTGGAGGCTTGAGGGAGAACCCACATCTCTGCCTTTTGCAATTTCTTTTTTTCTTCTTCTTCTTCTTTTTTTTTGCGGTGGGGGACGGAGTCTCACTCTATCGCCCAGGCTGGAGTGCAGTGGCACGATGTCAGCTCACTGCAACCTCGGCCACCCAGGTTCAAGGGATTCTCCTGCCTCAGCCTCCCGAGTAGCTGGGATTACAGGCACCTGACACCACACCCGGCTAATTTTTGTATTTTCGGTAGAGATGGGGTTTCACCATCTTGGCCAGGCTGGTCTTGAACTCCTGACCTCGTGAGCCACCCACCTCGACCTCCCAAAGTGCTGGGATTACAGGCATGAGCCACTGCGCCCAGCCTCTTTTTTTGTTTTTTTTTTTTTAGATGGAGGCTCGTTCTGTCACCCCAGCTGGAGTGCAGTCGTGCAATCTCAGATCACTGCAACCTCTGCCTCCCGGGTTGAAGCAATTCCCATGTCTCAGCCTCCGGAGTAGCTGGGATTACAGGTGCCTGCCACCATGCCCGACTAATTTTTGTATTTTTAGTAGAGATGGGATTTCACCACTTTGGCCAGGCTGGTCTCAAACTCCTGACCTCAAGGAATCCACCCCCTCGGCCTCACAAAGTGCTGGGATGACAGGTGTGAGCCACCGCACCTGGCCCCTTTTGCAGTTTCTGAAGCTGCATTCTCCTTGACTCCTTCCTCTGCTTCAAAGCCAGCAGTGTAGCATCCCACTTCAGCGGCCCTATTGCCACCTCTGTGTCAAGTTACAGGGACACGCGATGGCATTTAGGACCCACCTGGATAATCAGGATAATCTCCCCCATCTTAAGATCCTTAGCTCATCCCATCTGAAAGCCTCTTTTGCCGGGCAAGGTAACATTCGGGGTCCAGAGATAAGGACCGGATATCTTTGGGGGCATCTCTTAGCTACCACACGAGGTCACACGAGATGGCCAAGGAGCTGGGATTCTACTCCACACCCATCTGGCTCTGGAGCCTGCCATCAGTCTTGCCACTATCTCCCCTACAGCAGAGCCACAGGGTTCCAATGTTTGATCTCACGGGAATCTGTGTTGCTTCCGGGTACCAAGTGCAATCTGGGAGAGCCAGCTGGGATGCCAGCACACTGGAATTTCTAACTCTTGGATGGTTTTTGGTGGCATGTTGAATGTGGTGACCACCCACAGCCGCATCCCCTGGGGATGTGTAGGCCACTCTTTGTGCTTATGAATGAGGAACACCTGGAAATCAGCTTTTGAATCAGTGTCTCAAGTGATTCTCATGCATATAGAAGTTTGAAAACGGCTGATTTAAAGGGTTAGAGTATTTGGAGCTGAGACTCTCCAGAAGAATCCAAACAATCCAATCCCAGGCTCACCACCAGTGAGGCACTGTGGGAAGAGAGAGGAGCCAGGCCCTCCCTGCCGTGTCCCTGTGACCCCATCAACATCATGGGGGAGTGTTCCTCAGGGGTGAGACACCGGGGGAGGAGGGGTGTCCAGCTGGAAGCAGGAAGCAGCCAGGAGGAAGACTTGAGCAGTGTGCTGGGGAGAGAAGGGCCATGCCCATGAGAGGGAGGGGGGAGTGGGAGATGCCCCCACACGTGTCCAGGTGAGGTCAAGGTAAAATGCACAGGAGCACAGCCAGGAAGGAGAGACAGCATGTCCAGGAGAAAAGGTGGAAAGGCTAGAGGGAGGCCCACTGCCCTGCCTCGGGAATCTCTTTGTCATTGCTCCTCATTCCAGAAGGAATTTGAGGCAGCTTCTATGAATGCATGTATACCAGCCAGGCGCGGTGGCTCACACCTGCAATCTCAGCACTTTGGGAGGCTGAGGTGGGAAGATTACTTGAGGTCAGAAGTTCAAGACGAGCCTGGGCAACATAGCAAGACTCCATCTCTATTTTAAAATAGCTATTTTTTATTAAAATATGTTTTTAAAGAGAATGCATATATACCTATAGACCACAATAACATGCGTGCACTGAAAAATTCCACGTGATTCTCCCGCCTCAGCCTCTCCAGTAGCTGGGATTACAGTTGCCCACCACCACGCCCGGCTATTTTTTGTATTTTTAGTAGAGACGGGGGTTTCACCATGTTGGCCAGGCTTGTCTGGAACTCCTGACCTCAGGAGATCTGCCTGCCTCAACCTCCCAAAGTCCAGGGATTACAGGCATAAGCCACCTTGCCTGGCACATTTCTTCTTAAAGCATCATATAAAATTATGTTAACTGGGCAGGTGCCGTGGCTCATGCCAGGCCGAGGCAGGTGGATCATCTGAGGTTAGGAGTTCGAGACCAGCCTGACCAAAATGGAAAAATCCTGTCTCTACTAAAAATACAAAAACTAGCCAGGCATGGTGTGTGCCTGTAATCCCAGCTACTTGGGAGGCTGAGGCAGGAGAATCACTTGAACCCGGGAGGCAGAGGCTGCAGTGAGTCAAGATCACACCACTGCACTCCAGCCTGCACAACAGAGCAAGACTCCATCTCAAAAAAAAGAAAAAGCCTGGGCACGGTGGCTCACGCCTGTAATCCCAGCACTTTGGGAGGCCGAGGCAGGCAGATCACCTGAGGTCAGGAGTTCGAGACCAGCCTGACCAACATGGAGAAACCCCGTCTCTACTAAAAATACAAAAAATTAGCTGGATGTGGTGGCACATGCCTGTAATCCCACCTACTCGGGAGGCTGAGGCAGGAGAATTGCTTTAACCCGGGAAACGAGGTTGTGGTGAGCCAAGATTGCGCCACTGCACTTCAGCCTGATTGACAAGAGCAAAACTCCGTCTCAGAAAAAAAAAAAAAAAAAGGTAGATCTCATGTTAAGTGTTCTTCCCACAATAAAACAATTTTTTAAAGACTGCAATAATACTACGATATGTAAAATAAAGACATCCAAACAGAAGGAAAATCAAAATAGAAAGTGAGACGAGATCAAAGGGAATGTTACTACCCAAAATGTGTGAGGAAGCCAGACACGGTGGCTCACGCCTGTAATCCCAGCACTTTGGGAAGCTAAGGTGAGTCGATCACTTGAGGTCAGGAGTTCGAAACCAGCCTGGCCAACATGGTGAAACACCGTGTCTACAAAAAATTAGCCAGGCGTGGTGGCGCACACCTGTAGTCCCAGCTACTCAGGAGGCTGAGGCATGAGAATCACTTGAACCTCAAGTAGAGGATGCAGTGAGCTGAGATTGGGGCACTGCACTCCAGCCTCAGTAACAGAGCAAGACTCTGTCCCAAAACAAAACAAGAACCAAATAACAACAAAAAAAGCCCTATAATGGTTTCTAAACGTGAAATGTGGAATTTGGCTCTGAGCTTCCAAGTGGCCAAATGGAAAAGGGAAAGAATTTCAAGTCTTCTTGTCTGTATGATGAAAGCACCCAATTCTCCTGAGAATTCCTTTTCCTGACCCTGAGGTTTAAGCAAGGTTTCTCCTATGAGCTCTGTGGACCCTGGCCATAAACATATCCCAGTAACAAGAAATGCAGCCATAGCATCAGGGCATCAGGGCAGTATTCCTTGCTGTAAGCCAAGGATGCAAGGCTAAGCTCAATTTGTTATAAGCAATGGTGGAGGTTTTGGGCGATAGTTACAGGTTGTCTGCAGGCCTCTCCTGTACTTCCCAGTTCCTGGGCCCCTGAGGGCAGCCTCTCAGAAGAAGACGACCCTCGTGGGTTGGGGTGGGTGTGTCGTGGATGGCTCTGGCAGTGGCCTCTGTCCCAGGACACACTGGAGAGGTGCGGCAAGTGTGGCGAGGTGGTCCGGGACCACATCATCAGGGCCCTGGGCCAGGCCTTCCACCCCTCCTGCTTCACGTGTGTGACCTGCGCCCGGTGCATTGGGGATGAGAGCTTTGCCCTGGGCAGCCAGAACGAGGTGTACTGCCTGGACGACTTCTACAGGTACGAGAAGGGTTTGTGCACCGGGTGGGGTGCAGGGACAGGGCGAGACCCAAGCAGGATGAAGGAGCTGAGCTTGAGTACTGGGTGCTGGGCCAGAGTTTCCTGTCTACCGGTTTATTATAAAGAATATTACAGGGCTGGGCTGGGCGTGGTGGCTCACGCCTGTAATCCCAGCACTTTGGGAGGCTGAGGCGGGTGGATCTCGAGGTCAGGAGATCGAGATCATCCTGGCTAACATGGTGAAACCCCATCTCTACTAAAAATACAAAAAAAATTAGCCAGGCACGGTGGCGGGCGCCTGTAGTCCCAGCTACTCGGGAGGCTGAGGCAGGAGAATGGCGTGAACCTGGGAGGCAGAGCTTGCAGTGAGCCGAGATCACACCACTGCACTCCAGCCTGGGCGACAGAGTGTGAGACTCCGTCTCAAAAAAAAAAAAAAAAAAAAAGAATATTACAGTGCTGGGGGCAGTGGCTCACACCTGTAATCCCAGCACTTTGGGAGGCCAAGGTGGGCAGATCATGAGGTCAGGAGTTTGAGGCCAGCCTGGCCAATACGGTAAAACCCCATCTCTACAAAAAATACAAAAATTAGCTGAGCATGGTGGTGTGTGCCTGTAGTCCCAGCTACTTGGGAGGCTGAGGCAGAAGAATCACTTGAACCCAGGAGGTGGAGTTTGCAGTGAGCCGAGATCGCACCACTGCACTCCAGCCTGGGTGACAGAGTGAGACTCTGTCTCAAAAAAAAAAAAAAAAGAAAAGGATATTACAGCGATACAGACAGACACGTGAAGAGATGCCTAGGATGAGGTCTAGGGGAAGGGGCAAGGAGCTTCCATGCCCTCCCTCCCCAAGTGTGCCACCCTCCAGGAACCCCCACGTGTTCAGCCACCTGAAAGCTCCTGAACCCTGTCCTCTTGGGCCTTCTATGGAGACGTCATTGGATAGGCATGATTGACCACCCAGTAGAAATTCAGCTGGAGGAAAAGGGTATGGTGGAAGCTAATAAACTGAGAGGGAAACCTAGCAGGGCCTGTCCAGAATCATCTTGGTCTCTCTATGCAGCTTTTCTTCCTCCAGGATGGAGGGCAGGATTCTCCCTGGAATGAATGAAGGGCTTATGACTCAGTCAGATAAGGCAGGCCAGAGAATTTCTTTATGGCCAGCTCCCAGCAAGAAAGGTGGGAGAAGATTCCTGCCTTGGGGAGAAAAAGGAACAGGCAAAAGGTCAGAGAGAAATTCTGTTTTCTAAGGCCTGAAGTGCCCAATATTATAACAAGTACTATGGGAGTGATGAGCCCAGCAGGAACTATAGACAAAAACATATATAAAAAACACATATGGGGCCAGGCACGGTGGCTCACGCCTGTAATCCCAGCACTTTGGGAGGCCAAGGCAGAGGTTGCAGTGAGCCGAGATCGCACCACTGCACTCCAGCCTGGGCAACAGAGCTAGACTCCATCCCAAACAAAACAAAACAAAAAACTGAAAAATAAATATAATGTCACAGGCAGGTACGATTAAGGGTTCTGTTTTACCACCCAAGGCACACAGCAGCTAAGTACCCAAAGTCTCTCCACAGGTAAGTATTGAAGCTCTTGGTAAGTATGCACATCCCCAAGGACCTGACTTTGGGGCCCTGCTCTGAAAGCCCAGACCTCGGGGTCTGCCCTTGGAGCTGAATGATGCAGTGGGGACACACAGATATCCGCTGGACTCAATCCCTGCCCATGAGTTGCTCACCACTCAAGCGGAGAGACAGATGTGCCTCTTAAGAAAGAAAGAAGTACTGGCTGGGCACAGTGGCTCACGCCTGTAATCCCAGCACTTTGGGAGGCCAAGGTGGGCGGATCACGAGGTCAGGAGTTCAAGACCAGCCTGACCAACATGGTAAAACCCCGTCTCTACTAAAAATGCAAAAATTAGCTGGGCATGGTGGTGCCTGCCTGTAGTCCCAGCTACTCAAGAGGCTGAGGCAGGAGAATCACTTGAACCTGGGAGGTGGAGGTTGCAGTGAGCTGAGATTGCATCATTGCACTCCAGCCTGGGTGACAAGAGCAAAAAAACTCCATCTCAAGAAGTACTGAAAAAAAAACAAAAAAGGCAGATGAGATGGGTCCCAGCCCCACTGAACACAGTTCTCAATTCAGACAATCTCCAGTGACGCTGGGAAACCAGTTCTCATTACACAGGTCTCTCCACCTGCTCCTGCCAAGAAGAAACAGACATCTCTGCAGTCCCATAGCAACGGGACTGAAATTGCTCAGGAGGTGAACACCAGCCAGCCCGAGTTCTGACAGCTAATTAATTTCTGTGGTTGTGGCATGAACGCCTCCCAAGCATGGGTTCCTTTGCTTCTAGGAAATTCGCCCCCGTCTGCAGCATCTGTGAAAATCCCATCATCCCTCGGGATGGGAAAGATGCCTTCAAAATCGAATGCATGGGAAGAAACTTCCATGAAAATTGCTACAGGTGTGAGGTGAGTGGAGCCTAGGTGGTTTAATAACATTCCATTGCTGCGTGCCAGGCCCTTAGCTGGGTTGCTTGGACATGGGGACAGGTCAGGGTGGGGGCTGTACTCTCAAATTGCTCATTGTCTAGTAGGAGAAACAAAAGATACTGGAAATGCAACCATAGTCTATTATCAACTCTTTGCGTTAATAAGAAACCAGACTCAAGTTGCATTTTCCAGAGAAGGGAATCTGTTGGCTCATGGTGCTGGGATCACTGATGGTATTGAGTGACGGCATCAGGACTCTCTCCATTTTTTTTTTTTTTTTTTTTTTTTTGGACACGGTCTTACTCTTGTTGCCAGGCTGGAGCGAAGTGGTGCGATCTCAGCTCACTGCAGCCTCTACCTCCAGGGTTCAGCAATTCTCCTGCCTCAGCCTCCCGAGTAGCTGGGATTACAGGCGCGCACCACCACACCTGGCTAATTTTTGTATTTTTAGTAGAGACAGGGTTTCACCATGTTGGCCAGGCTGGTCTCGAACTCCTGACCTCAGGTGATCCGCCCACTTCCACCTCCCAAAGTGCTGGGATTACAGGCATGAGCAACCACGCCCAGCCTCTTTCCATCTCTTGGCTCTCCCTTGTTTGTGTGTTTGCTTCATTTTCTCTGCCTGTGGGCTGGCCTTCTCTGTGGGGAGGTGGGGCACAGTGCATGGGCATAGGTGGCCCAGGTTTGCATCTCCCCAGCTTAGAAACCCTAGGGGAAAGAGAGAGCACACCCCCTCCAGGGAAGCCAGACAGTCCCTAGAAGGCCTCTAATCACCCCAGCTAGGGTCACATGCTCATTCAGGGCCAGTCACTGTGGCTGGGGTGCTAGGATTGATAACCGCTGGGGCCAGGGAGGCAGAACCATATAAAAAAGGAGGGGTTGTTACAACTGGAGGAAGGGAGAAGAGGGTGCTGGACAGATCCACACCACAGTGCCTTTTCCAGGTGCTGGGCAAGAGAATGTAGAAATCAGCTTTGGGGGCCTGGTGCAGTGCCTCATACCTATAATCCCAGCACTTTGGGAAGCTGAGATGGGTGGATTACTTGAGCTCATGAGTTCGAGACCAGCCTGGGCAACATGGTGAAACCCTGTCTTAAAAATAAATAAATAAAAATAAAAAATAAATCAGCTTTAGGATAAAGAAGGCAGTGATGGTCTAACCAGGATGGCAGAATCAAAGGCACTCATGTAGGAGGCAATGCTTGACTGGGCCTTGCAGGATGAGTAGGAGTTTGCCAGATATTCATAGAGGGGAGAAGTCCAGAAAGGGGGAAAAGAGCTACAAAAATCCACGGTAACACGAGCAAGCCTGAAGAATCAGAGGAAGTGGAAGCTTTTTTTTCTTTTTTTTCTTTTTTTTTTTTTTTGAGATGGGATTTCACTCACGTTACCCAGGCTGGAGTGCAATGGCGTGATCTCAGCTCACTGCAACCTCCACCTCCCGAGTTCAAGCGATTCCCCTGCCTCAGCCTCCCGAGTAATTGGGATTACAGGCATGCACCACCACGCCCAGCTAATGTTTTGTATTTTTAGTAAAGACGTGGTTTCTCCATGTTGGTCAGGCTGGTCTCAAACTCCCAACCTCAAGTGATCTGCCCACCTCAGCTTCCCAGAGTGCTGGGATTACAGGCGTGAGCCACCATGCCCAGCCTTTTTTTATTTTTGAGACAGTCTCACTCTGTCTCCCAGGTTAGAGTGCAGTGGCATGATCTTGGCTTACTGCAACCTCCAGCTCCCTGGTTCAAGCAATTCTCCCTGCCTCAGCCTCCTGAGTAGCTGGGATTACAGGTGCGTGCCACCACGCCCTGCTAATTTTTGTATTTTTAGTAGAGATGGTGCTTCTCCATGTTGGCCAGGCTGGTCTTGAACTCCTGACCTCAGGTGATCCACCTGCCTCGGCCTCCCAAAGTGCTGGGATTACAGGCATGAGCCACTGCACCCAGCCTAGATCAACTCTTTTGAATGTTACTTTTTCACTTAGAAATTGTCTCTTTTAAATTGTTTTTATTAAATTTTTATTTATTTATTTATTTATTGAGATGGTGTCTCACTCTGTCACCCAGGCTGGAGTGCACTAGTGCGATCTCAGCTCACTGCAACCTCCACCTCCTGGGTTCATGCGGTTCTCCTGCCTCAGCCTACCAAGCAGCTGGGACTACAGGCGTGTGCCACCACACCTGACTAATTTTTGTATTTAGTAGAGATGAGATTTCACCACGTTGGCCGGCTGGTCTTGAACTCCTGACCTCAAGTGATCCACCTGCCTCAGCCTCCCAGAGTGCTGGGATTACAGGTGTGAGCCATTGCACCCGGCCAGAAGTGGAAGTTTGTAGATGTGACGGGAGTGTAGAGGGCTGGGGTTATGGTTAATGATTAGGTCAGAGAGAAGGAAAGGACTATGGTGCCAGGCTAGAGAGTCTGGACTTCAGGCTGCAGAGAGGGGTCAGCTGAGATGGGCGAGCTGATTAGAAGCTGGTGCAGTTGTCCCAGGAAGAAGGGCCCAGGAGTCGTCACATGTGGCTTGGCGATCAGAAGGGTCCTATGCTAGTTTTGAAGTTCTGCTATTGCTGTCTTTAAATTCTTGATTTTTGTTTGTTTGTTTGTTTTTAATAGAGACAGAGACTGGAGTCAGGCTGGAGTGCAGTAGTGTGATCATAGCTCACTGTAGCCTTGAACTTTTGGGCTCAAGCAGTTCTCTTACCTTAGCATCCTGAGTAGCTGGAAGTACAGGTGCGCACCACCACGCCCAGCTAATTTTTTTATTTTTAAAATTTTTGTAGAGATGACTTCTCTACAAAAATTTGCCCAGGCTGGTCTTGAACTCCTAGGCTCAAGCGATCCTCTCACCTTGGCCTCCCAAAGTGCTGAGATCGCATGCATGAGCCACTGCGCACGGCCTGAAATTCTTAATTTTTTTTTTTTTTTTTGTAGAGACTGAGTCTCACTTTGTTACCCAAGCTGGAGTACAGTGGCGCTATCTCGGCTCACTGCAACCTCTGCCTCTCAGGTTCAAGCAATTCTCTTGCCTCAGCCTCCTGAGTAGCTGGAATGACAGGCTTACACCACCATGCCCGGGTAATTTTTTGTATTTTTAGTAGAGATGGGGTTTCGCCATGTTGGCCAGCCTGGTGTTGAACTCCTGATCTCAAGTGATCTGCCCGCCTTGGCCTCCCAAAGTGCTGGGTGGCGTGAGCCACCACACCCAGCCAAAATTCTTAATTTTTGAACAAGGGGCCCCACATTTTTATTTTGTCCTAGATCGTACAAATTATGTAGTCAGTCCTGCTGAGGAGGCTCAGAAATCCTCTCCCACCCCTTCTACAGCTGGCTCCTTGTCACTGAAGCTTCTGTCTTCTCCGGTGATGGTGACAAGGTGGCAACTTTTATGCGGGGACCTAAGTGGAGAGCCCCAGAGCAGATCTCCTACTCAGCCGATGAGTATTTCGACACACTTGTTCACTCCCATTTATTTAAACAGATACTGGAACCCAGAGGCTATTTTCACTGAGGTTATCAAAGGAGCTGGGTAGAGAAGTTGATAAATTGCTGCATAATTACATTGTCTTTGTTGGTTATAGCTCAAAGTCCTGCTGATAATGCATTTTGAAAGCCCAGTGAGGAAGTTTAAGTGCTGTTATCCCCAACATCATCCTCATGAGTTCCAGCAGTGACTGGCACCTTCCTGAGCCTGGCCAGGAAGCGAATAAACCCCCCCGGTAGTCCTTGATGACTTGGCCGAGGTGGTGTAGTAAGTCGGCATTTGGACTCCAGCAGTTATGTGTCAGAAGATGAGGCTTCTTGGCCAGGCACGGTGGCTCATGCTGGTGATCCCAGCACTTTGGGAGGCTGAGGCAGGCGGTCAAGAGATGGAGACCATCCTGGCCAACAAGGTGAAACCCCATCTCTACTAAAAATACAAAAATTACCTGGGTGTGGTGGCGTGTGTCTGTAGTCCCAGCTACTCGGGAGGGTGAGTCAGGAGAATTGCTTGAATCCGGGAGGCAGAGGTTGCAGTGAGCCGAGATTGCACCACTGCACTCCAGCCTGGAGACAGAGTGAGACTCTGTCTCAAAAAAAATTAGCTGGGTATGGTGGCGCACACCTGTAGTCCCAGCTACTTGGGAGGTTGAGGCAGGAGAATCACTTGAACCTGGAGGCAGAGGTTGCAGTGAGCAGAGATTGTGCCACTGCACTCTAATCCTCTAGCCTGGGCAACAGAGCAAGACTCTGTCTCAAAAAAAAAAAAAAAATGAGGCTCTTGAACCGCAGCAGCCTGGAAGGAGTTGAGTGCTGTTACCTAAGAAGAAAAATAGGTTTCCCTGCACTGCCCACACCCACATCTCACCATTTCTACTTGCTTTGGGGTCCATATTATTTATGACTATTGTTGGAAGGATAACAATACTTTTATATGTAGGTAGTATTGTTTTTTTTTTTTTTTTTTTTTGAGACGGAGTCTCGCTCTGTCGCCCAGGCTGGAGTGCAGTGGTGCAATCTCGGCTCACTGCAAGCTGCACCTCCCGGGTTCACGCCATTCTCCTGCCTCAGCCTCCTGAGTAGCTGGGACCACAGGCGCCTGCCACCACGCCTGGCTAATTTTTTTGTATTTTTAGT
Source organism: Pan troglodytes (assembly GCF_028858775.2). Taxonomy (NCBI): domain Eukaryota; kingdom Metazoa; phylum Chordata; class Mammalia; order Primates; family Hominidae; genus Pan; species Pan troglodytes. The sequence continues at coordinate 215,419,678 of NC_072398.2, read as the reverse complement.
AGAGATGGGGTTTCACTGTGTTAGCCAGGATGGTCTTGATCTCCTGACCTTGTGATCCGCCCACCTCAGCCTCCCAAAGAGCTGGAATTACAGGTGTGAGCCACCGCACCTGGCCTGTAGGTAGTATTTTTTAATTTATAAAATGCTTTCATTGACATCACCTTGTTTAATCCTAGTGACAGTCTTGTGAGATGGGATTTATTGTCCCCATTTAACATGGGGAAACTGGTGGGGTGTGGTGGCTCACACCTGTGATCCCAGCACTTTGGGAGGCTGAGGCAGGAGGATCACTTGAGCCCAGGAGTTCGAAACCAGCCTGCGCAGTAAGACCTCATCTTACCATAAATGTTTAAAAATTAGCCAGGCATGGTGGTACCCGTCTGTAGTTCCAGCTACTCTGGAGGCTGAGGCAGGAGGATTGCTTGAGCCTGACAGGTGGAGGCTGCAGTGAGCCATGATAATGCCACAGCACTCTAGCCTGGGTGACAGAGTGAGACTCTATCTTAAAAAAAAAAAAAAAAAAAAAAGGATGGGAAACAGGCAAACAGTCTCAGAAAAGTGGTTCCAGCCATGCTTGTGTGGGCTGGGTTCAGCGAGGTTTCAGCCACCGCACAGCTGCCTTGCAGAGGTTGTGAGACTTGGTGGTAGATAAGGTGTTTCTTCCAATTGGTTCTAATTTAGGAGGGGTCTCATGTGGCCCTCCTGCATGTGTTCTTACAGTGCCAAACAGGTGGCACAGATGGTGCAGTTGTATAGCCCATGGTCTACTTGAGAGACTCAAGTGGCCTTGTAGGGAGGAGACACACAGGGGTGCCTCACCCAGCTGGCCATGGAGGAAGGCAGATTGCAGACCCTGGTTCCTACTGCATAAGGAGGGCCACCTGTGACCCCAAAGTAGTCTCTATAGGGACTCTTTTTTTTTTTTTTTTTTTTGAGACGGAGTCTCGCCCTGTCTCCCAGGCTGGAGTGCAGTGGCGCGATCTCAGCAACCTCCTCCCGGGTTCAAACAATTCTGTCTCAGCCTCATGAGTAGCTGGGATTACAGGCACCCACCACCACGCCCGGCTAATTTTTATATTTTTAGTAGAGACGGGGTTTCACCATGTTGGCCAGGCTGGTCTCAACCTCCTGACCTCGTGATCCTCCCGCCTCAGCCTCCCAAAGTGCTGGGATTATAGGCGTGAACCACCGCGCCCGCCCAGAATTTATGTTCTAAAGGGGTTATTGAAGCTGGGCGCACTGGCTCACACCTGTAATCCCAGCATGGGAAGCCAAGGTGGGTGGATCACTTGAGGTCAGGAGTTCGAGACCAGCCTGACCAACATGGCAAAACCCTGTCTACTAAAAATACAAAAATTAGCTGGGTGTGGTGGCACATGCCTGTAATCCCAGCTACCTGGGAGGCAGGAGAATCGCTTGAACCCAGGAAGCAGAGGTTGCAGTGAGCCAAGATCGTGCCACTGCACTCCAGCCTGGGCGACAGAGCAAGACTGTCTCAAAATAAATAAATGATAAAAACAAATTTTAAAAAATAATAAAGGGGCTATTAAGACTCTTCTAGCCCCAACTTTCCCTGAACCCTCAGGGGACTTCCCCAGGTGTCCTTAGTTCTCCTGACAGTGAATGTCTGTCCTCACCGGTGCCTCCACATGGATTAAAGCCTCCATGTGTGTCTGTGTCTCATCTTCCCTTATGGAGACCTGGCCCGGGTGTTGGGAGGGCAGCAGTGAGCAGCTTCCTTCCTCCCACTTAGGAAGGGCATCCACTCATGCAGTTGGTTTATTCGGCAGATGCCAAGTGAGTCCCTCCCCTGTGCAGGCAGCGCCCAGGCCCAGGGCGGGTCAGCATGTGTCTTTGTCTCCCCAGGACTGTAGGATCCTCCTGTCTGTCGAGCCCACGGACCAAGGCTGCTACCCCCTGAACAACCATCTCTTCTGCAAGCCGTGCCATGTGAAGCGGAGTGCTGCGGGGTGCTGCTGAGAGTGCCCGCTGGGCAGTGAACAGACCACTAGCCCCGGCTGGGGCCCTTCCCTGACTTGGTTTCCCTTCCTAACCTGCTCTTGCACACTTTCCTTCTGAGCCTCCATGGGGACCAGCCTGCAAGCCGGCCCAGCCTGTCCAGGATACAGTGGGGCTGAGCACCCCCAGGCCTTCCACTCCTCTACCCTCTGGGCACCAGAAGGCTCCTGGACCATGAGCTTCACCCCCAGAATTCCCTGCTGACCCTGCCCCACTTCCAGGGAAAAGCTGGGGGAAGTTGGACCCCTCTCACTGACTAGCTGTCTGGTAGGGGTGCTGGGACCAGCCTCGCCTATGGGGTTGAGCTGTTTGAGGACAAACTCCAAGGTCCCTTAAAAAGTGCCTTTTAGAGGCTGGGCATGGTGGCTCACCCTTGTAATCCCAGCACTTTGGGAGGCCAAGGTGGGTGGATCACCTGAGGTGAGGAGTTCAAGACCAGCCTGGCCAACATGGTGAAACCCTGTCTCTACTAAAAATACAAAAATTAGCCAGGCATGGTAGCAGGTGCCTGTAATCCCAGCTACTGGGGAAAGCTGAGGCAGGAGAATTGCTTCAATCTGGAAGGCAGAGGTTGCAGTGAGATTGCACCATTGCATTCCAGCCTGGGCAACAAGAGGGAAACTCCGTCTCAAAAAAAAAAAATAAAAGTGCCTTTTAGGCCGGATGTGGTGGCTCATGCCTGTAATCCCAGCACTTTGGGAGGCCAAGGCAGGCAGATCACTTGAGGTCAGGAGTTTGAGACCAGCCTGGCCAACACGGCAAAACCCCGTTTCTACTAAAAATACAAAAATTAGCTGGGTGTGGTGGCGTGCGCCTGTAATCCCAGCTACTCAGGAGGCTGAGGCAGGAGCATTGCTTGAACCCGGGAGGCAGAGGTTGCAGTGAGCTGAGATGGCACCACTGCACTCCAGCCTGGGAGACACAGCGAGACTCTGTCTCCAAAAAAAAAAAGTGCTTTTTGAAAATGTTGAGGTTGAAATGATGGGAACCAACATTCTTTGGATTTAGTGGGGAGCATAATAGCAAACACCCCCTTGGTTCGCACATGTACAGGAATGGGACCCAGTTGGGGCACAGCCATGGACTTCCCCGCCCTGGAATGTGTGGTGCAAAGTGGGGCCAGGGCCCAGACCCAAGAGGAGAGGGTGGTCCGCAGACACCCCGGGATGTCAGCATCCCCCCACCTGCCTTCTGGCACCTCCTCCCGGGTGCTGTGTTGAGTCAGCAGGCATGGGGTGAGAGCCTGGTATATGCTGGGAACAGGGTGCAGGGGCCAAGCGTTCCTCCTTCAGCCTTGACTTGGGCCATGCACCCCCTCTCCCCCAAACACAAACAAGCACTTCTCCAGTATGGTGCCAGGACAGGTGTCCCTTCAGTCCTCTGGTTATGACCTCAAGTCCTACTTGGGCCCTGCAGCCCAGCCTGTGTTGTAACCTCTGCGTCCTCAAGACCACACCTGGAAGATTCTTCTTCCCTTTGAAGGAGAATCATCATTGTTGCTTTATCACTTCTAAGACATTTTGTACGGCACGGACAAGTTAAACAGAATGTGCTTCCCTCCCTGGGGTCTCACACGCTCCCACGAGAATGCCACAGGGGCCGTGCACTGGGCAGGCTTCTCTGTAGAACCCCAGGGGCTTCACTCCAGACCACAGCGTCTTGCCCTGAGCCTAGAGCAGGGAGTCCCGAACTTCTGCATTCACAGACCACCTCCACAATTGTTATAACCAAAGGCCTCCTGTTCTGTTATTTCACTTAAATCAACATGCTATTTTGTTTTCACTCACTTCTGACTTTAGCCTCGTGCTGAGCCGTGTATCCATGCAGTCATGTTCACGTGCTAGTTACGTTTTTCTTCTTACATATGAAAATAAATGCATAAGTGTTAGAAGCTCTTCCATGTTGTGTGTAGGCTCTCACACAGGTAAACGCTGGCGTTTGGTAGTAGCCCTGGGCATCTGCTCGCTGTGGCGGGAGTGTCCGAAGAGTGCTGGGGCTCAGCTCAGCAGATGGAGGGGCTCATTTCCTGCCTCATGCCCAGCACTGGGGCCGGCCAACTCACTGGGTGTGCTTCTCCTGGACACAGGCCACCACTGATGGGGTTGGCTGCAGGGGCCTCAGTAGGGCTGCCAAATGCTTTAAGAATTAACACTCATGCCGGGCGTGGTGGCCAATGCCTGTAATCCCAGCACTTTGGGAAGCTGAGGTGGGCGGGCCACTTGAGGCCAGGAGTTTCAGACCAGCCTGGCCAACATGGTGAAACACCGCCTCTACTAAAAATACAAAAATTAGCTGGGCATGGTGGTGCATGCCTCTAGGCCCAGCTACTCGTGAGGCTGAGGTAGGAGAATCTCGAACCTGGGAGGCAGAGGTTGCAGTGAGCTGAGATCACAACACCGCACTCCAGCCTGGGTGATAGACTGATTCAAAAAAATAAGAATCAACAGTCAGGCTGGGTGCAGTGCCAGCACTTTGGGAGGCCGAGGTGGGTGGATGGCTTGAGCTCAGGAGTTTGAGACCAGCCGTGTCAACATGGCGAAACCCCATCTCTATGAAAAATGAGCTGGGCACGGTGGTGTGCACCTATAGTCCCAGCTACCTGGGAGGCTGAGGTAAGAGGATCACCTGAGCCCAGGAGGTCGAGGCTGCAGTGAGCCGTGATTGTGTCACTGCACTCCAGCCTGGGTGACAGAGTGATACCCTGTCTCAAAAATAAAAAAAAAACACTCACCCCCAGGGCGTGCTCCCTGCACATAACTAGGCTGCTCTCCCTTTTCAAGCTTGCACACTGACCCCTGGGCTCACTTGGTGAGCACAGGCCCAGAAAGAGTTGGCCTGAAAGAGCACTGGCTTGGTGACAGGCCACCCAGATCTCAGACCTATCTCTGTACTCAATAGCGTGGACAAGTTAGTAACCCTCAGCCTTGATGTTCTCATCTGGAGCAGTTTAAAACATTTTATTTATTGGCTGAGCACGATGGCTCACACCTGTAATCCCAGCACTTTGGGAGGCCGAGGCAGGCAGATCACAAGGTCAGGAGTTCAAGACCAGCCTGGTCAACATGGTGAAACCCCATCTCTACTAAAAATACAAAAATTAGCCAGGCGATGTGGCAGGCGCCTGTTATCCCAGCTACTTGGGAGGCTGAGATAGGAGAATCGGTTGAACCTGGGCGGCAGAGCTTGCAGTGAGCTGAGATTGCGCAACTGCACTCCAGCCTAGGTGATAGAGTAAGACTCCATCTCAAAATATATATATATATATAATTTATTATAAAAATAGAGGCCGGGCGTGGTGGCTCATGCCTGTAATTTTAACACTTTGGGAGGCCAAGGCAGGCAGATCACGAGGTCAAGAGATCAAGACCATCCTGGCCAACATGGTGAAACCCCGACTCTACTAAAAATACAAAAAAATTAGCTGGGTGTGTTGGTGCGCACCTGTAATCCCAGGTACTCAGGAGGCTGAGGCAAGAGAATTGCTTAAACCTGAGAGGCGGAGGTTGCAGTGAGCCGAGATTGCGCCATAGCATTCCAGCCTGGTGACAGAGCGAGACTCCGTCTCAAAAAAAAAAAAAAAAAAAAAAAAAGAGGCCAGGCACGGTGGCACATGCCTGTAATCCCAGCACTTTGGGAGGCCAAGGCGGGTAGATAGCCTGAGGTCAGGAGTTCGTGACCAGCCTGACTAACATGATGAAACCCCATCTCTACTAAATACAAAAAAGTTAGCCGGGCCTGGTGGCACATGCCTGTAATATGAGCTACTTGATAGGCTGGGACAGGAGAGTCCCTTGTACTTGGGAGGTGGAGGTTGCAGTGAGCTGAGATCACGCCATTGCACTCTAGCCTGGGCAACAAGAGCAAAACTCCATCTCAAAATAAATAAATAAATAAATAGAGATGGAGTCCCACTATGTTGCTCAGGCTGGTCTCAAACTCCTGGGCTCAAGCAATCCTCCCACCTTGGCCTCCCAAATAGCTGGGATTACAGGCGTGAGTCACCATGCCCAGCCAAGTTGGAACAGTTCTAATCTATCATGGAGAGTTGCTGTGAGAGAAAGGGAAGTATTAGGCTGAGAGATTTCAGCTTAGTTCATGAGTCACTGGCTTCATCTTGTGAACCCTGAAATTCTCTAGCCGTTACTCCCTCCATGGTCACGTTGATGCCTGTCAATCAGACCACCAGGAACACGCCTGCAGTCAACAAATTTGGGTTTATTATGCTTGCTGTGGCAAGGGAGGCCACACAGCACGGGGAAGCCAGGGCCTCTCCAAAAGCAGTGTTAGTGCTGGTATCGGATTTGGAGAAAGATTTAGGAAGTGTGGGTTTGCTCTGGATGTGTGCTGTCAGAAAGCGGGGTGATTGTATGCTTCAGTGACTCGATCCCTTTATATCTACAGCTGTGATTGGGGGCGACGCAGCAGCAGCTGCAGGGGACATTCTCATTTGTGTGGGTGGCCCTGAGATGCGTGTTCAGGACAGCTGCTGAGTGGTGTTGCTTTTGACTTTAACCTTCTTAGGCCAGACGTGGTGGCTCATGCCTATAATCCCAGCACTTTGGAAGGCCAAGGAGGGCGGATCATCTGAGGTTGGGAGTTTGAGACCAGCCTGACCAACATGGAGAAACCCTGTCTCTACAAAAAATACAAAATTAGCCAGGTGTGGTGGCGCATGCCTGTAATCCCAGCTACTCGGGAGGCTGAGGCAGGAGAATCACTTGAACCTGGGAGGCGGAGGTTGTGGTTAGCCGAGATCACGCCATTGCACTCCAGCCTGGGCAATGAGAGCAAAACTCCGTCTCAAAAAACAAAACAAAACAACAAAAAAACCATATAAACAAACAACAAAAAAACCATATATATGTGTGTGTGTATATATATATGTATATGTGTATATACATGTCCATATATGTATATATGTATGTATATGTGTATATATATGCGTGTGTGTGTGTGTGTGTATATATATATATATATATATATGGCCTTGTTGTAATTCCTCATGTCCTAGCATGCTTCTGTTTGAGTGTATTTGGAGGGGTGTTACCTGGATGAAATTCTAGGAGATGCCTCTGCTTTTCGGGCTGCCCATGTAAAAATCATTCCATAAGGGGATGCTTCTAGGGAGCACTCAAGAGTGTGTATTCACCTCCCCCACCCCAACCCTCCCAACCAACCTTCATTCTTCTTTTCATTCCTCTTTTCATCCTTTTCTCTGCTCTCACTTGGAGGGCGCCTGCCACATGTAGGCACAATCAGAACACCCCAGGCAAAGATGATTTCCCTTCCCTTTGGGTACACTTACTGGCAAAGATAAAATATATTCTCTAGATTCAAAGAGATATTTGTGCATCCATGTTCATAACAGCATTACTCACAATAGCCAAAAGGGGGAAGGAACCAAGTGTCCATGAACAGAAGAACGGATGACAAGATGTGGTCTCTCCAGACAATGGAAGATTCTTCAACCTTAAAAAGGATGGCAGCCTGGGTGCGGTGGCTCACATCTGTAATCCCAGCACTTTGGGAGGCTGAGGCAGGTGGATCACTTGAGGTCAGGAGTTCAAGACCAGCCTGGCCAAAATGGTGAAATCCCATCTGTACTAAAAATACAAAAATTAGCCATTAGCCAGCTGTGGTAGTGCACGCCTGTAATCCCAGCTACTCAGGAGGCTGTGGCAGGAGAATCGCTTGAACCCAGGAGACGGAGGTTGCAGTGAGCCGAGATCGTGCCATTACACTCCAGCCTGGGCGACAGAGCGAGATCTCCTTCTCAAAAAAAAAAAAAAAAAAAAAAGGCCACACGCGGTGGCTCACACCTGTAATCCCAGCACTTTGGGAGGCTGAGGCAGGCGGATCACGAGGTCAGGAGTTCAAGACCAGCCTGGCCAACATGGTAAAACCCCGTCTCTACTAAAAATACAAAAATTAGCCAGGCATAGTGGCACACACCTGTAGTCCCAACTACTGGGGAAGCTGAGGAAGAAGAATCATTTGAACCCAGGAGGCAGAGGTTGTGATGAGCTGAGATCATGCCACTGCACTCCAGCCTGGGCAACAAAGTGAGACTCCATCTCAAAAAAACAAACAAACAAAAAAGGATGGCATTCTGACACATGCCACAATGTGAATACACCTTGACAACATTGTGCTCAGTGAAACAGGCAGACACAAAAGGACAGACACTGTATGATTCCACTTATATGAGTATCTAGTCAGATTCATAAAGACAATGTAGAACAGAGGTTTCCAGGAACTGGGGGGAAATAGGAATGAGGAGCTTAGTGTTTAATGGGGGCAGAGTTTCAGTTTGGGAAGGAGAATAGCGTTCTGGAGGCTGGGCGCAGTGGCTCACGCCTGTAACCCCAGCACTTTGGGAGGTCAAGGCAGGCGAATCGCTGGGGCCCAGGAATTCAAGACCAGCCTGGGCAACATGGCAAAACCCTGTCTCTACAAAAAATTAGCCAGGCATGGTGGCATGCGCTTGTAGTTCCAGCTACTCTAGGGGTTAAGGTAAGAGGGTCATCTGAGCCTGGGAGGTCGAAGTCGCACTCCAGCCTGGGTGACAGAGTGAGACCCGGTCAAAAAAAAAAAAAAAAAAAAAAAAAAGCTGGCCAGAGTTCGAGACCAGCCTGGCCAACATGGTGAAACCTTGTCTCTCTAAAAATACAAAAATTATCCAGGTGGGGGCCGGGCGCGGTGGCTCACGCCTGTAATCCCAGCTCTTTGGGAAGCCGAGGCGGGCGGATCACGAGGTCAGGAGATTGAGACCATCCTGGCTAATAGGGTGAAATCCTGTCTCCACTAAAAATACAAAAAATTAGCCGGGTGTGGTGGCGGGCGCCTGTAGTCCCAGCTACTCGGGAGGCTGAGGCAGGAGAATGGTCTGAACCCAGGAGGCGGAGCTTGCAGTGAGCCGAGATCGCGCCACTGCACTCCAGTCTGGGCGACAGAGAGAGAGTCCGTCTCAAAAATAAAATAAAATAAAATAAAATATTAGCCAGGTGGAGTGGCGGGCACCCGTAGTTCCAGCTACTTGGGAGGCTGACGTGGGAGAATCACTTGAACACAGGAGGCAGAGGTTGTCGTGAGCCAAGATTGCACCACTGCGCTCCAGCCTGGGTGACACAGTAAGACTTTGTCTTAAAAAAAAAAAAAAAGTTCTGGAGATGTATGGTGGTGATGGTTGCCCAACAGTGTGAAGGTACTTAATGCCATGAAACCGTACAGTTAGTTGCGATGGTAAATTTTACATGTATTTTAGCACAATTAAAATATACGTATATAATACATCTATCTATGCATCTAAACCAGATGCTGCGAGACAGGAAGAGGAGCTGGTGAAGGCATGCAGTGCTGGAAGGGTCCTGAGGGGGACGGTCCCTGCCTAGGGTCCCCTGCGCAGCCTGGGAAGGCTGGCCACTGCTGTCTGCAGATGAGCTGGTTGTCCCGGCTGTCCTGGACTCCCTAAAGGCAGGTGCGCACACAACCACTAGAGGGCAGCATGGGCTGGCAAACGGGGAGCCCGGGCATGAATGATTTCAGGGTTCACACGGGTCCTCAACTTCTCCAAACTGCAAGAGGGGAAGGGTCATTCCGGCCCACGCATCACGCAGGGTTGCAGTGAGGCTGAGAGGAGAGAACAGATTGCAAAACTAGAAAGTGTCCAGCCTGGGCCAGGCACGGTGGCTCACGCCTGTAATCCCAGTACTTTGGGAGGCAGAGGCCGGTGGATCACCTGAGGTCAGGAGTTCGAGATCAGCCTGACCAATATGGTGAGACCCTCGTCTCTACTAAAAATACAAAAATTAGCTGGGCATGGTGGCGTGTGCCTGTAGTCCCAGCTATTCAGGAGACTGAGACAGGAGAATCGCTTGAACCCGGAAGGCGGAGGTTGCAGTGAGCCAAGATCATGCCACTGCACTCCAGCCTGGGCGATAGAGCTAGACTCTCTCTCAGAGAAAGACTCTGTCTCAAAAAAAAAAAAAAAAAAAGAGAGAAGGAGACCAAGGTGCAACTTTCTTCGGTTGTCCCGAATCCGGGTTCATCCCACACCAGCCACCTCCACCATGCCGTGAAGTTTGACCCCAGAGAGATCAAAGTTGTATACCTGAGGTGCACTGGAGGTGAAGTCGCTGCTTCTGCGCTGGCCCCCAAGATCGGCCCCCTGGGTCTGTCTCCAAAAAAGGTTGGTGATAACATTGTCAAGGCAACGGGTTACCGGAAGGGCCTGAGGATTACAGTGAAACTGACCATTCAGAACAGACAGGCCCAGATTGAGGTGGTGCCTTCTGCCTCTGCCCTGATCATCAAAGCCCTCAGGGAACCACTAAGAGACAGAAAGAAACAGAAAAACATTAAACACAGTGGGAATATCACTTTTGATGAGATCGTCAACATTGCTTGACACACGTGGCACCGATCTTTAGCCAGGGAACTCTCTGGAACCATTAAAGAGATCCTGGGGACTGCCCAGTCTGTGGGCGGTAATGTTGATGGCCGCTACCCTCATGACATCATAGATGACATCAACAGTGGTGCTGTGGAATGCCCAGCCAGTTAAGAAGCAGAAAGGAAAATATTTCAATAAAGGATCACTTGACAACTGGTGGAAAAAAAAGAAAAAGAAAGAGTGTCCAGCCTGGGCAATGTGGAGAAACTCCATCTCTACTAAAAATAGAAAAATTAGGCAGGGCCAGGCGCAGTGGCTCATGCCTGTAATCCCAGCACTTTGGGAGGCCGAGGCGGGTGGATCACCTGAGGTCAGGAGTTCGTGACCAGCCTCAACATGGAGAAACCCCGTCTCTACTATAAAAATACAAAATTAGCCGGGCGTGATGGTGCATGCCTGTAATCCCAGCTACTCGGGAGGCTGAGGCAGGAGAATTGCTTGAACCTGGGAGGCGGAGGTTGTGGTGAGCCGAGATCGCGCCATTGCACTCCAGCCTGGGCAATGAGAGCGAAACTCCGTCTCAAAAAAAAAAAAGAAAAATTAGGCGGGCGTGGTGAGCACCTGTGGTCCCAGCTACTTGGGAAACTGAGTTGGGAGATTCACCTGAGCCTGGGATGCAGAGGTTGAAGTAAGCTGAGATCGCACCACGCCACTGCCCTCCAGCCTGGGCCACAGAGCGAGACCCTCTCTCCAAAACAAAACAAAACAAAACAAAAAACTAGAAAGTGAGTGATATGGCTGTGGAATTGCTGCCTCTGTCCTAGAGACACGCCCTTTTGGAGGGAGACCTGTGTCAGCAGACTGAATTCTTCATTGGCTCAAACCCCCACCTGCTAGGAGGGGCCCACCTGGAAGTCCCCATGCTGCTACCCTGCAATTCCATACCTGGGAACCTGGGCACAGTAAGCACAGAATCAGAGCTGGGACAAAGGACAGCATGGTGCACTGGGAGCCCTGAGCCTTTCCGATGGTCACCCTGTCCCCAGAGGCCCCTTTCCCGAGGGCACACCCAGGTGTGAACTTCACCCAGCACAGGCCACAGGCCAGCCCCTCCAGGGCAACCCAAGCCCCTCCCTACCCTGCTAGAGAGACAAATGGTGGGAACCGGGAATTGAATGGGGGGATGGGGAGAGGGGAGGAGGCTGAGCTGATGAGGAAGAATTGCAGGGACTGAGAACATTTTCCAAAAAATGTTCTCCTCACTTTAATGTACAGTTTATGTAACAAAATAATCTATGAAGTAGCAATTTTGACATTGCCAAAGAGGAGGAAGCTGCACATCAGAGAGCTGGTATAACTGCACAAGGCCGCACAGCAGAGACAGGATCAAAGCAGGTCCAGTGAAAACTCTATAGTCCTCCACTACAGACCCACTTCAGAAATCCATATTCTAGAATGTTTCAGAACCCATCGTGTAACACAGGTGCCAATGTCCAACTGAAAAAACCTTTAATGTCTGGAGCTCTGCATCTCTGCATCTTTTTTTTTTTTTTTTTTTTTTTTTTTGAGACACAGTCTCACTCTGTTGCCCAGGCTGGAGTACAGTGGTGCAAATACAGCTCACTGCAGCTTTGATGATGTCCTGGGCTCAAGCAGTCCTCCTACCTCAGCCTCCCAAGTAGCTGGGACCCCAAGCATGCACCACCACACCTGACTAATTTTTAAAATTTTTTGTAAAGACGGGGTTTTACCATGCTGCTTAGGCTGATTTGGAACTCTTGGCCTCAAGCAATCCTCCTGCCTCGGCCTCCCAAGTGCTGGGATTACAGGAGTGAGCCACCGTGCCCAGCTAAGACCTGCATCTTTTTTTTTTTTTTTTTTTTTTTTTTTTTTTAGAGATGAGGTCTCTCTATGTTGCCCAGGCTGCTCTTGAACTTCTGAGCTCAAGTGATCCTCCTGCTTTGGCCTCCCAAAGTGCTAGAATTACATGTGTGATCCACCACGCCAGGCCAAGACCTGCATCTTAAGAGGGGGAGTTTAGACTGCAGGCCTCTTGCTTGCAAGTGACATATAATTTTCCCAATCCATCCAGAAAGGTCCTTGTATCCTGTATGACTCATACTAATTCTCAGAGAGTGAGCATCAGATTAGAGAGACTCTGGAGTATACCCTGCTCATAACCTTCCTTCTGCAGAAAAAAATGTATGTGATTCAGTGGAAAATAATGCACTATCTACACCCAGCACACCCTTCCTGGTTATCAGATTCTAGCCTTTTATTGTCTTTGAGTGACTTTACAGCTCTGTAAATTATAGGTAAATGATATATTGCCCTGTCTAGTAGAGGTTCTCCCTCGCTTTCTTGTTGAAAAACCAGTTTTCATTTGCACATTCATTTCAATATTCCTGACCTATGAATGTGACTGTTCTTAGCTGCCCCCCCCCCTTTTTTTTTTTTGAGACAGAGTCTCGCTCTGTCACCCAGACTGGAGCAGAGCACAGTGGCATGATCTCAGCTCACTGCAACCTCCGCCTCCTGGGTTTAAGCGATTCTCCTGCCTCAGCCTCCTAAGTAGCTGGGATTACAGGCATATGCCATGATGCCCAGCTAATTTTTGTATTTTTAGTAGAGATGGGGTTTCACCATGTTGGCCAGACTGGTCTTGAACTCCTGACCTCAGGCAATCCACCTGCCTCGGCCTCCCAAAGTGCTGGGATTACAGGCGTGAGCCACTGTGCCCGGCCCTTAGCTGCCCTTTTGAGCTGGTTATAACATCACCTGGCTCCCTTATGAGTTAAATAAAATGGTTAATACCTATTCATTTTCTATCTGTGTGGGAGTCATGATTTTACCTTCTTTTGAAAATGAAAATGACCTTGCAACGCTTCCTTCATCAGGTGTTTATGACAGCTCCTTTAGGCCAGAGGAGGTGGTGGGGTCCCCTGCAGGGCATCCCATGAGGTGGAATTAAGAGCAGCTGGCCAGTGGCCTCTGTTCCCCAGAGTGGTCTCTGAATGGGAAGGGAGGGGAGTGGAGGAGGAAGACAGGAGGGAGGGTTCTGCCCAGTGGATGGGATAAGGTCTTAGCAAGACCTAGATGCTCGGGCTGGGTGAAGTGGCTCATGTCTATAATCCCAGCAATTTGGGAGCCGAGGCAGGAGGATCACTTGAGCCCAGGAGTTCTATTTCAGCCTGGGCAATGGAGTGAGACCCCATCTCTACAAAAAAACACAAAAAACAAAAAACAAAAAAAAAAAACTAGACTCTGTCTCTGGTTAAGCTCCTAGCCAGCTATTTGACCTTGAGACACAATGTCTTTAAGTTTTGAGGGTGAGGAAGGGTGTCAAAAACTGACATTTATTTCCTGAGCTCTTGTCTGTCTTGTCTGGGGTGAGGCTGGAGAGGTGGGATGATTGACTGCGCTGAACAGGAAGCTAGGTTTCAGGAGTTAGGCGCCTGCCTGGGATCGAGACTCCTTGATGAGGATACTGACAGTAATAACAACAGCAGCAGCTACCATTTCGTGGGCATGCATATGCCCATATGTATTATCTCATTTAGTTCCCACTGCTGCCTGGAAGGAAGGAATGATCTATGATCCCATCGTTCACACAGGGAGACGAAGGCTGAAGGTCACACCACATAGATTCCAGCTCTATATTTAGCCAAGTCCTAAACCCTTTATTCCACTGCCTTAGCCTCCTAGATGAGACAGGGCAATCCCTTGGCCACTGAATTGCTTTTTTCCTCACCTACAAAACAAAGAGAATTATTACCTTGATCATACACGTAAAGGAATGCAATGGCAGATGACCAAATGTCATGTGGTTTCCTGGGATGGATTCTGGAAAGGAAGAAAGGACATTAGTGGAAAATCTGGTGAAATCCCAGTAAAGTCTGGAGTTTGGTGAGTCATGTTGTACCAATGTCAGTTTCCTAGTTTGGACAAATGTGCCATAGTTGCGTGAGATTTTATTTTTATTTTTATTTTTTCTGAGACAGTGTCTCGCTCTGTCACCCAGGTTGGAGTGCAGTGACGCGATCTTGGCTCACTGCAAGCTCTGACTCCCGGGTTCACGCCATTCTCCTGCCTCAGCCTCCTGAGTAGCTGGGACTACAGGTGCCCACCACGACGCCCGGCTAATGTTTTGTATTTTTAGAAGAGACGAGGTTTCACCGTGTTAGCCAGGAAGGTCTCGATCTCCTGACCTCGTGAACCGCCTGCCTCGGCCTCCCAAAGTGCTGGGATTACAGGCGTGAGCCACCGCACCCGGCTGTTTTTTTTTTTTTTTTAAGACGGAGTCTTGCTCTGTCACCAGGCTGGAGCGCAGTAGAGCGATCTTGGCTCACTGCAACCTCTGCCTCCCAGGTTCAAGCAATTCCCCTGCCTCAGCCTCCCAAGTAGCTGGGACTACAGGCACACACCACCACGCCTGGCTAATTTTTTGTATTTTAGTAAAGACAGGGTTTCACCATGTTGGTCAGGATGGTCTCGATCTCCTGACCTCGTAATCTGCCCACCTCGGCCTCCCAAATTGCTGGGATTACAGGTGTGAGCCTCCATGCCCAGCCTCAATAAATCTAAAGTTATTTTGAAATCAAAAGTTTCTTATCTAACAAACTAACGGGATAAAGGGGAAAGTCTTTGAGCCTGAGCTCCTGGATGCCCTGCCTCTCACTGATGATGTAAGAACAAGGGGGTGAGAGGAGGCCATCACACACTCTTCTGCCAACAGGAAAGTCGGGCTGAGAGGGGAGTCATGTCTGGACAAGGGGGAGGGGCCTACTGACTGAGAAGATGGCAGAGAAGAGGAGTGGGGGACCTGACCCAATATCTATAGCATGTGGGAGACAAGTGCCAAGTAGGAAGAGGATGGCGAGGGGTCTCAGAAGATCAGAGTGACCTTCACCCAGTGTGAGTGGTCATTTTTTTCCTTCCCACCTTCATCCTCCTCCTCGCAGAGGTGATCAGATGTTTGCAGGTGCCTGCTTGTGTTTACAAGTAGGTCTTGGAAGAAAAGAGAGGCAGTGGGAGGGGTGGGAAAGCCCTGTTCTGGCAGTCAGGACACCCAGGGCTTGGCCACTAACCAGCTGTGTGAGCTCGGCTGGTCTCACACCCTCTCTGGGTTATGGATTCCTGAGGAATCCATAAACACAGCAAGGATTCCTCAGGAAAACACAATACGGGCCGGGCACGGTGGCTCACGCCTGTAATCCCAGCACTTTGGGAGGCCAAGGCAGGTGGATCACCTAAGGTCTGGAGTTTGAGACCAGCCTGGCCAACACGGTAAAACCCCATCTCTACTAAAAATACAAAAAATTAGGCCAGGAGTGGTGGCTCATGCCTGTAATCCCAGCACTTTAGGAGGCCGAGGCAGGCGGATCACCTGAGGTTGGGAGTTCAAGACCAGCCTGACCAACGTGGAGAAACCCCATCTCTACTAAAAATACAAAATTAGCCGGGGTGGTGGCACATGCCTGACATGCCTGTAATCCCAGCTAGTCGGGAGGCTGAGGCAGGAGAATCGCTTGAACCCAGGAGGCGGAGGTTGCAGTGAGCTGAGATTGCGCCATTGCACTACAGCCTGTGCAACAAAAGCGAAACTCCGTCTCCAAAAAAAAAAAAAAAAAAAAAAAAAAAAATTATGGCCTGCCGTGGTGGCTCATGCCTGTAATCCCAGCACTTTGGGAGGCCGAGGCGGGCAGATCACCTGAGGTCAGGAGTTCGAGACCAGCCTGACCAACATGGAGAAATCCCGTCTCTACTAAAAATACAAAATTAGCCGGGCATGGTGGCTCATGCCTGTAATCCCAGCTACTCGGGAGGCTGAGGCAGGAAAATTGCTTGAAACCAGGAGGTGGAGGTTGCAGTGAGCTGAGATCATGCCACTGCACTCCAGCCTGGGCAACAAGAGCAAAACTCCATCTCAAAAACAAACAAACAAACAAAAAACACAATACGACCCAGGAATCCTGAACTGGTCCTTTACAGTTAGCAGGATCCCAAACTTCAGACCACAGGGAGGGGCTGGCTGAAGCAGGAGAGAAACCCATGAGGGGTTACCCTGAGGGCCCAATCAGAAGGCACATGGGGGGTCAGGGAGGGTTAAGAATGCTCTCTGGGGCCTGTGAGTCATGGGCCTGGCAGCTTGGGGTTTCCCAAGACTGCTCAGACGGGCTGTGGCATGCAGGGAGCTCAGCCAGAACCTCCCTTGCAAATCTGCACCCTTTCCCCCAGCAACCCCCCGGCTTCCAGCACCCCTCTGACCAGCAACCCCTCCTTGGCAAGGTAGAACTCCCAATGGCCCACCCTGAGATGGCTTCAAATCAAGTCCCACGGGCAGAAAGCAAACAGTGGCTCCACTCCAGTGTGCCTAGAGATCCCACTTCATTCATTCATTTGTTCATTCATTCACTCACTCTTTAATAAAATACTCATTGACCCCTCCCATCTGCCAGTCACTGCCCTTGGCACAGAGCTCAGTTTAATGGAAAAAGGAGAAAAGAGAACAGTCCGTGCTGGGGAGGCACAGCCAGGAGTCCAGGAGGGCAGGCCATGGAGAAAGTGATGTCAGAGCTGGGCCTAAAGTGTGTGCAGGGGTCAGCCAGGCGAGGCTCTGGAACAAGAGCTATCGAGGCGCTTGCTCTCTGAGCTGGGCACAGCTGAATGTGGCTGAGCATGTGGGAAGTGCAGGATGAGGGCCAGACTCAGGCAGGAACCAAAGCAGCAAGGCTTCCTAGACTCTGTGCCAGGATTGGGGCTTTTTCCCAGGGGGGCAATGGTGAGAAGGAAGAACCCCAAGCCAGTAGAACCCCAAGCCGGTAGAACCCCAAGCCGGTAGGGCAGATGAACTTGCCATAGAGTCCAACTGCCCATAACCACAGAGGTGGTGGCCGGGGCCCAGAGAGGGTGTGAGACCGGCCGAGCTCACACAGCTGGTTAGTGGCCAAGCCCTGGGTGTCCTGACTGCCAGAACAGGGCTTTCCCACCCCTCCCACTGCCTCTCTTATCTTCCAAGACCTACTTGTAAACACAGGCAGGCACCTGCAAACATCTGATCACCTCTGCGAGGAGGAGGATGAAGGTGGGGGAATGAAGGCGTGCAGGTGAATCAGGTCAGTGTTGCTCATAGGCTGACCCAGTGCAGATGGTCCCGTCAGTGGCAAGGAGGGCAGGATTCTGCACGGGTGAGAGCACTTGCCCTAGGGGGATGCAGTGAGTCACTGGGTGCAAAGTTCACACTCCTCCTTCCTCCTGGCTTTGATCTGAGTTCCCTGGAGGGAGGTGCAGCCTGGATTCCTGGAGGCGGGGCCATCTCCTCTCCCTGCCCTGCCCTGTGGGTCCAGATTGGGAGGCCGGCTGTCTTCACTCCTCTCTGAACTCCCACACACACCTTTTCAAGGCCCTAGTAAGTTTCCATGTTGGCCTCACTGGCGGGGTCAGACTTGACCTATCACCTAGGACATTCGCTGCAGGAAGTTGGAAGCTTCCCTCTCCTGCTGAGCTCAGCCATGCGTCTTACTGCCTGGTGCCACATTCCGTTCCCTCCTGTCTCTGGGAGGATGATCAGATCTGGCAGAGAGCCCAGGCCTGCCCAACCAGCGGAACAAAATAAATGACCGCAGGGTGGGACTCCGCGGACACCAAGACACCAGGGAACTCTTGGACTGAGGACCAGAGGAACTAACCCCAGTAGCTGCCCCCGAGCAAGGACCTACTACTGATGCTGCCAACAGCCCCGGGAGACAGAAATATTATCACCCTTATTTTATAGAGAGGAGAAAAGAGGAGTGCAAGGGTCATGGGGACAGTGAATGATCCTGACATCCACTAAGGGCCCTCTTGGGTTTTGTGTCATGAGTTGAAAGGGAAGCAGCTGGCAAGGTGGCGTGACATTGAGCTGCCCAAGTGCAGGTGAGATGCGGTGGAGGTGGAGCAGTGGGACTGACCAGTGTTGGGGTTTTGTCAGAACCGCAGGAGGGGGTGGGGGTGGGGCCTGACCATGAATTGTAGGCTGAGCAGGAAGGACACGGAGGGCAGGCAGGCTGAGGGACATGCAAAGGGGGCAGGATCCATGGACTGCTGGAGCCGGGGCACTGGAGGAAAGAAATGAGGTGAGGTCAGAGAGGTCAGTCAATAGATATTATAGAGGAGGGGCAGTCACTGGTCACGGGGGACAGATACTGGGGTGGCACTGCTCCTAGGGTGTAAACCCTTGGCACATAGCCTGCATAGAACAGGCCCTCAGAGAGTATTTGTGGAATGAATGAGTGGCTACTTGCAGTCTGGGGTTGGGTGACTCAAAGGATATTTTACTTTCTTCTCTCTAGCTTTTTTTTTTTTTTTTTCTGAGATGGAGTCTCACTCTATTGCCCAGGCTGGAGTGCAGTGGGGCGATCTTGGCCCACTGCAACTTCTGCCTCCCAGGTTCAAGCGATTCTCCTGCCTCAGCCTCCTGAGTAGCTGTGATTACAGGTGCCCACCACTATTCCCACTAATTTTTGTATTTTTAGTAAATACGGGGCTTCATCATGTTGGCCAGGTTGGTCTCAAACTCCTGACCTCAGGTGATCTGCCCACCTCAGCCTCCCAAAGTGCTGGGATTACAGGTGTGAGCCACTGTGCCCAACTCTGATTTTTTTACAGTAAGCACATGATAAGGGAGGAGACCACCCCTCATATTGTCTTATGCCCAATTTCTGAATCCAAAGAAAGAAGTAGTAAAAACTAAAAGGCAGAAATGGAATCCACAGGCAGATAGCCCACCACTGCACCCTGGGCCTGGAGTTAAAAATCAACCCCGACCTAACTCTTCTGTTATCTATAGATTTCAGACATTGTATGGAAAAGCGTCGTGAAAATCCCTGTCCTCTTCCTTTCCGTTCTGATTACCAGTGCATGCAGCCCCCAGTCACGTACCCTCTGCTTACTCAATCGATCACGACCCTCTCACGCGGACCGCCTTAGAGTTGTAAGCCCTTAAAAGGGACAGGAATTGCTCACTCGGGGAGCTCGGTTTTTGGAGACGTGAATCCACCAATGCTCCCAGCTGAATAAAGCCCTTTCCTTCTACAACTCGGTTTCTGAGGGGTTCTTGTCTGAGGCTCATCCTGCTACAATGATACTTTTCTAATATGAACCCATATATGTTTTTAAAATTCATTTTTCTGAAAAGATAGGCTAAATCCATAAGATAGAAAAATAATGGACCAAAACTTAGAGAAAAGATAACTACTGGCTGGGACCCAGGACTGTGGCCAGCCCTGGGCTGATTTGTGGTTTGAGCAAACCACTGCCCTTCCCAGAGCCTCGCCTGTGAGACAGGGGTTGGCAGAAGTGGGCAGGGCAGCAGCTAGGGATTGAGCTGAACTGATGACATCTCAGGCTCTTCCCAGCCTTAACAGCTCAAGATTTTGAGGCAATCTGGATTCCCACACCTGGTGAGAGAAGCAAATTAAGGAAATGACCTGGTCTTTGGAGTTCTCTTCCCTAAGAGGATAAACACCACAATATTGACAGTCCAGGCAACAAGGCCAAATTCAACCCAGAACAATGTTTTAGGTCACACCGTCTCTCATCAATCCCTAATTGAACTGAAGGTATTTAACACTTTATCTCCCCTTTTTTTTTTTTTGAGATGGAGTCTTGCTCTTGTTGCCTAGGTTGGAGTGCATTGGCACGATCTCGGCTCACTGCAACCTCTGCCTCCTGGGTTCCAGCAATTTTCCTGCCTCAGCCTCCCAAGTAGCTGGGATTACACGCTTCCACCACTGCGCCCGGCTAATTTTTTCTTTTTTTCTTTTTTTTTAGTAGAGATGGGGTTTCTCCATGTTGGCCAGGCTGGTCTTGAACTCCTGACCTTGTGATCCTCCCGCCTTGGCCTCCCAAAGTGCTAGGATTACAGGCATGAGCCACCGTGCCCAGCCTTATCTGCCATTTTTTATCTTCCATTCTAAACCAGTCCTTCTCAAACTGAAATGTGCATACAAATCACCTGTGAATCTTGTTAATATGGAAATAATCAATAGGTCTGAGGTGGGACCTGAAATTCTACAATTCTAACAACCTCCCAGCAGATGTCAGTGTTGCTGGTCCCCAGACCACTATTTAAATATCAAGGCTCAGCTGGGCACAGTGGCTCACGCCTGTAATCCCAACATTTTGGGTGACCAAGGCGGGAGGATTATTTGAGCCCAGGAGTTCCAGACCGGCCTAGGCAACATCAGTGAGACTCTGTCTCTACAAAAAACAAAAATTAGCCAGGTACAGTGGCATGTACCTGTGGTCTCAGCTACTCAGGAGGTGGGAGGATCCCCTGAGCCTAAGAGTTCGAGGCTGCAGTGAGCTGTGATCGCATCACTGCTCTCCAGTCTGGGCTACAGGGTAAGACCCTGCCTCGAAAGAAAAAAAACTGACAAAGCAGCATCCCTTTGTCACAGAGAAAACCTGGAAACTCCATTGTACTTCACGGAATTGCTAAAAGACGACACCAGACCATATAGGCTGCCTTCCTATTAACTTTTTTTTTTTTTTTTTTGAGATGAAGTCTCACTCTGTCACCCAGGCTGGAGTGCAGTGGCTCGATCTCGGCTCACTGCAACCTCACCGCCTCCCGGGTCTAATCAATTCTCCTGCCTCAGCCTCCCGAGTAGCTGGGACCACAGGCAAGCGCCACTACGCCTGGCTAATTTTTGTACTTTTAGTAGAGATGGGGTATTGGCCAGGCTGATCTTGAACTCCTGACCTCAGGTGACCCACCCGCCTCGGCCTCCCATTGTGTTGGGATAACAGGCGTGAGCCACTGAGCCTGGGCCCTATTAACTTGTCTGTCACCTGTCATCTCCCTCTTGTCTTTCATTACTACTTGCTTGTTGTCTATCGTGTGTCCCCTCTACTGCAATGAAAATCCTTTGAAGGCAAGGGCACTGCTGGGTCCCTAGCTGCTGAGCACATATTTAAGGGCTAACTAAATATTTGTTGGATGAATGAACCTCAACATTTTGAGGTAGTAAGTAAAAAAGCAAGTGACAGAATGGTATGCAGGCTTTTTTTTTTTAGGAGTCTTGCTCTGTCACCCAGGCTGGAGTGCAGTGGTGTGATCTCGGCTCACTGCAACTTCTACCTCCCAGGTTCAAGTGATTCTCCTGCCTCAGCCTCCCGAGTAGCCAGGATTACAGGCGTGTGCCACCACGCCTGGCTAATTTTTGTATTTTTAGTAGAGATGGAGTTTTGCCATGTTGGCCAGGCTGGTCTCAAACTCCCAACCTCAAATGATCTGCCCACCTTGGCCTCCCAAATTGCTGGGATTTCAGGCATGAGTCACCGCACCCAGCCCCATTTGTGTTTTTTAAAAGTTTGAGGCCAGGTGTGGTGGTTCACACCATTAGTTCTTTGGGAGAACTGTTTGAGGCCAGGAGTTCGAGACCAGCAGCCTGGGGAACATAGTGAGGTCCTGACTGAAAAAGTTTTTTCTTTTTTTTTTTTTTGAGACGGAGTTTCATTCTTGTTGCCCAGGCTGGAGTGCAGTGATGCGATCTCAGCTCACTGCAACCTCTGCCTTCCGGTGGTTTCAAGCAATTTTCCTGCCTCAGCCTCCCGAGTAGCTGGGACTACAGGAACACACCACCACGCCCAGCTAATTTTTTGTATTTTTAGTAGAGACGGGGTTTCACCATGTTGGTCAGGATGGTCTCGATCTCCTGACCTTGTGATCCGCTCACCTCGGCCTCCCAAAGTGCTGGAATTGCAGATGTGAGCTACCACACCTGGCCAAGTTTTTTTCTTAATTAAAAAGGGCCAGGTGTGGTGGCAGCAGCTACCATTTTTTAGTATGTACATGCATTTGCTTTGTTTTGTTATGCACAGTGCCTGGTCATAATATATTTTTTAAAGAATAATGCCAGTGTGGTGGCTCATAATGCCAGTGTGGTGGCTCACACCTGTAATCCCAGCACTTTGGGAGGCCAACATAAGTGGACTGCTTGAGATCAGGAGTTTAAGAACAGCGTGGGCAACATGGTGAAACCCTGTCTTTACAAAAAATACAAGAAGTTAGTTGGGTACAGGCGCGGTAGCTCACACCTATAATCCCAGCACTTTGGGAGGCCGAGGTGGGCGGATCACCTGAGGTCAAGAGTTCGAGACCAGCCTGACCTACCTGGAGAAACCCCATCTCTACTAAAAAAAAAAATACAAAATCAGCCGGGCATGGTGGTGCATGCCTATAGTCCCAGCTACTTGGGAGGCTGAGGCAGGAGAATCACTTGAACCTGGGAGGCGGAGGTTTTGGTGAGCCAAGATCACACCATTACACTCTAGCCTGGGCAACAAGAGCGAAACTCCGTCTCAAAAAAAACAACAACAAAAAAACTCCCTTCAGGTGATGCTCCTGCGGCCAGAGTTGAGAGCCTCTTTTTTCTTTTTTCTTTTTTTTTTTTTTGCTCTCTGTTGCCCAGGCTGGAGTGCAGGGCACAATCTCAGCTCACTGCAAGCTCCGCCTCCTGCGTTCACGCCATTCTCTTGCCTCAACCTCCCGAGTAGCTGGGACTACAGGCACCCACCACCACACCCGGCTAATTTTTTGTATTTTTAGTAGAGACGGGGTTTCACCGTGTTAGCCAGGATGGTCTCGATCTCCTGACCTCGTGATCTGCTCGCCTCGGACTCCCAAAGTGCTGAGATTACAGGCATGAGCCACCGTGCCCAGCCTGAGATTCTGTTTTAAGATGGCTTTTGATTTATTTTGATGGAGGTAATGTATCAATTTTTTTCCTTTATGGTCTTTATTTATTTATTTATTTATTGAGGCGGGGTCTCATTCTGTCACCCAGGTTGGAGTGCAGTAGCGAGATTTCTGCTCAATCGATCCTCCCACCTCACCCTCCTGGGTAGCTGGGATCACAGGCACATGCCACCACACCCAGCTAATTTTTTGTATTTTTGGTAGAGACAGGGTTTCATGTTGCTCAGGTGATCCTCCTGCCTTAGACTCCCAAAGTGCTGGGATTACAGGCATGAGCCATCAAGCCCGGCCTGCATTTCCTTTTATCTTAAGAAACTTCTCTTCGGTTGGGCGAGGTGGCTCATGCCTGTAATCCCAGCATTTGGGAGGTTGAGGCGGGCGGGTCACCTGAGGTCAGGAGTTGGAGACCAGCCTGGCCAACATGGTGAAACCCCGTCTTTACTAAAAATACAAAAATTAGCAGGGCAAGGTGGCGGGCGCCCGTAGTCTCGGCTACTCGGGAGGCTGATGCAGGAGAATCACTTGAATGCGGCAGGCAGAGATTGCAGTGAGCCGAGGAGACGCCACTGCACTCCAGCCTGGGTGACAGAGTGAGACTCCATCTCATAAAAAAAAAAGAAACTTCTCTTGTCTGTTTGTGGCTCGTACCCATAATCCCAACACTTTGAGAGGCTAAGGCAGGAGGATCATCTGAGCCCAGGAGTTTGAGACCAGCCTGGGCAACATAGCAAGACTTCATCTCAGAAAAAATTAAAAATGAATAAGTAAATTGTTTAAAAAAAGAAAAAAAAATTTTTTTTGAGACAGAGTCTTGCTATGTCACCCAGACTGGAGTGCAGTGGCATAATCTCAGCTCACTGCAACCTCCACCTCCTGGCGTCAAGGGATTCTCCTGCCTCAGCCTCCCACGTAGCTGTGATTACAGGCATGTACCACCACACCCGGCTAATTTTTTTTTTTTTTTTGCAGATCACAGAACTTTTATTTAGATGGAATCACTGCGAATTACATAGAAGCTACCAGCCTAAGCCAAAACCCACGAGGTTCATGTGAACTTACAGTTACACAAATAAGAAACAAATGGTACATCCAAAACCATAAGGAAATATTCTGATGCCCAGATGATGAAGGCTGGCGTGAATTAAGTCCACACATTTATTTCAAGTTGTTAAAGAGTTTGTGGGCCACGCAATGGTCCTTTGCATGCAAGAAGTCAAAGAGCTCCTCCGTGCAATCCTCTTCTGTATGTGATCGAGAGGATACATGCTCATCACAGAGCTCTAGCCGCTCCCGGGCCTTTACACATTTCTCCAACTGCTCGCATTGCTCTCTCACTGTTATTAGGGGATCCACTAATTCCTCCTCTTCCTCTTCCTCTTCCTCTTCCTCCTCCTCAGGATCTCCGGATTCGGTAAGCATCTTTTGCTCGTCCTCCAGTCCCATGTCTGGCTACGGTTCTAGATTCAACACGAGCAGCAACAGCGGCACCTCAATTTTTGTATTTTTAGTAGAGATGGGGTTTCACCATGTTGGCCAGGCTGGTCTCAAACTCTTGGCCACAGGTGCTCCGCCACTGAAAGTGCTGGGATTACAGGTGTGAGCCACCGTTCCCGGCCAGAAACTTCTCTTTATCCTGAGCTCTTAACAATCATCTCCTATAATTTCCTGAAAGTATTAAAGTGTCACTTTCAGCTGGGCGAGGTGGCTCAAGCCTGTAGTCCCAGCACTTTGGGAGGCCGAGGAGGGCGGATCACTTGAATCCAGAAGTTCAAGATCAGGCTGGGCAACATGGTGAAACCGCATCTCTACCAAAAATACAAAAATTAGTCAGGTGTGGTGGTGGGCCCCTGTAGTCCCAGCTATTTGGGAGGCTGATGTGGGAGGATAGTTTGAGCCTGGGAGGCAGAGATCACAGTGAGCAGAGATCATGTCACTGTACTCCAGTCTGGGTGACAGAGAGAGACCCTGTCTTAAAATAAAATAAAATAAAAAATAAAGTGTTGCTTTCATATTTAATATCTTGACTTTTTTTTTTTTTTTTTGAGCTGGGGTCTCGCTCTGTCACTTGGCTGGAGAGCAGTGGTGCGATCTTGGCTCACTGCAACCTCTACCTCCCAGGTTCAAGTGATCCTCCTGTCTCAGCCTCCCAAGTTTGCTCACTAGTTCATCCTTTACCCCCAGTCAGCAAAGTCATGTGTGTGGTGCCTCAAGTTTCCATACTGGTGTGGATCTGCAGTGGGGCTGCTTTTCCTGACCTATTGGCCAGGCTTACCTTTCTGTAATTAATACTTTGTTTGTTTGTTTTTTGAGACAGAGTCTTGCTCTGTCACCCCGGCTGGAGTTCAGTGGCGTGTTCTCGGCTCACTGCAACCTCCACCTCCCAGACTCAAGCGATTCTCGTGCCTCACCCTTCCGAGTACCTGAGACTACAGGCATGCGCCACCACGCCCAGCTAATGTTTTGTATTTTTAGAAGATACAGAGTTTCACCATGTTTGACCAGGCTGGTCTCAAACTCCTGAGCTCAGGCAATCTGCCCGCCTTGGCCTCCCAAAGTGCCAGGATTACAGGCGTGAGGCACTGCACCTGGCCACCTTTCTGTAATTAATACTGATAGTTTGTGTAATACATTTTATTTTTCCATGGAAAACACGCACACACACACGCACGCACACTACTGTCAAGAAAAACTCTGAGGCTCATTCACCCAGCTTTGTGATTGTTAACTGGTGTTAAAATGATGTCACCTGGAGGCTTTTTTGAATTTACCAGGACTCACACTTAATGCAAAAGGAAGAAAGCTCTCTCAGGTGAGACAGCCACGGAGTGGGAGGGTGCAGGAGGAGGCCAACATCATCAGCAAGGATCCCCTGCAAACATGCCGCCCAGGAGGCAAGACCTGTTTGGCATGTAGACCAGTCCTAGTCCACAGGTAAACATTCCATGCACTGGGGCAGAGGGGACTTGAGGAATTTATTTACTTCTTTATTGGATGGAGGAGGGTGGTGAGGGAAGGATGGGAAGTATTTGGTTCGCCCCTGCCATTTATCCTGGGATTCCCGGCATCTGAGGAATCTGCATCCATACTGATTTGTTGACCCTGATTCTTTCTGTTTTTGTTTTGTTTTGTTTTTGAGACAGAGTCTCACTCTGTTGCCCAGGCTGGAGTGCAGTGGCATGATCTCAGCTCACTGCAACCTCCGCCTCCCGGATTCAAGCGATTCTCCTACCTTAGCCTCCCGAGTAGCTGGAATTACAGGCAGGCACCACCATGCCCGGCTAATTTTTGTATTTTTAGTAAAGATGGGGTTTTGCCATGTTGTCCAGGCTGGTCTGGAATTCCTGACCTCAAGTGATCCATCCGCCTCGGCCTCCCAAAGTGCTGGGATTATAGGCGTGAGCCACCGCACCTGGCTGACCCTGATTCTTTCTCCAGGGCCAAAATCGGCCTTTGCACAACAGAGGGTTTTTTTAATTAAAAAAAAATTTTTTTTGAGACAAGGTCTTGCTGTGTCACACAGGCTGGAGTGCAGTGGCACAATCATGGCTCAAGTGATCCTCCCACCTCGGCCTCCTGAGTAGCTGGGACTAGAGGCACATACCACCACACCTCGCTAATTAAAAGAAAATATTTTTTAGCAACGGGGATCTCACTATGTTGTCCAGGCTGGTCTCAAACTCCTGCGATCAAGTGAACCTCGTATTTCAGCCTCTCAAAGTGCTGGGATCATAGTCATGAGCCACTGCACCTGGCTGGGTTTTTAGACACGTGACTGTTTAGTGAAAACACAGCACTAGGCTTTTTGAAGCTAAATGACCTGGGTTTGAATGCTAGCTTTGCCAACCTTAATGACTTAGTTTAAATCTCAGTTTCCTCCCTAATGTGAGGATAACACTGCCTGCATCAAAGAGTTCTAACAAGCTGAAGTATTGGAAAGGGCTTTGTTAGCTGCAATGCTCCTGCCAAATGTTCTTCATAGCCTTTCCTAAGAGGAGGAAAAAAGAGAGATTTAAGTTTTGTAATTTGGTTGCCCTAAATAACAATGGGCAAGAGCTAAATCACAAGGCATAAGTGGCAGTGGACACAAGTTCGTTGGAAACATTCCCCAACATTTTTAGCCAAAAAGTTGTTCAGTTCTCTGTGTTCTCCCTCTTCTGCAACCTACACCCAGCCAAGGGCTGACTCAGTTTTAAGGGAGAAGTAGCATGAATTCAACAACATTGCATTCAGCATCCTCTATTCCTGCACTGAGCCTCTATTCTTTAGGTAAGGAGAGCCCCAGAATGAGAGGTCTTCAAAAGATGAAATCAGAAGTTGTCAGAGGCTGGGTGTGGTGGCTAACACCTGTAATCCCAGCACTCTGGGAGGCTGAGGCAGGTGGATCACTTGAGCTCGGGAATTTGAGACCAGCCTGGGCAACATGGTGAAACCCTGTATCTATGAAAAATACAAAAATTAGCTGGGTGTGGTGGCATGCACCTGTAGTCTCAGCTGCTCGGGAGGCTGAGGTGAGAGGATCGCTTGAGTAGGGGAGGCAGAGGTTGCAGTGAGCCAAGAGTGCGTCACTGCACTCCAGCCTGGGTGACATAGCAAGACCCTATTTCAAAAGAAAAAAAAAGTTATCAGAGATTCATAAAGGGGATTCAGACATTAGGTGAGAAGTTTGGATGAGATAAACACTAAAATCTCTTCGAACTCCAAAGTTCTATACAAAAGAGTTCCTCTCAAAGTGTATCATCTAGTGGGGGAGATAAAACCTGAACAGGCCGGGCCCGGTGGCTCACGCCTGTAATTCCGGCACTTTGGGAGGCTGAGGCAGACAGATCACGAGGTCAGGAGATCGAGACCATCCTGGCTAACACGGTGAAGCCCCATCTCCACTAAAAATACAAAAAATTAGCGGGTGCCTGTAGTGCCAGCTACTCTGGAGGCTGAGGCAGAAGAATGGCGTGAACCTGGGAGGTGGAGCTTGCAGTGAGCCGAGATCGTGCCACTGCACTCCAGCCTGGGTGACAGAGCGAGACTCCATCTCAAAAAAAAAAAAAAAAATGTCGTATAGTGATAGAAGTAGTCATAGGGTATCCAGATGAAACTCTGGCTGTACCTAAGGCATGAACACTCATCAGGGCAAGCCAGTGTGGTCTGGCTGGAAAAGGGATGCTGTTGGGAGGTGACTAAGCTGAGAGTGGGGAGGCTGGGGAGATTCATTGTACTGAGTGCCTACTGCCAGATATTCTGGAGCTTTTATCCCAGTGGGAGATGCAGACAAAAACAGGTAAACAAGAGAATGCAGATAGAAGTAAGAAAAATAAGGCAAGGGAAAGAATGGAGGGGAGGGACACGTGAAACTAGATGCAAGTGATATGAAGGAGCCTTCCGTGTGCAGAATTTGAGCATGGACCTTATGGGCAGAGGAAACAGCATAGATAAAGTCCTGAGGCAAGCGTAAGCATTGTGTATTTGAATAACCATTGCGAGGAACAGTGACTATTTTTCCACTAGATGAGATGTGTGGGTTTCTCCCATCTAGGCACTTCCTTGGAGCTGACTAGAGAACAGATATGGCTTTTTTTTTTTTTTGAGACAGAGTCTCGCTCTGTTGCCCAGGCTGGAGTGCAGTGGCGCAATCTCGGCTCACTGCAACCTCCACTTCCCGGGTTCAAGCGATTCTCCTGCCTCAGCCTCCCGAGTAGCTGGGATTACAGGCACGCACCACCATGCCCGACTAATTTTTGTATTTTTTTTAGTAGAGATGGGGTTTCACCATGTTGGTCAGGCTAGTCTCGAACTCCTGACCTCAGGTGATCTGCCTGGCTCAGCCTCCCAAAGTGCTGGGATTACAGGCATGAGCCACTACGCCCAGCCACAGATATGGCTTTATAAGTCAGCCAGTGTGACTTGGGACAACTAAAGTTGGAAGGCTTCAGCCAGCTGTCATTAAAGGAAGGGTGGGCCCTTGGTCTGCAACTGCCAATTAAAGAGATTATAGGGTAACAGTGACAGCAACATTGCAACTGAAAGGGACAAGCAAAGTTTGCTAGTCAGTGTGAGCCTAGAGGTGGCTTAGAAGACAAAGGCGTCTCACATTATGCTCCCACTCACACACATACACCTTAGTTTTGTGAGGTGTGCAGGATAGTTTTCATCTTCATATTGCACCTGTGGAAACAGAATTGAAATGACTTACTCAAGCCATATAGTAAGCAACCAGCTAGGCTAAGACCCAGTTTCCTCATCCCCAATCAACTGCTCTTCCCTTTATTTATTTATTTATTTACAGACAGAGTCTCACTCTGTTGCCCAAGCTGGAGTGCAGTTCGAGGCTGCAATGAGCTATGATGGTGCCACTGCACTCCAGCCTGGGTGACACGCTACACTGGGCAACAGATCGAGAACCTATCTCTTACTAAAAAAAAAAAAAAAAAAAAAAGGTAGAAAAAAGTCTGTTTGTGCCTTAACTCTATTCCACTCAAAATCTATGCCCAACTTGTCCTATTTTCTTTTTTTTTTTTTTTTTTTGAGACAGCATCTTGCTCTGTCACCCAGGCTGGAGTGCAGTGGCACAATCTCAGCTCACTGCAAACTTTGCCTCCTGGGCTCAAGTGATGCTCCCAACTCAGCCATTCAAGTAGCCGGGACTATACCACCACACCTAGCTAATTTTTTTTTTTTTTTTTGAGATAGGGTCTTGCTCTGTCACTCAGGCTGGAGTGCAGTGGCACATTTTTGGCTCACTGCAACCAGTGGCACATTCTTGGCTCACTGCAACCTCTTGCTCTTGGGTTCAAGTGATACTCCTGCCAGCTAATTTTTGTATTTTTTACAGGCATGATCCACCGCACCTGGCCTGAGACTCCATCTCTACAAAAAAAAAAAAAAAAAAATTAGCCAGGCATGGAGTGGCGCACCTCCTCGGGAGGATGAGGTAGGAGGATAGGTTGAGGCCAGGAGTTCAAGGCTGCAATGAGCTATGGTGGTGTCACTGCACTCCAGCCTGGGTGACAGAGCAAAATCTTGTCTCCAGAAATAAATAAATAAAAATAAAATTGCATAAGATTATATTCTAAGTAGGCCGGGCGCAGTGGCTCACACCAGTAATCCCAGCACTTTGGGAGAGTGAGGCGGGTGGATCATGAAGTCAGGAGATCAAGACCATCCTGGTTAACATGGTGAAATCCCGTCTCTACTAAAAATACAAAAAATTAGGCGGGCATGGTGACCGCACCTGTAGTCCCAGCTACTCGGGAGGCCGAAGCAGGAGAATCACTTGAAATGGGAGGCAGAGGTTGCAGTGAGCTGAGATTGTGCCACTGCACTCCAGCCTGGGCAACAGAGCGAGACGCTGTCTCAAAAAAAAAAAAAAGTTATATCGGAAGTACTGCCTGAAACTATTCAGTCCAGAAGTCAGAAGCTTTGGGCTTGGGCCAAATCTAGCATACTGCCTATTTTACTGATGGCCTGGGAACTAAGAATGGCTTTTATATCTTTTAAAAGGCTAAAAAAAAAAAAATGACCGGCGCAGTGGCTCATGCCTGTAATCCCAACACTTTGGAAGTTCAAAGTGGGCGGATCACCTGAGGTCAGGAGTTCAAGACCAGCCTGACCAACATGGTGAAACCTCGTCTCTACCAAAAATACAAAAATTACCCAGGTGTGGCCGGGCGCGGTGGCACACGCCTGTAATCCCAGCACTTTGGGAGGCTGAGGCGGGTGGATCACGAGGTCAGGAGATCGAGACCATCCTGGCTAACACAGTGAAACCCCGTCTCTACTAAAAATACAAAAAATTAGCCGGGTGTGTTGGTGGGCGTCTGTAGTCCCAGCTACTTGGGAGGCTGAGGCAGGAGAATGGCGTGAACCCAGGAGGCCGAGCTTGCAGTGAGCTGAGATCGCACCACTGCACTCCAGCCTGGGTAACAGAGCGAGACTCTGTCTCAAAAAAAAAAAAAAAATTACCCAGGTATAGTGGCGTGCGCCTGTAATCCCAGTTATTCAGGAGGCTGAGGCAGGAGAATTGCTTGAACCCAGGAGGCAGAGGTTGCAGTGAGCCGAGATCATGCCACTACACTCTAGCCTGGGCAACAGAGTGATTTGGTCTCAAAAAAAAAAAAAATCAAAATAATGTTGTGATTATTGTGAATAATTTGATTATGACAAGTAAAATTGTATGAAATTCAAAAATCAGTGTCCACACAAAAAAAGTTGTATTGGAATAATTTTTTATTTTTTATTTTTGGGAGACAGAGTCTTGCTCTGTTTCCCAGACTGGAGTGCAGTGGTGCAATCTTGGCTCACTGCTACCTCCGCCTCCCGGGTCAAGTGATTCTCCTGCCTCAGCCTCCTGGGTAGCTGGGATTACAGGCGCCTGCCACCAGGCCCGGCTAATTTTTGTATTTTTAGTAGAGATGGGGTTTCACCATCTTGGCCAGGCTGATCTTGAACTCCTGACCTTGTGATCCACCCACCTCGGCCTCCCAAAGTGTTGGGATTACAGGCGTGAGCCACTGCGTCCGGTCTTTTTTTTTTTTTTTTTTTTTTTGAGATAGAGTCTCACACTGTCACCTGGGCTGGAGTGCAATGGTGCGATCTCAGCTTACTGCAACCTCCGCCTCCCAGGTTCATGTGATTCTCCTGCCTCAGCCTCCTGAGTAGCTGAGATTACAGGTGCACATCACCACATCCAGCTAATTTTTTGTTTTTTTAGTACAGATGGGGTTTCACTATGTTGGCCAGACTGGTCTCAAACTCCTGACCTCGCGATCCGCCCACCTCAGCCTCCCAAAGTGCTGAGATCACAGGCATGAGCCACCGTGCCTGGCCTTTTTTGTTTTTTGTTTTTAAGACAGAGTCTCACTCTGTTGCCCAGGCTGGAGTGCAGTGGCACGATCTCGGCTCACCGCAACCTCCGCCTCCCAGGTTCAAGCGATTCTCCTGCCTCAGCCTTCCGAGCAGCTGGGATTAGAGGTGTGTGCCCCCACGCCCGGCTAATTTTTGTATTTTTAGTAGAGACAGGGTTTCACCATGTTGGTTAGGCTGGTCTTGAACTCCTGACCTCAGGTGAGCCACTGGCCTCGGCCTCCCAAAGTGGGAATAAAACTTTTTCTCATTTGTTTATATATATATATATTTTATGTCTGCATTGCACTCCAGTCTGGGCAACATGCGAGACTCCATCTCAAAATAAATAAATAATAAAAAATAAAATAAAAAAGCTTGCTGGCCCCTGGGCTGGACCAGTAGCTCCCTTTCTATTGATGGGAAATTTGAGGCACAGAGAAAATGAGTGGCCTAAGATCATACACAGAGTCAATGGCAGAAATAACTCTGGCTCCCTATTGGTGCTCTTTTCACTTCATTACCATATAAAAGCAGCTAAACAAAGGTTTCTCAGCTTCTCATGACAATGGCTACTTGGTCCTTTTATATGCCTCATCTCTGCTGATTCTCACTCTTGTCTAACCTAGGTTCTAGCAGCTGCACACAGATGCAGCTGTGACCTCGAGAGGGCAGCACTCGTTAAGATGACTCCAAAATACAATCTCTTATCTGAGACCCAAAAATAGAGTGAATATATCGTCCTGTCCTAACGAAAAAAAGAAAAATGCATTAGAAAGTGTCTCAACTGCTTCTGATGATGATATATATGCATTCATACCAGTGTAAATGTAAGAGGTTTTCCTTTTTTTTTTTTTTTTTTTGACAAATTGTCAACAAAGGTGAATTCAAGCACAAACAATCCCCACATTTAGCTAGACTGGAAAGCACCGAGGCCACATCAGTGGCAAAGGCAAGACAGGCATTTGAGAGAACCACCCAGAGAAACTTTTTTTTTTTTTTTTTTTTGAGACAGAGTCTCGCTCTGTTGCCAGGCTGGAGTGCAGTGGCTCGATCTCTGCTCACTTCAACCAACCTCCGCCTCCCAGGTTCAAGCAATTCTCCTGCCTCAGCCTCCCAAGTAGCTGGAACTACAGACACACGCCACCACGCCTGGCTAATTTTTTGTATTTTAGTAGGGATGAGTTTCACCATGTTGGCCAGGATGATCTCAATCTCCTGACCTCGTGATCTGCCTGCCTCGGCCTCCCAAAAGTGCTGGGATTACAGCTGTAAGCCACCGTGCCCTGCCCCCAGAGATACTTTCAAGTGTTTCCTGAGCACTGGGGGAACATGAAGAGGGAGAAAATTAGATCTCAGAGAGCCCAAGGGACAGTTTTAAGTAGACTCGTGACCCAGGTTTGTCCTTTTCTGAGTAGACTAGAGGTTCCATCTCTTTATTCTGGGATGTCCAGTAATAAAATGGGGCTAGTAGGGCTTGCAGGCAATGAGGTATTTATGAAGTACAATTAATGTATGCAAAAGGCTTTGAGATCCTTCAGATTAAAAAGTGTCCTGTGCAGGTGCAAGATGGACTGGTGTTGCTGTGAGGGCAGATATATTTTGTGGGTGTTACCATTGTTGTTGAACAAGGCAGTGGGGGAAAAAGTAGTTAAGATTATGTGGCACAATCCTTCAACATGACCCAGAACTGGGCCATAGGAAACTTGTACAGACTATCACATCAGATGATGGAGAGAAACATCACTGAGAATGCATAAATCCCCGGAGGCAGAATGGTTAATTTCGTGAGGCACAGTCATGTCTAGACAAATCTGGTGGGGCTATTTAGAAAAATACATATGGTACTTCTGGCTTTTACAAGGAAGGGGACCAAGTCACATTACTCAGCAAATATCTTTCCTTAGTCTGAACTTGGCTTCTAAGATTTTCTGAGAACTGAGCTTTTTTTTTTTTTCTTTTTTTTGAGATAAGTTTCACTCTTGTTGCCCAGGCTGGAGTGCAATGATGTGATCCCGGCTCACTGCAACCTCTGCCTCCCGGGTTCAAGCGATTCTCCTGCCTCAGGCTCCCAAGTAGCTGGGATTACAGGCGACCGCCACCACACCCAGCTAATCTTTTTAAAAATATATTTAGTAGAGACGGGGTTTCACCATGTTGGCCAGGCTGGTCTTGAACTTATGACCTCAGGTGATCCGCCTGCCTCTGCCTCCCAAAGTGCTGGGATTATAAGCGTGAGCCACCACGCCTGGCCTGAGCATTTTTTCTAAATAATCTTGAAAGGCCTGGTGCTGGGTTAATAGCAGGAACTAGGCTAGTAGCGTAATTAAACATCCCCATATTGCAACACTTAAACATATGGGAATCCCAATGAGTTCCTAATGTATAATTCCTAAATTTAATCCTAAATTGTTCCACTGAATCCTTTTATATTACCTTGGCTAATTATGTAATATCTTAATCTCCAGTGGTAATGAAAAATGTGAAAATGATGGCATGAGTTGATTCATTTCTCCTTGCAGATATTCTATCAGGACCAATGATAAGGGCTTCTAGAAATAAAACCTCAGCAGACAGGAAACTGCCTTCAAACTTCAGCAATCAAGAATATTACTTACTTTAGTCCCTGGAATGCATGAGAAAATGGAAATGCACTGAATTAGATTTTACAAAATTTTTATCAGCTAGAACTTTGGTTCAGATCACTCCTATAATATTCAGGAAGACCATACAGACTTATCATGAAAATGAATAGTTCAGTTTACTTGGGGTATGATTAGTTAGGAAGGAATTAAGAAATCCTTAGCAGAAATATCCATACATTTAAAAGTTAATTCTGGCCAGGCACAGTGGCTCACACCTGTAGCCCCAGGACTTTGGCAGGCTGAGGTGAGTAGATCACCAGAGGTCAGGGGTTCAAGCCAGCTTGGCCAACATAGTGAAACTCGTCTCTACTAAAAATACAAAAAAATTAGCCAGGCGTGGTGGTGTGTGCCTGTAGTCCCAGCTACTCAAGGGGCTGAGGTGGGAGAATAGCTTGAACCCGGGAGGTGGAGGTTGTAGTGAGCTGAGATCATGCCACTGCACTCCAGCCTGGGCAACAGAGCGAGACTCCGTCTCAAAAAAAACCAACTTAATTCTGTTACACAGAAAAGTTACAACTGTAATGCTGCATTTGCTTTGGAAATTATAAGCTACCAAGAAGAAAGAAAAGAAAAAAGACGGCTGGGTGGGTGCAGTGGCTCTGACCTCAGCACTTTGGGAGGCCAGGGCAGGTGGATTGCTTGAGCCCAGTAGTTTAAGACCAGCCTGGGCAACAGGGCAAAACCCCATCTCTACAAAAAATACAAAAACTAGCAGGGCAGGGTGGTGTGTGCCTCTAGTCCCAGCTACGTGGGAGGCTGAGGGGGGAAGATGGCTTGAGCTCAGGAGGTGAAGAGGTTGCAATGAGCTATGATCATGCCACTGTACTCCAGCCTGGGTGAGAGAGTGAGATCCTGTCTAAAAAAAAAAGATAAAAATAAAAAGATGTAATATAACACTCACATGCCCAGCATTATAAATGTAATTCGGGATTTAATTTATGACATAAAGCTAATTGACTTCACAGCTTTGTATGCTGTCTTTTTTGAACTCCTGGCCTCAAGCGATCCTCCCACTTTGGCCTCCCAAAGTGCTGGGGTGACAGGCATGAGCCACTGATCCTGGCCTTTTTATGCTTTTGACAGTTCTATAGGGCCAGGTGCAGTGGCTCACACCTGTAATCCCAGCACTTTGGGAGGCCGAGAGGGGAGGATCATTTGAGGTCAGGAGTTTAAGACCAGCCTGGCCAAAATGGTTAAACCCTGTCTCTACTAAAAATACAAAAAAATGAGCCGGGCGTGGTGGCGCACACCTGTAATCCCAGCTACTCAGGAGGGTGAGGCAGGAGAATCACTTGAACCCAGGAGGTGGAGGTTGCAGGGAGCCGAGATTGTATCACTGTGCTCCAGCTTGGGTGACAGAGTGAGACTTCATCTCAAAAAACAAACAAACAAAAAAACAACACAGACAGTTCTGTAATACTACATGGTTTTATAGGGCAAAACTATTTTGTAAAATATTATTATACTCCATCCATGAATTTCAAAGCAGTTGACAGAATCATTAGAGTCTTGGTGTATCCCTCTATGCTTTTAAAAAAATCCATTTAAGAAATAAAAAAGCCAGGCATGGTGGCTCACGCCTGTAATCCCAGCACTTTGGGAGGCCGAGGCATGTGGATCACAAGGTCAGGAGATTGAGACCATCATGGCTAACACGGTGAAACCCCATCTCTACTAAAAATACAAAACGTTAGCTGGGCATGGTGGTGGGCGCCTGTAGTCCTAGCTACTCGGGAGGCTGAGGCAGGAGAATGGTGTGAACCCGGGAGGCGGAGCTTGCAGTGAGCCGAGATTGTGCCACTGCACTCCAGCCTGGGCGACAGAGCGAGACTCTGTCTCAAAAACAAAAAAAAGAAAAGAAGTAAAAAAAGTCGGGCGTGGTGGCTCATGCCTGTAATCCCAGCACTTTGGGAGGTCGAGGCGAGCAGATCACGAGGTCAGGAGTTTGAGACCAGCCTGGCCAAGATAGTGAAACCCCATCTCTACTAAAAATACAAAAAATTAGCTGGGCGTGGTGAGGGGCATCTGTAATCCCAGCTACTTGGGAGGCTGAGGCAGAAGAATCGTTTCAATCCGGGAGGTGGAGGTTGCAGTGAGCTGAGATCACGCCACTGCACTCCAGCGCTGGCGACAGTGCGAGACTCTGTCACAAAAAAAAAAAAAGAAGTAAAAAAACTCAGTGGACTTTATCCTCATATTAACATAAACAGTTTAAATAGTATTTCTCAGATTATAAAGCACGTTTACATCTATTATCTGATTTGATTGAATGTTCAAAACAACCCTGTGGAGTAGATGTGTTATATATACTTAATAGATTTAATAAATTTCTAAAATTAACTCAATGAATATTTGTCGAGCAACTACTGTTTGCCAGGCACTAGTCTAGAAGATGACCATTCAGACAAAAAGAAAGCACACCAAGACCCTACCAAAAATGTTTATGTAACTTGCCCAAGAACACAGAAGGTGAATCCAATCATTTTGACTGGTGTACTCTATCATTTTTTCTATCTTAATTTGGAAAAATGAAGCATAGTTTTTTTTTTTTTTTTTGAGACGGAGTCTCGCTCTGTCGCCAAGGCTGGACTGCAATAGCGTGATCTCGGCTTACTGCGACCTCCACCTCCCAGGTTCAAGCAATTCTCCTTCCTCAGCCTCCTGAGTAGCTGAGACTACAGGCATGCGCCACCACGCCCAGCTAATTTTTGTATTTTTTTTTTTTTTTGGTAGAGATGGGGTTTCACCATGTTGGCCAGGCTGGTCTTGAACTCCTGACCTCAGGTGATCCACCTGCTTTGGCCTCCCAAAGTGTTGGGATTACAGGCGTGAACCACGGTGCCCAGCCAGCATAGATAATTATCTTGACTCTGTCTCTTGGTAAATTTGTGGCATTTCTGGCATGGACTTGCTCAACCACATTTGCTTGCCAGCATCTGCCCCCATACATTCCATCCTCCAGTCCTCTACTAGCTGAACTATTGAAAGCCAGTTCCTTTGCTTATGCAGCCCTTCCCTCCTACTTCAGGGCTCAGGTCATCCTGTCAATTCTTTCCACTCTCCAACCCACATCAATTCCCTACTCCCAGACTGGGCAACACAGTGAGACCCTGTCTCTACAAAAAAATTTAAAATTAGCCGGGGGTGGTGGCATGCTCTTGTATTCGCAGACACCTGGGAAGCTGAGGCAGAGAGGGGAGGATCCCTTGTACCCAGGAGTTAAAAGCTGCAGTGAGCCATGATCACATCACTGCTGGGTGACAGAGCAAGACCCTGTCTCAAAAAAAAAAAAAAAAAAAAAAAAAAACTGAAAACATCCAGCATATTTGTACACAGGGTTTCAATGTCCCCAATATAATGGATACTGTACTTACTTGTTTATCTTCTTTTGAAAGGAGAGAGAAATCTTTCTTAAGGCCAGACACAGTGACTCACGCCTGTAATTCCAGCACTTTGGGAGGATGAGGTGGGCAGATCACTTGAGGCCAGGAGTTCGAGACCAGCCTGGCCAACATGGCGAAACCCTGTCTCTACTAAAAATACAAAAATTAGCCAGGCATCCTGGCATGTGCCTGTAGTCCCAGCTACTCGGGAGACTGAGGCAGGAGAGTCACTTGAAAGCAGGAGGCACGGGACATGGTGGCTCATGCCTGTAATCCCAGCACTTTGGGAGGCCGAGGCAGGTGGATCATGAGGTCAAGAGATCGAGACCATCCTGCACAACATGGTGAAACCCGTCTCTACTAAAAATACAAAAATTAGCTGGGCGTAGTGGTGTGCACTTGTAGTCCCAGCTACTTGGGAGGCTGAGGCAGGAGAATCGCTTGAACTTGGGAGGCGGAGGTTGCAGGGGACCAAGATCGTGCCACTGCACTCCAGCTTGGTGACAGAGGGAGACTCCATCTCAAAAAAAAAAAAAGAAAGAAACTAGGAGGCAGAGGTTGAAGTGAGCTGAGATTGTGCCAATGCACTCCAGACTGAGCGACAGAGCGAGACTCCATCTCAAAAAAACCCCAAAACTAACTTTCTTTTTCTTTTTTCTGAGACAGAGTCTCGCTCTGGCGCCCAGGCTGGAGTGCAGTGGTGCGATCTCGGCTCACTGCAAGCTCCGCCTCCCGGGTTCACGCCATTCTCCCTCCTCAGCCTCCCGAGTAGCTGGGACTACAGGGGCCCGCCAACACGCCCAGCTAATTTTTTGTATTTTTAGTAGAGACGGGGTTTCACTATTCACAGAATGGTCTCAATCTCCTGACCTCGTGATCTGCCCACCTCGGCCTCCCAAAGTGCTGGGATTACAGGCGTGAGCCACCGCGCCCGGCCAAAACTTTCTTAAAATTTAATACTCTCCAGGAAGTAGAATTTTCATGACATATACTCTACATGTAACTAATGCATTAATACCATCAGAAATACATCTCAACTAGTTTGTTAAAGAAATGATCTTTTCCGGGCAGGGCGCGGTGGCTCACGCCTGTAATCCCAGCACTTTGGAAGGCCGAGGCGGGTGGATCACGAGGTCAGGAGATAGAGACTATCCTGGGTAACACGGTGAAACCCCGTCTCTACTAAAAATACAAAAAAATTAGCCGGGCCTAGTGGCGGGCGCCTGTAGTCCCAGCTACTCCGGAGGCTGAGGCAGGAGAATGGCGTGAACCCGGGAGGCGGAGCTTGCAGTGAGCCGAGATCACACCACTGCACTCTGTGACCTGGGCGACAGAGCGAGACTCCGTCTCAAAAAAAAAAAAAAAAAAAAAAAAGAAAAGAAAAGAAATGATTTTTCCTCAGCTGTATTTTAAGTTCCACATCAGTGATTCTTAGGAGGAGTGAGAAAGGTCCCACGAAGTAGGTAATTCAAGAGATATCTCAGAATCCCTCGAAATCCTGATATTCCATTTTAGAAGACAGCTTTCCTCAACCACCCCCAATTTTTCCCTGTCCCCCAGGCTGGAGTGCAGTGGTGTGATCTTAGCTCACTGCAACATCTGCCTCCCAATGCCCCAAAATTGAATCCAATCCCTCAATCACTACCAGTATAAATCAATGTAAATGACAGAAGTATAGTGTGTGCTAGGACAAAGGAAAAACAGGTGAAGACCTTATTCTACATAAGCTGGAGAGCAACATTTCATAAATAATTAGAAAATGTACACTTAACCATATACTACTGCTAGGCTTCATCCAAAGTGACAAATATCAAAAAATAAAAAATTGTGGGCTGGGCGCAGTGGCTCACGCCAGTAATTCCAGCACTTTAGGAGGCCAAGGCGGGCAGATCACCTGAGGTCAGGAGTTCCAGACCAGCCTGGCCAACATGGTGAAACCCCACCTCTACCAAAAATACAAAAATTAGCTGGGTGTGGTGGCACATGCTTATAGTCCAAGCTACTTGGGAGGCTGAGGCAGAAGATTGCTTGAACCTGGGAGGCTGCAGCTATAATGAGCCGAGATTGCACCACTGCACTCCAGCCTGGGTGACAGAGGAAGACTCCGTCTCAAAAAAAAAAAAAATTCTGAAATTCTGAAGGTGGAGCTTGACCCCAAAGTGATATATCTGTTTTCCTTTTTTTCTTTCTTTTTTTGAGACGGAGTCTCACTCTGTCACCCAGGCTGGAGTGCAGTGGCACGATTTCAGCTCATTGCAACCTCCACCTCCTGGGTTCAAGTGATTCTCCTGCCTTAGCCCCATGAGTAGCTGGGATTACAGGCATGAGCTACCACGCCCAGCTAATTTTGTATTTTTAGTAGAGACGGGGTTTCTCCATGTTGGTCAGGCTAGTCTTGAATTCCAGACCTCAGGTGATCTGCCTGCCTCAGCCTCCCAAAGTGCTAGGATTACAGGCATGAGCCACCGCGACCAACCTTAATATTTGTATTTTATTAGAGATGGGGTTTCACCGGGTTGGCCAAGCTGGTCTTGAACTCCTGACCTCAGGCAATCCACCCATCTCGGCCTCCCAAAGTGCTGGGATTACAGGTGTGAGCCACCGTGCCCAACCCACGTTTTCAAATTAAGCACGTAGACCATCTTTTTATTTCACTGTTATTCACTGGGATGTGGTGGAACTAGAGCAGGGTCCAATATGGGGGAAGAAAGTCTTTTAAAAAGAAAATTACGGCTGGGTGCGGTGGCTCACGCCTGTAATCCCAGCACTTTGGAAGGCCAAGGCAGGTGGGTCATGAGGTCAGGAGTTCGAGACCAGCCTGGACAACATGGTGAAACCCCGTCTCTACTAAAAATACAACAATTAAGCGGGTGTGGTGGCACATGCCTGTAATCCCAGCTACTCAGGAGGCTGAGGCAGGGGAATCACTTGAACCTGGGAGGCAGAGGTTGCAGTGAGCAGAGATCAGGCCACTGCACTCCAGCCTGGGTGACAGAGCGTGACTCTGTCTCAAAAAAAAAAAAAAAGTAAAGAAAAATACAGCCGGGCACAGTGGCTCACGCCTGTAATCCTAGTACTTTGGGAGACAGAGGCAGCAGGATCTTTTGAGCTGGAGTTCTCCCAGCCAAGAAATAATTTATTATTCATGTTATCATGGAGCAGATATGAGGGTAGAAGGAGACCACATCCTGGGAGTGTAACAATTCCTCCAGAAGCCCTAAGGTTTTGAGTTCCCTCTTGCTGCACTGACCCAGGAACTTCCTAAAACAGAAGGTACTTTCCAACATCACAGTCTCTGGCATCTTCCCCTCTAAGCCTCACTGTCAGACTTTTCCAAAGGTCATACTTACTGGTTTTTTTTTTTTTTTTTCAATCCATTCCAATCAAGCTTTTGCCTCCTACTCCACCCAGACAGCTCGTATCAAGGTCACCAATGACTTCCACTTATTCATACAACACTCAATTTTCATGCCTCAGCTTAATCTCTCAGCAGCATTTCATAGTTGACCATTCCCTTCACTTTTTTTTTTTTTTTTTTTTTTTGAGACCGAGTCTTACTCTGTCATCCAGGCTGGAGTGAAGTGGTGCGATCTCGGCTCACTGCAACCTCCGCCTCCCGGGTTCAAGCAATTCTCCTGCCTCAGCCTGTCGAGCCAGCATTCCTGTGCGTCACCATTCCCGGCTAATTTTTGTATTTTTACTAGAGACGGGGTTTCACTATGTTAGTCAGGCTGGTCTCGAACTCTTGACCTCGTGATCTGCCCGCCTTGGCCTCCCAAAGTGCTGGGATTACAGGCGTTAGCCACCGAGCCCTGCCCAAGCCGAGCTAATTTTTTTTTTTTTTTTGAGACGGAGTTTCACTCTTGTTGCACAGGCTGGAGTGCAATGGCACAATCTCAGCTCACCGCAACCTCTGCCTTCCGGGTTCAAGCGATTCTCCTGCCTCAGCCTCCCAAGTAGCTGGGATTACAGGCATGCGCCACCACAACCAGCTAATTTTGTATTTTCAGTAGAGAGGGGTTTCTCCATGTTGGTCAGGCTGGTCTCGAACTCCCAGCCTCAGGTGATCTGCCCGCCTGAGCCTCCAAAAGTGCCGGGATTACAGGCATGAGCCATCACGCCTGGCCAATTTTTGTATTTTTTTAGTAGAGTTAGGGTTTCATCGCATTGGCCAGCTGGTCTCGAACTCCTGACCTCAAGTGATATGCCTGCCTCAGCTTCCCACAGTGCTGGGATTACAGGTGTGAGCCACCCTGCCAGGCCACCTGCTCCATTTTCTTGACTTCCTGGACACCACCCTTTCTTGGTTATCCTCCGACCTAACTGGTTGTTCCTTCTCATCCTGCTTTGCAAACCTTCTTCTCAGACCTTTTAACAGTGGAGTGCTTCAGGGCTTCCTTGATCCTATTTCCTTCTATATTTATGTTGGTGATCTCATCCGGTTTGAGGCTTTTAAATGCTAGCTATATATAGGATAACTCTCTCACACACAAATATACATAATATACAAAAAGGGCATATATAAAAATATACATCTCCAGAACTTCCTCCTAAATCAAGACCCATATATCCAATAGCCCACCAGTGTCTCCCTTTGATATCTAATAAACACCTCAAATTGAACATGCCCAAACTGAACTTCTGCTCTTCCCCTGCAGAACTGCTCTATCCAGTCCTCCTTCATTACAACTCTTTTAGTTGCCCAGGTCAAAAAATGTTTTGGCTCATCCTTGCCTCCTCTTTTTATCAATCCCAGGTTCAACCTACCAGAAAGTCTGCTTGGATTTACTGTTAAAATATATCCAGGGCCCAGTGGCTCACACCTGTAATCCTAGCACTTTGGGAGGTCAGGAATTTGAGACCTGCTTGACCAACATGGTGAAACCCCATCTCTACTAAAAAATACAAAAATTAGCCAGGCGTGGCGGCACATGCCTGTAATCACAGCTACTTGGGAGGCTGAGACAGGAGAATCGCTTGAACCCGGGAGGTGGAGGTTGCAGTGAGCCACGATGTCGCCCACGCTGGGCGACAAGAGTGACACGCCATCTCAAAAAAAAAAAAAAAAAAAATTAGCCAGGCAGTAGTAGCACACACCTGTTGTCCCAGCTACTTAGGAGGCTGAGGCACCTGGAAGGCGGAGGTTGCAGTGAGCCAAGATTGCACTACTGCACTCCAGTCTTGGCGACAGAGTGAGACCCTGTTTCAAACAAACAAACAAAAAAAAACGGCCAGGCGCAGTGGCTCATGCCTGTAATCCCTGTACTTTGGGAGGCTGAGGCAGGCAGATCACGTGAGGTCAGGAGTTCGAGACCAGCCTGGCCAATATGGTGAAACCCCGTCTCTACTAAAAATACAAAAATTAGCTAGGCGTGGTGGTAGATGCCTGTAATCCCAGCTACTTGGGAGTCTGGGGCAGAATAGCTTGAACCCGGGAGGCGGAGGTTGCAGTGAGCTGAGATCGCGCCACTGCACTCCAGCCTGGGCGACAGAGTGTGACTCCGTCTCAAACAAAAAAACAAAACAAAACAAACAAAAAAACACGCTCTAGTCCACGCCCGCAGCCATGCCGTCCAAGGGCCCGCTGCAGTCGGTGCAGGTCTTCGGACGCAAGAAGACAGCCACAGCTGTGGCGCACTGCAAACGCGGCAATGGTCTCATCAAGGTGAACGGGTGGCCCCTGGAGATGATTGAGCCGCGCATGCTACAATACAAGCTGCTGGAGCCAGTTCTGCTTCTCGGCAAGGAGCGGTTTGCTGGTGTGGACATCTGTGTCCGTATGAAGGGTGGTGGTCACGTGGCCCAGATTTATGGTATCCATCAGTCCATCTCCAAAGCCCTGGTGGCCTACTACCAGAAATATGTGGATGAGGCTTCCAAGAAGGAGATCAAAGACATCCTCATCCAGTATGACCAGACCCTGCTGGTAGCTGATCCTCGTTGCTGCGAGTCCAAAAAGTTTGGAGGCCCTGGTGCCCATGCTCGCTACCAGAAATCCTACCGATAAGCCCATCATGACTATCAAAATTCACCTGTATAATAAACAGTTTTTGAGGGATTTTAAAGTTAAAAAACAAAACAAAACAAAAACACAAAAATTAGCCAGGTGTGGTGGCATGTGCCTGTAATCCTAGTTACCCAGGAGGCTGAAGCAGGAGAATCGCTGGAACCCAGGAGGCAGAGGCTGCAGTGAGCCGAGATCACGCCACTGCACTCCAGCCTGGGTGACAGAGCAAGACTCCATCTGAAAAAAAAAAAATCTATCTATCTATCTATCTATCTATCTATCTATCTATCTATCTATCTCCAGGATATATTTTGGTCATTAAAGCCACCCTCCCCTTCACTTGGATTACTGATATGGCCGATTCATTTGGCTCCTGCTTCTACCCTGGGCCTCTTTTTTTTTTTTTTTTTGAGACAGACTCTCGCTCTGTTGCCCAGGCTGGAGTGCA
The DNA here is from genome assembly GCF_028858775.2 of Pan troglodytes. Lineage (NCBI taxonomy): Eukaryota > Metazoa > Chordata > Mammalia > Primates > Hominidae > Pan > Pan troglodytes. Next base: position 215,375,207 of record NC_072398.2, on the reverse strand, counting down.
ATGGCGCAATCTCGGCTCATCGCAAGCTCTGCCTCCAGGGTTCACCCATTCTCCCACCTCAGCCTCCGGAGTAGCTGGGACTACAGGCCCCCTCCACCACGCCCGGCTAATTTTGTTTTTGTATTTTTAGTAGAGACGGGGTTTCACCGTGTTAGCCAGGAGGGTCTTGATCTCCTGACCTCGTGATTCGCCCACCTCGGCCTCCCAAAGTGTTGGTATTACAGGCGTGGGCCACCGCGCCCGGCCCAGGGCCTCTTATTTTCAATACTTTGGGCAATCCTTCTAAAACCTGTCATATCATTAAAAGCCATAAAAACCTATTGCGGTTTACCAGGTTCTATAGATCTGCCCCACACACTCCTCTGACTCTTTGACATTCATCCTATACCCCCGTCTTGACCATTCTATTTTTTTTGAGACAGGGTCTCACTGTCACCCAGGCTGGAGTGCAGTGGCTCAATCAAGGCTCACTGCAGCCTCGACTCACTTCCCAGGCTCAAGCAATTCTCCCACCCAAGTAGTTGGGACCACAGGTGCATGCCACCATGCCTGGATAACTTTTATATTTTTTGTAGAGACGAGGTTTCACCATGTTCCCAGGTTGGAGTGCAGTGGTGCAATCATAGCTCACTGTAACCTCAAACTCCCAGGCACAAGCAATCCTCCTGCCTCAGCATCCCAAGTAGCTGGGACTAAAGGCGCACAACACCACGCCCAGGTAATTGTAACATGCTGTAGAGACCAGTCTCGCTATGTTGCACAGGTTGACCTGGAACTCCTAGCCTCAAGCAATCTTCTCACCTCTGCCTCCCAAAGTGCTGGGATCACATGCATGAGCCACCACGCCCAGCTATGACCATCCTATTTCAACCACACTGATTTCCTTCCTCTATTTCATATGTGCCAGTCATGCTTGCTCCTCCCTGAAGGTGTTTTCATTTACGATTCCCTTTGCAGTCTCTTCCCCAGATATCCACGATTTGCTCCCTTAGCTCCTGCAAATCTTCATTCATAAATTATCTCTTTGTTGGGGCGCCATGTCACACACCTGTAATCCTAGCACTTTGGGGAGTTGAAGCGGGAAGATAACTTGAGCCAAAGAGTTAGAGGCTGCAGTGAACTAGCATTACACCACTGCATTTCAGTCTGGGTGACGGCGAGACCCTTTCTCTAAAAAAGTACAAATAAAAGTAAAACCATCTCCTTCTTGAGGCCTATCCTAACCACCTCATTTAAAATTGCAAGACTTGCTTCATTTCTATTATCCTTCACTGTATTTTCACTATAGCACTTGCCACTTTTATTATTTAATTTCCTTATTGTCTGTCTCCCTTCTCCTCCACCAGGGTAAGCTCCATGAGAACAGGGATCTTTGCTTTGTTTTTATTCAGTGATGTACCTAAACACCGGGGACAGGCTCTGGCACACTGTTTGATGCTCAAAAATTGTTAAACAAGTAAATTAAAATCCTGAGTTTTCAGAGTCTTTTTGATATATTGTCTAACTAGGCCACTATACCATGATGCCAACATGATAAATCTACAGGTTTCATATAATCTGCACACTTGTCAGGATAGAATTTTGCTTTGGGGATGACCATTTTGTACTCTGGCAGGACAAACAAACGTTGGATGTCCCAGGGGCTTTGTTTACTTTTATAGATGTGTTTCTATTTTTCTTCTTCTTTTGAGACAGCGTCTCGCTCTGTCGCCCAGGCTGGAGTGCAGTGGCATCATCTTGGTTCACTGCAATCTCCGCCCTCCCTGGTTCAAGCGATTCTCCTGCCTCAGCCTCCGGGACTATAGGTGCGTGCCAGCACGCCTGACTAATTTTTATGTTTTTTAGTAGAGACGGGGTTTCACCATGTTGGTCAGACTGGTCTGGACTTCCTGACTTCGTGATCTGCCCGCCTCCGCCTCCCAAAGTGCCGGGATTACAGGCATGTGCCAGCGTGCTTGGCCATGTTTCTATTTTTCTAAGAAGTATACTGTTGCTGCAAGGATTTGTTCCTTGAACTCCAATACTTCTGAAGTACAGGGAAGCATTTTATAACCAACTCTCTGAACGTTTTGCCTCAAAGGAGAAAAAATTATTACACCGTGTGGGAGTGCTAACTGCAGCCAAAAATATTTTGAAGGACTTCCCATATTAAAGTCTCTAAAGAACCTCATTTATCTTTACTAGGAAAAAGTTATTGCTGTTTTAAATTCTCTTCTATTCCAGAATTTGCCTTGAGAAGCTGTTCTTTCCTTGAACAATGGATAAAAAAAAAAAAAAAGGAACAAATCCAAAGGCATGGGCAAAAGGGGCCTAGTCCACACCATTTACTTTTTTTTTTTTTTTTTGAGACAGAGTCTCGCTCTGTCGCCCAGGCTGGAGTGCAGTGGCACGATCTCGGCTCACTGCAAGCTCCGGCTCCCAGGTTCACGCCATTCTCCTGCCTTAGCCTCCCGAGTAGCTGGGACTACAGGCGCCCACCACCACACCCGGCTAATTTTTTTTTTTAATTTTTAGTAGAGACGGGGTTTCACCGTGTTAGCCAGGATGGTCTCGATCTCTGACCTCGAGATCTGCCTGCCTCGGCCTCCCAAAGTGCTGGGATTACAGGCGTTGAGCCACTGCACCCAGCCCAGCCCAGCCCACACCATTTCTATACTGCCTTGACTGTCTTAAGAATCTGGGTGTAATCAAAGTTTTGGTTAACATCTACCCTCTTTTAGGGAACACAAATGTGGTACAAATTAATTCAGACACCTCAGTTTTAGAGTAAGAAAGAAAAACTACATGAACAATGAATTGGCAATTCTGGAATTCACTAGTCTGGTCTAGCTTGACAAACACAAATGAGATACAGGACTACATAAACAAAGGCCTTTTCACCTCTAGGGCAGATCATGAAATTGTGGTGATTCGAAATCTGTTTATTTGAACATGGTTCTCTGCATATTTAAAGTTGACTAGTTCCAACAGTGTTTGGGTTTTTTCGGTTTAGGAAGCTGGAAAAAGTCTTAAGGTCGATATGAGGATGGGGGAGGAGGTTAGCTCTGGATTTCTGTTTAACTGTTTTGCAAATGTACGCCATTGGTCATAAGGGAGATGTCAACTGTGCAAACACCACCCACTCTTTTTTTTTTTTTTTTTTTTTTGAGACAAGAGTTTCGCTCTTCTTGCCCAGACTGGAGTACAATGGCGCGACCTCGGCTTACCGCAACCTCGGCTTACCGCAACCTCTGCCTCCCAGGGTCAAGAAATTCTCCTGCCTTAGGCTCCGGAGTAGCTGGGATTACAGGCATGCACCACCACGCCTGGCTAATTTTCTATTTTTAGTAGAGACGGGGTTTCTCCATGTTGAGGCTGGTCTCCAACTCCTGACCTCAGGTGATCCGCCTGCCTCGGCCTCCCAAAGTGCTGGGATTACAGTCGTGAGCCACCGCGCCCAGCCACCACCCACTCTTTAAGAAAATACAAATCAACGCCATTTTTTGTACAATAAAAGGATGTGCTTTCTGTGTTAATGTAATGGTTAAAGGTATAAAGCATGTGTTTTGGGCTCTGTCGCCCAGGCTGGAGTGCAGTGGCACGATCTCGGCTCACTGCAAGCTCCGCCTCCCGGGGTTCACGCCATTCTCCTGCCTCAGCCTCCCGAGTAGCTGGGACTACAGGCGCCCGCCCCCAAGCCCGGCTAATTTTTGTATTTTTTTTTTTTTAGTAGAGACAGGGTTTCACCGTGTTAGCCAGGATGGGCTCGATCTCCTGACCTCGTGATCCGCCCGCCTTGGCCTCCCAAAGTGCTGGGATTACAGGCGTGAGCCACTGCGCCTGGCCCAAAGTATGTGTTTTATAAATAAAAATGAACCCCAGGAATTAGGAGTGTTTAAACAGACCCTTCTAGTCTGTTCAAGTGCTGGGCAATCATTCTTCGAATCTAAACTGCCCAGCTAATTAGAGCCATAATAATTTACCTGAGTTATCAGGCTACTGTAACAGATTCCAGATTTCCACTAAAACTAATAGTTTTACACTATTTCATTTTCATTGTGCAGACAAAAAAGAAAAAAAACACAGCATTTAAAAAAAAATTCTGTAAGCTCTCACCGCCAAAAGGAAGCATAGGCCAGGCGCGGTGACTCACGCCTGTAATCGCAACACTTTGAGAGGATCTCTTGAGCCTAGACGCTCAAAACCAGCCGGGGCAACATGGTGAAACCGTCACTACAAAAGGTTAAATTAGCCCAGCGCCAGGCACGGTGGCTTATGCCTGAAATCCCAGCACTTTGGGAGGTCGAGGCGGACGGATCACTTGGTCAGGAGATGGAGACCATGCTGGCCAACATGGTGAAACCCCATCTCTACTAAAAATACAAAAATTCGCCGGGCGTGCTGAGGCGTGCCTGTAGTCCCAGCTACTCCGGAGGCTGAGGCTGAGGCAGGAGAACTGTTTGAACCCGGGAGGCGGAAGTTGCAGTGAGCCAAGATCCACTGCACTCAAGCCTGGGTGACAGAGCGAGCCTCCTTCTTCAAAAAAAAAAAAAAAAAAAAAAAGCCCAGCGTGGTGATTCGCGCCTATTCTCAGCTATTCAGGAGGCTGAGGTGGGAGGATAACCTGAGTCCAGGGAGGTCGAGGCTGCAGTGAGCTGTGATTTCGTTACTGCAAGAAACAGAGACCTTGTCTTAAAAAAAAAAAAAAAAGATAGTTGATGTCAAAAGATACGGCATAAAAATTTAAAGCTCTATGCAGTGCTTTTGGTCATAATGAAACTAAATTACTTGGAATCCAAAAGCCTCTTCTCAGATATTTCTTTCATCTGGAAGCCATCAAATCCTGATCGATTCCTTCAACAGATGTTCTTTTACCTTTTCATCCTATCATTATGAGCTTTACCTCCTGTTACTGAAATAACTCCCTATAATTATACATAGTAAGAATATAACGGGCTGGCTCTTCTATGTACTCACGCTGTGGTGAAGAAAAACTTAAAAAAATTAAACAAAAAAACCTTGTACGAAAGCAAAGGAAGAAGACAAATTTAGCAGCAGTTCTCTTGAATTTCCTGGCTTTGTTGATTTCGAACCACAAGGTTAACATTAAAACACCAAGACTCACATTTACATATTTCTTTTGAAATCAGAAAAACAATAGCTCTTTGAAATGACGCTGGAACGCACACAATAGATTCTACTGGGTCAATGTATTATTTATATACTCATCTGAACTTTCAAAAGAAGTTAAATGGGAGATGTTCTCAACAGGCAGAAATAAGATATTCCAATCTATTGTTCAAGTTTATGGCTCCGATATAACTAATGGGCTATAAACCCCTATCTGGAAAACAGTTGCGCAGTGCGTGCTTAATGGCCAGCCAATGAAAAGCAACGTCTCATTCTACCCCGTCTTCCAGCACGTCAAGGACATCCCACTCCTTTTTTTTTTTCTTTTTAAAGAGGCCAACCGCTGGGGACACCTGGTTTTGGCACCTTTGTGAGGTCTCCCAGCAGCACAGGAGCTCTAAGGGGCACGCTCTGCAGTTGAGCTATTTGCAGAGCTCCATGATCGCTCAAAGCCGAGCACGCGCACGGGTTTGCTACTGGCACCAGCACAAGGCTTTAGACAGGCACTTCCCACGGCTGAGTTCTAGGCATCCCTTTTTTGAAACGTGTTCTCTCCACCCTGCAAGGGTGGGGTGAGAAATCTCACTTTCCAAGGGCTTGCAAGGAGCAAGAGAGTCGGCGCCTTGCGGACTCCCCGGCCGCGCTTCAAGGTTCACACGCCGCGTGGCAGCTCGGATGCAGCCCGGTTCCGAGGCGGTCGGCGGTCGAGACTGGGGCCTCAAGCCGAGAAGCGAAGAACAAAGCGGCCGCGTTAGCCCGCCGCCCCGAGGGACAGCCCGGGCGCGCCCACCGCTCCGCCCACACCCCGCCCCTCGGCCGCGCGAAATGGCGGCGGCCGCGCCACAAAATGGCAGTCGCTCGGTCGCGGAGAAGCACCTGCTAAATGCCGTGACTCACTCCCCCTGCCCGGCCCCGCTAGCGCCAACGTCGTTCTCCCCGCCCAGGCGCCCCGGTCTTCCCACGCCGCCCCGCCCGGGGGCAACAGGGTCCGGAGCCCGCCAACAACGCGGCGCCTTTGTGCGGGCGCACGCCACCTTTACTCAGCCACACGGGCCCCTCTCCGGGGGGCTTTTTCTTAAAGGGGCAACCGCTGGAAGCAACGGAGCACCGCCGCCCGGGACGCCCCTCAGGCCCGGGGTTACTACGGTTTCCCCAACTCGCAGCGTTAGCGTCAGGCCACCAAAGTGAAAACGGGTGGTGAAAGGACCACAGAGCCCGATAGAGAAAACCTAGGAAAAATTAGTGAAAGACGCCCCCAACCAATGCTTTGGCGGCCACGCTGAGTCCTAACGTACTGAGCCCACTCGACGGGGCCCGTGCGCACAAGCGGCTCCAAAGGGCGGGTTTCGGCTTTCCTTCCACCTCGCAAAAGTCCAGTGAGCGCTCTAGGTTTCTCATGGCTACCCCCTGCCCTCTCCCCGTGCTGGGGAGTCTCGGGGGCTGAGCAGTGGCAGAGGGAGGAGCGGCTGCCGCGGTCCCTGTGCTTTTTCTCTGGCGTGAGAGTCTCAGTGGCCTTGGGCTCTGCTTGGGCCGTGGCTCGAAGGTTGGAGGTGTCGCGGTGCGCTTGGGCTTTTTCGCTTTCTTTCAAAACGCTTGCTTCCTGGCGCTCCCCACCCCCCAGCGTCCCTTTGGCTCCATCTTTCCAGAAACTTCTCTGAGAAACTCAGCAAAAAGCATCCGATTTCGCCACTGCTTCCCCCTCCGCGCATGCGCGAGACGCCTGGCGGAAAGCCTTGGGCGCGCCGGAGTGTGAGAGTGGTGCATGAGCGCGCGCGCGCTCGCCGTGCGGGGGCGGTTCTCTCTGACAATGAAGGGAAAGAATTCCCCCCCCCTCAACATTCCGTCCTCGCGCAAGCGCGTCGGAGCCACTTCCTTGGCCTTTGAGGGAAGGGGGAGGGGTCGTCCCGAAGCGCGCTAGTCGTGGTTCCGCGCGCCTGCGCACGGGGCCGTTGTCCGCGAGTCTTTGCTGTGAAGTGCGTCTGAACAGCTCGCTTGTGCCCGACCTACTTTTTCCTTAAGGCCCACTCGCGGAAACTAGTTTCTTGTGGGATTATCGATTCTGTACCCCGAGTTTCCTGGAGATTAGTCTCCCCTTTGTGCCCCGGGGATGAGGCTGGACGGCGTCGCGCTGGCTTGTCTTCCACCCCTTCCCGCGCCATGTTTGGAACGGCTGTTGACTGGATCCCGTGTGGAGTGTGATGGAGCCTTCTCGAAACGGGAAAACAGTCCTGGCCGAAGGCTTGGGTGGTGCCTGGGCCGGCTTATATTAGGCACTGCGTAGAATGTTTGCTCACTAAGCCCAAAGAAAGGTGTCTTTTTTTTTTTTTTTTTGAGATGGGAGTCTCTTGTCACCCAGGCTGTAGTGCAGTGGCGCAGTCTCGGCTCACTGCAACCTTCGCCTCCCGGGTTCAAGCGATTCTCCTGCCTCAGCCTCCCATGTAGCTGGGACTACAGGCGCCCGCCAATACGCTCGGGTAATTTTTGTATGTTTAGTAGAGATGGGTTTCACCATGTTGGTCAGGCTTGTCTCGAACTCCTGAGCTCAGGTGATCCGCTCACCTCGGCCTCCCAAAGTGCTGGAATGACAGGCGTGAGCCACCGAGCCCGGCTTTGCCCCCAGCGTGGGAACGGGGTCTTGCTGTGTTGCCCAACTGTTTTGGAAGTCCTGACGTCAAGAGATCCTTCCGCCTGGGCCTTCCAAAGTGCTGAGATTACAGGTGTGAGACGCCACGCCCGGCCTTTAAAAAAAAAAAATCAAAATGGTTTTAAAAGGTGTCATTTTCATTGGAACGGGGTGGGCCTCCTAGTGCCCGCCACAGTCCTCCACTCAGGCCGGCGGGGCGGGCCCTGGACTCGGCCTCGGTGCGTGGGTGCAGAGGGCCTAGGCCGCAGCTGCTGCTCCCTCTGCCGAATTGAGCTGGGCGGTGGTAACCATAGTGGACCGCACTTCCTCTTCGTTCAGTGCCTCCCCTCATTCTTGTCCTTTAGGAGTGTGGTGGAAATTATTACCAGGGTTATGGGTTCTTCAAAATACAAAAAGCCAAACCAAAACGAAAAAAAACACTCTTGTGTAATGAACTTCCCCCGCGTGCAAAATTCGGGGAACCCGGGCGGCTTGCCTCTGCCTCCTGCCTGCGCGGTCTCCCTAGACGTATTGCCTCCCGCCTAGCCGCCTCCCTAGACGTACTGTCTTGTGACGCACCCCCGAGTCCCTGTAGGTGCAAGGCTTTAAAAAGGGAGCTTTTTCGAGAAGAAAGCACATCGGGGGCTCTTAGAGGCCAGCGTGGACGCCGCAATCGCGGGGTGAGCCGCGCGACGACCCTATGGCTCTCGGAAGGTGCTGACTTGGGGCGGGTGCGCGTGCACCACTGACCGCGCCAGCCCGGGGTCGGGCCGGGGCAGCGCGCTGGGCGGAGCCGCTCCGTGGCCCCTAACAAAGGGCGAGCTCATTGCCCGGTGGGAACTGTGAGTTGGTGTCAGAGTCCTACTAGGAACTCAGTATATGAAACTTATCTAGAGGGTGTTGAAGTACCAGCAAGCAATAGAATTCTGACAAGGCTGTAATTTGAGGCTTGGAAATGACCAGGTTAACTGTCTCGTGAATTCGTAGAATTTGTTATAGATTCTGTCTTAACATAATTTATGCTTAATAGAGTCTTTAAAATCGGCGTTCCTACGGTAATGATACCACTGACTACTAAATAAGAAGAAAATTTGTGGTGTGTATGTTTTATAATTTGAAATAGGCATATCAAAGTTCTTTTGTGCTAATAGGATCCTGGAGATGGATTTATTTATTTATTTAGAGACAGAGTCTCTCTGTGTCGTCTAGGCTGGAGTACAGTGGCACGAACAGAACTCACTGTAGCCTCGACCTCCTGGGCTCAATGGATTCGCCCACCTGCAGGCGCACCGCCACACCCGGCTAATTTTTAAATTTTTTGTAGAGACAAGGGTCTTGCCTTGTTGTCCAAGCTGGTCTGGAACTCCTGGGCTCAAGTGATCCTCCCACCTCAGCCTCCCAAAGTGTTGGGGTTACAGGTGTGACCCACTGGTCCAGGCCTGTTTGAATTATTTACTTCAAACTACAGCTAGGTGTCTGAGAGGAGCAGCAGAAGAGCTTCAAACAAATCTGCTGAAAATTTCCATCCATATGTAATAAGCTACTAAACACAATTTATTTGGTATTGTTTTTGAGATTTCATCAAATGCAGTTTGATAGCCTTCTCTGAATTAATCAGAAGTCTTGGCCGGTTTTGGTGGCTCACGCCTGTAATCCCAGCACTTTGGGAGGCTGAGGCAGGGGATCACTTGAGGTCAGGAGTTTGAGACCAGCCTGGCCAACACGGTGAAAACCCGTCTCTGTTAAAAATACAAAACTTAGCCGGGCGTGGTGGCCGGCGCCTGTAATCCCAGCTATTCGGGAGGCTGAGGCACGAGAATTGGTTGAACCCAGGAGGGGGAGGTTGCAGGGAGCCGAGATCGCGACGCTGTACGCCAGACAGGGCGATGGGGGGGGAGACTCCGTCAAAAAAAGAAAAAAGAAGTTTTGATTTGCGTTATTTACGTTCTGCTTGTGTCTTGATGTTATAGAAGTTACAATCTCCTAGGCCTGGGTGTTTTGGTTAATGTGATTATCACTTATGGTGAAACAGTTGAGCTTTTTAATAATGGAGATTACCAGTAGGGTCTTAAAAGGTTGAGTGAGGGCCTGGCACCATGGCATTCGCCTGTAGTCCGGTGGTTGGAGGGGGAGGATCCCTTGAGCCCAGGAGTTTGAGGTTGCAGTGAGCTATGATCCTACCCCTGCACTCTAGCGGGAGTGAAAGAATGACACTCTCTCAAAAAGAAAAAAAAAGTTAAATAAAATATCTGAGTTAACATAGAGAGTAATAACATTTTGTTCATGTGGGATTTGTTAATATATATGTTAATTTAATGCAGTCAACTATCAACATTTCAGGGGAACCCTTAGCTAAAGTGACCCAGATGCTGACTTCCAAAAGTCATTTATTTTATTTTTTATTGTTTTGAGACGCAGTTTTGCTCTTCTTGCCTAGGCTAGAGTACAATGGTGCAATTTTGGCTCACTGCAATCTCCGCCTCCGAAGTTCAAGCGATTCTCCTGCCTCAGCCTACTGAGTAGCTGGGATTATAGGCATGCACCACTAGCCCTGGCTAATTTTATATTTTTAGTAGAGATGGAGTTTCTCCATGTTGGTCAGGCTGGTCTTGAACTCCCTGCCTCAGGTGATCCACCTGCCTTCGCCTCCCAAAGTGCTAGGATTACAGGTGTGGGCCACCGAGTGCGGCCCAAGTCATTTTATTATAACTTTTTAATTTCAGATTATAAAAGCAATACCTGACAGGGCTTGGTGGCTCACTTCTATAATCCCAGCACTTTGGGAGGCTGAGTCTGGAGGATTGCTTGAGACCAGGAGTTTCAGACCAGCCTGGGCAATATGGTCAGACACCATCTCTTTTAAAAAAGACAAAAACTTAGGGGGCCGCACCCAGTGGCTCACGCCTGTAATCCCAGCACTTTGGGAGGCCAAGGCGGGAGGATCACAAGGTCAGGAGATTGAGACCATCCTGGCCAACATGGCGAAACCCCGTCTCTACTAAAAATACAAAAATTAGCTGGGTGTGGTGGTGTGTGCCTGTAGTCCCAGATACTTAGGAGGCTGAGACAGGAGAATCCCTTGAACCCAGGAGGCGGAAATTGCAGTGAGCCAAGATTGCGCCACTGTACTCCAGCCTGGGTGACAGAGTGAGACCTGGTCTCAAAAAAAAAAAAGCCGGGTGTGGTGGCGTGGGCCTGTGGTCCCAGCTACTCAGGAGGCTAAGGCTGGAGGATTGCTTAAGCCCAGGAGGTTGAGGCTGCAGTAAGGTGATCACACCACTGCACTCCAGCCTGGGAAACAGAGCAACCCGATCTCAAAGAATAATAAAATAAAAGTAATACCTGTTAACCAAAGAAAAATTTAGAAAATATAGAGGAATAAATTTTTTTTTTGATGGAGTCTTACTCTTTTGCCCAGGCTGGAGTGCAGTAGCTCGATCTCGGCTCACTGCAACCTCTGCCTGCCGGGTTCAAGTGATTCTCCTGCCTTAGCCTCCCAAGTAGCTGTGATCACAGGTGGCCACCACCATGCCTGGCTAATTTTTTTTTTGTTTGAGATGGAGTCTTACTCTGTTGCCCAGGCTGGAGTGCAGTGGCGCGATCTCGGCTCATGGCAACCTCCACCTCCCAGGTTCAAGCAATTTTCCTGCCTCAGCCTCCTGAGTAGCTGAGACTACAGGAACTCGCCACCAAGCCCGGCTAATTTTTTGTATTTTTAGTAGAGATGGGGTTTCACTGTGTTAGCCAGGATGGTCTCTGTCTCCTGACCTCATGATCCGCTTGTCTCGGCCTCCCAAAGTGCTGGGATTACAGGTGTGAGCGACCGTGCCAGGCACTTGTATTTTTTTTTTTTCCGAGATGGAGTCTTGCTCTGTCACCCAGGCTGGAGTGCAGTGGCATGATCTCAGCTCACTGCAACCTCTGCCTCCCGGGTTCAAGCGATTCTCCTGCCTAAGCCTCCCAAGTAGCTGGGATTAGAGGTACACGCCACCATGCCCAGATAATTTTTTTTTTTTTTTTTTTTTTTTAAGAGACAGAGTCTTGCTCTGTTGCCCAGGCTGCAGTGCAGTGGTGCGATCTTGGCTCACTGCCACCTCTGCCTCCTGGGTTCAAGCAGTTCTCCTGCCTCAGCCGCCCGAGTAGCTGGGATTACAGGTGTGAATCACCGTGCCCGGCCTTAATTTTTGTATTCTTATTAGAGATGGGGTTTCCCCATATTGGCCAGGCTGGTCTCAAACTCTTGACCTTGTGTTCTATCCACCTTGGCCTCCCAAAGTGTTGGGATTACAGGCGTGAGCCACTGCGCCCGGCCCTAATTTTTGTATTTTTAGTAGAGACAGGGTTTCACCATGTTGGCCAGGCTGGTCTCGAACTCCTGACCTCAGGTGATCCACTGGCCTCAGCCTCCCAAAGTACTGTGATTACAGGCATGCACCATTGCTCCCAGCCAGGAATAAAATTTTTAAAAAAAATTCAAATTCTACCACATAGGCATTAACCATGATTAACATTTGCAAATATCTTTCCAGTCTATTTTCCACTCAATTACACAAATATTGGTAAACTGCATTAGTAATTCTTAGTATTAAGTATATTGCCAGTATTTCCTCACAGGGGGAAAAATGTTACTTTTAGCAACTTTCCAGGAATAAACAATGGTAGAAACTTAAGAACTGATTTAAAAATATATCAGCCAGTATATTCATTTCTGAAAAACTAAAAATAACACGGAATAAATTATTTAGCTTTCTTAGAGGGTTGAACAGTAAAGTACCATATGAAGTTTTTTTTTTTTTAGACGGAGTCCACTCTGTTGCCCAGGCTGACTGCAACTTCTTCCTCCCAGGTTCAAGTGATTCTCCTGCCTAAGACTCCTGAGTAGCTGGGATTACAGGTGCATGCCACCATGCCCAGCTAATTTTTGTATTTTTAGTAGAGACGGGGTTTCACTATATTGGCCAGGCTAGTCTGGAACTCCTGACCTCAGGTGATCCACCTGTCTCGGCCTCCCAGAGTGCTGGGGTTACAGGCATGAGCCAACCGTGCCTGGCTCTGTTATAAAGTATTAGCTTGCTTAAAGAATGGATCTGCGCTGGGTGCAGTGGCTCACACCTATAACCCCAGCACTTTGGGAGGCCAAGGCTGGCAGATCCCTTGAGTTCGGGAGTTCAAGACCAGCCTGGGCAATATGGAGACGCCTCTACAAAAAAATACCAAAAACAATTAACTGGGCCTGGTGGTGTGCGCCTGTAGACTCTGCTACTAGGTGGGAGGATGGCTTGAGCCTGGGAGGCAGAGGTTGCAGTGAGCTAAGATTGCACCACTATACTCCAGCCTGGGCGACAGAGGGAGACCCTGTCTCAAAAAAAAAAAAAAAAAAAAAAAAAGAACTAGAGGACTAGCTGGCTAATATTTTCAATTCTTTGGAGTTCTGATAATTTATTTATTTATTTATTTATTTAGAGATGGAGTTTCGCTCGTTGCCCAGGCTGGAGTGCAATGGCGTGATCTTGGCTCACTGCCAAGATCAAACACCCTTTAATAATATTACAGTGGTGTTGCGTTTTATTTTCTGTTATTTTGGGGAAAAAACTTGGTTCTAATAGTACGAGTTTGTTGGTATTGTCAAATTCTCATGTGGTTGGGGCTTTGTTCATTTTATAGCTAGTTAATATTATATTATTTTATTTTATTTTATTTACTTATTTTTTGAGATGCAGTCTCACTGTCGTCCAGGCTGGAATGCACTGGCACGATCTTGGCTCACTGCAACCGCTGCCTCCTGGGTTCAAGCAATTGTCTGTCTCAGTCTCCCGAGTAGCTGGGATTCCAAGTGCCCGCCACCACACCTGGCTAATTTTTTTGTATGTTTAGTAGAGATGGGGTTTCACCATCTTGACCAAGCTGGTCTTGAACTCCTGACCTTGTGATCCACCCGCCTCGGCCTCCCAAAGTGCTAGGATTACAGACATGAGTCACTGCGCCTGGCCAGTTATATGATTTTATATGATGCCTTTTATATATTTTATATGACGCCTTTAAGAAGAAATACGCAGGTGGATCTCCTGTGGTCAGGAGCTCCAGACCAGCCTGGCCAACATGGTGAAATCCTGTGTCTACTAAAAATACAAAAATTAGCTGGGTGTGGTGGTGTGCACCTTAGTCCTAGCTACTAGGGAGTCTGAGGTGGGAGGATTGTGTGGACCTGGGAGGTGGAGGTTGCAGTGAGCTGAGGTGGCACCATTGTACTCCAGCCTGGGCAACAGAGCAAGACTCCATCTCAAAAGAAAAAAAGAAGAATTTTTAAAAATATTTTATATATATTTTATTTTATTTTTATACTTTGGGCTGGGCACAGTGGCTCACACTTGTAATCCCAGCACTTTGGAAGGCCTAGGCAGGTGGATCACTTGAGGTCAGTGTTTCGAGATCAGCCTGGCCAACATGGTGAAAACCCATCTCTACTAAAAACACAAAAATTAGCCGGGCGTGGTAGCAGGCACCTGTAGTCCCAGCTACTCAGGAGGCTGAAGCACAAGAATCTCTTGAACCTGGAAGGTGGAGGTTGTAGTGAGCCCAGATCACGCCACTGCACTCCAGCCTGGGCAACAGAGCAAGACTGTCTCAAAATAAAAAAAGAAGAAATGCATATATATATATTTTTTTTCTTTCTTTTTTTTTTTTGAGACAGAGTCTCGCTCTGTTGCCCAGGCTGGAGTGCAGTGGCGTGATCTGGGCTCACTGCAACCTCTGCTTCCCGGGTTCAAGCGATTCTCCTGCCTCAGCCTCCCGAGTAGCTGAGACTACAGGTGCATACCACCATGCCCGGCTAATTTTTTGTATTTTTAGTAGAGATGGGTTTTCACTGTGTTAGCCAGGATGGTCTTGATCTCCTGACCTTATGATCGGCCTCCCAGAGTGCTGGGATTACAGGCGTGAGCCACCAGGCCCGGCCAAAATGCTTATATTTTAAGTGCATGTTTTCTCCTGAAACAGCTTAATTTTAATAGCTTGGGACCTGACTTGTAACCAAATTCTTGTTAAAATCTGATAACTATCCTGTCCTGTTTAAATGGAGATATTATTTTACTACTCTACTTGCTGGGTTAGCATTCAAAGCCTGAGTTGGAGGCTCAGACGCTTTTTCCATCTGAGCTTTCATTACGCATGACTGAACTCTTTGAGCATGTCTAGCATGCTAAATACAGCAGCTCCTCACAGTGTGAAAATAAAACCTGATTAAAAACAAATCTATTTTAATTCCACTTTGCAAATGGCTCTGCTTTAATGTCAGCTTTCTGAATTATCTTTAATAATCAAATGAGGAAATTCACTTCACCATCCGCTTATCATAGATAAATCACAACCTACTTTTTGATCTTTTTCAGTGAGCATCAATTATTGTTAAATAAAAAAACATCAGAGAATAACAGAGTGGGTTGCCTTTCTATTGAAACCATAGCAAAGATACATGCTTTAAAGAAGTTCTGCCCCTGTAAAGCTTTGTAACAGGAATACAAATGGAGAAAAGCTTTTCTGGTGTTTTTTGATGCATTGTCAGCAAAAATGAAAAGCACTGAGAAAATCAAAAACTTGATTTGGGGCCGAGCAAAGGGCATGTACTTATCAGTTTTGTTATTAAGAGCTTTTGCAATAGAAACAGTCAACCAAAAAAAAAAAAAAAAAAGCAGGAAACTTCATACTTGACATGCAATCACTGTATCCTGATTTGACTATAGGACCTGGCTATAATGGTGAAAATGGTTTTTTTTTTTTTTTTTTTTTTGAGACTGAGTCTCACTCTGTCGCTCAGGCTGGAGTGCAGTGGCACGATCTCGGCTCACTGTAACCTCTGCCTCCCGGGTTCAAGTGATTCTCCTGCCTCAGCCTCTCCAGTAGCTGGGATTACAGGCGAGCACCACCACGCCAGGCTAATTTTTGTATTTTTAGTAGAGGCCAGGTTTCACCACGTTGGCCAGGCTGGTCTTGATCCCCGGGCCTTAGGTGATCCGTCCATCTCAGCCTCCCAAAGTGCTGGGATTATAGGCGTGAGCCACCGCACCCGGCTCTTTTTTTTTTTTTTTTTTAATCATGATTTTAACAGAAGCCTCCATTCAAGGCGAGACATGCCTTTTATTTCTCTTATTGCGAGACACTTTTCTGAATCCTCTTGTCAGTTGCACCTTTTAATACAATTGAGGTGACACTGTTCTTCATGGTGACTGTGTTCTTCATGGTGACACTGGTCTTTCCCAAGAGGTTTCAGCTAATTCAGTCTATCAGATTTTACATCAGATTTTAAAATTTGCTTCAAACTTGGGTGCTTGTATTCAAATTCATGCTTCATAGAAAAATGCATATCAGTTCAACAGTTGACTAACTGCAGCCACGTTCACAGTACTGAATAGTTCATGAGTTTAGTTAGTAGGGTGTTAGCTTGACTTTCCTTATGTGAAAATTGTGACAGAGAAATGGCCAGATGTAAATAGCCAATTTTACTTTTTTTTTTTTCTTTTTTTAAGAGAGGGGTTTCTCCTATGTTGCTGAGGCTGGAGTGCTGGGGCTTTTCAAGGCACAATCATAGTGCACTACAGCTTGGAACTCCTGGACTCAGATGATGCTTCTGCCTTAGCCTCTCCAGTAGCTGAGACTACAAAGAAACAATTTAGTTATGCATAGGTGACCTGAGATATTAGTGCCATTGGTTATGGTGACAATATTTTCGAATTCAAATAGTGTCGTTTGTAAGTTAGTTTGTGTTTAAGGAGATAATCCATGAGGCCAAGTATTTAAAATTGGCTGGGCTGGTGGTTCATGCCTGTAATACCGGCACTTTGGAAGGCTGAGGTGGGCAGATCACCAGGTCAAGAGATCGAAACCATCCTGGACAGCATGGTGAAACCCCGCCTCTACTAAACGTAAAAAAATTACCTGGGCGTGGTGGTTCGCGCCTGTAGTCCCAGCTACTGGGGAGGCTGAGGCAGGAGAATTGCTTGAACCCGGGAGACGGAGGATGCAGTAAGCAGAGATGGTACCACTTCACTCCAGCCTGGTGACAGAGTGAGACTGCGTCTCCAAAAAAATAAAAATAAAAAAAATCTGGCTTGCACCTGAAGCAGCACACCTCTGGTATTTCTGTGTATTTTTATTATAAATAATTTTATTTTTCTCTCGATATAGTTACCTTAATTTTATGGGTTTTCCTTGAATTTCTGTAAATTGGCCTTTATATAAAAGTTCAACTGGCCGGGCATGGTGGCTCACGCCTGTAATCCCAGCACTTTGGGAGGCCAAGGTGGGCAGATCACCTGAGGTCAGGAGTTCAAGACCAGCCTGGCCAACATGGTGAAACCCCGTCTTTAGTAAGAATACAAAAAACTAGCCTGGTGTGGTGGTGCGCGCCTGTAATTCCAGCTACTCGGAAGGCTGACGCAGGAGAATCGCTTGAACCTGGGAGGCGGAGGTTGCAGTGAGCTGAGACAGCGCCATTGTGCCCCAGCTTGGCTAACAAGAGCGAAACGTGGTCTCAGGAAAAAAAAAAAAAAAAAAAAAGAGGCTGGGCGTGGTGGCTCAAGCCTGTAATCCCAGCACTTTGGGAGGCTGAGGTGGGTGGATTACCTGAGGTTGTGAGTTCGAGGCCAGCTTGACCAACACAGAAAAACTGTCTCTACTAAAAATACAAAAATTAGCCGGGCATGGTGGCGCATGCCTGTAATCCCAGCTACTCAGGAGGCTGAAGCAGGAGAATCGCTTGAACCCAGGAGACAGAGGTTGCAGTAAGCCGAGAACACACCATTGCACTCCAGCCTGGGCAACAAAAGCAAAACTCCGTCTCAAAGGAAAAAAAAAAAAAAGTTCAACTGTAGGTTTCAAAAGCTCTTAGGCCTGGAAAGGCCAGAGGTCTAATTCCTTTCTCTGTTTAAATATTAAATTATGGTCTGAGGGGAACAATATTGGATTCCTGTCTCATTTCCGTTTTATTCCTTGTATACCACAGCGATCAGCAAGGGTATCTTGCAAACGGTTTCGCAAGATTCTATATAAAAAAGTTGCTTAGGCCGGGTGCAGTGACTCCCGCCTGTACTCCCAGTACTTTAGGAGGCCGAGGCGGGCGGATCACCTGAGGTCAGGAGTTCAAGACCAGCCTGGCCTACATGGTGAAACCCTGTCTCTAATAAAAATACAAAAATTAGCCAGGTGTGGTTGCGGGTGTTTGTAATCCCAGCTACTTGGGAGGCTGAGGCAGGAGAATCGCTTGAGCCTGGGAGGCGGAGATTGCAGTGAGCCGAGACCGTGCCACTGCACTCCAGCAGCCTGGGCAACAGAGCGAGACCCCGTATTAAAAAAAAAAAAAAAGTTGCTTCATGTTACAAGCCAGTGACTCTTGGATGGGATGCGTTTCTGAAGCCGTCGCTGTTCAGCAGGGCGGTGAGAAGGGCAACCTTCTTCTGATCGCTTTCCCAAGCAGGCAGGAATCTAAGTGTCCGGAAACGCCAGGAGCTGGCCGCCAGGTGAGCGGAGGACGAAGGGGTCCTGGCTTCTAGGGGACAGGCCTTGGCAGCCGCTTTGACCCGTAGCCCTGTGGAAACCAATTGCATTTCTCTTCATACCTTCCACCAGGCCGGGGCCTGGGGTTGCCGCTGGAGGGGCTAAAGACCGCCCCTGCTTCCTCAGCCGCCCCTTGCCCGGCGCGGGAACCCGACCGAGAGCCCGCCAAGCAGCGGGACTCCACTAGCAGCTGCGCGCCTGCGCACCGGGGCCGAGCGCGCGAGCGTTCCTTCCCCGCCTGTAGTTCCTCACTTCGTCGCCCGGTCCGCGCGCCTGCGCGCCGGCTGGGAGGAACTCAGCTTCTCCGCCTTGGCAGGCGGGAGGACGCGCGCGCGCCCGCGGCGAGGGGCAGGCAGTGCGGCGGCGGGAGGCGGGCCGCGCGCGCCAGTGGGAAGCGTCCGGCTGCCACAGCGCCAGCTCCGTCGTAGTCGCTGCCGCCCGTGTCCCGCTCGCCCCTCCTCCCGTTCCCCCGCCCGCCCCTGCCCGGGCGCATGCGCTGCCGGAGCGCGAGGGTCGGCTTCGGGTGTGTGGTGGCGGCAGAGCTGAGCTGCGAGGCCCGAGAGTCAGAACCTGGGGGAGAGGGATGGTCTCTGCACGGGGGGGAGCCGGAGGAGCCGCCGCCGCTGCCGACGCCACCGCCGCAGCCGCCGCCGCCGCCGCCCCGGCACCCGCCTCCCGGCGCTGACGGTCTCGTACGAAGCCGGCGAGGGGGAGCCAGCAGCGGCGGTCGCCGGCACGCCGCCCAGCATGGTCCGGGAAACCAGGCATCTCTGGGTGGGCAACTTACCCGAGAACGTGCGGGAAGAGAAGATCATCGAGCATTTCAAACGGTGAGTGACACGAGGCCCGCGGCCGCGCTCGCTCCTCGGGCGCCGCTTCCCGCCCCGGCCCGTTGCCGGCCCCTCCCGGAGCGCGGAGCTGGTGAGGAGGACTCCGGCCCGGACCCACGGGCGCTGTGGGACCTCGTCAGCCGCTCGGCCCGCGTCGCGGCGTTGGGCCTCGGGTGTCGGCGGTGCGGGCGGCCAAGCCGCGCCGCCTTCGAAGAGCCCGCGGGGCCCCGGCGGCCGCGTCCCTGACGAGGGAGGTGACCGAGGCTCGGCCTCCACGCAGCCGGCGCCCCGGGGCTGCCCTCGCGTCGGCCCGGGAGTCGGTGGGAGATGGGCTGGGCGGCGGGGTCGCGTCCTTGCGCGCAGTGCCCGGCCCGGAGCGGCCGGGACCCAAGCCCGCCCGACAGCCGGGTCCGGCGCCGCCACTCCAAGCTGCTCTGCGGGCGCTCGGCAATGTCTGACTTCGGGAGGGTTCCGTGCGAAGGGAAAGGCGATGCGAAAACAGAAGTCGCAGTAGGTACTGTGGACGCGTCGCGGACCCGGAGAGACCATCTAGGACCTCTCCGGAGGATTTGCAGCCTTGAAACTCACTGGGAATGGCAAACGTTTCTCGTTTTTGCGGGGCTGGGTGGAGAGTGGTGTGAAATAAATTGGTGCGCCCGTTTGGGCTTCTTCGTCCCCGGCGGAGGAGACCGCGTCTGACAGGAGGTTGCTAGCCCCGGCGCCCGTAGCCTCGGGTCGCACTCCCCGGCCGCCCTAAGACCCTGGTGCCCCCCACCCCTGAATTCCCGAATCAAACGGTAAAACATTCCAAACCTTTTACGATGAGAAGATGTAGCTTAAAAAAGAAACCTCCCCTGAATATTTTTGTGAATTATAAGAATAAATGTTGTCGTTGATACATCTTATTGAGTAGCGTGTAGCGCGTTTTCTTTGTGAAATACCTGTGTACCGTAACAGATAGGCCTCCGCATAAAACACTTATTAAAATGACGATTGGCTTGGACTTGGTGCAGATTCAGAGGGACCATAGCAAATCTGTGATTGTCCTCGAAAATGATAGTTTATTCCGATATTTAAGACCCTGGAAGGTTTTAAGTTTGGCTTTTAATTTCCCTTACTATGTAGTGAGTGAAGGAAATTATGGAGCGTCCTCATTAATGAGTCACCATGGGAAAAATAGATTGCGTCGCTCGCTTTGAGCCGCTTGGATAAGGAAATGGAAGCAGCGGCGGCGGAGCTCCTGTCTTTTAAATGGAGGATCATTGATTGTGTTGGTGGTTGCTGTTACTGGGGCATTAAACCCTCGCCGCTGGAGCGCGCGTCTGCGCGTGTCCGCGTGTGAAAAGGAGCCGGGAATCGTGGAGCCATTCATAACCTGCTCGAGCTGTCCTCGGCAGGCCGGGGGGAGGTGCGCGCTTCCAGGGACTCTCCCGGTGTTTACTACGTCGTGCCTGAGAAACCAGGCGGGGGCGGGGGGAGGCAGGGAGCAAAAATTCACCTCTGTGCCCTAGGATGAAGGGGAGACCACGGGCTGGATTGGGAAGCAGATGGGAACTTTCTCTTCCTGGCGCTGCTCCACCCCTTACCCGCCCCCCACCTCCTGCCTTCTCCTCGAGTATCGTCAGTGTTTTGATGGAAAAATCATTTAGGTGTACATTATTGGAGTGGAAAAACCACTTAGATGTGCTCACTTTAATCCCCTGTGGACTTTCTCTGTAGGTCTCTGCCTGGGAAATTCGTATGCACCGATGTGCAAGCACGTGCATTGCAGCATTCGCTCGCTCCTCAGTGTTATGTGCCTAGACGTGTCATTTCTCATTATGCAGATTCCAGAGACATTGCATGCTTATGGCTGGGAGTTTGGCCCCTCTGCAAGATGAGGGGGCAGAGAGAAGAAAGAGGAAATCGTCCCAGGCAGCTTTGGAAGGGTTCTTAGTGGACGGTGCTGCGGTCTGGCTTGTGTGAATGACTTTCTAAAATGGCGGCCAGGACCCACTTTATGTGGGAATCAGCAGAGCCGATCTCAGAATGCACAGAGGGAGGAGGGGGCGGAGGATTCGAGCTGCCTTGGAAAGCGGCAGTCTGGAGGAACATTACTGTATTAAAAACGGCTTAGCTGGCAGTTTGCTCACGACTGCATTCAAAGGAGTATCTTACCTATTGCAGAGTAAAAGCAGATGCTACTGATAAAAGCAGGTTATTTTAAAACTAAGCAGATCATGTGTCCCTGAAATTCTTTTATTTTAAAGGTTTTTTTTTTCATTTTTAAACAAATCTATTTAGTTGTTTAAATAGACAGTACATTTTTATGGGTTCAAAGCATGTGAAAGGTATACAGAGAAAAATCTCCACCCCTGACCCTGGAATTCCCAGTTCCCACACTTCCTCCCCTCACCCCCCAAAATCCAGGTAATGTCTATTTCTGGTTTCTTGTTTATCTTTCTGCATGTACAAGAAATGTTCCTGCTGATCCAGCTGTGGAGCTAAGTGGACCTTGTTTGGAGGAACTCAAGGCCTTTTATCCCTATTGTGGGATATATTTTGTAAAATGTGTGATTGCTACTAGGAGTAAAAATGAAATCTGAATAATTTAAGTGAAAGGAATAAAAAGGTAGTTGTACCAGAACGATGGCTCTGCAAGAAAATGAAATGGTATTCACTTCTGGTGTCTTGTAGAAATCAGAATGAGAAAAACCATGCAATACCTATATTAAAACTGAACTTTAAGTGCCTACTCTTACCCTTTTCCCTAGCTGATTACATTAATAACTGTTTTACAGGATTAAGAGGTGTACACTGGGAATACATGATATAAAACGTTTTCAAGATGAATGTTCTCTTAACAGTGATTAGGCTTTTGTAGTAAGTGTTTGCATTTTACAAAAAGATTAAACCAGACAGCTTTGGGGACAGCTTAGAGACATTTTAACAGAAAAAAGAGGTCAGTCCTTTAAAATTTTTTATATTTATTTTTAAATTTAGATTCTGATTAGTTGTTTTGTTTGTTTGTTTGTTTTTAAATGGACAGTAGATTGAGGGGAGGATGGCGATTTGGCTTTTTCCTCCCCAGTGCCAAAGAAAGACCAAATCCTTAAAACATAATCAGAACATTTACAAAAATTGGCTTTTCTTTTCTTGCAATAATAAATCTGTTGTTATTTTTACAGTTTTCAGTTTGCGGATTTAAAAAAATTAAATGAGAACTATTTCTGAATCGGGTTTTAGTTAACAAAGATTCATTACAGGGGCACAATAGAGAAAGTCCTTTCCTTTGTATGTTAGCTGGGTTGAAGGGGGAAGGGAGGAGTTATACAACAATTGGTTCCTGTCTTTTAGTTATGAGAGGGAGAGAGGTGTGTGCAAAGGCGACTCCTTGAATTAGAATGAGCAAATGAATAAAACCCTTAAAATATTTAACATTTTTATCTTTTCAGATTTTAAGTAAGTTGCGAATTTAGTTCTTCCCATCCATCTCCAGTTTTAGAGACTAGGTTAAAGATTATGCGGAGGTAAAGTGAGGTAGCCCCTCGTGTAAAAATATTGTTAAAGAGGCTGGGTGCGGTGGCTCACGCTTATAATCCCAGCACTTTGGGAGGCCGAGGCAGGCGGGTCACGAAGTCAAGAGTTCAAGACCAGCCTGGTGAACATGGTAAAACCCCGTCTCTACTAAAATACAAAAAATTAGCCAGGCGTGGTGGTGTGCATCTGTAGACCCAGCTACTTGGGAGGCTGAGGCAGGGGAATTGCTTGAACCTGGGAGGCGGAGGTTTCAGTGAGCTGAGATCGTGCCACTGCACTCCAGCCTGGGGGACAGAGCAAGACTCCGTCTGGGGAAAAAAAAAGAATGAGACCCATTTAAAAATGTAATTTGTTTTTGCTGATTTTAAATGTTTGATCACAGTGGTTTTCCTGAGTTAAATAGATGGAATAGCTATAACATTTTATGTATATTCAGATATCTTTACCTCTGGGACACAATATAAAATATTGAATTTCCTTGTCCTGACTACTAGGGATATTTTTAGACTTAAACAAATTTGACTCACTGTAGCCTGTATCATTGTTACGTCGCTTCTTCATTTGAGACCAGAAGGTTTCTATGAAACCACTTCTTGTCTATGGCCATACCACCCATACCACCCCCATCCCGTCTATGAAACCACCTCTGGTTTTGAATATTCTGATTTCCAATATCTATTTGCATGATAGGCTTTTGCACATTTTAAAAATAAAACAAAAAATTCAGAGTTATCTTGAAACATTAAAAATTACACAGAATAATTATAAAGCAATACAGAATAATACAGAAAAATTATACAGAATAATTATACAAAATAATAAAAAATAATAAAATGGGTTTTATTTCCCAAAAGGAACGCCCCTGGCAGATTGGAGGAAAATATAGGGCTCACTGCCAGGAAGAATGATAGTGTTTTGCTTGTGTGGAGGGCACCTTTTTCTAACTACCTTTGTTGTAGACTCGTGATTGCTGGGATTGTATTGTGTGGTATACTTATGAAGAGGTTTCAGGCTTGATTTATGGGACATTTTAAATCCTGTGAACACTAATCCTTTGGGAAAATTTATATAGGAGGTTTTTCCAAGTAGTCTTTCAAGTTTCCCTTTCCCCCTAGTTTGAAATTTTACTGAAATTTTTAAAAAATTGAAAATATTCCATGAAAACCAGCATATCCAATTGGAGACTATATATTTCTTTGCTTTTATTAATCGACTGACTGATTGATTGAGACAGAGTCACCCAAGATGGATCACGGCTCAATGCAGCCTTGACCTCCCAAGCTCAAGTGATCCTCCCACCTCAGCCTGCTAAGTAGCTAGAACCACAGGCATGTGCCACCACACCCGACTAATTTTTTATAGGGATGGAAGGTCTCCCTATGTTGCCCAGCCCTGGTCTTGAACTCCTGGGCTCAAGTGATCCACCTTGGCCTCCCAGAGTGCTGGGATTATAGGCATGAGCCAGCTTGCCCAGCCTTTGCTTTTATTTTTATTTTCATTATTTTTTTATTTTTATTTTTATTCATTTTTTTGAGATGGAGTCTCACTCTGTCACCCAGGCTAGAGTGCAGTGGCAGGATCCTGGCTCACTGCAACCTCCTCCTGGGTTCAAGCACTTCTTGTGCCATAGCCTCCTGAGTAGCTGGGACTACAGGCCCGTGCCACCATGCCTGGCTAATTTTTGTATTTTTAGTAGAGACAGGGTTTCACTGTGTTGGCCAGGCTGGTCTTGAACTCCTGACCTCAGGCGACCAACCTGCCTTAGCCTCCCAAAGTGCTGGGATTACAGGTGTGAGCCACTGTGCTGGTCTATTTTTATTTTTATTTTTTGAGGTAGAGTCTCGCTCTGTCACCCAGGCTGGAGTGCAGTGGCTTGATCTCAGCTCACTGCAACCTCCTCCTCCCGGGTTCAAGCGATTCTCCTGCCTCAGCCTCCTGAATAGCTGGGATTATAGGCGCACACCACCATGTCTGGATAATTTTTGTATTTTTTTTTTTTTTGAGACGGAGTCTCACTCTGTCACCCAGGCTGGGCTGGAGTGCAGTGGCATGGTCTCAGCTCACTGCAACCTCTGCCTTCCCGGTTCAAGTGATTCTCCCGCTTTAGCCTCCCGAGTAGCTGGGATTACAGGCACTTGCCACCACACCAGGCTAATTTTTGTATTTTTAGTAGAGACGGGGTTTCACTATGTCGGCCAGGCTGGTCTCACTCCTGATCTCATGATTTGCGCGCCTCGGCCTCCCAAAGTGCTGGGATTACAAGCATGAGCCACTGCGCCTGGCCTAATTTTTGTATTTTTATTAGAGTTGGGGTTTCACCATGTTGGCCAGGCTGGTCTTGAACTTCTGACCTCGAGTGATCTGCCTGCCTCTGCCTCCCAAAGTTCTGGGATTACAGGCGCCAGCCACCATGCCCGGCCTGCTTGCTTTTGTTTTTAAAACATTTTTAGTGTTAGTTTGAGCTGTAGTTAACCATCCACAGTATTTAGAGTAAATAATGTAGTCTGAAAATACCTTGAGTGTATATATTCATTAAATTGGGCTCCTGAATTGTGTTATTAGATGATTTGAAATAAGTGCTGTTCAGCCCCTTGAAACACATATATTAGCCTGCTGAACAAGGAGACTAAATAAAGTACATTTATCTGTAGTTAAATTAACAATCTTCTTTACTATTTGGTTTAAATTTTTCTTTAAACTTATTATTTTTACTTGCCTTACAGCTACACATATTTTGAATGAAAATAGTGTACTCCTCTGTGGAAACCAATTAGAATGTTAATCATTTTATTAGAAAGCATGTAATTTTTGTTTGTTTGTTTTTGAGACGGAGTTTTGCTCCTGTTGCCCAGGCTGGAGTACAATGGTGCTATCTCGGCTCACCGCGACCTCTGCCTCCCAGGTTCAAGCAATTCTGCCTCAGCCTCCCAAGTAGCTGGGATTACAGGCATGCACCACCACACCCAGCTAATTTTGTGTTTTTAGTAGAGACGGGGTTTCTCCATGTTGAGGCTGGTCTCGAACTCCTGACCTCAGGTGATCTGCCCACCTCGGCCTCCCAAAGTGCTGGGATTACAGGCGTGAGCCACCGCGCCCGGCCAAAACCATGTAATTTTTATGTGATATCTAGCTGGTTTTTAGTGTGTGGAAATATGCTTTGCAGTGAGTGAAAAGATTTTTTGGATATAATTTTAAAGTATCTCAATATTCAGATTGTTCTCCCTACATGTATTCCTGTCTGCCAAGTTGAAGATTACAAGCATCTAAAAAAACCATAGTGGAATGGCTCTATAAAATCCTAACTTAAATTTAGTGAATTCTTGGATTTAATTACTTATGATTTCATTTTGAGTATAGAAATGAAATGAACTCTAGCATATTTAAAGATTTGTATTATATAGTTTAAGGAACTGCTCCAATCCTTAGAATTAAGGAAGATTTGTGGGAAAATTCAAACGAGAAACACTATTTCTTATCCTGTGTACCTGGTGCTAGATTTTTAGTCCAGCCTTAAATGCAAGGGTTGCATGTGCTTGTCTTTGTATTAGATGCTGTTTGGGTCACTAGGGAACATTGCCAAATGATATGAAGATTCTTTTAATTATACATTGTATTGACTTTGATTGTTATATTCCCATTATGTTACACATAACGTATGTACTTTTACATATAATACATTTATAGTTTCTTTGATTCTTAAAATTGACTAAAAGTGATTTTTTTTTTACACATCATTTATTTTTCCTTTGATTTAAAAACTGGGGCTTATGTACTCAAAAAACATTTTGCAGTTTACAAAACTACATTTAACATATAGCGATTTGTCTTTTACCAATCAAATTGGTAGGTAGTAGAAGTATTTTGTCTGAACCAGTAATTTTTTTAAATTACACTGTTTGCAGCTGGGCGCGGTGGCTCATGCCTGTAATCCCAGCACTTTGGGAGGCTGAGGCGGGCGGATCATGAGGTCAGGAGTTCGAGACGAGCCTGGCCAACATGGTGAAACCCTATCTCTACTAAAAATACAAAAAATTAGCCTGGCATGGTGGCAAGCACCTATAATCCCAGCTACTCGGGAGGGTGAGGCAGGAGAATCGCTTGAACCCAGGAGGTGGAGGGTGCAGTGAGCCAAGATCATGCCATTGCACTCCAGCCTGGGTGACAGAGCAAGACTCTGTCTTGAGAAAAAAAAAAAAAAATATGCTGTTTGCAGTGAAGGCTCATTTGCATTCAAGATTATTTAAAAGTGTCCTTGGATTAAAAGATAAAAGAGTAATTATTACTTTATTGTGTGAAAAGGATGCTAGAACCTTTTTTTTTTTTTTTTTTTTTGAGACGGAGTTTCTCTCTCTTGCCCAGGCTGGAGTGCAGCGGTGTGATCTCGGCTCACTGCAAGCTCCACCTCCTGGGTTCACACCATTCTGCGTCAGCCTCCCAAATAGCTGGGATTACAGGCATCTGCCACCACACCCGGCTAATTTTTTTGTATTTTTAGTAGAGACGGGGTTTCATCATGTTAGCCAGGATGGTCTCGATCTCCTGACCTCAGGATCCGCCCGCCTGGGCCTCCCAAAGTGCTGGGATTACAGGTGTGAGCCACCGTGCCTGGCCAGATGTTAGAATCTTTAATGAAGACCTCGTCGATCAGAATTCAGGAGGAAGTACTAAACTTGGATGGGAAAATACCTCTTTATTTTTAGTAACTTCTTACTGGGATCTAATGTTTCCTTCAACTATAATATAGAGAAAACTAATAGTAGTTGTGATTTTCGTCACCAATACAAATCATATATATTTTCATATTTTATATTACAGTTTTTGGAAATACTTCATTATTGTCATCACAACTTGGAAATTACAGTGGCTGTTAGATCTGCTGCCAGATACTTTTTTTTTTTTTTTCTTGAGACAGAGTCTTGCTGTGTCGCCCAGGCTGGAGTGCAATGGCATGATCTCGGCTCACTGCAACCTCTGCCTCCCAGGTTCCAGCAATTCTCCTGCCTCAGTTTCTCGAGTAACTGGAATTACAGGCGCCCACCACCATGCCCCGCTAATTTTTGTGTTTTTAATAGAGACGGGGTTTCACCATGTTGGCTAGGCTGGTCTTGAACTCCTGATCTTAGGTGATCCGCCCACCTCGACTTTACAATGTGCTGGGATTACAGTCATAAGCCACTGCGCCTGGCCTAGATACTTTTATTTGGTGTGTTAGTAAAGAAGCATATATATTACTATATGATCAATTTGTGTTATATATCTTAAAAATTCTATCTCAGGAATTTTGAACATACACAAAAGTGGACACAATAGTCAGTGAATCCCAAGTACCTATCGTTCATCTCCAACAACCATCAGTTATGGCCTTATCTGCTTTTCTCCTTCCTGTATTTTTTTTTTTTTCTTGAGACAGGATCTCACTTTGTCACCCATGCTGGAGTGCAGTGGTGTGATCACTGCTTACTGTGTTCCTTCAACCTCCCGGGCTCAAGAGATCCTCCCATCTTAGCTTTCCAAGTAGCTAGGACTACAGGCGCACACCACCATACTCGGCTAATTTTTGTATTTTCTGTAGAGACAAGGTCTCACTCTGTTGCCCAGGCTGGTCTCGAACTCCTGGGCTCAAGTGATCTGTCTGCCTCGGCCTCTCAAAGTGCTGGGATTACAGGTGTGAGCCACTGCACCCAGCCTTTTTTTTTTTGAGACGGAGTCTCGTTCTGTTGCCCAGGCTGGAGTGCAGTGGCGTGATCTCAGCTCACTGCAACCTCTGCCTCCCGGGTTCAAGCTATTCTTGTGCTTCAGCCTCCTGAGTAGCTGGGATTACAGGCGTGTGCTACCACGCCCAGCTAGTTTTTCTATTTTTAGTAGAGACAAGGTTTCACCATGTTGGCCAGGCTGGTCTTGAACTCCTGACCTCAAGTGATCTGCCTGCCTCAGTCTCCCAAAGTGCTGGTATTACAGACGTGAGCCACCGTGCCCGGCCCCTATTTATTTATTTATTTTCATTAAAAAATGGTTTTTTTCTACCCAAGTTGGCGTGTAATGGCATAATTATGGTTCACTGCAGCCTCGACCTCCTGGGCTTGAGGTATCCTCCCACCTTAGCCTTCTCAGTATCTGGGACTATAGGCATGAGCCATAATGTCCAGCTAATTAAAAAAATTTGTTTTAGAGACAAGGTCCAGTGGCTCACACCTGTAATCCCAGCACTTTGGGAGGCCGAGGTGGGTGGATCATGAGGTCAGGAGATCGAGACCATCCTGGCCAACATAGTGAAATCCTGTGTCTACTAAAAATACAAAAATTAGCTGGGTGTGGTGGCACATACCTGTAATCCCAGCTACTTGGGAAGCTGAAGCAGGAGAATCACCTGAACCTCGTAGTTGGAGGTTGCAGTGAGCCGAAATCGTGCCACTGTACTCCAGCCTGGCGACAGAGCAAGACTCCGTCTCAAAAAGAAAGAGAAACAAGGTCTCACTATGTTGCCTAGGCTGGTCTTGAACTCCTGGGCTCAAGTGATCCTCCTGCCTTGTCCTACCAAAGTGCTGGGATTACAGGCATGAGTCACTGGGCCCAGCAAAAAAAAAAAAAGTTCAGGATCAGACTACAACTCCCACATCCCCTTTTCCCAAATTCACCAGTTAACATTTTGTCACATTTGCTCCATTACCCTCTGTTGTCTTTATGGCATGATGTCCTTCCACTCTAAATTCTCTAGTGTGTACCTCCCTGAAACAAGGACACTTTCCTGTATTGCCACCGTGTAGTCCTCCTAGTTAGGAAATCAGAATTGATACAACACTACCACCCAATGCATAGCCTAGGTGTATAGTAGGCTCTACCATTGAGGTTTGCGTAAGTACGCCCTGTTGTTTTCACAATGATGAAATCACGTAAAGATGCATTTCTCAGAATGTATCCCTGTTCTTAAGTGATGCATGACTATATTTGGATGATCAGTTGGATTTTAAAAGAGCTTGGCCAGGTGCAGTGGCTCTCGCCTGTATTCCAGCACTTTGGAAGGCTGAGGCAGGTGGATCACCTGAGTTCAGGAGTTCCAGACCAGTCTGGGCAACATGGTAAAACCCAGGCTGTAAAAAAAAAAAAAAAAAAAAAAAAAAAGCCGGGCACGGTGGCGCACACCAGTAGTCCCAGCTGTTCAGGAGGCTGAGGTGGGAGGATCACTTGGGCCCATGAGGCAGAGGCAGCAGTGAGCCGATACTGCGCTGCCGCACTCTACCCTGGGCAATAGAGAAAAACCCTGTCTCAAAAAACAAACAAACAAAAAACTTAATGTTTTGAAATAGTGGATAGCTATTATATGTGACATTGGTGTATCAGTTACTTTGAAATGAATCCTTCTGCTAACCAGCTGTGTTCTTCAATCAAACATATCTCTCCTTAATTAGTATTTTTAAAGTTTGAAATAGTTTTAAATTATATTGCAGTCAGTTTTCTTTTTTAGTTTTTTTTTTTTTTTAATTAAGAGATGGGGTCTGACTATGTTGCCCAGGCTGCAGTGCAGTGGCTATACACAGGTGAGATCATAGCTCACTGCAGCCTCCAACTTTTGGCTTCAAGCAATATTTCCGCCTCAGCCTGCCAAGTATATAAGATTACAGGTATGTGCCAGTGCACTCTATTTATAGTTCATTTTCTTTTTCTGTTTTCTTTTTCTTTTCTTTCTTTCTTTTTTTTTTTTTTTTGAGAGGGAGTCTTGCTCTGTCGCCCAGGCTGGAGTGCAGTGGCGGGATCTCAGCTCACTGCAAGCTCCGCCTCCTGGGTTCACACCATTCTCCTGCCTCAGCCTCCCGAGTAGCTGAGACCACAGGTGCCCGCCACAGCCCCCGCCACCACGCCCGGCTAATTTTTTGTATTTTTAGTAGAGACAGGGTTTCACCGTGTTAGCCAGGATGGTCTCTATCTCCTTACCTTGTGATCCGCCCGCCTCGGCCTCCCAAAGTGCTGGGATTACAGGCTTGAGCCACTGCGCCCGGCCTGAAAAGGAACTTTCATCACAGCTTTGTGTCTCAAAGAGTTGTAGCATTTTATTTCCTGTATATTGGATTGATTTGAAATTTGTTTTAAAAATGATTTTCGAGAGGACTTTTCCTAAAAAGACTTCTTATTTCTGGAGAAAGCTTTTAGTTTTAGAGATACTATAATTCAGAAGATTAAAATGTTGACTGGAGAGGCTCAGGTATTTAATAAGTATAAAGAATGATCAGTTAACATCTTTTTTTTTTTTTTTTTTGAGATGGAGTCTCGCTCTGTCACCCAGGCTGGAGTGCAGTGGTGCGATGTCAGCTCACTGCAAGCTCCACCTCCCGGGTTCATGCCATTCGCCTGCCTCAGCCTCCTGAGTAGCTGGGATTACAGGCGCCCGCCACCACACCCGGCTAATTTTTTGTATTTTTAGTAGAGACGGGGTTTCACCGTGTTAGCCAGGATGGTCTCGATAACCTGACCTTGTCATCCGCCTGCCTCGGCCTCCCAAAGTGCCAGGATTACAGGAATGAGCCACTGTGCCTGGACTTTTGTTTTGTTTTGTTTCTGAGACAGAGTCTTACTCTGTGGCCCAGGCGGAGAGCAGTGGCACGGTCTTGGCTCACTGCAATCTCTGCCTCCTGGGTTCAATTGATTCTGCCACCTCAGCCTCCCAAGTAGCTTGGACTACAGTTCCGTGCCACCATGTCCAGCTAATTTTTTTAAAAAATTGCTTTTTGGTAGAGATGGGGTTTCATCACATTGGTCAGGCTGAGTGACTTTTTTTTTTTTTTTGAGACAGAATCTCTGTCACCTAGGCTGGAGTGCAAATGGTGTGGTCTCGGCTCACTGTATTCCACCTCCCGGGTTCAAGCGATTCTCCCGCCTCAGCCTCCCAAGTACCTGGGACTATAGGCACATGCCACCACACCTGGCTAATTTTTGTATTTTTAGTAGTAACGGGGTTTTAGTATGTTGGCCAGGCTCGTCTCGAACTCCTGACGTCATGATCCACCTACCTCGGCCTCCCAAAATGCTGGGATTACAGGTGTGAGCCAGCGTGCCTGGCCCAGATACTTTTTTATGGAGTAAAGATAAAAGTCACTAGTTAAGTGAAATATTAGAAATATTTGTATATTTCCCATAGTTTTAAAAAATTATTATTTTACTGAAAAGTAAGTCCTAAGGATAGAAGCTGATTTCCTTCTCAGCAGTTGTACTGTAAATAACAGTATTAGTAAGCACCTTTTCAGAGTCCTTTCCATTCCCAGCAAGGACTCTCTTTTTTTGGTGGGGGGAGTAGTGACCGGGTCTTGCTGTGTTTCCAGGCTGGTCTCAAAACTCCTTGCTTTAAACATCCTCTCACCTTGGCCTCCCAGAGTGCTGAAATAACAGGACTGGGCCGGGTGCGGTGGCTCACTCCTGTAATCCCAGCACTTTGGGAAACTGAAGCGGGTGGATCACAAGGTCAGGAGTTTGAGACCAGCCTGGTCAATATGGTGAAACCCCGTCTCTACTAAAAATATGAAAAAATTAGCCGGGCGTGGTGGCACATGCCTGTAATCACAGCTACTCAGGAGGCTGAGGCAGGAGAATTGCTTGAACCTGGGAGGCCAAGGTTGCGGTGAGCTGAGATTGCACCACTTTACTCCAGCCTGGGTGACAGAGTGAGACTCCGTCTCAAAAAATAAAAAAACAAAAAACAAAAATTGCAGGAGTTAGCCACCATTCTTGGCCTTTTGAGGGACTCTTGATGTGGATTTTTGCTAATTTATGATTTAGTCCCTTGGCTTCTGCTAACTTCAGCTTTGTGTTTTGTAGCCTTCGTGTTTGGATCAGCTTGCCTTGCACCTTTTTTCTTAATCTAAGTGCTTTGTTTACTGTCATTACTTTAATAAATGTTTTATTTTGGTTATTAGCAGTTCTATTTACAATTATACTTCAGTTCTTCCTAGAAAAGTACTGTGTAAATCAGATACATTTATGAAAGCTACTCATTAATTATTGTGAGAATAGTGTCCGAATGTTAGCTTAATGGTCATCGTGATTATTTATATTCCTGCACTTTACTTTTTGATTCTTGCAGTATAAACTCCTGTCTTGTTCTCTGGGGAGGAAGCACACTGTGAATTTTTTCTAAGATTGTCTAAAATATTCAGGCTTTTTATTTGCTCTAACCAGTAGAATCTAAAGATTACAGAAACTTCGGAATTTTTCTCATAATTTGACAATCTTTTGAGAGGTTTGTCAGTTGAACACTGTCCCTTTGTTAAAAGTTAATTTTACTTAATAAATAATTTTTCATTAGATTGGAGTAAAATATAATGTGAGTATGTATGTGCATAAATAATTTTTTTTCGGTGAAGTGCGGGTAGCTCATGCCTGTAATCCCAGCACTTTCTGCTTTTTTTTTTTTTTGAGACGGAGTCTCGCTCTGTCGCCCAGGCTAGAGTGCAGTGATGCAATCTCAGCTTACTGTAAGCTCCGCCTCCCAGGTTCACGCCATTCTCCTGCCTCAGCCTCCTGAGTAGCTGGGACTACAGGTGCCCACCACCATTCCTGGCTAACTTTTTGTATTTTTAGTAGAGATGGGGTTTCACTGTGTTAGCCAGGATGGCTTCGATCTCCTGACCTCGTGGTCTGCCCACCTCAGCCTCCCAAAGTGGTAGGATTACAGGTGTGAGCCACCGCTCCCGGCCGAATCCCAGCACTTTTCCCATTCTCAGTGGGTAATAAAAGGTAGTTGGGTGTGGTGGTATGTACCTATAGTCCAGCTACTTGGAAGGCTTAGGCGGGCAGATCACTTGAGCCTGGGAGGTTGAGGCTGGATTGAGCCAAGATTGTGCCATTGGACTCCAGCCTGGGTGACAGTGAGGCTGTCTCAGAAAAACAAAACAAAACTGCGCATGCACACACACACAGACACATATAATTTTTTTCCTTACTGGAGTAATGAAGCCTGCAATAGTTCTGAAGAATGTCTGCATTCAGAACTTTACTGGAAATAGATGCCTTTTCCCAGGAGTTGTAATTATCAAGTTTTCTATGTTCAGGAATCCAGGCACTCACCCTGGATTCAGTAAACAGATAGGGGTATAGTTTTATTGGTTGAATTAAGCTTATTCTTGGTCTTAACATTTTCTTAAAGCCTTTCTACTTAGAACCAATAAATAGTTTCTAATATAAAAAAGTAATCTGGCTGGGTGCAGTGGCTCATACCTGTAATCCCAGCACTTTGGGAGACCGAGACTAGAGGACTGCTTGAGTCCAGGAATTGGAGACCAGCCTAGGCAACATGTTGAGACCTCATCTCTGTGGAAAACAAAAACATTAGCTGGGTGTGGTGGTGCCTGCCTGTAGTCCCAGCTGCTTAGGAGGCTGAGATAGGAGGATTGCTTGAGCCTGGGAGGTTGAGGCTGCAGTGAGCCATGATTGCACCACTGCACTCCAGCCTGGGCAACAGAGCAAACCCTTGTCTTAGAACAAAACAAACAAAAAAACTAATCTATTATGTTTTCAGCAATACTATTCACAATAGCCAAAAGGTGAATGCATCTCTAATGTCGATGACCAATGAATAGATAAACAGAATGCACTTATCAGATGTGTAATAAACAGAATTCATACAGTGGAGTATTCAGCCTTAGAAAGGAAGTTTTGACACATGCTACAACATTTGAAGACACTATGTAAGTAAAATAAGCCAGTTAACAAAAGAAGGAAAAGTGGACTGTATGATATACATATATGAGGTACCTAGCTACGGTAGTCAACTCCATAAAGACAGCAAGTAGAATAGTGGTTGCTTTTTTTTTTTTTTTTTTTGAAACAGTGTCTCACTCTGTTGCCCAGGCTGGAGTGCAGTGGCTCGATCTTGGCTCACTGCAACCTCCTCCTCTTGGGTTCAAGTGATTCTCGTGTCTCAGCCTCCCAAGCAGCTGGGACTACAGGCGCTTGCCACCACGCCTGGCTAAGTTTTGTACTTTTAGTAAAGATGGTGGTTTTGCCATGTTGGCAAGGCTGTTCTCAAACTCCTGGCCTCAAGTGATCTGCCTGCCTTGGCTTCCCAAAGTGTTGGGATTATAGGCGTGAGCCTCCGTGCCGGCCGGTTTTTTTTTTTTTTTTTCTAAATATTGTAAGCAGTGTTGTAGTAAGCAATTTTGTACTCTTGCAGACAAGTGCAGTTATACATGTATGATAAATGTTTGTGAATGGAATTTCTAGGTGTGTGAACTTAGGTTTGTGGGTTTTTTTTTTTTTTTTTTTTTGAGACAAGGTCTCGCTCTGTCACCCAGTCTGGAGTTCAGTGGTGTGATCATGCCCACTGCAGCCTGGAACTACTGGGCTCGAGCTCCCGTCTCAGCCTACCGAGTAGCTAGGGCTCAAGCTCCTGTCTCAGCCTACCGAGTAGCTAGGGCTCAAGCTCCCGTCTCAGCCTACCGAGTAGCTAGGACTCAAACTCCCATCTTAACCTCCTGAGTAGCTAGGACTACTACTAAGTGCCAACACACCTGGCTAATGTTTTTATTTTTAGTAGAAAAGGGGGTAGGGTGGGGAGGTGGGGAGGGGTCTTGCTTTGTTCCCCAGGTTGGTCTTGATGTCCTGACCTCAAATCGTCCTCGCCCCTTGGCTTCCCAAAGTGGTGGGATTATAGATGTTAGCCATCATTCCTGCCCATTTTTAAGATTTTGAGTGAAATTGAGCAGCTTTGAGTGTGTTTTTAATCTTAATTTTAATTTTTTTTTGAGATGGAGTCTCACTCTGTCGCCCGGGCTGGAGTGCAGTGGTGAGATCTCAGCTTACCGCAACCTCCGCCTCCTGGGTTCCAGCAATTCTCCTGCCTCAACCTCCCGAGTAGCTGGGACTACAGGAGCACGCTGCCATGCCTGGCTAAATTTTATATTTTAGTAGAGACGGGATTTCACCGTCTTGCTCCCAGGCTGGTCTCAAACTCCTGACCTCAGGTGATCTGCCGGCCTTGGCCTCCCAGAGTGCTAGGATTACAGGTGTGAGCCACCATGCCTGGCGAGTGTGTTTGTTTTAATTACCATTTGTGAGTGTGCTTTAGAAAATCTTCCTATGCAGGTATATGCCTGTTTTTCTTTTTTTTTTTTTTCTGAGACGGTGTCTCACTCTGTTGCCAGGCTGGAGTGCAGTGTCTGGATCTCAGCTCACTGCAACCTCCACCTCCTGGGTTCAAACGATTCTCCTGCCTCAACCTCCTGAGTAGCTGGGACTACAGGCACGCACCGCCACATCCGGCTAATTTTTTTGTATTTTAGTAGAGACGGGGTTTCACCGTATTGCCCCCAGGCTGGTCTCAAACTCCTCACCTCAGGTGATCCACCCATTTTGTCCTCCCAAAGTGCTGGGATTACAGGTGTGAGCCACCGCACCCAGCCACATTTGCCTGTTTTTTGTTGGGGCATCTCTTTCCCTTGATTTCTAATAACTCTGTATAGTTAGGAAATCGTCTATTTCTCAAGTGTTGCAAGTATTTTTTTTCTGCATTTGTCTTTTGACTTTATATCTTGCTATATAGGAGTTGTAATTTTTTTTTTTTTTGGAGATGGAGTCTCACTCTTGCCCAAGCTGTAGTGCAGTGGCATGATCTCAGCTCTCTGCAGCCTCAGCCTCCTGAGTTCAAGTGATTCAGGAGTTGTAATTTTTATGTGGTTTGATTTATGTAGTCTTTTCCTTTATGGTTTAGGGATTTTATATCATGCCAGTTCCAAAATTATACAACAGCTCAATTATTATTATTATTTTTGGCATAAGCTAATACATATCTTCAAACTATGAAAAATCTTCTTGCTCACCTCTTTTTCCTTCCCTCCTCCCATCCCTCCTAGTAGAGAAATACTTCAGGGTATGAGCTTTTTCTAAAAATGAAATTAGGGCTCTGTAGTTAACTTTCTTTTGCTGGCTTTAGGGATTCTCCGTATCTTTTGCCATCTTTAGTAATTATTTGTTACTAAATATTTGTTACTGAAAAGAGTGATTAAAGGAGGAATACATTAGTTTTTTTTGTTTTGTTTTGTTTTGTTTTGTTTTTTGAGACACAGTCTCACTCTGTTTCCCAGGCTGGAGTGCAGTGGTGCAATCTTGGCTCACTGCAAGCTCCGCCTCCTGGGTTCACACCATTCTCCTGCCTCAGCCTCCCAAGTAGCTGGGACTACAGGCGCCTGCCACCACACCCGACTAATTTTTTGTATTTTTAGTAGAGACGGGGTTTCACTATGTTAGCCAGGATAGTCTCGATCTACTGACCTTGTGATCTGCCCGCCTGGGCCTCCTAAAGTGGTGGGATTACAGGCGTGAGCCACCGCGCCGGGCCGGAATACATTAGTTATTTAAGAACAGCTCATATATCCATTATATATATAAAATCATTTCATAATAAATTTCTTGAAAGAGTTCTGTATTACCATGAAATGAAGCTAGCAGATTTTGACTATCATCAGCACCTCATCATATATAACGTTCCTAGTTAGGCGTGCTTGAAATAGAAAAATGCCTTCCATGGTTGCCTATTTATAGTAGGATGTGGCATACAGTTGATTTATAGTGAGATAACATAGAAACTTGTGACTAAAGGAGATATAAAATCTTTTGTGTTGAAGGACAGGGACAGGTATTTTTTGTATTTTTGAAAGATAACAGTTTTACTAAGCTATAACTCATAAACCATAAAATTTACCCATGTGAATTATACAATTCAGCTGTTTTTAATATATTCACAGAGTTGCGCAACCATCATCACTATCTAATTGTAGAATAGTTTCATCACCCCAGAATGAAACCCCACATCCATTAGCAGTCATTCTCCATTCTCCTTTGTCTTCAGCCCCTGGCAATCTCTAATTTACTTTCTGTTTGCATGGATTTGCCTATTTTGGACCTTTTGTGTATTATGGAATCATACAGTATGTGACTGGCTTCTTTCATTATGCATGTTCTCAAGGTTCATCCATATTTTAGCATATATCAGAACATCATTCTTTTTTGTTGCTGAACAATATTCCATTGAATGGGCATGCCCTCCCCCCTTTTATTTTTATTTTTAAGAGACAGGGTTTCACCATATTGCACAGGCTGGTCTCCAATTCCTGAGCTCAAGCAATCTGCCCACCTTGGCTTCCCACAGTGCTGGGGTTATAGGCCTGAGCCACCACGCCTGGCTCATGCCACGTTTTTTGTCCATTCATCAGTTGATGGCCATTTAGATTGTTTCTCATTTTTGGCTATTATGAAAAATGCTGCTATGAAAATATCTGTATATTTGTTGTTGTTTTTTGAGGCAGGGTCTTGCTCTTTCACCCAGGCTGGGTGGCTATCTCACCAGCAATGTATGAGGGTTCAGATTTCTCTTCATCCTCATTATTAGTTGTCATTACCTTTTTTTTTTTTTAGCTGCCCTAGTGGGTATGAAATGGTATATAATTGTGATTTTGATTTTGATTTCCCTAATGACTAATGATGACTAAATTTACCATCTTTTCATGTGTTTATTGGCCATTTATGTATCTCTCTGTATATGTATATGTGCTCTGCCACCCAGGCTGGTGTGCAGTGGCGTGATCTCAGCCCACCGCAACTTCCGCCTCCTGGGATCAAGCAATCCTCCTGCTTCAGCCTCCTGAGTAGCTGGGACTACAGGCATGTGCCACCACACTTAGCTAATTTTTGTGTATTTTGTAGAGTTGGGATTTTGCCACGTTGCCCAGGCTGGTCTCAAACTCCCAGGCTAAAATGATCCACCTCCCTTGGTCTCCCAAAGTGTTGGGATTCAGGAGTGAGCCACTGCGTCCGGCCCCAGCTAATTAAAAAAAAAATTATATATATATATTTATTTATATACATATATATTTATAGAGATGAGGTCTTGCTGTGTTGTGTAGGTGGGTCTGGAACTCATGGTTTCAAGTGATCCTCCCACCTGGCCTCCCAAAGCTTTGGGATTACAGACTTCAGCCACTGTGTCCAGTCTCATTTTAGAAAATTGGATTGTGCTTTTCATTGAGTTTTAGGAGTTCCCTATCAGAGATATAATCTGTAATTATTTTCTCCTATTCCATAGGTTTATGTCTATTTTTGATATGTCTTTAGATAGAA
The DNA here is from genome assembly GCF_028858775.2 of Pan troglodytes. Lineage (NCBI taxonomy): Eukaryota > Metazoa > Chordata > Mammalia > Primates > Hominidae > Pan > Pan troglodytes. The sequence continues at coordinate 215,336,480 of NC_072398.2, read as the reverse complement.
TAAAACTTTTTTTTTTTTTTTTTGAGATGGAGTCTCGCTCTGTTGCCCAGGCTGGAGTGCAGTGGCGCGATCTCGACTCACTGCAAGCTCCGCCTCCCGGGTTCACGCCATTCTCCTGCCTCAGCCTCCCAAGTAGCTGGGACTACAGGTGCCCGCCACCACGCCCAGCTAATTTTTTGTATTTTTAGTAGAGACGGGGTTTCACCACGTTAGCCAGGATGGTCTCGATCTCCTGACCTCGTGATCTGCCTGCCTTGGCCTCCCAAAGTGCTGGGATTACAGGCGTGAGCCACCGTGCCCAGCCAGAATTAAACTATTAACGGTTTTAATTTGTCATTGTCATTTAGCTATTTAGATTTATCATTGACTTGCTGGATATTTGTTAAGTTTTACTTTTGGTTTTAATTTATTTTAACTGACATGAGGTGTATGACATATTACAAATTTTACTGTCTTACTTGGTTATGTTCAAATTGTAGGAGTCTTGTAATCTGAGTATATGATTTCAAGTTATATGCTACATTTAGTGTGTTGAAATATGGGGATATCAGTAATTGTGAATGGAGTAGTCTTAATATCTACTTCAGTTATGTTGATGACAAGTAACAGCTTTTATTAAATTAATTAATTAATTAATTTATTTATTTTCGAGATGGAGTTTTGGCTCTTGTTGCCTAGGCTGGAGTGCAGTGGCGCAATCTCGGCTCACTGCAGTCTCTGCCTCCCAGGTTCAAGCGATTCCCCTGCCTCAGCCTCCTGAGTGGCTGGGACTGCAGGCGGGCACCACCACACTCGGCTAATTTTTTGCGTTTTAGTAGAGATGAGGTTTTACCATGTTGGCCAGGATGGTCTCCATCTCCTGACCTGGTCATCTGCCTGCCTTGGCCCTCCCAAAGTGCTGGGATTACAGGTGTGAGCCACCGTGCCCGGCCCTTTTGGTCTAAATATAAACTCACGTGGGTTGAATTATAAATTAGTAATTCATTTATAAAATTTTGTTACAAAAAAGGTAATAAAAGTATTAATGTTACTACATTAGTGCCCATGATTTGGTGGTTGTAATGGATACATTTATGATTTAACTGAGTTCAAAAGAGGAATGATTTTAATCTTTTTATAATGTAAAAAACCAGCACAAACATTTATTGTCTCTACTGTTTTTATTTATTTATTTATTTATTTATTTATTTATTTATGAGACAGGGTCTTGCTCTATTGCCCAGGCTGGAGGTGAGTGGCATGGCCATGACTCACTCATGGCCATTTTCACTGATGCTCCTGCCTCAACCTCCCAAATTACTGGGATTACAGGTGTGTGCCACCATGTGGCGTGTTGTCTCTACTGTTACAGGTAGCCTAGCCAAACTTGAATATATTCATCTCTTATGACTTTTTCTTATCCCTTATGGTGTGTTTATTTGCTCTTTGCTTTTTGTCTGTCTATAGTTATTGATTTTTTTTTTTTTTTTTTGGGACAGAGTCTCACTCTGTTGCCCAGGCTGGAGTGCAGTGGTGTGGTCTTGTCTCACTGCAACCTCACTGCCTTCTGGGTTCAAGCGATTCTCCTGCTTTAGCCTCCTGAGTAGCTGGGATTACAGGCGGGCACCACCATGCCTGGCTAATTTTTGTATTTTTAGTAGAGATGGGGTTTCACCATGTTGGTCAGGCTGGGTATTGAACTCATGACCTCAGGTGATCCACCCGCCTCGGCCTCCCAAAGTGCTGCGATTACAGGTGTGAGCCACTGTGCCCAGCCGATCATTTGCTTTTGAATAAGGCACAGCTGTGGTGATGATGGGATGGAAAGGTGGAAAAGTAGGCAATACACAAAGCCATGGGTAGTTTGATAAAAATGTGATCTTTTGGAAGTTATATATTGGGTTTTAGTTGGGTAGGTGGCTATGTAATTTGCGTGCATCTTCAAAAGGCTTGATACTCGTCCTCATTTACAACTCTATAATAACTTTTTCTCCCATAGCAGGATTTCAAAACTTTGAGAGCTAGTAAAGATGGGATCTTATTCCCTGGAAATAGAACAGTAATGTTAATGATCATAAAACGACTCAGATGTGATTTTTTAGCTCTAGAAATTAACTGGGCAAAGAGGGATTAGATGCAAAATTTGAATGTGTTATTTTCATTGGTGTTCTGTTGTCTTGCTTCAAGAATGACTCAGAGAGAATTGTTTTCTATAGTAGTATGACTTGTGTGAGAATGAAGTGTGTGGCAGTTCTTTCCTATTGCTTATTAGGTCAGTTGCAAAAGCTAAGATTAAAATTAATCATTGCGTTCCTATTGATAGCCTAGCCAATAAAGGTTGAATGTAGTCACTTCTAGAAAGGAGGAGTATTGAGAGAATTCCTTGGATTTTAGCATACTAAGGATTTTAAAGCTTTGTGTAATTGATGCTTTGGAAGTTATGGAGTGAGTTTCTTATGCAGTTGATGAAAACAATTTTAGAATGGGAGGGGTCTTCTTTTCACATACCAACGAACAGAAAATTGTAAATAAATATCATGAGGCTAGGGATCTATGTTTTGTTCCCAGGATGTGTTAAGCTCCTAGAACAATGCCTTTTTTTCTTTTTTGAGATGGAGTCTGACTCTGTTGCCCAGGCTGGATCTCGGCCCACTGCGTCCTCACCGCCTCCTGGGTTCAAGTGATTCTCCTGCCTCAGCCTCCTAAGTAGCTGGGATTATAGGCGTGTGCCACCACACCTTGCTAATTTTTGTATTTTTAGTAGAGGTGGGGTTTCACCATGTTGGTCAGGCTGGGTCTCAAAATCCTGACCTCATGGTCTGCCTGCCTCAGCCTCCCAAAGTGCTGGGATTTCAGGCTTGAGCCACCATGCCTGGCCTCAACAGTGCCTTTTAAAACCATATAGTTAATAACCTAATCGGGATTAGAACCCTAGTCACTTTTCTCATGTATTTTCTATTTTCTTTGTTGAGACTGAGTCTCGCTCTGTCACCCAGGCTGGAGTGCAGTGGCACGATCTTGGCACACTGCAATCTCCACCTCCTGAGCTCAAGCAATTCTCATGCCTCAGCCTCCCAAGTAGCTGGGATTACAGATGTGTACTACCATGCCCAGCTAATTTTTTTGGATTTTTAGTAGAGGCGATCCACCTGCCTGGGCCTCCCAAAGTGCTGGGATTACAGGTGTGAGCCACTGCACCCAGCCTGTATAAATAATTTTAATTGTACCTATATTATAAAGTTTAACAGTTTTAACTCCCTGGAGAAAGAAAATTAAGTAGCAAAAAAATTACATTAAAAAAATTAGACTGTCACTTGCAAATGGACACAAAAATATTTGGATTTACTTTTGCCTTTAAGTAAGGAGTGTTTGAGTACTTCAGTTTTCCAGTACGATTGTCACTTAATGAATTAAGTTAAAATGAAATCTGTAAAATAGCTATGTATAGTTTTTATTTTAATATAAGTTTTACAGATTTTTAAATTACTTTGATTCTATCTTAGGTTCAGTAGTCGTTTTTAGACTATAAATATTTGTAAAAACTTCTGAGAAGTGTATTTCAAGGCCGGGTGCTGTGGCTCATACCTGTAATCCCAGCACTTTGGGAAGCCAAGGCAGGCAGATCACCTGAGGTCAGGAGTGCGAGACCAGCCTGGGCAACATGGCGAAACCCCATCTCTACTAAAAATACAAAAAACATTAGTTGGGTGTGGTGGCATATGCCTGTAATCCTGGCTTCTTGGGAGGCTGAGGCACGAGAATCACTTGAACCTGGGAGTTGGAGGTTACAGTAAGTGCACTCCAGTCTGGGTGACAGAGTGAGACTCTGTCTCAAAAAAAAAAAAAAAAAAAAAAAGTGCATTTCAGCTAAGGGTTCTAGAAAGGTGAAGGGGAGTTTTGTAAATATTATATTTAAGGAATGGGCCGGGCGCGGTGGCTCATGCCTGTAATCCCAGCACTTTGGGAGGCTAAGGCGGGCGGATCACGAGGTCAGGAGATCGAGACCATCCTGGCTAACACGGTGAAACCCCGTCTCTACTAAAAATACAAAAATACAAAAAATTAGCCTGTTGTTGTGGCAGGTGCCTGTAGTCCCAGCTACTCGGGAGGCTGAGGCAGGAGAATGGCGTGAACCCCAGAGGTGGAGCTTGCAGTGAGCTGAGATTGCGCCACTGCACTCCAGCCTGGGCAACAGAGCGAGACTCCATCTCAAAAAAAAAAAAAAAGAAATGAGAGTAATGTAATAATGCGATACAGATATTTTCCCCAGAGAGAAAAACGTTAAGTGTAAAAGAGAGCCATTTAAAAAGTCATTTTGCAGGTCGTCCCTCCTACATACATAACGCAAATTGTCCAAAAAAAATCTAAAAACTCATTTTGGAAAATTATTGATATGCAGCAATAACGTTGACTTTATTTTTTCCAGATATGGCCGCGTGGAAAGTGTCAAAATTCTTCCCAAGAGGGGATCTGAAGGAGGAGTGGCTGCCTTTGTGGATTTTGTGGACATCAAAAGTGCACAGAAAGCTCACAACTCGGTCAACAAAATGGGTGACAGAGACCTACGCACGGATTATAATGAACCAGGCACCATCCCGAGTGCTGCTCGGGGATTGGATGATACAGTTTCCATAGCATCTCGTAGTAGAGAGGTTTCTGGGTTCAGAGGAGGTGGTGGAGGGCCTGCTTATGGTCCCCCACCGTCACTTCATGCACGAGAAGGACGTTATGAGCGGAGACTTGATGGGTAAGTTCCAAGGTTTCTGTAGGCAGGTATTTTGTATTTGATATGGTGAGAAACAGAAACTCATATTTAGGGGCCCCAGATGGATTTAAAGTTTTGGGCATTCTCAATGTTTCCTATTTTGGGTTGGAAACGGAAGTGATTTCTATCCCAATGGCTGGTATCTTATGGAATCGTAGAGGATATTTCCTGCAGCTGATTGGATATCTGTTCCTGAGATATAATGTGATGGAAGATTTCCTGTGGAAGCATCATTTTTGGAGTTACCTGTCTTCTAGAATTACTTATTCCTTCTCTTGGATAATGTTAAGTCCTTCCTTGGATATATCCCTTCTACCTGATGGAGCTATTTGGCTTTTGTGTTCATACTATATGGAATATTTCTGGAATATTAGAGCCTACAGATTCTTTTAGAAGTTGATATCTGCCTCTCCATTTTCACTACATAAAATGTACAAACAAATTGGATTGTAACAAAAAATCTGGCAGACCATAATGATTCAACCACTTGGATTCTACAAACAATACTTTAACATGGAAATGTGTACTTGGATGAAGAAGAGAGAAGGCAATGCCTGATTTTTCCATTTTGGATCTACACAATTTCTGTATTGTTGGAATTACACTCTTTGATGGAATGGGGAAAAATTAAAATGATGGATGTTTCCTAAATCCTGGAATATAGCCATTCTTTTCTAATTGCTGGGATATATGGGATGTCTTGCTGTCAAGATTCCACTAGCCCAGGGAAAGAGGATTACTATATCATTTCTTAAGCAAGTTGCTGTCCAATCAAAGGTACTTTAGCTTTGAACACATGGTGATGATCAGTTGTGGATACAGCAATCAAAATTGACTGGGCTGGATGGCTACAAAAGTGAACTATTGGCGAGCAACTGTGCCTTCCTCATTCGTTGGAATTGTAGAGGATATTTCCTCTTCTGCCAGCTACCTGATTCATACTTAGGGCTGGAAATATTTATGAATGTGGATAAATTTCTAATTGTCTGCTATCTCAAGAAAGAAGTCTGGGGGTTTGAGAGTTACAGTTTGTCTGGGACTACTTGCTTCCAGTGGAATTATTTTGTCTGGTCACTAAGATTTTTTTTTTCTTGTGGTTCATCTAAATATCATTTGACACCCTTGCCCATTAAGAAGGTGGATTACCCCCATAAGAGGGGCCAAAATTGGGGAAGTTATGTTCACAATTCTCTCCCTAGATTTAATTGGGATTATAGGTCGTGTTTCCACACTTGGAAAAGGTTGGTATGTCCTGACCTGTGTATATTAGCCCCTCTCCTAACCCAAGTCAAACTCTCTTTTTTTCCCCACTAACTCTAGAAGTATTTAGTACTAATAGTGAATCAGAGAATAGCCATTAGATTTCAGCTCTGCTAGCTCTTGTGCCTGCCTTCTGTATCTTCTTAATGGATAAGAACTTTGCGTATTTATAAAATAGCAGCTGTAGCAGTAATCGTCCTAGAACTTTTTTGCCTATTGCTTCTGTTAAATCATTAATAATGGCTTTCACTGATTAACATTTGATAGGGTGCTAAAGTAATTATTTATGGCATTTTAAGTCTCAAAGGAAACCCTCTTATTTGTTAGACATTGAAATATAAAAATTTCAGAACTGTAGTAAATAAAAGAGAAACTCATTTAATACATTTAAGTAGGAAAGATATAGAATGTTTATCATGCCAGTTGTTTTTCACAATAGCAGCAAAAAAGCTAAACTAAGCCTAGGAAGGTGGGGTTGCTACTAAGTGAAATGTGATAAAGAATATTAATGGAGAGACCTGGAATCTAAGCATGTACTGGGGATCTGGTATTAATTGTTATAAGATTTTGCCAGATATTCTTCATTGGAGAGATTCTAATTCTTTATGTTTCATGATTCCTTAATCCCTTTTGATAGAAGATAGATCCAGAGATGGGTTGAGGAGAAACTCAAGTGAAATGGTCTTTTAGGAACTCAGGAGCTGAGTTCTAGTTCTCTACAAAAGTAGAGAACTTACGATTTCTTTATAGGATTATAACTAGTTTTTAATATTAACACATAATTGCATGTGTGTAATCGTACATGCAACGTGTTTTGTACTTTTTAGGTTGACAGATATTCACATCCTACTAAATGATTGTTTTAATTAAGTTAAGCTATTTTGCTAATAGCGACCTTAGAATATCTTATAGTTCCTAATGTTACCTAATTTCATCACAGGCAATTTGAGTATAGCTAAAAGCCAAAAGAACATATTTCCTACAACCATTGAGTTTATACATTAAGAAATTGAATCATGGAATAGGCATTTTTAAAGTCATTTGGAATTTGATAGCACAGGAGTAAATAATTTTTATTTTTATTTAAATTCACATAGAGTAGCATGTGGTAACCCAATATTTTGATACTTGAAGTGGTTTTTTTTTTGAGATTCTATTTTTATTATTAAATGTAATTGGGTACCGCTGTGCAGTCTATGTAGTCTAGTTTATGTAGTCCAGTAATTTTTTATAACTATCCAAGCAGTCAAAACTTAATGAAAAAAAGTTAAACTTAGAAAATTTTTTCTGGACTTCTTGAAAGTCCTTCCTACTGTTGAGACATGCGCTGCAGCAGGGCTTTCATGTCTAAGTTAAAACATAGCATGGAAATGTGGCCTAAAAGAAATTTGTGAGTAAATAAAATTTGGTATATACTTTAATCAGATGAAAGTGTAAAAACTTTCATATTATTAAAATAGTCTCCTCCTGTTCCGTTAACATGAAAAGGAGATTGTATATTTATGTATGCAAGTCAGAAAATCTCTAATAAAGTAAGCAACTGAGCTGCAGAACACTAGTCATGAAAGCCCAATATACAATGAAAACAATGATTGCTCAGCTGTGAAAATAATTTTTGGAGTCAAGTAAAATGTTAAGCTTGTTAGCGTTTGCTTACTAAGTAGGTTAATGCTGTTTAGAAAATGACCAGTTGCAAAGACAAAGACAATGCTGAAGTGAATGTTTGCATGACTTGCTTTTAGTTTTGCTTGCTCCTTTCTGATTAAATATTTTTCCCCCTCCTAAATGCAGGGCTTCAGATAACAGGGAGCGTGCTTATGAACATAGTGCCTATGGACACCATGAACGGGGGACGGGAGGATTTGATCGGACAAGACATTACGATCAGGATTACTATAGAGATCCTCGAGAGCGGACTTTACAACATGGGCTCTATTACGCTTCTCGGAGTCGAAGTCCAAATCGCTTTGATGCTCATGACCCCCGATATGAACCTAGGGCTCGCGAGCAGTTTACACTGCCCAGTGTGGTACACAGGGATATCTACAGGGATGATATTACCCGGGAGGTACGAGGCAGAAGGCCAGAGCGGAATTACCAGCACAGCAGGAGTCGGTCACCACATTCATCCCAGTCTAGAAATCAGTCTCCTCAGAGACTGGCTAGCCAAGCATCTAGACCCACAAGGTCCCCTAGCGGCAGCGGCTCTAGAAGTAGATCCTCCAGTAGTGATTCAATCAGCAGCAGCAGTAGTACCAGCAGTGACAGGTAGGTTAACAGCCTTTTGTTATAACAGATGAGCTAGCTTTAAACAAATTCTCAACAATCAGTGGGAATGGTTTCAGCATAGTATTATTTTTTAAAGTAATCTTGGATCATATATGTATGTAATCAGTAAAGAAACTGGCATGTGGCCATTGAATTAACTGTTCTAAGTACTCGAAGTTAAGTGATGATTTGCAAAGTGCTGTTTCATCCTCCAGATGCACAGTATTAAAATTAAATGATCAAAGTGGAAGGGAGGTGGTGACTCTAGCTGTGCAAGGCAAATCTTGTGACACTGAAAATATGGTATCTCTTTAACATTTTTAATTTTGTAGGTGTATAATACCAATTTATTTCTATTATTTTGATTGAAGATTTGTAAAAGCTGTTTGGTTAAATATGTATTGGTGAAATATAATATTGTTGACATTTATTATCAATGACTAGATCAACTTATGAACAAATTTTAGCTAATTTTAACATCAGGGTGGTAGCCAATTTATAAACTCAAGTAGAAAAGCTTCCTTTGAATGCAGGTTGTAACTTTACTGTTCTGTAAACTGATCTCACTAGTTGAGAATTTCTTTCTACAAATATATATATATATATATATATATATATATATATTTTTTTTTTTTTTTTAAAGACAGTCTCACTGTGTCACCAAGGCTGGAGTGCAGTGGTGTAGTCTTGGCTCATGGCAACCTCTGCCTCCTGGGTTCCAGCAGTCCTCCTGCCTCAGCCTCCCAAGTAGCTGGGATTACAAACGTGTGCAACCACGCCTGGCTCATTTTGTATTTAGTAAAGATGAGGTTTTGCCATGTTGGCCAGGCTGTTCTTGAACTCCTGACCTCAAGTGATTTGCCCACCTCATCCTCCCAAATTGCTGGGATTACAGGCATGAGCCAGAGTGCCCAGCCAAAAAGTTTTATTTGAAAAGCGAAAATAGTAAGTTGAGGGTAATCTTAATAAGAAACTTAGCTTCAAACCTAGTTATATGGATTTTGAAATCACAGATCTGGGTATGTGGTATAGATTATCCTTTAAGTAATCTAGGATAAGTTATTTATGTTCTTCAGGTCTCAGCTTTCCCTTTTTTTTTTTTTTTTTTTTTTTTGAGATGGAGTCTCTCGCTCTTGTCACCTAGGCTGGAGTGCAATGGCGTGATCTTGGCTCACAGCACCCTCCACCTCCTGGGTTCAAGTGAGTCTTCTGCCTCAGCTTCCCATGTAGCTGAGATTACAGGCACCCATCACCACGCCAGGCCAATTTTTGTATTTTTAGTAGAAACGGGGATTTACCGTGTTGGCCAGGCTGGTCTCTTAACTCCTGACCTCAGGTGATCCACCTGCCTTGGCCTCCCAGAGTGTTGGGATTACCAGTGCGAGCTACTGCGCCTGGCCAAGCTTTCTCATTTTTAATAAGGACCTTAATAAAGTTATTGTGAAAATTAAAATGAACACTTAATGTAAAATGCTTACTTTGATACCTAGTATATGTTAAAAAAATGCTGCTATTCAATTTGTTAATCCCACATGTCCTACTTTTCAATTTAGGTGGTATATATTTAAAATTTACAGTCAAATTCTTTGACCTGATTAAAAGGCTCAGATTACTTTTCTTTTGCCTGCTTAAAGTTAATTTAAGCAAATGGTCATGTAGTTGAATGTCTGTTTTTAGGCTTCCTGAATTTTCTTATTCAAAATAATACATGAAAACATTTTGTTTATCCCTCTGCCTATCTAGATATAATTCAAACATTCTGGAAGATTTGCATATTAAAATGAAACAAGCACCTAGTTTAGAAAGTCATGAAAGTTACGTTCTATGCCCAGCTTTCAAGCCCCGTGACATGGATGAAAACTCTTAACTTCTTTTGATTTTATTTGGTGTGCTGTCTAGATAAATGATTGATGAAATTCATTTGAACCCTATAAACTAATTATAAAATCTTGTTCCACTTTTTTTCTGCATAGAATTGTCTAAAATGCTCAAGTTTTAGTCATTTTCCACAAACCTACCTCATTAAAAAGCTGCAACTGCATTCCATTGGATCAAAACTTATTGAAAAGGTGTTGAGGCACTGGGCGTGATGGCTCACTCACGCCTGTAATCCCAGCACTTTGGGAGGCTGAGGCAGGTGGATCACCTGAGGCAAGGAGTTCGAGACCAGCCTGGCCAACATGGTGAAACCCTGTCTCTACTAAAAATACAAAAATTAGCCAGGCATGGTGGCACGTGCCTGTAATCGCAGTTACTCAGGAGGCTGAGACAGGAGAATTGCTTGAATTCGGGAGGTGGAGGTTGCAGTGAGCAAGCCACTGCACTCCAGCCTGGGTGACAGATGATGAGACTCTGTCTCAAAAAAAAAAAAAAAAAAAAAAAGAAAAGAAAAAAAAGAAAAGGTGCTGAGGCTGGGCAAAGTGGCTCACGCCTGTAATTCCAGCACACTATGAGGCTGAGGTGGGTAGATCACTTGAGGTCGGTCAGGAGTTCGAGACCAGTCTGGTCAATGGTGAAACCCTGTCTCTACTAAAAATACAAAAATTATCTGGAGGTGGTGGTGGGTGCTTGTAATTCCAGCTACTCAGGAGGCTGAGGCAGAAGAATAGCTTGAGCCCAGGAGGTGGAGGTTGCAGTGAGCTGAGATAGCTAGAGGAGAATGATGCCTTCAGAGTAGCATTATACTTTGATGGGAGTATAATGGATCCGCCCTCAGAACTGTAGGCTCAGAAGCTTGAACCCAGAGGTGATCTGATGAATTTGATGGAGCTTAGTCCCTGCTCATGTAATTTAAAAAAAAATAAAAAGCAGCTGTATGCTTCTAAATATTTGCACTCAGAAAGATAACTGCTAGAAGGGTAGGATGCACTTAGAAAATCTGCCTGGGGAGTAAATTACAATAAAAAAGTTAGTGAGAAAGAGGATTTTTGATGATTATTTTATCAAGTTAGGGTAGCTAGATGTATTCATTTATATACCAAAGGCTACAACCTAGAAGTCTGGAGGGTGACATCTGACCAGCAGACAAATTTTTTTTTTTTTTTGAGGCGGAGTCTCGTTCTGTCACCCAGGCTGGAATGCAGTGGCACGATCTCGGCTCACTGTAAGCTCCGCCTCCCGGGTTCACGCCATTCTCCTGCCTCAGCCTCCCGAGTAGCTGGGACTACAGGCGCCCGCTACCACGCCCGGCTAATTTTTTGTATTTTTAGTAGAGATGGGGTTTCACCGTGTTAGCCAGGATGGTCTTGATCTCCTGACCTCGCCATCCGCCCGCCTCGACCTCCCAAAGTGCTGGGATTACAGGCGTGAGCCACCGCGCCTGGCCCAGCAGACAAATTTAATTCACCTTGTATAGTGTTTTAAATTTAAATTATTGCCAGTGTTTAAAAAATTGGAATTTCCACCTAAAAGGCCAGATTTGGGCTCTTGTATGTTTTTTTCCCTCTGATTTGCACTGTAGGACCATACCTGACAAGGAAGTAAGGCATACTGAAATCTGCTGGTTGAAGGCACCTTCTTACCGTGGGCTTGGGGAAGAATTACTGAGAGATTCTTGCTCTGTTACCACTTTCTTATGTCTGTGTAGATTCTTCCTTTTTATAAATCACTATTTTTTTTTCCCTTCTGAGAGGTTATAGAGCATTTACTTAGGTTATTGGTTTCATTTCATATATAGTCATATTTTCTAGAGCTAACAGATTTCAACCCTATATTTACATGTTGCTTTTAGTGAGTTACTTGAACCTCATTCATTAACTTATTGATTCCTTCTAGTTTCACTGATGTGACAAATTTTATGTAATTATAGCTTTTTTTTTGAGACAGGGTCTCACTCTCGCCCAGGCTGGAGTGCAGTGGCGCAATCTTGGCTCACTGCAACCTCTGCCTCTCGGGTTCAAGCGATTCTCTTGACTCAGCCTCCTGAGGAGCTGGGATTACAGGCACTGCCACCATGCCCGGCTAATTTTTGTATTTTTTAGTAGAGACAGGGGTTTCACTACATTGGCTAGGCTGGTCTCGAACTCCTGACCTCAAGTGATCCACCCACCTCAGCCTCCCAGAGTGCTGGGATTACAGGCATGAGCCACTGTGCCCGGCCAATGATAGCTTTTGTATTTATACATAAAAAGAACAGTGAGATAAATTTTTGACTGCTGGGAAGACCTGATAGGTAGCATTTGGTTAGGCTATGAAGGATATGTGGGACTTCAACAAGAAGAGAGGAGGTTTAGGCTACACAGGGAACACTGTGGGCAGAAGGAACAACCTGAGGTGGAAGGATGTTTTGAGCATAGCAGATAATTTAGAATGATTTAACTGTGGTAATGATTTTTTTTTTATTTTGAAGAGACAGAATCCTGCTCTGTTGCCCAGGCTGCTGGAGTGCAGTGGTCATAGCTCCTGGGCTCAAACCATCCTCCTGTTTCAGTCTCCTGAGTAGCTGGGATTATAGGTGCACATCACTCACACCTTGCTAATTTTTAAATTTTTCGTAGAGACAAAGTCTCACTTTGTTGTCCAGGCTGGTCTCGAGCTCCTGGCTTCAAGCGATCTTCCCTCCTCTGCCTCCCAAGTGCTAGGATTACAGATGTGAGCCATCACGCCCAACTTTTGGGTTTTATTCTGTATGCAGAGAGGGCCATTAAAAGATTTAAGAAAGGAGATAGCTTGTTGCGATCTCTGCTTTAGAAAGGCAACTGGTGACTTATCCATAATCTCTGTTTTTCCTACTCTTGGTACCTCAGAGAAGGAAAATTTGGAACAGGTGGGAGAAACATTGTATTAAGAATCAGATTATCCTGATGTGTAAGCAGAATGAACTTTCTGGTGATATGAAAGAACAAGACTGAGTGGCCTGAATGCATATCACAGAACCTAGTATATTGCCTTTCTCAGAATACATGTCCAATAAGTAGTTGAAATTCTTAGATACAGTTCTTAGTTAACATGAAGATAAAGCAAAATTGATGTAGAGAGCTAAAAGTTTTTGTCATTTAAATTGTGATTGAAGCAAGTGTACAGAAATAATCCTCTGGTGTTCAGTTTACCCATTATTCCCTTTTATCAGATGTTCTCTTTTCCTCTTTAATTATATTGAATTCAAAGTGTAGTATTTTGAGATGTTATGAAATTCAGAATGTTCAGTTTTCCTTTTGGAAGAAATAAGTTATTTCTTGTGATCTTTACAACTTGTGAAACTGTGACATTCCTGAAAGTCCTTTAAAGATGTTTAAAGTTAGCACTCGTATAGTGGACAAAATATAGCTTGGTTTTACCTGTGGAAACAAGTTTGTCTTCTGTCTCCATGACTGATGGGGAAATTAATCACCCTCCGTCCTTATTAATAGTTACAGTTTTGATGAAGAGATTGCTAGTGGGGTATTTCAGATGAGTAAACATGGGATTAATGGCAGTCTAGTTGTGAAGTCCTTATAAATAACACATCTACTGTTTCTGCAAAACCATTTACAGTATTTAACTGGTGAGAACTGGGCCTTCATGGCTCCATGTGCTGCTATGTACTGCTCGACGTCTTTTTGTTTCTCTGTCATGGCCGTTTATTGAGCCACATTTCCTTTCAACAGAACATTTTAAATGCGTAAATTCCACAGAAGCATTTATTTTAAAATCCCTTGATTGAAGTTGAACATACTTTATTTCTATAGTTCCCTATTATTGGATTCCCCACCCCCCCCCAATCAAGTTGTAAGAATTTCCTTTAGGCCAGGTGCAGTGGCTCACCCCTGTAATCCCAGCACGTTGGGAGGTTGAGGCGGGTAGATCATGAGGTCAGGAATTCAAGATCAGCCTGGCCAAGATGGTGAAACCCCATCTCTACTAAAAATACAAAAATTAGCCAGGTGTAGTGGTGGGCGCCTGTAATCCCAGCTACTATGGTGGCTGAGGTGTGAGAATCGCTTGAACCTGGGAGATGGAGGTTGCAGTGAGCCAAGATCGTACCACTGCACTCCAGCCTGGACAACAGAACAAGACTCCATTTCAAAAAAAAAAAATTCTTATTTGCCATGAGCCAAGGAATGCACAGGTACTAACTAGATGGTGTGGACAGCTGACACAAACTGGGCATATACAATGGGACACACCTGTACTAGGATGAAAGGCACAGCCTAGAGGGCTGGCAGGTGTTGGGTAATGCTCAAGTTTCAGAGTGATGGCAGAAGAGTAGGTTGGTAGGCCCTCATGGCTCTGCTTGGCAGCATCACAGGCCACAGCCCCCCTGGGGCTCTTGGTTCCCCCAGGGTCCAACCAAGTCTGAGTCATGGGGCTAGGATGAAGTTTCCCTTCCCTCCTCAGCAGGAAACCCCCTTCTTCTCAGAAGAGAGAGGGGAAAGGAGGCAATGGGTGACAGGGTCACTGCACCCACCAGAGATTGGAATTTTAGAGCAAGCTTTCTTCTTAAATAGATTTTAAAAATTAGAATGAGCTGATTTTTTAAAAATGTATTTCTCACATTTTCATTATATAGTTGTTACATTACTAAAATTTATTTTGCATTGTCATAAGCTAGAAGATCTAAGGGAGAAGCTTGGGAACAGGAATGGGGGAAAGAAAGACACACACACAGTTGCTGGGCGGGGAAGCAGACATGTGAAACCCTTTGTGGTGTTTGCTTAAAGTAACAAGGAAAGCATATAGAAGAACTTCAGGTAACCAGACTTTTCAGCTTTTATGCCATGTTAAGATATGGAAAGTCTTATGTCTCTCTCTTCTCCAGTGTGTTAGCTTTGCATTAGAACGATGTACTTTTTTTCTTTTTTTTTGAGACAGAGTCTTGTGTTGTTGCCCAGGCTAGAGTGCAGTGGTGTGATCTCACCTCACTGCAACCTCCACCTCCCAGGTGGGGCAACTCTCACGCCTCAGCCTCCTGAGTAGCTGGGACTATAGGCATGCGCCACCACATCTGGCTAATTTTTTGGCTAAATGGATTCATATGTGAGCCACTGTGCCCGGCCTAAAACAATTTACTTTTTAATTGAAAGGGAAATGAAAGTATTTCTTATTACTGATGGTATTCTTTGCACAACCTGTCTGTATATATTTTTTAAATTACATATGCTGAGTAAAGTATATCAAAAGTTATCTATAACCCTATTACTTTTTTTCCTAATGTTAGACAATTTAAGATTCTTTTTTTTTTTTTTTTGAGACAGAGTCTTGTTCTGTCGCCCAGGCTGGAGTGCAGTGGCGTGATCTCGACTCACTGCAAGCTCCGCCTCCTGGGTTCACGCCATTTTCTTGCCTCAGCCTCCCGAGTAGCTGGGCCTACAGGCGCCCACCACCCCGCCCGGATAATTTTTTGTATTTTTAGTAGAGATGGGGGTTTCATCATGTTAGCCAGGATGGTCTCGATCTCCTGACCTTGTGATCTGCCCGCTTTGGCCTCCCAAAGTGCTGGGATTACAGGCATGAGCCACAGCGCTTGGCTTGTTTTATGGGTTAACAGTAATTAGAATATTTAATGAATTCTGGATTTTAACAACAGATATAAGGTAATAAAAAGGAATATGACCTTTTTAACTTAAAAAAGCATGAAAGTCTGTAGTCTAATAAGAAGCATTTTTTTTCTGTAAAGACCAAATCTGCAAATCATGAACAATTTAGATATTATAGATTATAGTTTCTTTCCTAGAGGGGGAATTTTACTCACATATCCTTTTGTCTTTTCTTGAGGAGATTTTGCAGTTAACTTATTTTAGTTAGGAGAAATTATTTTCTTCCAAGTTCAAGTAGAAAAATTTTCAAAAATGCTGTCATTTTTGTAGTCTTGTGAAAGAATGTGGATGAGGCTATAAAGGTGAGGAAAACCATTAAGAATGGTGGCATTGTATGTATCAAAGTGACAATGTACCTTCCATTTCTCTCTCTCTTTTTTTAAAAACAGGTATGTGCATTCAGGTGTCAATTGGGAGAAGGAATGCTAATTTTATTACCTGGCTGTACAGTTTGTTATGATATGTGGCATGTGCTGGGAACTGCCAGACATAGCAGCAGTTTTAAAATATATATGAAGTAAAAGTCAATTCCTTTCCTTTTCCTTTTCCTTTTGTTTTTCTTTTTCTTTCTTTTTTTTTTTAAAGGCAGAGTCTTACTTCGTCACTGGGCTGGAGTGCAGTGGTGCAATCTAAACTGACTGCAACCTCTGCCTCCCAGGTTCAAGCGATTCTCCTGCCTTAGCCTCCCTAATAGGTGCATTACAGGTTGTGCCACCAGCTAATTTTTGTGTTTTTTAGTAAAGATGGGGTTTCGCCATGTTGACCACCCAGGCTAGTTTCAAATTCCTGGCCTCAAGTGATCCACCTGCCTCTGCCTCCCAAAGTGCTGGGATTACAGGCATGAGCCACTGAGCCTGGCCTAAAAGTCAGTGTTTTAAAGTATTAAACAAATTAATAATTAGTGATCATTTTTCGGTGATGATCATAGAAACAAATTTGTCTGATTTATTATCCAAAGTTACCTATAATAATGAATAGGCAAATAATTTCTGGATTCAGTGGTAGATATAATTTTGTTTTGTAGCTTTGTGATTCTTTATTTTTTTTTGAGATGGAGTCTCGCTCTGTTGCCCAGGCATGAGCCACCACGCCCAGCCCATTCTTTGATTTTAATTAGTTTGTTCTGCTTCATTATTACTTTTTTAGATTGTCTAGAGGTTTCAAAAGAGAGAATTTCTTGCTGAAAATTAGTGTTATGATTAAAACATATTCATTGCTTTGGACCTTTCCAACTGTTACATGAAGTTTCTTTTTAAGCATACAAGAGGAAGTGTACGTGGAGTTTCTGTCTTGACGTTTATAATTATTCTTTGTAATGGACTCCTGTAAGAGCCAATTAATGGTTTTATTGACTGTGTATGATTAAGTATGCTCTTTCCTTAAAATATGTGTATCTAAATTCTTTAAAAAGTTACCTACTTGGAAGGGTTAGGGAAGAAAAAGAACAGCAGGCATATTAGTGTCTGTAATACTTGAGAAACATTAGGTCTTGCCTCATTTTGAGCGGCTCTCTTAAATACTTTACAAAAGAATAAGCATTTGCTTGTTCCCTGCTTAATGCTATTTTGGTACTGTTTAGCAGCATGGAATAAATGTTCAGCAGTGTGTGCTTTGGACGAGAAATATACCAAAAAAAAACCTTTTTTCCCCATCAGTGGCAGACAAACTGCAGAGGTCACTGAAGAGCCCACATTTTGGAAGCACATTATTTTTTTTGGCTGCTGTATTGCTTGCGTCGTTTGTTATTGCGCAATAAGCAACACACAACCTTCTGTTTTAGGGGGTCATATTAGCCAACCAAGCCTTTTTTGTGCTAAATATGGAACATGGAAGAGTACTTACTTAATTGTTCTGGTAGGCATAGCTCTCATAATGGATACCTGTAAATAGGTCTGTTTCCTTTCTGGATTTCCTTTTTTGGTCAAATACAGCATTTTAGTAAAGTTTTGTTTTTTTGTTTTTTGTTTTAGATGTGTAGGTGTTGTCAGCTGCAGGGTCTTGTACAGAATAGGCATTCCATTTTGGAAACAAGTACTGGGCTGACCCCATATTGCTGAAGTGGGAACCTTGCTTTTAATTAGGATGCTCGACTGCAGAGGAATGAGAACCAGGTAGCCTTAGCTCTGGAAGCAGATGAGAAGCGCTCATCTGGGCAGCCCCTGCGTCTGAATATTGTGGGGGAAAATAGGAACTGTTGTTTGTGACTCGAACCAGCCTAAACTGGAACCATCCAGTTTGAGTTGGCTGCTTGCCACCTCCCGGAGGCTTCCTTGTTTTGCCAGAGTTTCTCCACAGCCCTCAGTCCAGGGGCGGGGCGCAGGGACCCGGCTGCTGCGTGGTGACTGGGCCAGGCGGTGGGAGGGGCAGGACGGCTGTGCCTTAGTGTTCCTGGAGAGGAGGATTTCAGATCTAGCCAGGGTGAACGCCCGACTGCAAGCTGGTACAAACTCTATTTTTAATACATCTTTCTGTTATTAACCCTTGCTTTAATGGTAACTTTTAGTCTTCTACCTTTTAGAAGCTACGGCTTCTGTAAAACTGCTTCTGCACTGCCAGTGCTTGGCCACATCACAACATGGTCAGCATTTGGTGACAAGGAGTTTATTACCAAAGTCCCCAGGAGCGTTGCTTTTAGTTAGGTTAGTCCATTTGAAATAAAGAACTGTCCCTCTCACCCCTTCTCATTCTTACCAATTAGGTTGTACTGAGGTTTTTTATTTTCGTTTCTTAGGTGGAAGGAATTAAAATAGGTTTTGGTGGCAAAGTTGTGACATGACATGATGTCTTGTGGGTTTTAATTTACTCTGGATGATTGATTGATTGATTTTTGAGATAGGTTCTTGCTCTGTCGCCCAGGCTGGAGTGTAGTGGTAATTTGCACATTTGCAGCCTTGACTTCCTGGGCTCAAGCTATCATTGCACCTGAGCCTCCCAAGTAGCTGGGATTACAGCCACACACCACCACGCTGGGCTAATTTTTGTATTTTTTGTAGAGATGGAGTCTCACTGTGTTGTCCAGGCTGGTCTTGAACTCCTAGGCTCAAGCTATCCGCTTGCCTTTGCCTCCCAAAGTGCTGGGATTACAGGTGTGAGCTGTGCCTGGCCTGAATTTTTTTTTGTTTGTTTGTTTTTTTGAGACGGAGTCTTGCTCTGTCACCCAGGCTGGAGTGCAGTGGCACGATCTCAGCTCACTGCAAGCTCCGCCTCCCGGGTTCACGCCATTGTCCTGCCTCAGTCTCCCGAGTAGCTGGGACCACAAGCGCCCGCAACCACGCCCGGCTAATTTTTTGTATTTTTAGTAGAGACGGGGTTTCACCATGTTAGCCAGGATGGTCTCGATCTCCTGACCTCGTGATCTGCCTGCCTCAGCCTCCCAAAGTGCTGGGATTACAGGCGTGAGCCACCGTGCCTGGCCGAAAAAAATTTTTAATGTTGCTAAAAATCAGAAAGTCAAGCCTGGTTTGATGGTATGTTCCTGTAGCTTCTCTGGAAGTTGATGTGGGAGGCCTGGTGTTTGAGACATAGCAAGACCTCATCTCTTAAAAAAAAAAACAAGTCCTTCAGGTACGGTGGCTCACACCTGTAATCCCAGCAGTTTGGGAGGCTGAGGCGGGTGGATCACTTGAGGTCAGGAGTTCGAGACCAACCTGGCCAACATGGTGAAACCAGTCTCTACGAAAAAAATACAAAAATTAACTGGGCATGGTGGTGTGGTGGACGCCTATAATCCCAGCTGCTCGGGAGGCGGAGGCAGGAGAATCGCTTGAGCCCTGGAGGCAGAGGTTGCAGCGAGCCAAGATTGCGCCACTGCACTCCAGCTTGGGTGACCGAGGGACACTCCGTCTCAATAAAAACCCCAAAATTAAAAATAATAACAAGTAATTAGGCAGATTAAATTTTTAAATAACAAATTTTATTTTATTTATTTGTCTTTTTTTGAGACGGGGTCTCACTCTGTCACCCAGGCTGGAGTGCAGTGGTGCTGTCTCAGCTCACTGCAACCTCCACCTCCTGGGTTCAAGCGATTCTTTTGTCTCAGCCTCCTGAAAACAACAAATTTAAAAATAAAAACTGCCATGTCAAATTGTATTTGTTTGACTTGGAAGCAAACTATGTAAACTCTTTTTTTTTTTTAATTTTATTATTTTTTTTGAGGCAAGAGTCTTGCTCTGTTGCCCAGGCGGAAGTGCAGTAGCATGATCTCGGTTCACTGCAACCTCAACCTCCCAGGTTCAAGTGGTTCTCCTGCCTCAGCCTCCCTAGTAGCTGGGATTACAGGCGCACGTCACCACGCCTGGCTAATTTTTGTATTTTTAGTAGAGACAGGGTTTCGCCATGTTGGTCAGGCTGGTCTCAAACTCCTGACCTCAGGTGATCCGCCCAGCTTTGCCTCCCAAAGTGCTGGGATTATAGGCATGAGCTACCACACCCAGCCAAGGTATGTAAACTCTTTTTTTTTTGGAGACAGTGTTTTGCTCTTGCTGCCCAGGCTGGAGTACAATAGTGCGATCTCGGCTCACCGCGACCTCCACCTTCTGGGTTCAAGTGATTCTCCTGCCTCAGTCTTCGGAGTAGCTGGGATTACAGACATGCGCCACCATGCCCAGCTAATTTTGTATTTTTAGTAGAGACAGGGTTTTGCCATGTTGGTCGGCTGGTCTTGAACACCTGACCTTAGGTGATCCACCTGCCTCGGCCTCCCAAAGTGCTGGGATTACAGGCATGAACCACTGCGCCCGGCCAATCATTTTTACTTATGGTAAAACTTTACTCATTGCAGTTTAGGTGATCTTGTTCTTTCCTTATATCTCTTTTAGGGTGTTTGTACTTGGAAGTTCTCTATGGTCATTCTTAGAAGCCAAGGCACAAATTTACCTTGCCCCAAACAAGGAATCATGCATGTCCAGAAATTAAGGAAAATGTAGCAATTCTCATTTTAAAATAAACATTAGCATTTTCTTTCTTTCTTTTCTTTTCTTTTTTTTTTTTTTGAGATGGGGTTTTTTGCTTTTATCACCCAGGCTGGAGTGCAATGGCTTGATTTCGCCTTGCTGCAACCTCCGCCTCCCAGGTTCAAGCAGTTCTCCTGCCTCAGCCTCCTGAGTAGCTGGGATTGCAGGCATGTGCCACCACGCCCAACTAATTTTTGTATTTTTAGTAGAGATGGGGTTTCACCATGTTGGTCAGACCGGTGTCAAACTCCTGACCTCCAGTGATCTGCCCACCTCGACCTCCCAAAGTGCTGGATTACAAGCATGAGCCACCGCGCCTGGCCAACATTAGCATTTCCTGAAGTTCAGAATTAGCTGAGGTTTTATTCTTTATACAAGCACCCCTCTATCAATCTGTGTCTTAGAGTACAAACTGAATTGGCTTCAAAGGGTAGTCTTGCTGTCCATTCCTGTGTGAGAAAATGGAAAGAGCACTCTCTGGTCATTTACTTACTCATTAGTTATTCATTAAGTTATATGCTACTGGAGTTTACTGGTGCTAGAAATTATGATATCTCTATAGAACACCTTTTTTTTTTCCCCATTATTTGAGATGGAGTCTCACTCTGTTGCCCAGGCTGAAGAGCAATGGCACCATCTTGGCTCACTACAATCTCCATCTCCCGGGTTCAAGTGATTCTTCTGCCTCAGTTTCCCGAGTAGCTGGGATTACACGTGCCTGCCACCATGCCCGGCTAATTTTTGTATTTTTCAGTAGAGTTGGGGTTTCACCATGCTGGCCAGGCTGGTCTCGAACTCCCAACCTCAGGTGATCCACCCGCCTCGGCCTCCCAAAGTGCTGGGATTACAGGCATGAGCCACCGCACCCGGCCTATAGAACATCTTTCCAAATCCACTTTGTACTATAAATAAACTTCCTATGTTCAGGTAGACAAAACAGTAAGTGAAATAGCTTTAAAAATGTCTTTGCAGAGTTTGTTTCTAAGAATTTCACTCATCCTCTAAAAACTTTCATTTGGTATGGAAGAGAGATGTAGATTAGAAATATATGCTAAGATGAGGGCAGTAAAACATTTTCTTACAAATAGGTGGGAACACATTATATACAGTTCAATAACATCAGGTTGACATTTTTATTTTTATTTTTCATGTGATCTAGGCTCACTGCAACCTCTGCCTCCCGGGTTCAAGCGATTTTCCTGCCTCAGCCTCCCGAGTAGATGGGAGTACAGGCACGCACCACCACACCCAGCTAATTTTTGTATTCTTAGTAGAGACTGAGTTTCACCATGTTGGCCAGGCTGGTCTCGAACTCTTGACCTTATGATCCGCCCACCCCGACCTCCCAAAGTGCTGGGATTATAGGCAT
This sequence comes from Pan troglodytes, assembly GCF_028858775.2. NCBI lineage: Eukaryota > Metazoa > Chordata > Mammalia > Primates > Hominidae > Pan > Pan troglodytes. The sequence goes on along the minus strand of NC_072398.2, from coordinate 215,314,373 downwards.
GAGCCACCGTGCCTGGCCTGGTTGATATTTTTAGATTTTGACTCAGGTTTTTTTTTTTTTTTTTTAAGACTGGGTCTTGCTCTGCTTCCCAGGCTGGAGTGCAATCTCTGCTCACTGCAACTTCCACTATAAAATTCACCCATTTAAGTGGACAGTTAATGCTTTTTAATACATTTACAGCATTTTGCAACCATCACCATAATGAAACTAGTGCATTTTCATGACCCCGAAAAGAAACCTCATACCCGTTAGCAGTTGCTCTCCATTCTTTTTCTCCTCCAGCTCAAGGCAACTGCTAATCTATCTCTATAGCCTATTCTGGACATTTAATAGAAGGAAAATCATACCATATTGCGGTCTTTTGTGACTGGCTTCTTTCACTTAATATGTTTTTGCAGTTCATCCGTGTTATAGCATTGATCAGTACTGGTGCACTGAATAGCCACATTTCAAGTACTCAATAGCCACATGTGACTAGTGGCTGCAGTACTGGATATCCTAGCTAGAAACAAAAACCTCCCTAATAAACCAGCACATCATCCTTCAGGAGAAAATGGTAGGCCTTTGTAATGCTTAAGCGTAGCCCAGAAATATATGTGTGTGGGTTTTAACAAAGAAATTCCGTTTACAGGAGCTAACACTTAGAGGTTTAGTACATTTGGAAATAATTGCTATGAAAAAAATTTTTTTTTAGAGGCAGTCTTGCTCTGTCACCCTGGCTGGAGTGGTGGTGCAATCATGGCTCACTGCAACCTTAAACTCCTGGGCTCAAGGGATCCCCTCACCTCAGCCTCCTAAGTAGCCGAGACTATAGACATGCCACCACACTTAGCTAAATTTTTTTTTTTTTTTTTTTTGAGATGGAGTCTGGCTCTGTCGCCCAGGCTGGAGTGTAGTGGCACCATCTCGGCTCACTGCAAGGTCCGCCTCCTGGGTTCACGCCATTCTCCTGCCTCAGCCTCCCGAGTAGCTGGGACTACAGGCACCCGCCACCACGCCTGGCTAATTTTTGTATTTTTAGTAGAGATGGGGTTTCACCATGTTAGCCAGGATGGTCTTGATCTCCTGACCTGGTGATCTGCCCACCTCAGCCTCCCAAAGTGCTGGGATTACAGGATTGAGCCACCGCGCCCGGCCTTGTTTTTTGTTTTTTGTTTTTAAGCGATAGGGTCTCGCTATGTTGCCCAGGCTGGTCTAGGTCTCATGACCTCAAGTGATCCTCCTGCCTTGGACTCCCAAAGCACTGGGATTACATGCATGAGCCACTGTACCTGGGCTAATATAAAAACCATTAAGAAAAACTAATGTCATGGTGTCATGTTGATAAATTCACATATATCTCAGTAGAACTGTTTAAAAATATACACATCAAGTTCTGGAGACCTGGTTTAAAAAAAAAAAAAGCTTATTTATGTTGGCTACATGTTCAAATGATATTTTGAATATATTAGGTTAAATAAAGCATATTACTACATTAATTACATGTTTCTTTTTACTTTTTTTTTTTGAGATGGAGTCTCGCTCTGTCGCCCAGGCTGGAGTGCAGTGGCGTAATCTTGGCTCACTGTATGCTCCGCCTCCCGGGTTCACGTCATTCTCCTGCCTCAGCCTCCCGAGTAGCTGGGACTATAGGCACCTGCCACCATGCCTGGCTAATTTTCTTTTTGTATTTTTAGTAGAGATGGGGTTTCACCTTGTTAGCCAGGGTGGTCTCGATCTGCTGACCTCGTGATCCGCCCACCTCTGCCTCCCAGAGTGCTGGGATTACAGGCGTGAGCCACTGCTCCCAGCTCTTCTTTTTACTTTTTAAAATATGACTATTTGAAAATTAAAATTTTGTGGCTTGTATTTCTACTGGACAGTGCTCTTCTAGAAGCAAGCTCTATTAAGCTGTAATGTCACAAAATAATTTGTGTATCAATTTAGTGCTTTTCATTTTGTTTAAAGACGAATAGAGTTTGTTATTTTTCTTTTTTTAAATTCCCTAAACCCTTCTATTCTCTTGGAAATGATGGGTTAATAGAAAAGCCTCTTGGGACTATTATGCCTAAAATATAAACTGAACTACTTCCAGATTCCATCTTCAACACTTCAAGTGTTGGTCAGGCTAAAATGCCTGTTTCCAGGGTGGCTGAGGGAATGGCTCAACCGAAATATTTATTTCAAAGTCCAGGTTCTAGGCTTAGAAATATGTTAATATCAAAGCCCCTAAATAAATTAATTTCCCAAGAAGAAAATCAAATAATCTTAACCAGAGTAAATTTATTTTTAAAATTTAGAAAACAACTTTGGGCAGGGCATGGTGGCTCACGTCTGTAATCCCAGCACTTTAGGAGGCTGAGGCAGGCAGATCACCTGAGGTCAGGAGTTCAAGACCAGGCTGGTCAGCATGGCGAAACCCCATCTCTATTAAAAATACAAAATTAGCTGGGCATGGTGGCATGCACCTGTAATCCCAGCTAATCAGGATGCTGAGGCAGGAGAATCGTTTGAACCCAGGAGGTGGAGGTTGCAGTGAGCTGAGATTGCGCCATTGCACTCCAGCCTGGGCAACAAGAGTGAAACTCTGTCTCAAACAACAACAACAAAAACACTTTCATCTGATGATCATTTTTAAGTGATGGCTAGTACTTTTGATAGAGGTTTAAAATATGTCTGTTTACATACTGGTGCTAATAGACTGGAATTCAGTTGTTGGAATTAGAAGACAGAAATAATACACATCTGTGTTGCTTCTAGGCATCATTTGTATAACCCAAACTGGAGGAGTTCTGTGATTCTTTATATGTTATTTTCAATGGTGGTAGAGAGGGGCAGATTAGCTTCCTGAATATGCTGTGTCATGGTATGTGGAGCCATCTTGGACTGTAGCTTTGTATCTGTCACTGGAAGAAACTGCAGAGAATTAATTATATTTAAGCAGAAGAATTTTAGCCTGAGTTTTCTAACTGAGTAATTCGTAGTCATTTATAAATAAACAAAAAAGTATACCAAATAGCGGGTGGCTTAGGCTTTCTGGTAGGGAGTTAGGTGCTTTTCTAACTCCTTGTCCCTGCAACTGCCCTAATGGAGAGTTCAGAAGCAGGAAATAGCAAACTTCTTTTTCATTCTGGATAGAGAGGAGATGTCATTAGTGTCAAAGTTAAATTGAAAAAAGGCCAGTACACTCAAGCCTGGGCAACAGAGCGAGACCCTGTCTCTTAAAAAAAAAACAACAAAAAAAGCAAGCCAATTGCAGTGGCTCCCGCTGTAATCCCAGCACTTTGGGGGAGGCTAAGGCTTGAGGATCACTTGAGGCCAGGAGTTTGAGATCAGCCTGGTCAACATGGCAAAACCCTGTCTCTACTAAAAATACAAAAATTAGCCGGGTGTGGTGGCGTGTGCCTGTAATCCTAGCTACTTGTGGCTGAAGCTTAAGAATCGCTTGAACCCAGGAAATGGAGGTTGCAATGAGCCAAGATTGCACTACTGCACTCCAGCCTGGGCGACAGAAAAGGCAAAAACCTCAAACTTCAAATTTGCTTGTGGGTTTGGTAAGGCTACATCAGTTGTATGTGACCACTTGGAATTAAAACACACACACACTCACTTGATCTGTGTGCTTTCTTGGCCTGTGCCTTCTGAAACATTTTAGTTTTTTCATACAAGAAATATCAGATTCTATATACTGTGTGACTAAGGGAATGAGAAAATCCCATTGTATTTGACAGTTTAAATTTTCTCATCTTTTTTGTCTCTTAAATAAAGACTGCTGCCACGTTGGAAGGATTTCTTGTTCTTAGGCAGAAATGTTACATCTGCTTACTGCTTTCAGGGAGCATGCATGTTTGATGCTTTTTGCTTTGAGTTACTTGAGTACAAGGTTTTCTGAGTGTGAAGGGTCCAGTAAAGCCAACCCAAAAAGAAGTCACATGATTCTTAATAATAGATTAACAAAAACGTAGCCTCTTTCCATTTTTGCTGCTGTTATTAGGACAGTAGATCCTAAAACTACCATATTATGGTTTTTTTTTTTTTTTTTTTTTTTTTTTGAGACGGAGTCTCGCTCTTTCGCCCAGGCTGGAGTGCAGTGATGTGACCCTGGCTCACTGCAACCTCCGCCTCCTGGGTTCAAATGATTCTCGTGCCTCAGCCTCCGGAATAGCTGGGATTACAGACACGTGCCACCACACCAGCTAATTTTTGTATTTTTAGTAGAGACGGGGTTTCACCATGTTGGCCAGGTTGGGCTCGATCTGACCTCCTGATCTGCCTGCCTTGGCCTCCCAAATGCTGGATTACAAGCGTGAGCCACCGCGCCCGGCCCATATTGTATTTTTAATGCCAAAGCTTACAAGTCTTCAAAAAAGTTTTTTTAAATTGTAGTAAAATATACACAGCATAATATTTACCTTTTTATTTTTATTTTTATTGAGACAGAGTTTCGCTCTTGTTGCCCAGGCTGGAGTGCAGTGGCGCGATCTTGGCTCACCGCAAACTCTGCCTCCCGGGTTCAAGCAATTCTCCTGCCTCAGCCTCCTGAGTAGCTGGGAATATAGGCATGTGCCACCACGCCTGGCTAATTTTGTATTTTTAGTAGAGACAGGGTTTCTCCATGTTGGTCAGGCTGATCTCGAGCTCCCGACCTCAGGTGATCCGCCCGCCTCGGCCTCCCAAAGTGCTGGGATTACAGGTGTGAACCACCCATTCCTGGCCTCATTTTAACCATTTTTAAGTGTATAGTTCTGTGCCATTAAGTACATTCATATTGTGTGACCATCACCACTATCCATTATCATTAAACAATAACTCCCATTCCTCCCTCTCTTAGCCTCTGCTGACTACTGTTCTGCTTTCTGTCCCCATGAATTCTTGACAGCTCTAGGTACCCATATGTGTGGAACCACACAGCATTTGTCCTTTTGTGTCTGGCTTATTTCACTTAGCATAATATTTTCAAGGCTCATCTGTCTTGTCACATGTATCATAATTTCATTCCTTTATAAAGGTGAATAATATTCCTTTATTCTTTTTGGGTAAGCTTTAATTATCTACCAGATACCCTGTTGATCAACTATTAACATAATCCTTTTGCTTAACTCTACCAAAAGATAGTAGTAAACTTTAAAACATTAACTACTGCTGTAATTGGATCCCAAATAATTACTTATACTTAACCTTTTTCTTTTTTTTTGGAGACAGAATATCACTCTGTTGCCCAGGGTGGAGTGCAGTGGCATGATCTCGGCTCACTGCAACCTCTGCCTCCCAGGTTCAAGCGATTCTCCCACTCAGTCTCCTGAGTAGCTGGGACTATAGGCATGCGCCACTGTGCCCAGCTAATTTTTTTTTATATTTTTATTAGAGTTGGGGTTTCTCCATGTTGGCCAGGCTAGTCTTGAACTCCTGACCTCAGGCGATCCACCTGTCTCGGCCTCCCAAAGTGCTGGGATTACAGGCGTGAGCCACCATGCCCGGCCTATACTTAATCTTTTGTGAGCATGCTAACCACATAAAGCATATTTAAACACAATTTTAAACAGCATTTTCTGCCAAAATAAGGCACTTTTATAAAATGCAGTATTTTAATGATTTTTTTCCTCTCATTTATGTAAACTATTGGACTTGAGAATAGATGAGGAATAATAAAACTGATTAATTATTGTGTTTGATTTTACCATCACTTTTTTTTGTTTGTTTGTTTGTTTTTTTTGAGACAGTCTCACTCTGTCACCCAGGCTGGAGTGCAGTGGTGGGATCTTGGCTCACTGCAATCTCCCCCTCCCAGATTCAAGCAATTCTCCTGTCTCAGCCTCCCACGTAGCTGGGACTACAGGCGCGTGCCACCACTCTTGGCAAATTTTTGTATTATTTGTAGAGATGTGGTTTCACTATATTGGTCAGGCTGGTCTCAAACTCCTGACCTCAGGTTATCCACCCTCCTCGGCCTCCCAAAGTGCTGGGATTACAGGATTGAGCCACTATGCCCAGCCTTTACCATCACTTTAGTGACCATCAACACTAAATCTAGTTAAGCCTAAATCTTACCTATTGATTAATTTATTACTTAAGTGGAGCCAGTACCTGCCTAAGGTTTAGATTTGTTTGATGTTTATAATTATTCAGAGGTGAAGTCTAGATGGATAGTAGGAGAGCTTTAAGAAGTTAATTTCTGAGGTCTAGATTTTGTACTAAGTAATCTTTAGGAAATTTTATTAGTTGTTTATATCAGCAATAAAGGGTCATTGTAGTCAGAAGAAAAATTACTAGCTTGGGCAACATAGTGAGATCCTGTCTCTACAAGTAATTTTAAGTGTTAGCCTGGTGTGGTGGTGCATGCCTGTTGTCCTAGCTACTTAGGAGGCTGAGGTGGGAGGATTGCTTGAGCCCAGGAGGTTGAGGCTGCAGTGGGCCATGAGTGCACCTCTGCACTCCAGCCTGGATGACAGAGCGAGACCTTGTCTTGAAAGAAAAGAAGCATTAGTGTTGGTGGTTGGTTATGGTTCTCTTTCCACCTCCAGCTTTGTCTAGTAAGAGAAAGCTTTCTTCCTTTGTCAGTTTCACTCTACTAATTCAGTTAATCATTATCATATCAGCTCTTTTCCCATTAGAAATCTTTGTAGTTTCTGATGACCGGAGAAATCTGATAGACCAAACAAAGTTGAAATTAAAATATTGGTTACATAATAAAAACTTTTTTTTTTTTTGGAGATGGAGTCTCGCTTTGTCGCCCAGGCTGGAGTGCAGTGGTTCAATCTCGGCTCACTGCAACCTCCACTTCTGGGTTCAAGCGATTCTCCTGTCTCAGCCACCCGAGTAGCTGGGACTACAGGCGTACGCCACCACGCCTGGCTAATTTTTCTTTCTTTTTTTTTTTTTTTGAGACGGAGTTTCGCTCTTGTTGCCCAGGCTGGAGTGCAGTGGCGTAGTCTCGGCTAACCGCAACCTCCGCCTTCTGGGTTCAAGTGATTCTTCTGCTTGTAATCCCGAGTAGCTGGGATTATAGGTGCCAGCCACCACACCCAGCTAATATTGTATTTTTAGTAGAGGCGGAGTTTCTCCAAGTTGGTCAGGCTGGTCTGCAAACTTCCAACCTCAGGTGATCTCCCCGCCTCGGCCTCTCAAAGTGCTGGGATTACAGGTGTGGGCCACCACGCCCGGCCTAATTTTTGTATTTTTTAGTAGAGACGGAGTTTCACCATATTGGTCAGGGTGGTCTCAAACTCCTGACCTTAGGTGATCCACCTGCCTCGGCCTCCCAAAGTGCTGGGATTACAGGCTTGAGCCACTGCACCTGGCCGCATTTTTGCTTTTTAATGTATCAACACAGCATTTTCTTAATACTATCCTAAATTTAAAGAGTTTAGATCGCTTTTCAATAACTTTGGCTCTAAAGGGCTTCATTGATGATTTATACAGTTGAGTCCTGCAATGCTTTCCCCGTTTCTTTTGTAATAGTTGCATAGTCACCAGTTAGGTCTGACTCATTGCCCTGATGTCATCTCTGAGGAAGTTTACCTGGGAAAGACAGGCTGTGAGACCCCTTGATTGAGCAGAGCATTGTGGACAAAAAGCAGCAGGTAGCTTACTTTGACTGGTTTGGAATCGCTTATCTTTTTCTAAGGAACAAAGGAGAGTGACCACTAACTTTGTATTTTACTTCTTAATTTATCTTTGTGTGTGTGTGTGTGTGTGTGTAAAATAAAATTTACCATTTTAACGACTTTTAAGTGTTCAGTTCAGTGGCACTTAAATACATTGACATTATTTTGCAACCATCACCACCATCTATCTCCAGAACTTTTTCATCTTCCTCAACTGAAACTCTATACCCATTAAACAATAACTCCCAATTCTCCCTTTCCCCCAGCCCCTGGCAACCACCATTCTACTTTCTGCCTTTATGAAGTTGACTACTCCAGGTACCTCCTATAAATGGAATCATACAATCTTTTTTGGGTATGGCTGGTTTATTTCATTTAGCATAATATCTTCAAGGTTCATTCATGATGTAGCATTTGTCAAAAAATTTTTTTTTCTTTCTTTTTTTTTTGGTTTGAGACAGGGTCTCACTCTGTTGCCCAGGCTAGAGTGCAGTGTCTCAGTCTTGGCTCACTGCAACCTCCACCTCCCAGGCTCAAGCGATTCTCCTGCCTCAGCCTCCCGAGTAGCTGGGATTACAGGCATGTGCAACTACCGCCTGGCTAATTTTTTTGTGTTTTTAGTAGAGATGGGGTTTCACCATGTTGGCCACGCTGGTCTTGAATTCCTGATCTCAGGTGATCCGTCCACCTTGGCTTCCCAAAGTGCTGGGGTTACAGGCGTGAGCCACTGCACCCAGCCAAAATTTCCTTTCTTTAAAAGGCTGAATAATATTCTATTTTATGTGTATACCATATTTTGTTGACTCACTCATCTGTTGATAGACACTTGGGTTGCTTCCACCTTTTGGGTGTTGAACATGCTATGAATGTGAGTGTACAAATATCTAGTTGAGTTCCCGTCTTCATTTCTCTTGGGTATATAACCATAGTGGAATCGCTGGTTCAGTGGTAAGTTAGCGTTTGGGGAACCCCATGGCTGTACCATTTTACTTTCCCGTCAGTAATGCACAAGGGTTCCAATTTCTTCACGTCCTTGCATTTGTTATTTTGTTTGCTTGTTTTTTTGAGACAGGGTCTCACTTTGTCATCTAGGCTGCAGTGTAGTGGTGCGATTTTGGCCCACTGCAACCTTGACTTCCCAGGTTCAAGCCATCTTCCTGACTCAGCACCCCCACCAAGTAGCTGGGACTACAGGCACATACCACCATGCCTGGCTAATCGTTTTTGGTAATTTTTTGTAGAGACGGGATTTCGCCATGTTGGCCAGGCTGGTCTTGAACTCCTGAGCTCAAGTGATCTGCCTGCCTCGCCCTTCCAAAGTGCTAGGATTACAGGCGTGAGCCACTGTGCTCGGCAGTTTGTTTTTAATAATAGCCATCCTAGTGGGTGTGAAGTGATGTATCATGTGGCAGAGTTTTTTGTTTTTTGTTTTTGTTTTTTTAAGATCCTGTGTTGTTTATGCTGAACTCGAACTCCTGGGCTCATGCTGTCCTTCTGCCTCAGGCTCCCAAGTAGTGTCAACTACAAGTATGAGCCCAGTTTCACATGGTTATGATTTGCGTTTCCCTAATTATTAGATGTTGCGCATTTTTTCTTGTGCTTATTTGCCATTTATATATCTTTGGAGAAATGTCTTTGAAGTCTTTGACCAGTTTTGAATCAGGTTGCTTTTTGTTGTTGAGTTGTAGTGTGGTTTCTATGGTTGTTGTTTTATTTTTTTATTTTATTTATTTATTTATTTATTTTTGAGAGAGAGTGTCACTGTCACCCAGGCTGGAGTGTAATGGCGCTATCTCGGCTCACTGCAACCTCTGCCTCCCAGGTTCAGGCAGTTCTCCTGCCTCAGCCTCCTGAGTAGCTGGGACTACAGCTGCATGCCACCATGCCTGGCTAATTTTTGTATTGTTAGTAGAGACTGGGTTTCAGCATATTGGTCAGGGTGGTCTTGAACTCCTGACCTCAGGCGGTCCTCCGTCCTCGGCCTACCAAAGTGCTGGGATTACAGGCATGAGCCACCACCCCTGGCCTGTAGTGTGCTTTTTAAACGAAATTAAAAATGTCTTAAAATTATAAAGCAAAATACCCCATTAACTTTATTGTGTAAAATAGACCTTTTTCTAATTTCTTCTGAGCATTGTACTTTGGTGAGGAAAAATCTAATTGTGATATTAAACTACCACCTTCAGGCCCTAGGTTGACGGTAAGGAAAGCTGTTGCGGTAAAAACCATTTCAATATGAATGGAATCGTTTTCATTGATGTAAACCTTACACTAGAGTATGAGTAAGCAATATTGTATATATTTTACTTACTACTTGTTTAAAAATTATAAAATGGTTTTGTCTATAAAGTAGTGACCTTGGTATTGAATGGTGAAGTTAATATTGTAAAAAAGTTGTTTATACTTTACCTTTTTATCATGTTGTCCAAAATCAAGTGACACCAGAGTGTTTTAGATCTCAGCTTCTTCTTGAGGAAGTTTGATTTTCAGAAGTTTACATTTTTTTCTTACAATTCAAAGATTTTTATGAAATGATACATTAGTAATGAGGAAGAATAATCAATGTTAAGGATCCTGCGTTTGGATTGCAGCTTGAAATTAGCATGTTGGTTTTTCAAAAGATGGGAAAGCAGTCCAAGAAATAATACAGGCCAGGGTTTCTCAGTCTTGGCACTATTCACATTTGAGACCAGAGAACTCTTTGTTGGGACTTTCCTGTGCACTGTAGGGTACTTGGCAGATGCCAGTAACCCTACCCCACCCCACCCCCACTGTGACAACAAAAATGTTGTAGAACCCTGCTAAAACTAGTAGGGTCCTTGAAAGATCATGAGGTCTGCTAACCGCTAGGGAAATTCAAGTTAAGAGAGGCAAAATGAAGTGTCTTGGCAGGTCACTCAGTTGATTATTTCCTTGTTATTTTTTGGAGTAAAAAAAAAAATAGAGGCTTGAGTCAGGTGTGGTGGTGTATGCATGTAGTTCCAGCTTCTTCTAGGGTGACTGAGACGGGAGGACGTTTGAGCCCAGGAGTTTGAGGCCAGCCTGGGCAACATAGTAATACATCGTCCCTTAAAAAAAAAAGGTGTAGGGGCGGCTGAGGCAGCAGAATTGCTAGAACCTGGGAGGCAGGGGTTTCAGTGAGCCAAGATTGCGCCGCTGTACTCCAGCCTGAGCGAAAGAGTAGAGACTCTGTCTGGTAAAAAAAAAAAAAAAATAGGCTGGGCGTGGTGGCTCATGCCTGTAATGAGCCAGGAGGCCGAGGTCAGCAGATTGCTTGAGCTCAGAAGTTCGAGACCACCCTAGACAACATGGCAAGACCCTGTCTCTACTAAAAATGCAAACAAAAAAAATAGCAGGGCGTGGTGGTCCATACGTGTGGTCTGTGGTCCCAGCTACCCAGAAGGCTGAGGTGGGGGGATCATTTGAACCTGGGGATCGGAAGTTGCAGTGAGCCGAGATCACGCCACTGCACTCCAGCCTGGGTGACAAAGTGAGACTCCATCTCAAAAAAAAAAAAAAAAAAAAAACCAACAAAAGAGGCTTAAATTCAGATTACATCAGAAGTGGTGGAGTTGAAAATGGTAATGGTGTCACATCAGACTGCTGAACTGTTTTTAAAACTTTCTAGGCTTGACTTTACGTTTTAAAATTATCGGGCTTTCATTTATTGTGGATAGTATCTATTGACATTTGCCGTATTGAAATTTAAACTTTAAAATTTTTATTTTAGTGAGAATGACGTTTTATTTTTTGAAAACCTTTTATTTTTTACTTATTTATTTAGTTTTTTTTTTTTTGAGACAGTCTTACTCTGTCACCCAGGCTAGAGTGCAGTGGCATGATTTCAGCTCACTGCAACCTCCACTTCCCAGGTTCAAACGATTCGCATGCCTTAGCCTCCCAAGTAGCTGGGACTACAGGCATGTGCCACCACGCCCCGCTAATATTTGTATTTTTAGCAGAGTTAGGGTTTCGCCATGTTGGCCAGGCTGATCTCAAACTCCTGACCTCAAGTGATCTTCCTGCCTCAGCCTCCCAAAGTGCTGGGATTACAGGCGTGAGCCACTGTGCCCGGCCTGAAAATCTTTTAAACGTCTGGTTTAGTAAGATAGTTAGATTCTCATAACCAATTCTGTATTCAAACTGTGATTATAAGGTTTTTTGGGTGAAGTATATGAAGAAAATTTGGCCTCACACAGATACACAGTTGAAATAGGGAAGGTCTCACAGATCTCCTAAAAGGATTTTGGGTCCTCACAGGTCCTCTTACACTTAGATAACTGCTGCACTAGAAAGATACAATTTGGACTTATAAAAAAAAATGAGATGTGGAAGTATTATTACTTGCTGTGGTGATGCATTCTGTTTAAGAGATTATGGGCCAGGAATGGTGGCTCACGCCTATAATCTGCACTTTTGGAGGCCGAGGTGGGAAGGTCGTTTGAGCCCAGGAATTGGAGATCAGCCTGGGCAACAAAGTAAGACCCCGTCTCTACAAAAAATAAAATAAATAAAAGTTAAAATAAAATAGATGATTATTCTAATAGAAATTAGATAAGGATCAGTGGGCACCCAAACCTGATTGAAAATCTTTTCTTTTGACCCCAAATTATGTATTGATTATATGGAGAGAAAAATTATTAGCTACCTGATGGTTAGGGAGATACCTGGTTATGACAAATGGGCCCTCTAACTATGTTAGTTGCAGTGTTTTCTAATTGCCCTAATCGCTCCTTTCTGAAAATATTGGTTTATGCCAGAGTTTTGTTTCTCAACTTAATTTGGTTAAATGTCTTTTAATCTTCCAGCTTTAAAAAAAAAAAACCAGTATAGATGCATATTTGCCATACGTGAATGTTTACAAATAATAGAGGGATACAGAAGTCAGTAACTGGATGTCACTCTTGTATGTTGACAAATATAGCCCCGAGTCATCTTATAAATAGCATACTCAGTGCCTTGGCATTTTCAGTGGTAAGAGTCAAATGCTCATGTAGTTCTGTTTGTAAAATGGCTGCAGGAATAGGATTAGTTGATGGCATGATATCATTATTTGGTTTATGAGAATCCTAGCATCCTATATTCTGTTCGTTTATTAAGAATTGTTATGTAACCAGTTGCCTACTCTTATATTTCTTCATAAGGAAATACTGGTCAGATCTGGTTCTTCATTTTTTCAATAATCTTAATTACAAATTATAAGAAATAATTTGTCCTTAATTGTCTTGGGAAATGTGGTTAGGAAAAGTGGAACTAGGTTTCTTTTAAATTGTGTTCCAGCCCCGGCTGGAGTGCAGTGGCACCATCACACCTCACTACAGCCTCGACCTCCTGGGCTTAGATAATCCTCCCACCTTAGACTCCTAGGGAGCTGGGACCACAGGCACATGCCACCATGCCTAATTTTTTGTAGAGATGGGGTTTTGTCCTGTTGCGCAGGCTGGTCTCAAACTCCTGGGCTCAAGTGATCTGCCTGCCTTGGCCTCCCAAAGTATTGTGCCTGGCCTCAAATTGCTGTTGTTTTTGAAAAGACTGGGGTCTTGCCATGTCATGTGCATGCTGGTCTCAAACTCCTGAGCTCAAGGGATCCTCCTGCCTCAGCCTGCAGAGTAGCTGGGACTATGCACTGTGCCCGGCTTCCAATTCTTTATTTAGAATGATACTTTTAATTGATATTGAACATGTAATATTGTTGTGCTTGGGTAAATTCCACTTTCCTAAAACAATTAGTCAATATACCATTATTACTACTTCTTTAAGACAACTTAGATTAGCTTCTGATGAACTATTTTTGGCTTTTAAGAAACAACTGAATACTATATCATGCATTTTGATGAACTGTTGTGATTCTTTAGCTCTAACAAAATTGAGAACATAAAAAATTTTTAAAAATTAAAATGGACAAGAATTCCAGGCATTTGGGCCTTCTGTCAATTTAGTAAGACTGAAAGTATTTAGGGGCCTACATTCATGCCCTCATTTTGATTCAAGATCTTGAAATCCATGGTACATTGCAGTTTAGGTTAGCATATCACAATGTGAACTCGAGGCCGAGCGCGGTGGCTCATGCCTGTAATCCCAGCACTTTGGGAGGCCAAGGCGGGTGGATTACTTGAGGTCAGGAGTTCGAGACCAGCCTCACCAACATGGTGAAACCCTGTCTCTACTAAAAATACAAAATCAGCCGGGCCTGGCGGCCAACAAACTACTTGGGAGGCTGAGGCAGGAGAATCACTTGAACCTGGAAGGTGGAGGTTGCAGTGAGCAGCACTCCAGCCTGGGCAATAAGAGCGAAACTCCATCTCAAAAAAAAAAAAAAAAAAAAAAAGTGAACTAAAAACTTGTACCATTTTTATTGTTTCATAATTAATTTTAAAACCAGTCTCCCCTTCTAGTTGCCACTTCACATTATTCAGCAGATGATTCTGAAAGTTAAATTCTATATCTTGTTTCAGAATTGGTGTGGTAGCAGGGGATTCACCCAAAAAGAGTGTGATAATTTTTTTTTTTTTTTTGAGGTCTCAAACTTCTGAGCTCAGGTGATTCACCTGACTCCCAAAGTGCTGGGATTACAGGCATGAGCCACCGTGCCTGTAATAATGTTTATAATAATGGCCTGTGATAATGTTTATAATAAATCTGTTTAAATGTTTACAATAAATCTGATTTCTACCATTATTTTTGTACTTTATTTTAAAGGCATTATCACCATTGATTGATTATCTTTGTCTCTCTCTCTTTTTTTTTTGAGACGGAGTTTCACCCTTATTGCCCAGGCTGGAGTGCAATGGCGCAACCTTGGCTCACTGCAACCTCTGCCTCTTGGGTTCAAGTGATTCTCCTGCTTCAGCCTCCGGAGTAGCTGGGATTACACACACACGCCACCACACCTGGCTAATTTTCTATTTTTAGTACAGATGGTATTTCACCATGTTGGCCAGGCTGGTCTCAGACTCCTGACCTCAGGTAATCTACCTGCTTCAGCCTCCCAAAGTGCTGGGCTTACAGGTGTGAGCCACTGCGTCCAGCCATCTCCATTTTTATTTTTATTTTTATTTTTATTTTATTTTATTTATTTTTCAAGATGGAGTTTCGCTGTTGTTGCCCAGGCTGGAGTGCAATGGCACGATCTCGGCTCACTGCAACCTCCGCCTCCCGGGTTCAAGCGATTCTCCTGCCTCAGCCTCCTGAGTAGCTGGGATTACAGGCATGAGCCACCACTCCCAGCTAACTTTTGTATTTTTAGCAGAGACGGGGTTTCACCATGTTGGCCAGGCTGGTCTCAAACTCCTGACCTCAGGTGATCCGTCTGCCTTGGCCTCCCAAAGTGCTGGGATTACAGGCGTTAGCTACCATGCCCGGCCTTCATTTTTATAATACAAACTTGTGTAGAACTTTTTGTTGCCTTATTAATGATTTCTTTTTTCTTTTTTTGAGATGGAGTCTTGCTGTGTCCCCAGGCTGGAGTGGAGTAGTGCGATCTTGGCTCACTGCAACCTCCACCTCCCGGGTTCAAGCAGTTCTCCTGCCTCAGCCTCCCGAGTAGCTGGGACTACAGACGCACGCCACCATGCCCAGCCAATTTTTTTGTATTTTTAGTAGAGACGGGGTTTCACCATGTTGGCCAGGATGGTCTTGATCTCTTGACCTCGTGATCTGCCTGCCTCAGCCTCCCAAAGTGCTGGGATTACAGACATGAGCTACCGTGCTCAGCCCTTGTTAATGATTTCAATAGCCGTAAATTTTGCTTTTGCTCGTGATTGTTTACTTCTGTAACCGCTGTTGCTAAGGAAATTTGGTGTATATAATATTGGTAGTATTGTAATTAAAATATTTTCCTTAATGTTTACTTTATGATTATTGCCATTGACTAAGTTGATAAGTCACATAACATATTCTATACTGTCATCTGGTGGCCTTGTGAATAATCTTCTATTAATATTACTTGGAGTATTTAACACGTATAACAAGTATCTTTTTCCTTCTGTGCTAAAAACAGAAGATTGATTTCATTAAACCCTAATGTCAATGACAATATCGTATTCAAGATAGTATTTACTTAATACTTGTAACACTGCTTTTGCTGGATGATCAGCAAACATTTTTTCTTCTTATAGATGGGAAAGCTAAACCTAATTCATTGATAAGGGGCCTAGCAATGACAGCTTATGATTTTATCTCAAGGCCTTTATCCTTAGTAGTTTGCACTGACAGAGGTTTATTTTCCTACATTTCAAACCACTATCAGAAAGTGCTGATAACCTTATTAAGCTTTCTTTTTCTTTTCTTTCTTTCCTTTTTTTTTTTTTTTTTTGAGACAGTCTCACTCTGTTGTCCAGGCTGGAGTGCAGTGGTGTGATCAGAGTTTAATGCAGCTTCTGCCTCCCTGGTTCAAGTGATTCTCATGCCTCAGCTTCCAGAGTAGCTTGGATTACAGGCAGGTCATGTGCCACCAAGCCTGGCTAATTTTTGTATTTCTAGTAGAGATGAGGTTTCACCATGTTGGCCAGGCTAGCCTCGAACTCCTGGCCGCAAGTGATTCACCTGCCTTGGCCTCCCAGAGTGCTGGGATTACGGTCGTGAGCCACTGCACTCGGCATGTTTTCATCTTTTTTTTTTTTTTTTTTGAGACAGAGTCTCGCTCTGTTGCCTAGGCTGGAGTGTAGTGGTATGACCATGGCTCACTGCAACCTCAAACTCCTAGGCTCGTGATCCTCTGCCTCAGCCTCCCCAGTAGCTGGGATTACAGGTACGTGCCACCACGCCCAGCTAATTTTTAAATTTTTCTTTTGTAGGGATGGGGTGTTGCTATGTTGACCAGGCTGGTTTTGAACTCCTGGCCTCAAGCAGTCCTCCTGCCTCAAAGTGGTGGGATTACAGGAACTAAGCCACTGCACCCAGTCAAGTTTTCGTCTATTGCTTTAACATGTGAGAGCTAAAAATGGTGTGTAAATTATTAGTTTTCTAGAAACATCTTTAGTTTTCTATAAGAAAACATAGAACTTATTTAGTTTTTAAAAAATGCTGTAGCGGCTGGATGTGTTGGCTCATGCCTGTATTCCCAGCACATTGGGAGGCTGAGGTGGGCGGATCACTTGAGGTCAGGAGTTTGAGACCAACCTGGGCAACATGGTGAAACCCCGTCTCCACTAAAAATATAAAAAATAGCTGGGCATGGTGGTGCGTGCCTGTAATCCCAGCTACTCAGGAGGCACGAGAATCACTTGAACCCAAGAGGTGGAGGTTGCAGTGAGCCACGATCGCACCACTGCACTCCAGCCTGGACAACAGAGCGAGACTGTGTCTCAAAAGAAAAAAAAAGGTCTGTAGCAAATTTTTTTCAACCTGAACTTGGACTCATTTGTCTGGATGGATTAGTGATTGTCCTGAATATGAGAGCTGTAGTTCTAGTGCAAAGACAGAAACTACCCTGGGTCTTTTCCTGTAGCTAGTTTGCTTAAGATGGATTCACCACTCAAAATGATTTGCTTGAAAAGTGAGGCCTTTATAACATGGGGGAGAATATGAAGCAAAATTTCAGAAAGATAGCGAAATCTGTAAATAACTTTTTATTAACCTATTTGAGAATGCCATAAAAGCAAGCCACAAAAGTCTTGCATGTCCAGTACTGAAAAGAGAATTTTATGTTTCTCACATAGTTCTTAGGCATAATAAAGTTTTTTTCTATGAACTTGCATAGAGAAGTAAGGCATAATAAGCTTATTTAAATGTATTTTTTTCTTAATTTGACTGTGTAAGTAGCATTTCCTTCTTGTCCTTCAGTTGACTCTCTTTCTGTTTGAGGATTTTATTAAACTGAAGAGATTAGTTTCATTAACTCTCACCTTTCCATGTTATCACAGTGAAGAAAGCCTAAAGTAACATGATCTAGTAACTTACATAATATTTATTCATTAGTCCTTCAGTAATTTAAAAATTGCACCTACCTGGAAAATTATTTTGGGTATTGTTTTCCTAAAAATTACCCATGAGGTAGTAGTGCTACTACTACTACTACTAATAGTAACTGGGCAGTGCTGCTTCATTTATTTATTTATTTGTTTGTTTTGTTTGTTTTAAAGACAAGGCCTGACTCTGTTACCCAGGCTGGTCTCAAACTCCTGGCTTCGAGCGATCCTGCCACTTCTGCCTCCCAAAGTGCTGGGATTATAGGTGTGAGCCACCACACCCGGCCCTGTTTTATTTATTGGATACCTGTCATATTCCAAACTCTCTAAACTTTTGCGTTTAATTCTTTTTTTTTTTTCCTAAGACGGAGTCTTGCTCTGTCACCCAGGCGGGAGTGCAGTGATGCGATCTTGGCTCACTGCAACCTCTGCCTCCCAGGTTCAAGCGATTCTCCTGCCTCAGCCTCCCGAGTGGCTGGGACTGCAGGCGCACGCCACCACACCCAGCTAATTTTTATATTTTTAGTAGAGACGGGTTTTCACCATGTTGGCCAGGATGATCTCAGTTTCTTGACCTCACCCGCCTTGGCCTCCTAAAGTGCTGGCATTACAGGTGTGAGCCACTGAGCCCCATCTGTTTTATTTAATTCTTAACCCTGTGATATAGGTACTATTATAATTATTTTCATTTTACACACTTGATATTGGGGGAAATTGGGTATGATGCAATTTTAGAAATACTATTTTCATTTAGTTTCATTATGTTGGCTGATAGTCCTGTGTTCCATGTGGTAACTTTAGGCATAAAATTATGATAGGAAACCCATTTCAAAGGTGTTAAGTGATTTGTCCATGGACATGTGCTATATGTCTGATCCAAGATTTGAATCTAGACCTCTGAATCCCAAACCCATATACGCACTATTATTATTATTACACTAAGTGAATTGAATTCACTAGTCTTACTTCATTTGAAAAAAAAATGTTCAAGTTATTAATAGAATGCAACACTTGCATTGGTGGTATGTGGTGGTAAATGAAGATTATACTTTTGTGCTCCTGCATATTTATCGTCTTCTGCCACCTCTGAAGGTAGAGTATGAGATAGATGTGTAGAATGCAGGGCCTCCAGAAATTCCAGCCTGAAAATTTAGACCTATTAGTTATTTTAAGAAGTTTTCTAATGCTGCTCATTTTCTGTTTGTCTTTTCACTAAAGTTTGTTGTTGTTGCCTTTTTGCAGCAGTGATTCCAGCAGTAGTTCAAGTGATGATTCTCCAGCTCGATCAGTTCAGTCTGCAGCAGTCCCAGCACCCACTTCCCAGTTGCTTTCATCTCTGGAAAAAGATGAGCCCCGTAAAAGTTTTGGGATCAAGGTCCAGAATCTTCCAGTACGCTCTACAGGTAAAATTTTGTGTGAATGTCCTTTCCTCTGTGCTACTACTGAGGAATGAGGTATGATACTGCATTACATTGAAATAACTTTGGGCATAAAATTATAATGGAAAACCCATTTCAAAATATTAACGTTTTAAATGAGGAAAGCCATGAATAATGGAAAAGTCTGCTTAAGCTATTCTGTGGTCTCTACTGGTAATATTTTTAATTGACAGCTGACCGTAATATACTGTTACTCCTACATTGGTCATGTTGAGCATGTAAACAAGTTAAAACTATTAGTAGATAGTCATGCCAACAAAGACCAAATTAAGTATTTTTTAGCTAAGTGTATTTCAGTGATTGCTTAAATTATTTACTAAAATAGGGGCCAGGCGCGGTGGCTCACGCCTGTAATCCCAGCACTTTGGGAGGCCGAGGCGGGCGGATCACGAGGTCAGGAGATCGAGACTATCCTGGCTAACATGGTGAAACCCCGTCTCTACTAAAAATATAAAAATTAGCTGGGCGTGGTGGCGGGCGTCTGTAGTCCCAGCTACTCGGGAGGCTGAGGCAGGAGAATGGCGTGAACCCAGGAGGCGGAGTTTGCAGTGAGCTGAGGTCAGGCCACTGCACTCCAGCCTGGGCGACAGAGCGAGACTCTGTCTCTAAAAAAAAAAAAAAAAAAATTATTTACTAAAATAGCCTAAAAACTTATGTATCAGGTTTGTGAATAGAGTTATTGAGATACTAATGTTGATGAGCTTTTGATTTAGAGTACTTGGTAATTTAGAAATAGACAAGGGAGTAAAATTGGCTTGCCTTTCTATACACCTTTTATATTTCTAATAAAGCAAATTCACACAAGACCCCCAGATGGTATGATTCATCTGTAAAGGATACTAAAATTGTTTAGCATGCTACATGACACTTCTCACACAATTTTATCATTGAGATGATCCTTGGAAAGATAGACGATGCCTTTCCATTTCAAGTCTTTAACACTTTATAAACAGACATGTAAAAGTTTTATTATGAAACCTACCCCAAAGTAGAAGGAATAGCAAAATGAACTCCCCTTATATAATATCCAAGATTCAGAAGTCATCATTTTGCATTTTTGCTTTATCTGTTTCCTGTCTTCCTGCTTTCCTACTGTTTTTTGGTTTTTTTTTTTACCTTTAAGGCGAATCCTTGATGTTGTTTTATTTCATACCTAGTTACACACGTATATTTATGTATATATCTATAATATATAAGGGCATTTTTCTGGATAACCACAGTATCATTCTTACCTAACAAAATAACCAATACTATCATCTAACACTTAGTGTATTTTCAGAATTGTACAATAATCTCGAAACCGTGTTTTTAGAGCTTTTTTGTTTGAAAAAGTAATGTTTTAATGACAATAAAATTTAAGTCAAATCTCAAGCTAGATCCTTTTGTGGTTCATAAGCATGATGATTGGGTTTTCATGCTGTGTGAGGTGTGCCTCCCTCAGACCTTGTTATGACATTAGTATATTACCTGTCTGACATGAACAAAAAAATGAGAAAATCAGGCTAAAGATTTAGTAGGTTGCTTATTTAGTTATAATTAAATTAGAATAATTAATAACTTGGTTTTTTTTGGGAATTTAGATACAAGCCTTAAAGATGGCCTTTTCCATGAATTTAAGAAATTTGGAAAAGTAACTTCAGTGCAGATACATGGAACTTCAGAAGAGAGGTATGGTCTGGTATTCTTTCGGCAGCAAGAGGACCAAGAAAAAGCCTTGACTGCATCAAAAGGAAAACTTTTCTTTGGCATGCAGATTGAAGTAACAGCATGGATAGGTCCAGGTAAGACACAAGCAAGCTGAGTTTGAGTTACTCATCACACACACTGTTTGTGTTGCAGTGTATGAGAGGGCAGCATATGATCCTGAATGAGGACACTATTCTGGCTTTATTTATTGACATATTTCCATTGTCTTCTGTTTTAAAAGATGGTTCTATTTATTGTTCAACTTAATAAAAAACATTGTTTTGGTTAGGGAGGATAGATTTTTCTGTTGCTGTAATGGAGCCTTGCTGACTGTTAAGAGTCTGAAAGGCAGAACTGTGTAGACCCTTATTGAGTCCAGCCTTCCCAAAAGGATTGAATTTATCAAAACTAGGAGGTAGCTCCTAGGAGTGTGACAACAGAATTACCTTGAATTGGAAAGGAAACTACTTCTGGTTGGGCGCAGTGGCTCATGCCTGTAATCCCAGCACTTTGGGAGGCTGAGGTGGGTGGATCATCTGAGGTCAGGAGTTCAAGACCAGCCTGGCCAACATGGTGAAACCCTGTTTCTACTAGAAATACAAAAATTAGCTGGGCGTGGTGCCACACGCCTGTAATCCCAGCTACTTGGGAGGCTGAGGCGGGAGAATCATGTGAACCCGGGAGGTCAAGGTTGTAGTGAGCTGAGATTGCACCACTGCACTCCAGCCTGGGCAACAGAGCAAGACTGCATCTCAATAAATAAATAAAAAGAAAAAAGAAACAAATTACTTAATATTGATGTAGGGGACTTGTTAGACCAGTTTTATTTCTATTATGTCCAATACAAGTTGGGTCTGTTTTTCCAGCTTGCACGACCTTGAAGACAGAGTAACAGGAATAAGCCTTATGGGTGCAACCCACTGAGAATTTCCAGGGAACATTTATTATCTTGAACCTACCTGTGGAACCTGTTATAAGGCAGGAAATCTTCTCACACGTGGCTTGCATTGGCATTTCTCCTGTTTCAGGACCGCCTGCAGTACTTGTTTAAAAATGCAGGCTCTTTAACCCTGCCCCAGCTTACTGATTCAGAGTTTATACACTTAAGTTTGGGAACCCCTGATTTAACAGAACTTGTGAGTAAATTTGTAAAGGAATCAATAGAAACATTAAAAATTTATAGTCACTTTATGAAGCTGAGACACTTGAACTTTAAGACTTTAAGTGGAATTTATAGGGTAAACATGGCCTATTATAGGATAAATATGAATATTCTTGTAATATTCATTTATTAGATAATTAAAAAGAAAAAAATGTAGTTCCCCTGATGAGGATGCACAAATATGTTATTTGTATGGTAAAACTGGCACGGAATTGTTAGGGTGACCACTGCAAAATGGTCACTCTGTGATGTTACAATGAAACATAACAATTCAAAGGAATATTATCTTTTCAAAGGATAATAGGTTACGCCTTCACAGTCCTCCTTCCATCAAGTTTGAGATGGATTGCCCTAAATTTTACTAAGCTAAGAGCAACTCCAGGAGTTCTTTAAAATTTAACACATTTGGAACAGGTCAGAACGGCTTGAGAAACATTTAGAATGTCATATATGTTTCTAGAGCCAATTATAATTATTAAGTAAGGAGGATCTCATCCAGGGGCATTCAGTATGTAACTTTTATCTCTAGATGGTAGGGCTAGCTTGAGATTTTTACTGTAAAAAGCTTTTAACCTAGTTATTTAGCACCTAGGAAATAGGCTTTACCTACTTGCCAGTGAAAATTTTGAGAAGTTTGGTTGGTTCAAGTATAGAAAAGCTAACTACTTTTCCCAGATAGGACAACATTAAAACCAGTTAAATGGGATATGTGAAAGCAGTTGAATTTTGAGTATGGAGACTAGGTTGGAATTATGCTCTCAGATGGTTAAATCATTAATGTTATATTGAAATGTATTGAGCTGATTGCTTAGGTCAAGGATTATTTTCAAAGATCCAAATCCAAGAAACCTAACTTTGCATATAGACCCATTGGTGGCTTCTAAGATTTCTTTTCCCATACACTGCATTACAATCCCCTAAACATGAAACTACAAGTTCAAGAAGTTTTTTCCCAAAGGTGTGTAGGCATTACGACTTTGACTGGTTGTGAAGGTTAAGTGGACTACACGTGGAAAACTTTTTTTTTTTGCTAACTGAATTTCCGATCTTGAAAATTTACTGCTGAGCGTGGTGGCTCACACCTTGATTGATTGATTGATTGATTGGAGACAGGGTCTCACTCTGTTGCCACCCAGGCTAGAGTGTAGTGTCATAATCATGGCTCACCAAAACCTCGACCTCCTGGGCTCAAGCGATCCTCCTGCCTTGGCCTCCCAAAGTGCTAGGATTATAGGCATGAGCCACCATGCCTGACCAAGCTCATGCCTGTAAACACTTTGGGAGGCTGAGGCAGGAGGATCGCTTGAGCCCAGGAGTTTGAGATGTGCCTGGGCAACAAAGGGAGACCCCATCTCTACAAAAAATAAAAAATCAGCCAGGCCCTGTAGTCAGCCAGGCTGAGGTGGGAGGATTGCTTAAGCCCAGGAGTTTGAGGCTGCAGTAAGCTATGATCCCACCACTGCACTCCAGCCTGGGCAACAGAGCAAGACCCTGTCTCCAAGGGGGAGAAAAGAAGAAAGAAAGAAAATGTACCAGGCCATTTGGTGGGAATGAAGCCGTTACAGATTTTAATAGTTGCAAATCATGCTTTCTTCTTGTGTTTCTGCCTTTCGGAGCACAAACCTCAATATTCTATCTGAATTTTTTGAAATATTATTAAATGTCTGTGCACATTTAAATTAAGACCAAATTGAGCTTAAAATGAGATATGTTCCTTTGAGATATGCAGAATATATGGAGACAGCTATTATGAGTCCTGGGTAGTTTCTGAGTCCACCTGAGTTTCATGTGAAAGTATATCATAGTCTGATTGATCGAAAGGGGTAACATTAGTTGAGCTACCATTGGAGCCATCAGTCTGGACTCAGAAGTGAGATGTATTCTGACTTAACTCAAGGTCCCTGAAATTGAGTTTTTAAAAATACCAGTGTCGTTGACATTATCAGTAATGTTCAATGGCTGGCTCTAAATGCTTCATTTCAGTAAAGTTGATTAAATATTAATTTTTTGGATGGCTTTGTTTTACATTAAGAAAAAAGAACACACAGTAGTTTCCTATAATTGTTATCAACAAAACCTTGAGCGTTCCTGCCCTAGACCAAGTTTATAAATGGAGCTTCAGAGAAAGGCTATGATAAATTAGAAATTAAGCCAGCGCTTTTGATCATAAAAAATAGAGGCCGGACGTCATGGCTCACACCTGTAATCTCAGCACTTTGGGAGGTTGAGGCGGGTGGATCACCTGAGGTCAGGAGTTCAAGACTAGCCTGCCCAACATGGCGAAACCCCATCTCTACTAAAAATACAAAAATTTGGCCAGGCATGATGGCGGGCACCTGTAATCCCAGCCACTTGGGAGGTTGAGGCAGGAGAATTGCTTGAACCCAGGAGGCAGAGGTTGCAGTGAGCCGAGATTGCTCCACTGCACTCCAGCCTGGGCGACAAGAGTGAAACTCCATCTCAAAGAAAAAAAAGAAGAAGCCGTAACAATCATTTCTGTTTGTCATTGGGGACCATGCAATATCAAAAGATAATTTAAAACATATTGCTTTAATCTGTTTTCATAGTTACTCTTGTATATAAAATTTCCGTATTTAGACAGTTGATTTATTGTGTTAGTATGAGAGGGGCGAAATGCTAAATATCTTATAAAATGTTGAAAAGTAAATGAAATTAAACAAACAATGAAGGTGGACTATTTTCAGCTGAGTTTTTATGTCTATTTCAGAGTATAGTTTTATACGCCAAATTGAGAGCCTGCTACGTAATTTTGGAAACTAGGATTAGGCTCAAATAATTAATTACCATTTTTGCTGGGGTTTAAAATCTATTTCTGTGTCAGTGATTATTTTTAAAACAAATCAGGCCAAGTGCAGTGGCTCACACCTGTAATCCCAGCACTTTGGGAGGCTGAGGCAGGAGGATTGCTTGAGCCCAGAGACCAGCCTGGGCAACAGGCTGGGGGGGTGGAAAAACTAGCTAGGCATGGTGGCATGCACCGGTGGTCCCAGCTACTTAGGAGGCTGAGGTTGGAGGATTGCTTGAGCCTGGGAGGTTGAGGCTCCAGTGAGCCATGATCCTGCCAGTACACTCCAGTCTGGGTGGCAGAGCGAGACTCTGTCCCAAAAACAACAGATCACCTTAGCAAAGATATCTATCTATTTTATTTTTTCTATTTTATTTTTGAGACAGGTTCTCTCACTCCCATCACCCAGGCTGGAGTGCAGTGGCATGATCACAGTTCACTGCAGCCTCAACTTCCCATTCTCATGCTATTCTCCCACCTCCGCTTCCCAAATAGCTGAGAATACAGGCGTGCGCCACCATACCTGGCTAATTTTTTGTATTTTTTTTGGTAGAGATGGGGTTTCAACATGTTGCCCAGGCTAGTCTCAAACTCTGGGGCTCAAGCGATCCTCCCACCTTGACATCTTAAAGTGCTGGAATTACAGGCATGAGCCACCCTTCCCAGCTAATTTAGCAGATTTAAATCAGTTTATTTTTAATTTTAAAGGTTAAACAAAGTGTTACTTTAGCCTTAATTTTTTTTTGAAACGTTTCTTTAGCCTTTGTATTCCTTTTTTGCTTTAGAGTTAATAAGGGGTGGCTATTTCTGAAGGTGTTTATGATATTTCAGTTTATGTGAGTATTCAAGCCCACTATTTCAGACATTTTGTTTTTTAAATGTAGATTTTTCCATGATATATAAATATGCATTAAAATACTGTCTTCTCTTTTTACTCGGCCCCCGTTCCACTTACAGAAACAGAAAGTGAAAATGAATTTCGCCCCTTGGATGAAAGGATAGATGAATTTCACCCCAAAGCAACAAGAACTCTCTTTATTGGCAACCTTGAAAAAACCACTACTTACCATGACCTTCGCAACATCTTCCAGCGCTTTGGAGAAATTGTGGTATGTTGCTTTTACTATGTAAACAATTTTAGGTCTTTGTCATAACACATAAAGCATAGTACAGATTATATTTGGAAAGGTGATATTTAATGGTGTAATGAATGAACATTGTTGTGTGCTTTTAGCTCTTGCTAAAAGATAATCCAGAGAATCCCATTGGGTATGGTTCTATATACGTGTGTAAAAATGTAATATATGTCCTTTGTTTACACATATATATTTTCTTACCTCTTTTTTTTTTTTTTTTTTTTTTTTTGAGACAGAGTATCACTCTGTCTCCGATCCTGGAGTACAGTGTCATGATCACGACTCACTGCAGCCTCAACCTCCTGGGCTCAAGTGATCCTCCCATCTCTCAGTCTCCTGAGTAGCTGGGACTGTAGACATGTCCCACCACGCCCAGCTAATTCTTGTGTTTTTTGTAGAGGTGGTGTTTTGCCATGTTGCCCAGGCTGGCTCTTACCCATTTTTATCTTTCTTTGTTCATTGGGTTCTGTTTTAATGCCATCTCTAGTCCTGTGGATTGAAAGGAAAATCTGGAAGAGAAAAATGTTTGTAAAAATGAAGCAGCAGGCTGAGCATGGTGGCTCACACCTATAATCCCAGCACTTTGGGAGGGTGAGGTGGGCAGATCACTTTGAGCTCAGAAGTTTAAGACCAGCCTGGGCAACATGGTGAAACCCTGTCTCTATAAAAATACAAAAATTAGCTGGGCGTTGGTGGCCTGCTCCAGTAGTCCCAGCTACTCAGGCGGCTGAGGCTGGAGAACCACTTGAGCCCAGGAAGCAGAGGCTGCGGTGAGCCGAGATCACGCCACTGTACTCCAGCGTGGGTGACAGAGTGAGACCCTGTCTCCAAAAATAGAAGCAGCAAATTAGTGTATGATTGTTTTGTGATCACAGTGCACATCAGAAATACCTTGGGGATTACTAGAATATGGGTGTCGTCTGCTAGCAGTTCAATTCTATTAGGAAGTCTTAATTTGAATCACTTTTTATATTATGCAAGTCATCGTTAGATTAAGGGGTACAAGAAGTTTTCTGTTCCTTTATGACTTAAAATTAGAGTCAGTTTAAAAATGAAAATATTTTGGTCACAGCTTTGTAATCTTGGGATATACTATTATTATTTTTTTAGACAGAGTTTCACTCTTGTCACCCAGGCTGGAGTGCAGTGGTGCGATCTTGGCTCACTGCAGCCTCCGCCTCCTGGGTTCAAGCGATTCTTCTGCCTCAGTCTCCTGAGTAGCTGGGATTACAGGCGCCCGCCACCATGCCCAGCTAATTTTTGTATTTTTTAGTAGAGGCGGGGTTTCACCGTGTTGGCCAGGCTGGTCTTAAACTCCTGACCTCAGGTGATTCGCCTGCCTTGGCCCCTAAAGTGGTGGGATTACATGTGTGAGCCACCATGCCCAGGCTGGGAGATAACATTTTGTAAGATATCAGCCTTTCTCATCTCCTCAAAATCTTTCATAGAATCGTAACTTCTGTAGAAATCTGCACATGCCTTCCTTCTTGGTTCAGCCACAGCAAACTTATAGAGAACCACAACCCCCCAGTTAATGCCCCAACAATATGATATTACAGATTCTTGGCCAGAAAGTCACACATCTGAGGTTTCATCAAAGCACTGGAAGCCCTGGTAGTTAGTTATTGTCCTTGATAGGTATGTCAGCCCCACCCCAATGTCCTTCCTTGCTGATGGAGAAATGGATGACCTCATTTTCAATTATTTTGATTTGTCAAATTCTTTTGGTTTTGTGGGAGTAGCATATACTCTAATTGCAGTTCTACTGCCTACCTAGATGGGTGGTATGGAATTCAGTAACCTATCTGGGCTCCAGCTTCTTTTGTCTTTAGACAGTTATCTGTTATTTATTTATTTATTTATTGATCTTTTAATTTTAAAGGTTAAAGAACAAAGATTTATTAATCTTCTCAGATATCATATTTTATTTTATTTATTTATTTTTAAGACAGTTTCACTTTTGTCACCTGCGCAATGGCGCGATCTTGGCTTACCGCAACCTCTGCCTCCCGGGCTCAAGCGATTCTCTTGCCTCAGCCTTCAGAATAACTAGGATTACAGGCATGTGCCGCCATGCCTGGCTAATTTTTGTATTTTTAGTAGAGACAGGTTTTCACCGTGTTGGCCAGGCTGGTGTCGAACTCCTGACCTCAAGTGATCCGCCCACCTCCGCCTCCCAAAGTGCTAGGATTACAGGCGTGAGCCACGGTGCCCAGCCAGATATCATATTTTAAATGGCCTGGCCCCTAATAACGATTTTAGATATTGCAGAAGGGAATTATTTCTTAGGATTTCATTAAATAGCCTGCGTTTTCTTTATTATCGTTAAGTTTCTCTTAATGCTGTTAGTATGGATTTTAAATTTTGAATTTTGAATTGCAATGCTGTTGCTCCTCTGCAGAGAGCTTCACATGAGAAGGATTTCATGGTTTGTGACAATAAATGCTATATGTTTTATAGCAAACTAGTAACTTACCATTGTATTAAGGTGTACAATTTTTTTAACTAAGTAAATGATGATTGAGAACATGACTTTTTTGAGAAATAAATACCCTATATGGACTTGGTTCATTCTAATTTATTTTCTTGGGCATATTGCTAAGTTGTATTCATTGGTTTTTTCAGGATATTGACATTAAGAAAGTAAATGGAGTTCCTCAGTATGCGTTTCTGCAATACTGTGATATTGCTAGCGTTTGTAAAGCTATTAAGAAGATGGATGGGGAATATCTTGGAAATAATCGCCTCAAGGTAAATGAATTTGCATAAATTATTGTGCTGTTATGATTTGCTTTGTTTTTTAAGACTTGAAGGGGTTTTTTTTTTTTGCATATGCCTTATTATTTAAGATCCTACTAAGACAGATAACCATAAAAGTGATATAGTTCTTTGCATTCCTATCCTATTATATACTGTAATCTGATTAATATTCGATTAGCCAGGCAGGATTTTTTTTGTATATTCCTATTTAATTTTAACCAGATGTTTCCCACTTGAGATGTTGATTTGATAAGATTACTATAGAAAACCAGTTTTCTGAGAATTCTGTTGTAGTTGACTAGTAATTGTGAACTTTACTAATAGAAATTTTGCCTTTTATATTCAGCTGGGTTTTGGAAAGAGCATGCCTACAAACTGCGTGTGGCTAGATGGGCTTTCTTCGAATGTGTCAGATCAGTATTTAACACGACATTTCTGCCGATATGGGCCTGTGTTAAAGGTAGGCGGGAGGTTTTGGTGTGTGGTTCAGACTTCTGACTCACTCGTCTTGGTATTCTCTCCTTTCAGTCTCAATTGGCTAGCATTGCCTATTTCTTTAATAACGAGCACATTAAAATTATGTTTGCTAAGATTTGGTCAATAAGGGCATTTGCATCTGTTGCCTTAAGTTATGAGTATTTTGAAGAAACTATTTTGAACTAGCCAAGGTGATTAATTTTGAAACTATTCTCATAGTATAAATAGAATGAAATAGAAATGTTGCTTAGGGATTTTTATAATTTTATCTTACATTAAAATTAGATAGTCTGATTATATAGTTATTCACATTTACACTAAATATGTAATTAGACTTTTTTAAATGAGGGGAAGTTCACACAACAGAATATTCATCTAACCAATGATTTTTATGTAATACATCCATAAGCAACAGGAAAAGGGTCTCCAGACCCAATTCAGTGTGTGAAGGTAAAGCTTCGGTTCCTTAAAACTATGTTTACTCTGTGGTAGGTATATTGTATACCCTTGACAATGCTTTTTTTTTTTTTAATTTATTTATTTATTTTTAATTGAGACAGAGTCTCACTCTGTCACCCAGGCTGGAGTGCAGCGGTGGGATCTCAGCTCACTGCAACCTCCGCCTCCCAGGTTCAAGCGATTCTCTAGCCTCAGCCTCTCGAATAGCTGGGATTACAGGTGTGTGCCACCACGCCTGGCTAGTTTTGTATTTTTAGTACAGATGGGGTTTTGCCATGTTGGCCAGGCTGGTCTCAAACTCCTGACCTCAAGTGATCCACCTGCCTCGGCCTCCTAAAGTGCTGAGATTACAGGCACTGCGCCTGGCAGACAGTACTTTAAATGTAGCTTTTGTTGTTTAGAGAAATACACATCTTAAAGATTGCCTGTATAAAAAAATCCACAGCCTTAAGACAGTTATGCCACTTGTAGCCAAAGTTCACAGAAATTCTTTGTTGTTCTTAATTTTTCCTTCCTTTCAAGGGTGTTTTTTGTTGTTGTTGGTTTTGCTTTTTTGTTTTGAGCCAAAACAAGACGAATACTTTACTGAAATACAATATAGTGGTCAGTAAACATGGAAAACAAAGTAAAATACAGAAGAACAAAATAAAGGCATAATATCTCAAGCCATAATGTCTATGATTCTAAACAGTCCCTGCACATTTTCATTTTATTGTGTTCACTACAGTGTGCATCACACTTTTTTTTTTAATAGAATAAAATATATAAAAATATATTTTTTCCCATCCGTGTCCTTGTGGCTTAGGATTTTGTTGGGACTGACACTAAGTCCAGTGGATGAGGCTCTTACTTGTTTTTTGTTTGTTTGTTTTACAGGTGGTGTTTGACCGCTTAAAAGGCATGGCCCTGGTTCTCTACAATGAAATTGAATATGCACAAGCAGCTGTAAAAGAGACCAAAGGAAGGAAAATCGGTGGGAATAAAATTAAGGTGTGCAGAATGACTTTAAACAGAAGCAAAACAAAGTCCTATTCAAATCTCACCCTCTTGGGCCGGGCGTGGTGGCTCACGCCTGTAATCCCAGCACTTTGGGAGGCCAAGGCGGGTGGATCACCTGAGGTCAGGAGTTCGAGACCAGCCTGATGAACATGGTGAAACCACGTCTCTACTAAAAATACAAGAAAAATTAGCCGGGCTTGGTGGCGCGTGCCTGTTAATCCCAGCTACTTGGGAGGCTGAGGCAGGAGAATTGCTTGAACCCAGGAGGCGGAGGTTGCAGTGTGCTGAGATCATGCCGTTGCACTCCAGCCTGGGTGACAGAGTAAGACTCCACCTCCAAAAAAAAGAAATCACCCCGTTAATAACTAGCATTTTGTAGGCTGCCAGCCAGGAGAGTGGTTTACAAGACATGTATGCTGTATCATTAGTGTTTAAGGGGAATATTACAATTTTATGCTCAGCTACTTGTGGGCACAGCATCTTTAAACCATTAGCCACAGATCCTTCCCTAAAAATCTTCTCATTCAAAGAAGTGTGCTTCTCAGTGTTGGGGTGCTGATGCTCACACAGACACTCTCATCGCAGGCTTGACCACAGTTATGGGTATCTGACACCCAGGGCCTCATAGTATCAGTCCACCATCCTGAATGATATGTCTTTCTTTCCTTTCCTACTCTCCTGAAGAGTGGGTAGCCACTTAAAGCATAACTTTATGTCCAGTGTATGTTTTTAAAAACTTGTATTCATGGTAGTTTGAAGGAATTTATGCACTTAACTATGAAATAACTATGATTGTTAGGTTGAAAAAAGTATTTTAAAAATAAGATGACAAGCTATTTGATAGCTGATGAGCATCATATGCTTTAGTAACTTTGAGGCCCAGCTGTGAGTAAAGTTTAAAATGTTCATCCATATTTTGTTTTATATTCTAACTGTAGTTTTGGCAACAGAGATTGCTGGATTTAGTTGATCTGATTACTTAATTGCCATTTCAGTTTTCCATTTTGCTTTTTTCACTCCTTCACAATTGGGTTTGAAACTTTATAAATTTCATTCTTTTATCACGGTTTATACAGAATTTGAGAGATTTCAGGTTAATAAAATATAGTTTCAGTGATGAGGACTGTTTTACTTGAGATACATTGCTGTTTCCTGAAATTTTCTCAGAAGGGCTATGTTGTGAAGAATTTACAAATTTGATAACATTTTTCCATCATTAAAATTTGAAACTTGCATCAAACACCTCTTTTTTTTTTTTTTTTAAAGGTGGATTTTGCAAATCGGGAAAGTCAGCTGGCTTTTTATCACTGCATGGAGAAATCTGGTCAAGACATCAGAGACTTTTATGAAATGTTAGCCGAAAGAAGGTATGTATTTTAAACTTACCAGTGTAGCTTGAGTTTTAATAGTTTTAATACAGAAACTTAAGATGGCATTAAATTTTATTTTTCACTCTTTACCCCTACTTTCATCTTCTAGAATAGAGAATGCTTCTCTTTTATCACTTCATATGGAAACACAGGTTTATTTTTTTGAATCCAGTTTCCAGGTAATTCCTATGGGTTTGGAGCAACCTGTCTGGCTTTCTCACTGAATGCTCCTAGAGCTTGAAAGAGTTACTGTTTTGCCAGGTGATAACTTTATGTACTTTTTTTTTTTGAGACAGGGTCTCACTCTGTCACCCAGACTGGAGTGCAGTGGCATGATCATGGCTCACTGCAGTCTCTGCCTTATAGGCTCAAGTGATCCTCACACATCATCTTCTTGATTAGCTGGGACTACAGACACTTGCCGCCACGCTGGAGTAATTTTTGTGAAGATGGGTTTTCTCCATGTTGTCTAGGCTGGTCTTGAACTCCTGGGCTCAAGCATTCTGCCCGCTTTGGCCTCCCAAAGCGCTGGGATTACAGGTGTGAGCCACCACACCTGGTCTGCTTTATGTACCATTAATCATAAATACAAATCATCTTGCTTACAGTTACTTCTTAAAGTAAATGTATGAATATATGTTAGAGTGCATTATAAACTTTTAAATGGCTACATATTTAGTAATGACAACATCCAGGTTGTATGTGCTCATACATTTAACTTAAAAAATAAATAAATAAATAAAAACTTCCAAAAGAATATCAAGAGCTTTATTTTAAAGTTGAATCTCTTAAATAGTCAAAGTGAATCAATAAGCCAAAGCATATGTAAACTGGCAACTTTGGCAATGTGCAGGGCAAACCTGATTTCCTCTTGTTAATACTTTCAGTCATGGTTATGTAGTATTTAATATTTTTTCTGCTGAACAGACCAAAATATAGTAAAACATCTTAAGATAATGCCACCAGATTCTTCAATAGCTGATTACTTTTGAAAATGGAAATTTGGTCCATATTATCAAGCTGTTTTTCCAGACATGCCTCTGATTATGTTTCCTGGAATGTTCCCACTAGGTCTCCACCCCTATATGTGTTAGACAAAAGGTTTGTGTGAAAAACGCCTTTAGACACTTGAGTTCAAAGTATGAAAAGGGCTCCATGGCAAGATGAGCCAAGTCAGGGTTGTGCTGCCACAAGCCCTGTTGAATGCATTCCCTTTCTACTGCCTCTTCTTGCCAATTCATTTTTGTTTAAGTGATAGCAAGTATTAATATATATTAATTCATTTCTTAGTGGAATATTGTACAACAGTCGTTGAATACTTTGTGCTTTTTTTTTTTTTTGAGATGAAGTCTTGCTCTGTGGCCTAGGCTAGAGTGCAGTGATGCGATATTGGCTTACTGCAACCTCTGCCTTGCCGGTTCAAGCGATTCTCCTGCCTCAGCCTCCCGAGTAGCTGGGACTACAGGCGCATGCCACCACGCCCGGCTAATTTTTGTATTTTTAGTAGAGACGGGGTTTCACCATATTGGTCAGGCTGGTCTTGAACTGCTGACCTTGTGATCCGCCCACCTTGGCCTCTCAAAGTGCTGGGATTACAGGCGTGAGCCACCGCACCTGGCCTACTTGGTGTTTTTAAATGAAAAATGCTCCCTACGGCCAAATTCTCAAAAGCTCAAACTTGTCAGGTTTTGATGGTTTCTCACCAGATCAGAATCCAAATCACAAAGCTTCAAAGATCAATACTCCTTTAGCTAGAAAGTCAGGCTCGATAGACTGTTTTCTCAGTTGTGTGAGTGTAAGAGAGTGAAAGTGAGCGTAAAATTGTGTGGCCACATGCAAGAGAATGTGTGTGTCTCTTGTCAAGAGAGAAAAAAATTCTCTATCCTGGCTTCCCAAGTAGCAGTTTGAAGTCATTGTTAATACAGTAAATGCTTACAAGGAATTCTTATCTATATGTGAGTGGAAAGTGTCCCGGAGGCCTACTTGCACCTAAAACATACAAAATCCATTAAAATCCTCTGTGTACATTAAATATTTTAAAACAGCAGTTTTGTGTGAGGGTTGAATAATGTAATGTGGGTGTTACTTTTTGTATATTACTACTTAGAATCTATTTTTTTTTTTTTTTTGAGACAGAGTTTCCCTTTTGTTGCCCAGGCTGGAGTGCAATGGTGCAATCTCAGCTTACCGCAACCTCTGCCTCCTGGGTTCAAGCGATTCTCCTGCCTTGGGCTCCAGAGTAGCTGGAATTACAGGCACGCGCCACCAGGCCTGGCTAATTTTGCATTTTTAGTGGAGACACGGTTTCTCCATGTTGGTCAGGCTGGTCTCAAATTCCTGACCTCAGGTGATCCGCCTGCCTCGGCCTCCCAAAGTGCTGGGATTACAGATGTGAGCCACCGCGCTTGGCCAAAAGTCATTGTTTGTTTTAGTGATGAACTAACTGGCTTTGGGTTTGTTCTGTGTTTTTTCTCATGGTTATTTATCCCTCTCAAATGGCAGTTATCTCCTCATGAGGACGCAGGAGGGTGTGGGACTTCACTGTGACCCAGGTTTGCCCCATGTGGTTTCAGTTGGCAGTGCTTATGGAATGCATTCCTTGCAGTAGACCTTGAGGATCTTTGCCTCTTCCATAGAATGGAAGTTATCTCACTGAATAGTTGATGTATGAATGAAAAAAAATGCTTTAATGCTAATGATAAGCTCAGGAATGCAAATGACAACTCTATTTGCACAGGGCTTTCCCATTTTCCAATAGTATTTCATTTGATCCCTCTAATACTCTGTCAGGTAACCCTTTTTATGGAAGGAACTTTTGCTAATAAGATCACAGGCCACTAAGGGGCTGGGCTGGGGATAAACCTAGGGTTCCTACCTGCTAGTGCATTGAGCTTACCCTTTACCAGAGTGGTTCTCGAGATGAATTTACAGGGTCACATTGTGATTCAGATGACATCTACTTATGGTACTTTGGATACTCTGTGGTTTTGTGAACAGAGTTCTCTCCGAACCTGACTTTCTGCAGTTCCTCAGTGTCCCCGTACATGGTCCAAGTGCCAGTTCTGTTGTCCCTGCTTAAATTGTTGAATTCTTTGAGGGCAGAACTGCTTATTTCTTTTGTTGTCATGGGGCCCAGCAAAATAAGTATTTGTTAAGCTGAACAGTGCTCCAGCATGAATGCTTATACATATATTTCTGCCTTCCAAAACTTTTTTTAATATTACTACTTTATAAATTTTTATTAAATTTTTTTTTTTTTGTAGAGATGGGGTCTTGCTGTGTTGATCCTGCCAGTCTTGAACTCCTGGCCTCAAGCAGGCCCCACAAAGTGCTAGGATTACAAGCCTAAGCTACCATGCCCAGCTCGTATTTTTAGATATAGTTTTAGTTTGCTTAATTAAAAAGATACCTTGATACTGTGTTTTTAAATACGACTCAAGCCTACCATTAATATGGGCAGTAAACTAATGACCATTCTAGGTGTCTTACTCACTTTATAATATTAGAAGGTATATTATGTGTTCACCTTCATGTGGAAGATACATCCTCAAAGTATGTATTTATGGTGGTAATGAGTTAAATTAGCCTAATTCCATGCCTAGTAACAGTTATTTATGAGCTGCCTGGTCACTATTTAGACAAGGAATCTGATTTCCATGGAGCTATGGAAGGATCATCTTGAATCCAATTAAACCAAATATCATAGATACACAATAAAATATTTTCTTTGAACTGAGGAAGTTCAATATAAGTACATATAATAGGCCAGGCACAGTGGCTCATGCCTGTAATCCCAGAACTTTGAGAGACTGAGGCGGGCAGATCACCAGAGGTCAGGAGTTTGAGTTCGGCCTGGCCAACACAGTGAAACCTGTCTCTACTAAAAATACAAAAAAATTGGCCAAGCGTGGTGGCGCATGCCTGTATTCCCAGCTACTTGTGGTGGTGGTGAGGTAGGAGAATCGCTTGAACCCCAGAGGTGGAGAGCAGTGAGCCGAGATTGTGCCACTGCACTCCAGCTCAGATATACACACACACACACATTTATAAATATATTTACAAAATATACATATTTATAAATATGTATATTTATAAAATAATGTGTTATCGATGCTTCCAGTGTTGGAATGTTCAGTCTAGATGGCTTCGTTTGCTGTTCAAAGGAGTTGGAACATCATTTAGTAGCAGCTTTGATATATTTTTCTAAAGTTCATTCTTTCAACAAATAGTTGAGTGCTATGAGCCAAGTGCTGTTGTAAGAGCTAGAGAAATTTTGGCCAAGAAGACAAAGCCTGTGCCTTTATGGGGCTTAAGTTCTAGTGTTCTTTTTTTTTTTTTTTTTTTTTTTTTTTTTGAGATGGAGTCTCGCTGTGTCGCCTAGGCTGGAGTGCAGCGGCACAATCTTGACTCACTGCAAGCTCCGCCTCCCAGGTTCATGCCATTCTCCTTCCTCAGCCTCCCGAGTACCTGGGACTACAGGCGCCTGCCACCATGCCCGCCTAATTTTTTCTATTTTTAGTAGAGATGGGGTTTCACCATGTTAGCCAGGATGGTCTTGATCTCCTGACCTCGTGATCTGCCTGCCTTGGCCTCCCAAAGTGCTGGGATTACAGGCATGAGCCACCGTGTCCGGCCAAGTTCTAGTGTTCTTTCAGCGAGCTACTAATGGCAGTGTTACCTAGAATGAGCCAGGTGTATCTACATGAGAGAACAAACATTGCCGAGAATGAATGAGTGAAGGAAGTAATTTGTCTCTGTTACAGGTGTATTTAATTTCATATAATATATGTTCTTGTGTGTAAATTTAATCCTATTTTGAATGCACCAGACAGGTCCCTGTGGGAGAAAACCTGTGGTGAGTTCCTTAAAACTGGAGGAGTTCTCTCATGGTGCTTGCAGTCATCCCTGGTTTGTTAGTTGGCAGCCTGGGGGAAAGTGACAACATTTACTGAGGCCAAGTACCTGCCTAGGATTATGCTAGGAAAGTTTTTACAGATATTATCTTAATCTTTTTAACAGCTTTATGAGGAAAAGCTACCATCATTTTATGAGTGAGGAGACTGAGTTCAGAGAGTTTAACCAGGTTCCAGTATTTTTTAAAAATTGTGAATTAGATAGAAGTGTTACCAGTATCATACAGGTCACATAGATGGCAAAATTTTAGTTAAAATTTTTATCTGTTTTTCTAAACGGTGGATTTATTTCCCAAGTTGTAAGAATATCTTTTTATAGAATAGTAATTTTGTGGGAGACTTAGGTAGGAGTGTGGGGATATTGTCCAGTAACTAGTGTCTGCTTTGTCACAATGCCGGAGTTACCAGAAACATTAAAAAAGGGTTGAATCACCACTGCCCAATATAAGCATAATGTAAGTTATATAAATTCTGTATATGTAATTTTAAATTTTCTAGTAGCCACATTAAAAAGACAAAGTGAAATTAATTTTCTTTAATATATCTAAAATGTTGTTTCAACATATAATCAGTCTAAATTGTTGTTTTTCTATAAATTAGGTCTACAAAATTGGGTGTGTATTTTACACATCTCAATTTAGCTAGATTTCAAGTGCCTAGTAGCTACTTGAAGCTATAGTGGATAGCTACTACAAACTAATCATTTCACAAATGATTAAATAATGTCAAAAGATTTTTTAGAAGCAGGAATTTCTGATTTCATATGTATGATTTTATGCATAAGTGATGAGGAAACAAAAGAACTAATATCTTTGTTATTTTTTGGCAGAGAGGAACGAAGGGCATCCTACGACTATAACCAAGATCGTACATATTATGAGAGTGTTCGAACTCCAGGCACTTATCCTGAGGATTCCAGGCGGGACTATCCAGCTCGAGGGAGAGAGTTTTATTCAGAATGGGAAACTTACCAAGGAGACTACTATGAATCACGATACTACGATGATCCTCGGGAATACAGGGATTACAGGAATGATCCTTATGAACAAGATATTAGGGAATATAGTTACAGGCAAAGGGAACGAGAAAGAGAACGTGAAAGATTTGAGTCTGACCGGGACAGAGACCATGAGAGGAGGCCAATTGAACGAAGTCAAAGTCCTGTTCACTTGCGACGTCCACAGAGTCCTGGAGCGTCTCCCTCTCAGGCAGAGAGGTTGCCGAGTGATTCTGAGAGGAGGCTTTACAGCCGATCCTCAGACCGGAGTGGAAGCTGTAGCTCACTCTCCCCTCCAAGATATGAGAAACTTGACAAATCTCGTTTGGAGCGCTATACAAAAAATGAAAAGACAGATAAAGAACGAACTTTTGATCCAGAGAGAGTGGAGAGAGAGAGACGCTTAATACGGAAGGAAAAAGTGGAAAAGGACAAAACTGACAAGCAGAAACGCAAAGGAAAGGTTCACTCCCCTAGTTCTCAGTCTTCAGAAACGGACCAAGAAAATGAGCGAGAGCAAAGCCCTGAAAAGCCCAGGAGTTGTAATAAACTGAGCAGAGAGAAAGCTGACAAAGAGGGAATAGCGAAAAACCGCCTGGAACTCATGCCTTGCGTGGTTTTGACTCGAGTGAAAGAGAAAGAGGGAAAGGTCATTGACCACACTCCTGTGGAAAAGTTGAAAGCCAAGCTTGATAATGACACTGTCAAATCTTCTGCCCTGGACCAGAAACTTCAGGTCTCTCAGACGGAGCCTGCAAAATCTGACTTGTCTAAACTGGAATCAGTTAGAATGAAAGTACCAAAGGAAAAGGGGCTTTCAAGCCATGTTGAAGTGGTGGAGAAGGAAGGCAGGCTTAAAGCCAGGAAGCACCTCAAGCCTGAGCAGCCTGCAGATGGGGTAAGTGCTGTGGATCTGGAGAAGCTGGAAGCAAGGAAAAGGCGCTTTGCAGATTCCAATTTAAAAGCAGAAAAGCAAAAACCAGAGGTCAAGAAAAGCAGTCCAGAGATGGAGGATGCTCGCATGCTTTCAAAAAAGCAGCCTGACGTGTCCTCTAGAGAGGTCATTCTGCTGAGGGAAGGAGAGGCTGAAAGAAAGCCTGTGAGGAAAGAAATTCTTAAAAGAGAATCTAAAAAAATCAAACTGGACAGACTTAATACTGTTGCCAGCCCCAAAGACTGTCAGGAGCTTGCCAGTATTTCTGTTGGGTCTGGCTCAAGGCCCAGCTCAGACCTACAAGCAAGACTGGGAGAACCAGCAGGTGAATCTGTGGAAAATCAAGAAGTCCAATCAAAAAAGCCCATTCCCTCAAAACCACAACTCAAACAGCTGCAGGTATTAGATGATCAAGGACCAGAGAGAGAAGACGTTAGGAAAAACTATTGCAGTCTTCGTGATGAAACACCTGAACGTAAATCAGGCCAAGAGAAATCACATTCAGTAAATACTGAAGAAAAAATTGGCATTGACATCGATCACACGCAGAGTTACCGAAAACAAATGGAACAGAGTCGTAGGAAACAGCAGATGGAAATGGAAATAGCCAAGTCTGAGAAGTTTGGCAGTCCTAAAAAAGATGTAGATGAATATGAAAGACGTAGCCTCGTTCACGAGGTAGGCAAACCCCCTCAAGATGTCACTGATGACTCTCCTCCTAGCAAAAAGAAAAGGATGGATCATGTCGATTTTGATATCTGCACCAAGCGAGAACGGAATTACAGAAGTTCACGCCAAATCAGCGAAGATTCTGAAAGGACTGGTGGTTCTCCCAGTGTCCGACATGGTTCCTTCCATGAAGATGAGGATCCCATAGGCTCCCCTAGGCTACTGTCAGTAAAAGGGTCTCCTAAAGTAGATGAAAAAGTCCTCCCCTATTCTAACATAACAGTCAGGGAAGAGTCTTTAAAATTTAATCCTTATGATTCTAGCAGGAGAGAACAGATGGCAGATATGGCCAAAATAAAACTATCTGTCTTGAATTCTGAAGATGAACTAAATCGTTGGGACTCTCAGATGAAACAGGATGCCAGCAGATTTGATGTGAGTTTCCCAAACAGCATAATTAAGAGAGATAGCCTTCGAAAAAGGTCTGTACGAGATCTGGAACCTGGTGAGGTGCCTTCTGATTCTGACGAAGATGGTGAACACAAATCCCACTCACCCAGAGCCTCTGCATTATATGAAAGTTCTCGATTGTCTTTTTTATTGAGGGACAGAGAAGACAAGCTACGTGAGCGAGATGAAAGACTCTCTAGTTCTTTAGAAAGGAACAAATTTTACTCTTTTGCATTGGATAAGACAATCACACCAGACACTAAAGCTTTGCTTGAAAGAGCTAAATCCCTCTCTTCATCTCGTGAAGAAAATTGGTCTTTTCTTGATTGGGACTCCCGATTTGCAAATTTTCGAAACAACAAAGATAAAGAAAAGGTTGACTCTGCTCCAAGACCTATTCCATCCTGGTACATGAAAAAGAAGAAAATTAGGACTGATTCAGAAGGGAAAATGGATGATAAGAAAGAGGACCATAAAGAAGAAGAGCAAGAGAGGCAGGAATTGTTTGCTTCTCGTTTTTTACACAGCTCAATCTTTGAACAAGATTCCAAGCGATTGCAGCATCTAGAGAGAAAAGAGGAAGATTCTGACTTCATTTCTGGTAGGATCTATGGGAAGCAGACATCTGAGGGAGCAAACAGCACAACTGATTCCATTCAAGAACCAGTAGTTCTGTTCCATAGCAGATTTATGGAGCTCACACGGATGCAACAGAAAGAAAAAGAAAAAGACCAGAAACCCAAAGAGGTTGAGAAACAGGAAGATACAGAGAATCATCCCAAGACCCCAGAATCTGCTCCTGAGAATAAAGATTCAGAACTGAAAACTCCACCTTCCGTTGGGCCTCCAAGTGTCACAGTCGTAACTCTAGAATCAGCCCCATCAGCACTAGAGAAGACCACTGGTGACAAAACGGTAGAGGCACCTTTGGTAACAGAAGAGAAGACTGTGGAGCCAGCTACCGTCTCAGAAGAAGCAAAGCCTGCATCTGAACCTGCTCCTGCCCCTGTGGAACAGCTGGAACAAGTAGACCTGCCCCCAGGAGCAGACCCCAATAAAGAAGCTGCCGTGATGCCTGCGGGTGTTGAGGAAGGTTCATCAGGTGACCAGCCGCCTTATCTGGATGCCAAGCCTCCAACTCCCGGGGCCTCGTTTTCCCAGGCAGAGAGCAACGTAGATCCAGAGCCTGACAGTACCCAGCCACTTTCAAAACCAGCTCAGAAGTCTGAGGAAGCCAGTGAGCCAAAGGCCGAAAAGCCAGACGCCACTGCAGATGCTGAGCCTGATGCAAACCAGAAAGCCGAAGCTGCACCTGAGTCTCAGCCCCCAGCTTCTGAAGATTTAGAGGTTGATCCTCCAGTTGCTGCAAAGGATAAAAAGCCAAACAAAAGCAAGCGTTCAAAGACCCCTGTTCAGGCAGCTGCAGTGAGTATCGTGGAGAAGCCCGTCACAAGGAAGAGTGAGAGGATAGACCGGGAAAAACTCAAGCGGTCCAATTCTCCTCGGGGAGAAGCACAGAAGCTTTTGGAATTGAAGATGGAGGCAGAGAAGATTACAAGGACTGCTTCTAAAAACTCTGCTGCAGACCTTGAACATCCCGAACCAAGTTTGCCTCTCAGCCGAACAAGGCGCCGGAATGTAAGGAGCGTCTATGCAACCATGGGTGACCATGAAAACCGCTCGCCTGTCAAAGAGCCCGTTGAGCAACCAAGAGTGACCAGAAAGAGATTGGAGCGAGAGCTTCAGGAGGCTGCAGCGGTTCCCACCACCCCTCGGAGGGGAAGGCCTCCAAAGACACGCCGGCGAGCCGATGAAGAGGAGGAGAACGAGGCCAAGGAACCTGCAGAAACACTCAAGCCACCTGAGGGATGGCGGTCGCCAAGGTCCCAGAAAACTGCAGCTGGTGGTGGACCCCAAGGGAAAAAGGGAAAAAATGAACCGAAGGTGGATGCTACACGTCCTGAGGCCACCACTGAGGTGGGCCCCCAAATAGGCGTGAAAGAGAGCTCCATGGAACCCAAGGCTGCTGAGGAGGAGGCAGGGAGTGAACAGAAACGTGACAGAAAAGATGCTGGCACAGACAAAAACCCCCCTGAAACCGCCCCTGTTGAAGTTGTAGAGAAAAAACCGGCCCCTGAAAAAAACTCCAAATCAAAGAGAGGAAGATCTCGAAACTCCAGGTTAGCAGTGGACAAATCTGCAAGTCTGAAAAATGTGGATGCTGCTGTCAGTCCCAGGGGGGCTGCAGCACAGGCAGGGGAGAGGGAATCTGGGGTGGTGGCAGTCTCCCCTGAGAAAAGTGAGAGTCCCCAAAAGGAGGATGGTTTATCATCCCAATTGAAAAGTGATCCAGTTGATCCAGACAAGGAACCAGAGAAAGAAGACGTGTCTGCCTCTGGGCCATCCCCAGAAGCCACCCAGTTAGCCAAGCAGATGGAGCTGGAGCAGGCCGTGGAACACATCGCAAAGCTCGCCGAGGCCTCTGCCGCCTATAAGGCAGATGCACCAGAGGGCCTTGCCCCAGAGGACAGGGACAAGCCTGCACACCAAGCAAGTGAAACAGAGCTGGCTGCGGCCATCGGCTCCATCATCAATGACATTTCTGGGGAGCCAGAAAACTTCCCAGCACCTCCACCTTATCCTGGAGAATCCCAGACAGATTTGCAACCCCCCGCAGGTGCACAGGCACTGCAGCCTTCTGAGGAAGGAATGGAGACAGATGAGGCTGTATCTGGCATCCTGGAAACTGAGGCTGCTACAGAATCTTCTAGGCCTCCAGTCAATGCTCCTGACCCCTCAGCAGGCCCAACAGATACCAAGGAAGCCAGAGGAAATAGCAGTGAAACCTCACACTCAGTGCCAGAAGCCAAAGGGTCTAAAGAAGTGGAAGTCACTCTTGTTCGGAAAGACAAAGGGCGCCAGAAAACAACCCGATCACGCCGCAAGCGAAACACAAACAAGAAAGTGGTGGCTCCTGTAGAGAGCCATGTCCCTGAATCCGACCAAGCTCAAGGTGAGAGTCCTGCTGCAAATGAGGGGACAACAGTACAGCACCCCGAAGCCCCACAGGAAGAAAAGCAGAGTGAGAAACCCCATTCCACTCCTCCTCAGTCATGTACTTCCGACCTAAGCAAGATTCCCCCCCCAGAGAATTCGTCCCAAGAAATCAGTGTTGAGGAAAGGACTCCAACCAAAGCATCTGTGCCCTCAGACCTTCCCCCACCTCCCCAGCCAGCACCGGTGGATGAGGAGCCTCAAGCCAGGTTCAGGGTGCATTCCATCATTGAAAGTGACCCGGTGACCCCACCCAGCGATCCAAGCATCCCCATACCCACACTGCCTTCTGTAACTGCAGCAAAGCTCTCACCTCCTGTCGCCTCTGGGGGGATCCCACACCAGAGCCCCCCTACTAAGGTGACAGAGTGGATCACAAGGCAGGAGGAGCCACGGGCTCAGTCCACTCCATCTCCAGCTCTTCCCCCAGACACAAAGGCCTCTGATGTTGACACCAGCTCCAGCACCCTGAGGAAGATTCTCATGGACCCCAAGTATGTGTCTGCCACAAGTGTCACTTCCACAAGTGTCACCACAGCCATTGCAGAGCCTGTCAGTGCTGCCCCTTGCCTACATGAGGCCCCGCCCCCTCCAGTTGACTCTAAAAAGCCTTTAGAAGAAAAAACAGCACCTCCAGTGACAAACAACTCTGAGACACAAGCCTCGGAGGTGCTGGTAGCTGCTGACAAGGAAAAGGTGGCTCCAGTCATTGCTCCCAAAATTACCTCTGTTATTAGCCGGATGCCTGTCAGCATTGATCTGGAAAATTCACAGAAGATAACCTTGGCAAAACCAGCTCCTCAAACCCTCACTGGTCTGGTGAGCGCACTCACTGGCCTGGTGAACGTCTCCCTGGTCCCGGTGAATGCCCTGAAAGGCCCCGTGAAGGGCTCAGTGACCACACTGAAAAGTTTGGTGAGCACCCCTGCTGGGCCCGTGAATGTCCTGAAAGGGCCTGTGAATGTTCTTACAGGGCCAGTGAATGTTCTCACCACTCCAGTGAACGCCACGGTGGGCACAGTGAACGCCGCCCCAGGCACAGTCAATGCCGCTGCGAGTGCAGTGAATGCCACAGCAAGTGCAGTGACCGTCACAGCGGGTGCGGTTACTGCTGCATCTGGTGGTGTAACGGCCACAACAGGCACGGTGACAATGGCAGGGGCAGTGATTGCGCCATCAGCAAGGTGCAAACAGAGAGCGAGTGCTAATGAAAACAGTCGGTTCCACCCAGGGTCCATGCCTGTGATCGACGATCGTCCGGCAGACGCGGGCTCAGGGGCGGGGCTGCGTGTGAACACTTCTGAAGGGGTTGTGCTCCTGAGTTACTCAGGGCAGAAGACCGAAGGCCCACAGCGGATCAGCGCCAAGATCAGCCAGATCCCCCCGGCCAGTGCAATGGACATTGAATTTCAGCAGTCGGTGTCCAAGTCCCAGGTCAAACCTGATTCTGTCACAGCATCGCAGCCTCCATCCAAAGGCCCTCAAGCTCCTGCAGGCTATGCGAACG
Organism: Pan troglodytes; assembly: GCF_028858775.2. NCBI lineage: Eukaryota > Metazoa > Chordata > Mammalia > Primates > Hominidae > Pan > Pan troglodytes. The sequence continues at coordinate 215,270,064 of NC_072398.2, read as the reverse complement.
TGGCCACCCATTCCACGTTGGTACTGACCGCCCAGACATATAACGCCTCTCCTGTGATTTCGTCTGTGAAGGCCGATAGGCCATCCTTGGAGAAGCCCGAGCCCATTCACCTCTCGGTGTCCACGCCTGTCACCCAGGGAGGCACGGTGAAGGTTCTCACCCAGGGGATCAACACACCGCCTGTGCTGGTTCACAACCAGCTGGTCCTCACCCCAAGCATTGTCACCACAAACAAGAAGCTTGCTGACCCCGTCACCCTTAAAATCGAGACCAAGGTCCTTCAGCCGGCCAACCTGGGGTCCACGCTCACGCCCCACCACCCTCCTGCTCTTTCCAGCAAACTGCCTACAGAAGTCAACCATGTCCCCTCGGGGCCCAGCATCCCAGCAGATCGAACTGTCTCCCATTTGGCAGCTGCAAAGCTAGACGCTCATTCTCCTCGACCAAGTGGACCCGGGCCATCCTCATTCCCAAGGGCAAGCCACCCCAGCAGTACTGCATCTACGGCGCTCTCCACCAACGCCACAGTCATGCTGGCTGCAGGCATCCCAGTGCCCCAGTTCATCTCCAGCATCCACCCAGAGCAGTCTGTCATCATGCCACCCCACAGCATCACCCAGACTGTGTCCCTGAGCCACCTCTCCCAGGGCGAGGTGAGAATGAACACTCCCACGCTGCCCAGTATCACCTACAGCATCCGGCCAGAAGCGCTTCACTCTCCTCGGGCTCCGCTGCAGCCCCAGCAAATAGAGGTCAGGGCCCCACAGCGTGCCAGCACCCCGCAGCCAGCCCCAGCTGGTGTGCCTGCACTGGCCTCCCAGCACCCTCCCGAGGAGGAAGTGCATTATCACCTTCCTGTCGCTCGAGCCACAGCCCCTGTGCAGTCAGAGGTACTAGTCATGCAGTCTGAGTACCGACTGCACCCCTATACTGTGCCACGGGATGTGAGGATCATGGTGCATCCACATGTGACGGCAGTCAGCGAGCAGCCCAGGGCCGCGGATGGGGTGGTGAAGGTGCCACCAGCCAGCAAGGCCCCTCAGCAGCCAGGGAAGGAAGCTGCCAAGACACCAGATGCCAAAGCTGCCCCCACCCCCACCCCTGCCCCCGTCCCTGTCCCTGTCCCCCTTCCTGCCGCTGCTCCTGCCCCTCATGGTGAGGCCCGTATCCTCACAGTTACCCCCAGTAACCAACTCCAGGGGCTGCCTCTGACCCCTCCTGTGGTGGTGACCCATGGGGTGCAGATTGTGCACTCCAGCGGGGAGCTGTTTCAAGAGTACCGGTACGGCGACATCCGCACCTACCACCCCCCGGCCCAGCTCACACACACTCAGTTTCCCGCCGCTTCCTCTGTTGGCCTGCCTTCCCGGACCAAGACAGCTGCTCAGGTGAGCCAGCCAGGTATCTCCCCACTGTCTGTTGGGCATGTGCTTGTGGGGCTCAGCAGGGTTTTAAGCCAAGATGTGTGAAAGAAATCAGGGGCCAGGTGTGGTGGCTTATGCCTGTAATCCCAGCACTGTGGGAGGCCCAGATGGGAGGACTGCTTAAGCCCGGGAGTTCGAGACCAGCCTGGGCAACATGGCAAAACCCCATCTCGTACAAAAAAAAAAATTACAAAAATTAGCCAGGTGTGGTGGCACACACCTGTGGTTTCAGCTACCTGGGAGGCTGAGGTGGGAAAATTGCTTGAGCCCTGGAGGCAGAGGTTGCATTGAACCAAGGTCGTGCCACTAGGCTCCAGTGACAGAGCGAGACCCAGTCTCAAAAAAAAAAAAAAAAAAAGCCAGGCATAGTGGCTCACGCCTGTAATCCCAACACTTTGGGAGGCCAGGGCTGGCAGATCACTTGAGGTCAGGAGTTCAAGACCAGCTTGGCCAACATGGTGAAACTCTGTCCCTACTTAAAGAAAAAGAAATCCGCCTTTTGGTAAAGATAGTGGTTGAGTACAAGTGAACTGGTCAGCTAGTCCCTAAAGATGTTGATCTTTTCATGAGTTTAAAGAGCTTTCTTAGTTCTGAGATGAAAGTATTAGATCACATCATGGGGAGTTCTGCATATGGGGAGGGAGCTCTTGCTGGGTAGCGTCAGCAGGAGGCAGGTAATAGGGGATCTCTCCTTACCTGGAACCCCGAAAGCAGCTCCGTTGATTCAGGCTCCTTCTGTGGGCCTGACTTAACGGGAGATGCCACATCTTATCCTTTCCCTGTGGCCCTTTGGGTCATTTGTTGGGCTCAGGGGCTTGTGCACAACAGACTGACTCTGTCCCTTTGCCTTCCTTCCCTACACCAGGGCCCTCCTCCTGAAGGTGAGCCCCTGCAGCCTCCTCAGCCTGTGCAGTCCACACAGCCTGCCCAGCCTGCACCACCCTGCCCGCCCTCCCAGCTCGGCCAGCCCGGCCAGCCACCAAGCAGCAAGATGCCTCAAGTGTCCCAGGAGGCAAAGGGGACCCAGACGGGAGTAGAGCAGCCTCGCCTCCCAGCTGGACCTGCAAACAGGCCACCTGAGCCTCACACCCAGGTTCAGAGGGCACAAGCGGAAACAGGCCCGACTTCCTTCCCCTCCCCTGTGTCTGTCTCCATGAAGCCTGACCTTCCAGTCTCTCTTCCCACTCAGACTGCCCCAAAACAGCCGTTGTTTGTCCCAACAACCTCTGGCCCCAGCACCCCACCAGGACTGGTTCTGCCACACACTGAATTCCAGCCAACCCCCAAACAAGATTCCTCTCCACACCTGACTTCCCAGAGACCCGTGGATATGGTTCAACTTCTGAAGGTAAGCATGAGCAGGGGCTGCCCTTCCTGGCCCCCAAGTTTTATGCCATGTCAAATGTCCTAAGATTCCCTAGTTAACAGACCCACAAGCTACAGCCTCTGGCTGTGTCCAGCATGGCTCAGCGAGGGGCCATGAGCTCACTTCCTGTTTGTTTCCCTGTGAGTAGAAGTACCCCATCGTGTGGCAGGGCCTGCTGGCCCTCAAGAATGACACAGCTGCTGTGCAGCTCCACTTCGTCTCTGGCAACAACGTCCTGGCCCATCGGTCCCTGCCCCTTTCTGAAGGAGGGCCCCCACTAAGGATCGCCCAGAGGATGCGGCTGGAGGCAACGCAGCTGGAAGGGGTTGCCCGAAGGATGACGGTAAGACTCTCAGGCCCAGGTGAGCAACTGCCCCACCTACAGGGAGGGAAGACGTAGGTAGGCCCTGCCAGCCCATCTCCCTGGCCTGTCATGGAAGCATTAACTGTATTCTTGTTGTTGAAACAGTCTCTGTCGCCTGGGCTGGAGTGCAGTGGCGCGATCTCTGTTCATTATAGCCTCTGCCTCCCGGGTTCAAGCCATTCTCTTGCCTCAGCCTCCTGAGTAGCTGGGATTATAGGCACGCACCACCATGGCACCACCATGCCCAGCTAATTTTTTGTGTTTTTAGTAGAGATGGGGTTTCACCATGTTGGCCAGGCCAGCCTTGAACTCCTGACCTCAAGTGATCTGGCTGCCTTGGCCTCCCAAAGTGCTGGGATTACAGGCCTGAGCCACTGTGCCTGGCCAGTAACGGTATTCTTGAAGTGAGCAATGAAGGGTCCACTATGCTTCTACTTGGTGGGGGGATGTAAAGTACCTCTAGACCCAGAAACAAGGCTTTACAGTTTTTAAAAATTATTTTTTAAATCAGCTTTCTCAGGTTGAAAAAAAGCTTTTTTTTTTTTTTTCATTCAAATATCAGGGTAGCCTTTAAAGTCATCTCAGAGGTGGGGGTTTTTGTGGACCTGATACTGTGGGTTGGATGTGGGCTGCTGTTTGACTAGGAGGCCCCTGCTCACTGGCAGCTGGCCTCTGCCTCAGGTGGAGACAGATTACTGTCTGCTGCTGGCTCTGCCCTGTGGCCGTGACCAAGAGGATGTTGTGAGCCAGACCGAGTCCCTCAAGGCTGCCTTCATCACTTACCTGCAGGCCAAGCAGGCGGCAGGGATCATCAACGTTCCCAACCCTGGCTCCAATCAGGTCGGTTGTCCTGTGTCCTTCCTTCACATGTACACCCACAGGTGGGGCTGGTCAGGGTAGGTGGGCCTACTCATCTGGTGCCCACTAGATCTGGCCCCAGAGGTGGGCAAAGGGGCATTTTGGACAGAAGTCAGTAGAGCACATGGGGCGGGGCGCCATCACCCATCCTGAAGAGAACCCAGGGAACCGCTGAGAACACAGGTTTTCCATGAGTTTAAAGATAGGGCCCCAGGGGGTTCCTGTTTATAGTTTTCTGACACCTGCTAGGTCTTCCAGTAGACATAGTCCTGGCACATTTGCTGGTTGGGGACTGATTTGGCCTGGCTCTTAGCATTGGGCCTCTTCAGGGCTCCCCAATGGAAGTGGAGTTGTGGGGGTGAAGACAGAGGGTCCCACTTTGCTCTCTATCCTGTCTCCAGCCTGCCTACGTGCTGCAGATCTTCCCGCCCTGTGAGTTCTCTGAGAGTCACCTGTCCCGCCTGGCCCCTGACCTCCTTGCCAGCATCTCCAACATCTCTCCCCACCTCATGATTGTCATTGCCTCCGTGTGAGCCACTGAGTGGTTATCACCTCAGTGAATCTTCCCAGGGCTCTGCAGTAAAAACAAAGGACAACCCAGCCAAGCAGAGGAAGAAGCTGCCGAAGGGGACAGACTCCACTGCCAGACGGCCAGCCGTTTGCTGTCCTGCCGCCCGGCTCAGTCGGCCAGACTTCCTCTAGGAGTGGTGCTGCTACCTTGTATGTTTACATAATGCTTTAGCCCAAGGACACATCACCAACCCATGGACTCGCAGACACCCTGGGGCTGGGTTTCTCTTTCCTCTTTTTGGAGAAAAGGAACAGGGCAGTGGAATGAAAATTTTTTGTTTGTTTTTAAGAAACAAGAAAACAGAACTGCCTTTGCACTAAATTAGTGACTTGGACTTTTGCCCAGTGAAGACAGGCTGTGACACTCTGGATGTCTTGGTGTGTGTAGACACACATTGCGGACTCTTAACGCAGGAAGGACTTCAAACTTCTGCTGAGACCTTGGGGTCAAGGAACATTTCATTGGGTTTTTTTGTCCACCCCCATCTCCCTTGCTCATTTGGATGCGTCACCTTAATTCTCCTGCTGCCACCGTCTTTGATTCACCGGGATGTACAGTTTACAGTTGAAGAGCAAACAGAAAGGTTTTCTCTTGGTGGGATATGCAGAACTTGGGATGTGTGTATATATAAATATATAATATATATAAATATATATAATACTGACTTAAAAAATCAAATCCCCTGACATACGTTTTTTTTAATCTGTGCCAAAAATGTGTTTTCAGAGGAAATCTTATTTTCATATTCAGACTTTGTATTGCCCACTCATTTGTATAAGTGCGCTTCGGTACAGCACGGGTCCTGCTCCCGCGATGTGGAAGTGTCACACGGCACCTGTACAAAAAGACTGGCTAACCCCTCTTCCTATTACCTTGATCTCTCCCCCAACTTCCTAACACTTATTAATTTATGAAACTGTTTTTCTCAGCGCAGTTTTGTTTTGTGTGTCCATTGGATTACAAACTTTATTAAAAAATATAAAACACACCAAGTGTGAGTGTGATTGTCACTTGGGTGGGAGGACGAACCATGGGTCCTTGGCTTATGGGAACAGTCAGCCCTCATCCCGCTTTTGCTCCCCATGCCAAGTCTGTACATGGGAACTATTTCCCTTCTGCCTTAGTCAGTCCTCCTCCCCAAGGATAATTTTATCTTGTACAAAGGAGATTTTTGTCACGGACACTGAACTTAACCATTTCTCACTCTTGTGGTGTCTTCAAAGTCCTAACTGGTTCTTAGGTAATGTGGAAGGCACTTCCAATTTTGATACAGAATATAACCACACCCCATGCCATCTCAGAAACATTTTAGCAAGCTTTGGTTTCTTGTCTCTTGCCCCCTCTTCCCTTCTCCCAGTGTGAAGCAGGCTGACTCCTGCAGAGGCAGTGGCCTGCTGGGGCCCCTGGGGGCTCATTTGATCCTGTATCTGCCTCCAGACAGGAGAATGGGAGTTGGGGACAGGCTTCCCCTGCAGCTGGATTCTCTAGAAGCTGTGGAGTTGGGACAGGGACATGGGGACTATAAAGTTGGTGGTCTCACTTGGAATACCAATGGGCTCCTACAAATGGGCCTGTCCTGGTGTGAGAAGATAGCATCCCCCTCTGAACGGTGGGCCACAGATGTCGGGGCCACTGTGGGGGGACGAGATGGTACCTCCTGACTCCTCGCTGACAGGAGTGAGAAAGCTGTTCCACCAGCTCCCTACCTCCCCATCAAAGCCCCTGGCTGCTCCTTCCTGTCCCTCTGGGCCCCCAGCCTGGTGGCAGAGATGCCATCTTTTGAACCTTCCCAAAAGATGATGGCACCGGCTTGGCCTTAGTCCTCGGGCCAGGTAACCCTGAAGCAAGTGTGGCTTCCATCTGCTCCCTTAGGCCCATCAGAGCCAGGGCAGTGGCCTGGGCCTGGCACTCTCCTTGGCCTACCTTGCCACTCTGGCTGGAAGGACCCCTGAGCCAGGCCTGGCAGCAGTGGCCTGTGAGCCAGGCTCGCTCTGGGTTGCCTGTACCCTGGTAAGCAGTTGGTGGCCGCCCCTGCTGGTCCCTTCCCCAACTTCCCAACCTCTCCCCAACCTGGGCCGAGGGGGAGCAGGGTCATAGCTGTGGGGCGAGGGGAGGCCAGGCCCTAAAGATGAACAGGTGAGAAGCCTCCAAACAAGATGGGATGAGGGCATGGGGCACGTGGTGCCGAGGTCTCTCCAGCCTGAGTGTACTGCCCACTCCTCAACTTGGGGCAAAGCAGCCAGCCTGGCTCTGGTTCTAGTCGCATTCAGCAAGAGGGACGGGCTGACCTTCCCAGGAAGGCTGGTTCCTGGGTGGTACAGCCTTTCTGTGGCATCAGTTGTAGCTGCCAGCTCCCCACCCACCCCACAGGGACCTATAGGCAGCATTAGAAAATAATCCAATTTATTCTCTCTAGGGAACAGGCCACCCTTCCCGGTTCCAGGGTGCCATCCATCCTTAAATAAACAGTCAGAAGGGCCGCCAGCTCACTCGGCAGGCGGGGGACATTCAGGAGCTGTAGGGGAGGTCTCTGCCAGTGCGGGCTGGCCCTCAGCCCCGTCGCGAGGGCGGAAGACCAGCTCCCCAGCCTGCAGCACCTGCCCGGCAGGCCACGTGCCACCTGGCCCATACTGCTGATAGAAGTCCGCGTCTGTCTGGAACATGACCAGTGCCTGGGCTGTGTGGATTCGCACGTGCTGAGCCAGGCTGTTGGCATCCAGAAACTTGTCCCCACAGGAGTCACAGGCGTAGAGGATGTGAGTGTTGGGGTCTGTGGAGGTGGGGCAGCAGTCAGAGTGGGAAGGACCCCGGGCTCTGCCCACATTCACACCCGGGTGGCCCCCCTCACCTTCTTCCTGCACTTGCTTCACAGCTTTGCTGATCTCGGCCTTCAGGACTTCCGTCTCATCGGCTGTCACTGCAGCTCCCACTGGCACCACTGCGGGCAGAGTCGCAGGGCCTAAGGTGAAGGCACGGGCACTGCCCCATCATCGCCACCCTGGCAGCAAGCTGCCTGTGACTTCCCTCTGCTGCCCACAGCCCGCACCTGTGAGCTGAGTGACGGCTGTCGCTGCCAGTGCCTCGGTGGCCAGCGTGACCATGTCATCCACAGTGACCACGCTGACCTCACTGCCCTCCTCGGGCTCCAGGATCTTGATGCCTGCCTTGCCCTGGTGCACGGTCTTCACGTGGGAGCGCAGGTTGTCTACCCGGTTGAAGCCACGCCCACACTTATCACACAGGTAAGGCTTCTCTCCTGGGGGAGCAAGGTTCTCTCTTGCCTTTGTGGGAAGGGGCCGCAGGGATGGGGTGGGAGGCCCTCAATGACTCGTTTGCCCAGCAACCCTGTCTTTTACAGCAGGAGGTGCTCTGGGGTGGCTGCATGGGTGCCTCTGGTGACACTGGCACCTCTGGAAGCTCTAGGAAAATGGGGTCCTCATTTGAACAGAACTGCAAGGCCACCTGCAGCAAGAGCTAGCACCCGAGGCTGGGGTCTGGGGGGTCCCTTCCTTCCCCCTGCTCCCCACCTGGCAGCAGGGTCTGGGAAGGAACAGGCATGGTAGGGGCCACAGCTCACCAGTGTGAATGATGATGTGCTTGGACAGGTCCCCCACGTTCACGAAGGCCTTGCTGCACACGCTGCACTTGTGTGGGCGGATGTTGTCGTGGTGGCGAATATGATTGGCCAACTGGCTGGACTGGACGAATCTGTGGGGCCACAGGAAGGGACTCGCATGGAACTGCCCCAACCTGGGCCTCCTGCCTCACCCTCTAGACTGAAAAGGACCCCTAGGACCAGAGCCTGGGGCGTGGGCAGCAGTCAGCTCAGTCCCCAGCCAAGCCCCCAGTTTGTCTTCTGAGCCCCCTCACTGTGGGGTGTCTGGCCAGTGGGTGTGGGGGAGGGGGCAGGACCTCTTGCCGCAGCGCTCGCAGACGTAGGGCTTCTCCCCGGTGTGCTGGCGCACGTGGGCGATGAGGGAGCTGGCCTGGGTGAAGGCCTTACCGCACATCACACACTGGCATGGCTTCTCACCTGGGGACCGGGCAGAAGTTGTTGGTGCCTGCTCCTCTCCGTGCCCTCCCAGTCCTGGGCATGGCCGCTCACCACCCACCTGTGTGAATGCGGACGTGCCGCTGCAGAGCGCCGGGGTCTGCAAACTGTCGCTGGCAGTGGATGCACACGTAGGGCTTCTCCCCGCTGTGGATCCGAAGGTGCCGCTTCAGGTTCCCTGTGGCGAGACCGAGGGCGAACCTGGCGTGGGGCACCACCGGTGGCCGAGGAGCAGGGGTGTGAGGGCAGCCAGGGCAGCCCTGGCCCTACCTGAGGTGGTGAACTGCTTCCCACACTCTCGGCACTTGAGGGGCCCGTCAGCGATGTGGATCTTCAGGTGGGCCTTCAGGTTCCCTACCTGTGCCCAGGGAGGGGTCAGGGGGGCCACCCCACAGAGCTCGGCCCCGGGCCCCCTCACCTGCCCCTCCCACAAAGGAACAATTGACTCTCAGGCTTGCCAGGGTCCGTGAAGGGCTCTATCTCTCCTGGGTCAGGAGAGGTCCCAGGTCCCAGCGGTGAGAGGTAAGCCGCCCCACCCCATTTTTTCAGGACCAAACCCCGCCCTGAGTCGGCCTGCCCTCCGCAGAGCAACCGGGGGCTCCCCCGCGGAAGTGGCTCTCGCTGCGCCTGTTTCCTGGGTGAACAAGCTGATGAGCTCCTGGAGGCCGGGGCTGTGCTCCCCGCCCGCCCCACCACGTGGCATGCATGCGGCTGCGGCCACCGGCGGCTGCCAGGCGCTGGTTCCGGGAGGGGTCCGCACACCTGGTTGAACTTCTTGTCGCAGTGTGGGCACTTGTGCTCCTTGTCCGTGTCGTGGGTCTCCAGGTGGCGCATCTTGGAAGTGGGGTCGGAGAAGGAGCGGCCGCAGTAGTCGCACTGGTAGGGCTTCTCGCCGCTGTGCACCAGCTGGTGGCGCTTGAGGTTGCCCGAGGTGGTGAAGAGCTTGCCGCAGTCCTCGCAGCGGTAGCGCGCCTCGCCCGAGTGCCGCTTCTTGTGCAGGTTGAGCAGGCTGATGAGGCGGTAGCTCTTCCCGCACTCCTCGCAGCCGTAGGGCTTCAGAGGGCTGCAGGGCCAGAAGGCGACAGGAGGCAGGGCTCGCTGGGGCGTGAAAGGCCGCGCCTGGCAGGGGCCGGGGTAGGAGGCCGGCCTGGGGCAGTACCTGTGCGTCTTCTCATGGGCCTTGCACGCGGCCGGGTCGGAAAAGGCCTTGCTGCACTCCCGGCACGAGAAGGGCTTCTCCCCCGTGTGGATGCGGATGTGCCGCTTGAAGTTCCCCGTGTGCGTGAACTCCTTCCCACAGTCCTGTGGGTGCAGCGGGGAAGCGAGGTGTGAGGAGCAGCCGGTGGGAGGCCGGAGGGGAGGGACGCTGGCTGGGAGGGCTGGCCATAGTCTCCCTCACCTCGCACTTGTGGATGACGGAGCCGTAGGCCTTGGACTCCGTGCGGTCGCCGTAGGTGCCTGAGCGCAGGCCCCGGGCCTCGGAGCCGAGCTCCTGCCCCGAGTCTGTGCCCGCTGACTCCTCGTTCTCGTTCTCCTCGGGGGCCTCTCCGTTCTCCAGCTGGGAACCCTCCTCCTTGACCTCAGCTGGCCCTGCGCCCTCCTCCTCTTGCTCCTCTTGCTCCTCTTCCCCTTTCCGGGCGGGCTCCACCTCCATTTCTGCGGAGAAAAGGGCAAGCATGGAGGCGGCAGCCCTCTCTGCCTGAGCGCACGTGAGGGGCGCCAGCAACATGTGGAAGGGACAGTAAATGGCCCCAGCACTGGCCAAGGAAAGCCCCCGGGGGGGCCTGTGAACCTGGGTATTTGCTGCTTGCGGGATGCAGGTAGGGGGCTCAGCCAGCTGGGGTGGGCGCTGTCGGCCAGCAGGCACTGGAGGGTTGCCGTGGGTGGCAAGGCACCCCTGCACGGTGCTGAAAGCCGGGAAGCAGCAGAAGCTCCAGGGCTTTGAAGGACGTGCCTGTGCTCACAGACACACGGCTAGCATGGTCAGCCAAGGAACGACCTCGAGACTCAAGAACATGCGAAGACCAAGGTGTCCCAAAGCAGAAGTGCATGGTGACTCCAGGTGGGACTAGCTGGAGGCAGGAGGAGAGGGAGGCCCCAGTGCGCAGTGGAGGCAGGGCCCTGGGAGGATGCACCAGGTAGGGCCTGGTCCTGGCTGGGCGGGGCTACCTTGCTCCGAGCTCTCGGACAAAGCAGCCTCAGCTTCTGCGGCAGCCATGCCACTCGTGGGGTCTGGCTTGAGCTCCACAGGCGGCGGCTCCCGGGGCGCATCGGCTTTCTCTGTCTGCTCTGCACCTGGGTGGGGGAAGCACCGGAGGCTGGATTGCTACCCTCTGCCCAGGGGTCGGATACCTCTCCTGGACCAGCGCGCTGGTGGTGGCTGCGTGTGACCCAGGAGGGGAGGCCCCAGCACACCCCTAGCCGAGGCTGTTGTGTCTGCTCTGGTTGAAACAGACCCCCTGGAACACACAATAGGTCATTCTGGGTAACACAGGCTCAAGAGGGGCAGGTGCCCATGCTACCTGCCCCAAGGCAGCCCTCACTACCCTGTGCCCAGGCTGCTGGGAGGTGACAGGACAGCCGGCTGGGTCCCTGGCATCTGACTCACCGCTGGCCGCACTCTGGGCCTGACCGCCGCGCTCCTCCTTGAGGTCCCTGCTGGGGCCTATGGGTGTGCTGCGTCCCGCCTGCTCCAGCCTGCTCAGCGTGCTGGTGGCCGCCTTCTCCTCTTTGGCTCTCTTGTCCCCTCCTGGAGATGGAACAGGGCAGACCTGCCGTTTCCCATCAAGTGCCCGCCATTTGGAGGTGTGAGGTGGCCCAGAACTTGCTAGGTCTTCCTCGTCCTCCCTAGGGTACCTCTAAGTAGTGGTTTGCTGATTTGTTCATTCACCAAATTATTCACAGGGCACCCACTCCATGCCAGGCTGATGGCTGGGCACTGGGAATACAACAGTGATGGTTCCTGCTTGTGTGGGACATGCAGAACCCATGTGTGCACTAAGGGAGCTGATCAGAGGTCAGCACTAGGAAAGGGAGGAACGCAGCCTCTGGAAGTCTACAGCAAGGCACCTGGCCCATAGTGGGCATCTGAGGGCTTTTATCTTAGCAGCTAAGGGAAGTGGAAGGAGGGGCTCAGGAGAACAGACCCGCAGGAGGGTTTAGGAGCAAACCCTGCCCGTGTGCAAAGGCACTGAACCAGGCACGGCTCCCGGGTGCCCTGTAGGGGAAAGGCAGGCAGAGAGGCCACCCTCAGACCTGAGGCTAACCCTTACCAGCACCCACAACCGAGGCAGGGCCAGATGAGGAAACTGAGACCCAGAAAGTCAGAGGCAGAGCCCACATCAAAAGCCAAGGTCTCTGGCCATCTGCTTGGGAGCAGCTGCCAATAACCTACCTTCTGTGGCCAAGGCCTCCGCATTTCCCCCAGGGCTGGTAGCCGGCTCAGCAAGTGACTTGAGGGCATGGCAGGCCGTGATGATGTCCTGCATTTGGAGGAAAGTGGCCACGGCCAGCACATCATCCACGTTCTCAGGGCTCAGGCTCAGCTTGGCCGTGTACATAAACTCCAGCACCTGCCCCAGGCCTGCCAAGGACAGGACAGCTGTCACAGACCCACCTCAAGATCCGGCACCGGCAGCCTGCCCCACCACTCCACTCAGCAGCAGGACGCAGGGATTTAGGAACAGCTGAGTGGCAAGCCTGCATCGCCCCATCTCCTCTGTGGAGAGGAGGCAGGTAAGCTGGGGGATCTCAGCACTACCAAGAGCCCTTGAAAAGAAGTGCTCGCTGAGGGTCTGAATGCCTGCCCTGCACAGAGAACAAAAGGTGTGAACGCCCACCCTGCACAGAGGACAGGAGGTGTGAATGCCCACACTGCACAGGGAACAGAAGGTGCGACTGTCCGCCCTGCATGGAGGAGGATGGGCTGTGAATGCCGCCCATGCATGGAGAAAAGGAGGTGTGAATATGCACCCTGCACAGAGGACGGGGGTATAAATGCCCACCCAGCAGGGAGGACAGAGTGTGAATGCCTGCCCTGGATGAGGACAGAGGTGTGAATGCCCACCCTGCATTGAGGACGGATGTTGTGAACACCTGCCCTCCACACCCTCTTATTTGGCCGCTACACTTCACCAGTGGAGGACACTCCAACCTGACTCTCATCAGGGCTCTGCTACCAACTCTCTATCTGACTGACCTCCAGGCCAGTCACTGACCTCTTTGGGTCTCAGTTTCCACATCTATAAAATGGGAGAATAATACCTTCTCATGGCATGTCACGTCAGTCTGGGTTGGGAGTCTGAATCCAGGACCAGTTCCTTCCACAACCCCAAGGTCTTCCTGACACTGCTCCCAGCCCCTAGGCCTTCCCCATCACCTCTCCCCACACTTCTAGTTAGCACTGGGGTAGATGCTTCAGGACTGACTCTGCCACGGAAAGGGGCCAGAGGGCATAGAGCCCTCTGCCCCTCCCAATGAGGCCTTTCCTTTGTTCACTGCGGCCTAGAGCTCATCATGAGCCCTTCCTGCCCGTTCTCCTCTTACCACTCCACTACCAATCAAAACAGGCCCCCAAAAGGTGGGAGGAACTTAGTACTGAATTGCTCATGGCCTGAAGCCTGTGCGGGAGGCCTGTTGCATCCCACAGCCTGCAGGTGCTGCCCCTGGAGGGCCTAGCATGGCACAGGGCCAGCCATAGCTTCTGGCTATCAGCAAGCTCAGCCCCAGCCCTGACGGGGTACCTGCCGCGTTACTGATGTCCAGGTGCACCACGTCCTTCTGGTCCACGAAGAGCATCTTGAAGTACTCGCTGCAGGCCGCCAGCACTGCTTTATGAGCCTTAAAGTGAACACCGTCCACCACAAAGGTGCAGTCACAGAGAAGCCCCAGCTGCCGCTGCTGGTTCAGCTGTTCCAAGACATGCTGGCTGTGCTGGGGAAAGTCCATGGCTGAAGAAAGCCAAAGGGCGTTGGGGTTAGCACGGAGAAAGGACGTCAGACACGCTCAATAGTCACTCCTAAAGTCCCAGGCGAGCACCATGGAGAAGACAGAATTAAAACAAGTGAGGGCATTTCTGCCACAAAAGGGCAGTTCACTCCAGATACCCCCTGCAAGCCAAACTCAACCAACTGGTGGCTCCTGTATTTCTGGGTTTACTGGCCAGGAAAAGTGGCCCAAACCAGAAAGCACTGGGGCACCAACACGAGGCAGCCGCCTCCGTATTCAGCCTGATAATAACATGAAAAAGCCAAAAAAGGGAACAAATACGGAACACTGAAATGTGTCATCATTTCAAAAATGAAACGACATGGTCACTTTAACATTTGTTACAAAAAGAATGCATGACAATCTCAGAATAAAGGACAGATATTTCAATTGGACATGTTGGTCTTTAAGAAAACTTTCCTATTTTCTCATTCTCTCATGGACAGGTGAAGACAAGACGGTGTTTCATCAGCCAGTGTTGCAGAACTCGGCCCCTCTCAGGCTCTGCACGTACCCCATCCCCCGACAAAGCCTAGCTCTCCCTCTCTTTCTGATTCATGGGAACTACCTAGAGTTGCGGAGTCTTCTGACTCCAGAAACCTGTGTCCTGGTGGCCATCCCAGGAGAAACAACTTTGATCCTGACCCCAAGAGCTGCTGACCTGGCCACAACTTCTCTGTCAAGGGCCTCACTTAATGCCTGGAAATCCCACAAGTGAAAATGCTCAGGAAAATTCCATGGCCCAGTGCCGAGCAGTCTTGAACCGCACAAGCCGTGACTAAGTAACTATCTAAAACAGCTCTCCCTCCCGCCCCAACACCACCCAGAGTGGGCGTCAACATCAGCAATTGTCTAGGGAAAATAAGCGGGCCCTCTTTTCTAGAAAGAACCCATTTCAGAATGTTTGAAGAGAAAAATCAACACCCACTGTCTGCGGCCACATTAGACAGATTCAACTGGGCACGGCTGTCACGCCCTGGCCCAGGATCTGCTAAGGGGTAGTGAGTTCTCTGCCTACTCCTCCTCTTCTCTGAGGCCTGAGTCTGCACGGGGCTGGCTCCCCCGCTTCTGGGCAGGTGAGAGGGACACTTTGGGGCTCTCCGCCCCCAGTTTCGGCAGCTCTGCCCCAGCTCAGGCACTCCCCTGTGACATCAGCATCTTGGGGGTGAATCACTGCCGCAGCTCTGAAGCTGCTGTGGCCATGCATGGCTGTCGGGCTGTGATGAGTCCGGAGGAAGCCACGCCCCTCACACCAGCACAGGTCGGCCTTGAAGGGCGCCAAGGCCTCCCACCACGTGATGTCTGGAAACTTTTCACAAGTGGGGGTATCTGCTGAGCGGGGGGAAGTGACGCAACAAATAACGGGGAGCATGGCAGTGGCAACAGGCATGAGCCACAGCGCACCAGCCTCCGAGCCACAAGTTCAGCGTTGCTGCTGCTGCCGGAGGCCCAGAAACAGCTGTTCCCTCCCCCTACACATCCCCGCGTCGGCTTTGGCTCTCTCAATGACATTCCTAAATGGCTGTGGCTAGAGCCCTAAGTGTAAGCACTGAAGAGCCAGGGCCAGCCCCGAAATCAGGAGGTAAGGCCCTGGGGCAGCTGGCCCCGTACCAAAGCCAAGTGGCTGGCAGCAGCACATGGCCACCTGGAGCAAAGCACAGAGGCCTTTCTCTCCTGTCCTCAGTCCCTGGAAGCAGCAGGTTCCTATCTGTGACCTGAAGGAACTCAAGGGAGAATCGTGGCTGCGCTGCTCCTATGCACTGGACATGGGGAGGCACCAATGTCCAGCTTG
Organism: Pan troglodytes; assembly: GCF_028858775.2. NCBI lineage: Eukaryota > Metazoa > Chordata > Mammalia > Primates > Hominidae > Pan > Pan troglodytes. Next base: position 215,254,652 of record NC_072398.2, on the reverse strand, counting down.
TGGATCAAGACCTGAAGGGCACAAAGGGCAAGGTGGGTGCAGAAGGAACCAAAGGCAGGGGCGAGGTGGGCCCAGGCCACGGCAACCCTAGAGCTGTCTTCTCCTGGCTGTGGAAAAGGTCACGTGAGCACACAGGTGTGTGGGTGGCAAGCCCTGGGCCTCAATTGCTAGTCACCCCCTACATACCCAGGAGCCCCAAGTGCAGAAGAGGGGAATACCAGGGCCCACACAGGGCAAAATCCTCAACTGGCTTCAGAAGCAGCCCATCTGGAACTTGCAAGTGAGGCCCAACCCTTCTCTCCAGGCTGTGTGCCCGGCTTCCTCACCTTCCCCAGGAGCCAACCCGAAACTTGAGCCACCCAGGTGCTAAAACAACCTGGGGAGCATCAGCTGAACCCCCAGAGGTACAAAGAACCCTCTAGCAGGAAAACCATCTGACTTGCCGGGAAGAGACATGTGAGAAGACTCCTAGCCAAGGGGAGGGACAGGATCAATCCCCTTGTGTGGGCCCAAGGCTGGGATGAGCCTCCCTGTGGCCATGTGCCCTGGGGCTTCCTGGCAAGCGCAGCCCCGCCCAGCCATACAGCTGTCCTGGGACTGGATGGATGGATGGATGGATAAGCTAGATAGATTAGATAAGACACATTCGCTAGATAATAAAATAGTAAAGGCCCCAAGGACAGGGTGGGTGGTGGCCCAGCCCCCCACACACCACCACCCGCCAAGAGAGCAGCTGTGTGCCCATGAGCAACATTTTCCACCGTGCTGACTGCACTTTTCCAATGCAAGATGCCCGCCCAGAAGTGGGCTCCTCCCACACATGGGTGTTAGGAGGAGAAACAGAGGCGTCTATAATCCTCTGAGGCTGCCCCAACAGAGAAATGCACCAAAAGGGAAGAAAACAGGAGAAATGATAAGAAGGGGGTTGGAAGAAGTGAAGATGGGCAAAGTAAGGGAAGGAAAGGAGAGAGAAGAAGGAAGGAAGGAAGGGAGAGAGGGAGGGAGGGAGGGGCCCTGTACCCACAGAGAGATCAGCAGCAGCTGAAATGCGCTTACCAGTACAATCTGGGACTGGCCTCCCAGGGGTGCAAGAGCAGCTCGAGGGGGCCAGGAGGGGGCGGACTAAGTGCTAAATGGTGTTACCCGCAGAACTGTGTCACTGTGGACTTTACAACCGAAGCCCCACCCTCACGGGGCAAGTGGAGCTCAGGGTCCCCCAGGCTGTTCCCCAGCCGGGAAGCTTTAACAGCCCCTCTCTCAAGGCCCATGGCGAGACGGAGGCATGGCCGGCTGGGTCCTTCCCTCAGAGGGGCTGAGCTAGAACTAGGCAGTCCCCCACCTCCAACCCACGTGAACTGCTCTGGAGGGATCACCAGCCTGTATCCTAGTTCCCCTCTTATCTATTCCTCAGCAACAGGAACCCAGCAGGACGGCCAGGCTTGGAGGGACATAGGAAAAGGGTTTGGGAGCGAAGGGGTGTGCAGGTCCTAGGAACATATCCCCTCCTAAGTACGTGCTAGGAGGTGCTGTCTGGGGAGACGTTAACCACAGTAATCAGATCAACAGCCAGCTGCTCCCCATCGCCCCCAGATGTGCGGGAACACAGGGTGAAGAAATACTGTTCCCACCAGGCAGCCTGCCCCACCCCACCCTTGGAATACGGTGCCCATCGCTCAAGCGCAAGTGTCAAGGTCTGTGGTCTTGTCTTCACCTTGCGTGATGGGCGATAAATATGTGCACTAGTTAAAGCGACTTCTAAGGAAGATCCTAAAACCTCAGAACCATAGAAAATGCCAACAGAACGAGACCACAGAGCCCAGCAGCCCAGAGTCCTCATTTTAGATGCAGACTGACCTGACCCCCACTCACAAAGTCTTAGCTGCAATCGGGCACCTTTTCCCAACACCTCTAGTCACTCAGTTTTTCTCCCTCACCTCAGGTGTCAGAGCTGGGATGCTGTCCTGATGACCAAAAGCTTAGCTGGACACAGAGCCCTGGGCTCCCTCACGAGGAATTCACTGGGGAACAAAAAAGTGAGGCACTGAGGACACCTGCAGTGTGAGTCCGGACAGGCACACTGACACAGCGGAACAGACGCGGCAGAACCGACACGGCGGAACGGACGCGGATGATGCAGAGCCCCTCTCAGGATGGCCAGCCATTCCTCCCCTGCCAGGGCCCACCACGCCTCCCATGGAGAGACGGTGTCTGTTTCCCTCCTGTTGGAATCTGGATGGCCCAGAGACGACTCTGACATCAGGATGCTGGGACTGTGCCAATTCCAGACCTAAACCTAAAGAAGCCTGGAAGATTCTGCTGTGGCTCCTGGGAATCCAGTCCCCGAGCTGGAGGAAAGTCCAAGCTCCCGTGTGAGTGGGAGACACATGGAGGGGCTCTGGGGAGAGGGCACATGGAGAAGAGCAGAGAGGCCACTGACAGCACCAATGCTCTGTGGCGAGGGACACACTTTCCTGGACCTCCCAGCCCAGCTGTGCGCTGCTGCACGCACGGCCTCAACCAACACCTCGGGGAGCAAGCGACTGCCTGTCCACCCATCAAACTAAGAAATACTGACTCACTGATGACTTATGCCACTGGGTTTTGGGGTGGTGTGCTGTGCAGCAAGAGATAACTGAGACAGACGGTAAAACTATGAAGAAAAGGAAGTGATTCAGCCAAAGGTTCAGGATGACGGTTCTCTCTGGATGGGGGAGGGTAAGCAGGGGACTTCTGAGATCCTAGAAGAGTTCTCTTTCTTTACTTGGAGTCCCCTGGATTTATTACTTAAACTAAATGTGTATATTTCATATACATTTACATGAAAACATTTCAATTTTTTAAAAAAATTTATTATTTTTTTTTTGTAGAAGCAGGATTTCACCATGTTGCCCAGGCTGGTCTCAAACTCCTGGGCTCAAGCAATCTGCCTACCTTGGCCTTCTAAAGTGCTGGGATTACAGGCGTGTGCCACTGCACCCAGCCATTTTTCAAAAATTTTAATAAGAAAAAAGTGAGGTTCAGTTGCCAGACTTGATCCAGTCATGGCACAGAGTGTGCTGGCCAAGGCTGGGTTGCTCCCAACCACACTCCCGGCCATGCTCACCAGGGCTGCCTTGAGGCCCAGCATGGCAGCGAGGGTCAGAGGAGCTAAGAGAGCCGCCAAGGCTCCTGCGGGTGGGATTTAGAAGGGCTGGCCCCAGAAAGCACAACCCATTGCATCTGTCTTGCAGTCCCAAAGCACCACAGACTGCTGAGTAAGCCAGGTTTCTGTTTGGGCCGTGAAATCCACTCTGGTGCCAAGTTCCATACTGCTGCCTCCACGACGCAGGGATTCCAGTGGCGGCTGAGCCCCGTGGAAGCAGCAGAGCCTCCCGGGACAGGCCAAGCAGGACCTGGATCTGGGTTCCACCAGCCACCCGCAGGTGATCTCCAGCAAAGCTTCTCCAATGGCCAACAGGGCTAATGGTATGACTTCCTTTGTGACAGGATTAAATTAAGTAACATATGTCAAGACCCTGTACAGAGCCTGGCATATCGTGAGCATGCAACAAACTACTGTTGCCAGGAAGCAGAGATGCAGATGATAGTTTCATTTTTTTAGGCCAAAGTCTATCAGATGGTTTCTATATACCCCTTTGCACTGGGCACATGGGGTACTTGACCTTGTTAAGAGGTGTAATCATAACCCATCACTCCTAAATGCAATCTGGAAGAATTCTAGAGCACAATTAGCATGAAGACAGGGAGGAAGTGATGGGAGGGGCACTGAGTGGAGAGACATCTAGAGCTATTGTCTCTGCCAGGAGGCACTTTATATTGAACAACTGTTCTGTTAAACCCCAAGAGTGCTCCCAGGCAAAGGCTGGAGTGCATGCCCAGAGTGCTAAGTGGCCCCAGAGAGCACAGCTCCATGTCAGAGTCAAATGGGCACCTGTCAAACATGAAATGTTACCCAGGTTATTAGTATGCACTAAACTACCTGCAGGGTTTCCAAACTGCCACAAAGGGAAGCCATTAAGCCAGGAAGCAACTGGCCTACCATAGGGAGACACTGATCTTTACAAACAACAGTCCCCGGCTCCCAGAACAAGCTGCTCCCAGCTCTGAGCCTTGACATGAGCCATCTTGTGTCCAGGTGCTTGAGGAACCTAAGGGCAGGTGAGAAGGATCACCATTTGGCTTCCAGTTGCTCAGCATTCTTGATTTTCTAGAAATACAGGTGGATCAACATAAACTTCCAAAGGAGCCAGGCACGGTGGCTCACACCTGTAATCCCAGCACTTTAGGAGGCCGAGGCAGGACTGTGGGAGGTCTGAGACAAGCCTAGGCAACATGGTGAAACCCTGTCTCTACAAAAGAAATTTTAAAATTACCTGAGTGTGGTGGCACACACCTGTGGTTCCAGCCACTCGGGAGGCTGAGACAGGAGGACAGATTAAGCCAGGAGGTCGAGGCTGCAGTTAGCTGTGATTGTGCCACTGCACTCCAGCCTGGGCAATGGAGCAAGACCCTATCTCAAAAAAACAAATAAAAAACTTCTGGCCAGGTGCGGTGGCTCACGCCTATAATCCCAGCACTTTGGGAGGCCGAGGCTGGCGGATCACTTGAGGTCAGGAGTTTGAGGCCAGCCTGGCCAACATGGCAAAGCCCATTTCTACTAAAAATACAAAAATTAGCTGGGTGTGGTGGTGCGCACCTGTAGTCCTGGCTACTCGGGAGGCTGAGGCAGGAGAATCACTTGAACCCGGGAGGCGGAGGTAACAGTGAGCCAAGATCGCACCACTGCACTCCAGCCTGGGCGACAGAGTGAGACTCTGTCTCCAAAAACAAACAAACAAACAAACAAACAAACAAACGAAAACTTCCAAGGAAATGGAAGTTCACACCAGGCCAGGCTTGTGAGCATGAAACCTACCTGCCCAACCCCACCAACCACCCCAGTTTGACAACATATCCCTTTGAGTGCAAGACATGGCAGAGAAGCAAAAATGAACAAGACCAACCCTGCTGGCACTTTCCTCCTCACCCAGCAAACACTATTCTTGTATTAAGATTGGATTTCTCAAACTTTTAAAATCACTTTCTCCTTTAGATAAACATATAAATCTTGGCCCCTCCCGACAACCTGATTCTGATATTTCCACTGGAGAGTGCCCATTCCCAGCATAAGAATCACTGCTATCTCTACACAGTCCCACCAGCCAAGGTTCAGTAGTATTTTCGGAAGTTTGTATTATAAAAAAACAGATTTTTTTAAATCTTAAAAATGTCTAAATATAAAATGCAATTATGATGCTGACTTTGCTTTTCAAACTATACAACTACCGCTATCTTTCAGATTTAGGCCAAGTGCAATGGCTCACACCTGTAATCCTAGTACTTTGGGAGGCCAAGGCTGGAGGATCACTTTAAAGAGGCCAGAAACTTGAGACCAGCCTGGGCAACATAGTGAGACCCCATGTCTACAAAATAAAAATTAGAATATTAGCTGGGCGTGAGCTATGACTGCACCACTGCACTCCAGCCTAGGTGACAGAGGGAGACCCTATCAACATCCACAACTAAAGTTTAGCCACACTTTTGAGGGGGCAGACACCCCCCTGCCTGATCCCTGATGGACCCCACTGCTCTAGGACTATGCACAAAAGGGAAGGCTGGCAGGCCCTGAAAAAGAGCTGTCCAGGATTCCAGCAGCCCAGGCCAGCTTAGAATCCACTGTGCTAGTACGCATACCAGGGACTTGTAAAGCTCAACACAGGGTAAATTAAGGGGCCTTCCTGCCAAAAAGACAAAATCACGACATCTGGGACTTGGGCAGTACCTGATCATTCCCCAAGGCACACACACCCATCAGCCACAAATACTTCCCAAGTGTCAAGCAATGGCACTGACACCACCTTAAATGACACAGTGTGTCACCTCCTCTCTCCTACCAGTTTAATAAACTCACTGCAAGGTGGGGCTACTTCTTATTTCTTCCTTACAGCTGTTTATAGCACATTACCCAGAACCCTGCTTTCAAGTGGTTATAGATCAAGTAGGGAACAGGCCTGTTGAGAGCAGAGATCCCTGGCTTTTTTGAGAATGACTAACACAATGTCAAAGTATTTCCTAGACCCTTATGAAATGACAGTTGTACTTCTGGTGCTTGTTAACTGATAAAATAATAGAAAAAAGCCACTATGAAAAAGTGAATGTCCATTCTATTAATCACAAAGGCATTTAAGCAACAATTCTATGTACATGGATGAGAAATTTCCCCAATATAGAGAAAATCAGTGGGGTGATACAGCTGCTCATCTACTCATAATTATTGCATTGCCCTTTAGGGGTGCTCAGCCTATAAATTAGGAAACAGATACATACAGAGAGAGGACTAATGAATTTCACAAATGTCTAATGAGAGTCTACCTTGTGTTTGTCCTAGGTACTATGTTAGAACTTCAAACTGAGTGGGGAAGACAGGTAATAAATGGGTATAATAAACAATGGCAGCTACCAAGTGCTGTGGAGAAACTAAAGCAAGCTGAGCAGATCGAGAGGCAGGGGCTATTTACTATTTAAGAAAGGAGGCGGCCGGGCACAGTGGCTCACGCCTGTAATCCCAGCACTTTGGGACGCTGAGGCGGGTGGATCACGAGGTCAGGAGTTCAAGACCAGCCTGGCCGACATAGTGAAACCCCATCTCTACTAAAAATATAAAAAATTAGCCGGGCATGGTGGTAGGTGCCTGTAATCCCAGCTACTCAAGAGGCTGAGGCAGGAGAATGCTTGAACCTGGGAGGCAGAGGTTGCGGTGAGCCAAGATCGTGCCACTGCACTCCAGCCTGGGTGACAGTGGAGACTCCATCTCAAAAAAAAAAAAAAAAGTAAAAATAAAGGAGGCAAGGGGGACCTCAGAGGAGGTGGCATTTAAGCAAAGGCCTGAATGAGGTTTAAGAGGGAGCTAGGCCACTGTATGCCCAGGGACCATCACAGACACGAGAAGAGCAGATGCAAAAGCCCTGAGGCGGGCATGACCTTGGCACAGGGGCCAGTGTGTGTGGAGAGGAGGAGGTGTGTGGCACAGGGGCCGGTGTGTGGCACAGGGGCCGGTGTATCTGGAGAGGAGCAGGTGTGCATGAGAATGACAGCAGCAGGGGCTGAGCTTGCCCAGGCTCTCAGGGACACAGCGGACTTTGGATTTCTTCTAAGTGCACTGGGATGCCTTGGGAGTGACAAAGAGTGACAGAAAAGAGCAGAAGAGTGAGGTTCCTAAAAGGCCCCTCTGACTGCAGTGCAAAGACAGACCGCAAGGAGGCTTAGTAGGGGCCCCAGTTAGGCTACTACAGTAGAGAAGAGACAGCAGTGGCCTCACCAAGGAGGTAGAAAACAGGCGAGAAGCGGTTATATTAGGAATATGTTTTGGCAGAGCCAACACCATTAGCTGATCAAGCAGATGTGCGTTGTGACAGAAGGAAAGGAGTCAAGGATGACACTAAGATCTGTGCCCGGAGACACTGGCCCAGTGGCGGTGCCGCTTCCTGAGAGGAGGAGGAGTGGCAGGAGGAGACTCCGTGGGGGGAATCAGAGTTCTGTTCTGGCCAATTACAGCTGAGATGTCTGCTTGTAGAGACGGTAATTAAAGCCACAAGGTGGAACAAGATATCCATGGAAGCAGGTATTGGATAAACAAGAGAAGAAACCAATGGACTCAGAATCCCAGCTCCAAACTTAACACAGTGACCTCAGGCAAGCATCTCTGAGTTTTAGATTGCTCACCTGTAAAATAGGAAAACCACCATAAATACGAGTGTGCAATGAGACAACTAGCAGATAGGAAGTGTTGCCCAAATATTGGCAAAAGTAGAATTAGATATTACTTCTCTAACACAGCTCTGTGACTGAAACACAGTTAAAATAAAAGGGAAATGATGAACTAATAAAACAAAAACAAACCAGATGATCCCAAGTGACCTCCCTGCACCAGGGGAGCACAGGGCCCCTGTCAAACAGGACAGCAGCTGGCCAAAGCCTTGGGAAGGCGGCTGACGGAAGCTAACAGAGCCACAGCCTGGTCCAATACGACCAAAAAAAAAAAAAAAAAAAAAAAAAAAACCACACAGGTGTTGCTTCTCTCTGGCTGCAGCCTTCCACCGTCAGGCCTTTGTTATGGAGCAACTCAGGGCAGAAGGCCTGGGAACTCAATTTCAAAATAGAGGGATTCGGGGGTCCAATCTCCACAACTGGTGGGCTGAGGGGATGGTGGAGTGGAGGTTTACTTCCAAGTCCACTGCAAAGTGCCAGGGGCCCTGGGATAAGGCTGGGTCTGAGCCCCAGCCCCTTGACCTTCACTGGGGAAGAAGGACAGTGTGATGAGTGCTGAATGGGGGCTGCCGAAGCGCCAGCCTGGGACGACGTGACCACACCTAAAGACAGACGAAGGCAAGAAAGACGTTTGGGCAGGGGACAGCATAAGCAATGATGGCTGAGGGGCCAGGTGGAGAAGGGGGATCATGCCCCAGCACACAAGAGGAAGGAGGGGACAAAGTGATGGGAAACACAGCTGGAGGGCCAGGCTGGGGCTAGGCACTTGGGCTGGGACCACCACACCAGGCCTCAGTGACAACCTTGGCAGTCAGGAGTCACACTGGGACTTGAAAGGGGGAGATGAAGTCCCACTGGGCTGGACCCTTGGGATAGGAAAAATGGGATGATGTCACCCCCAGGTGGCCCTAGAAGGGTTTAGCTGGTGCCAAGAATCCAACACACACTTACATGATTCTTTCTGGCAGCCTGAACAAGTGGCCTTCCCACTAAATACTATTAAATCCTCTAAAAGTTTTAAGCACCTCTTCTTGGAGTAGCTCAAAGTCTCTTAAAATTTAGTATCTGACCCTTCCCAGTGGAAGGTGGGCCATGCCATTTGTCCAAAACTATGAGCCCAGGCTAAGAATGTACACATCTTACTTATTTTTAAAAGACAACGTCCACATTTCTGTAGGGTATACACAAAACTGGTAAAGAGAAGCCCCTCAGGGGAGCAGGGGAAGTGGGGAAGGAGCTGAACTTTTCACTATATATCCTTTCTGTGCTGTTTCACCACTTGTAAACACTATCTATTAAAAAATTAAAACTGAGAAAGCTAAAGAAGAATGGAGAGAAAAAGAGGAGGGAAGGGAAGGAAGAGGGAGGAGAGGGAGGGAGGAAGGGAGGGAGGAGAGGGAGGGAGGAAAGGAGGAAGGAAGAGGGAAGAGAAGGAGGAGAGGGAGAGAGTAGATAGAGGGAAGGAGGGAGGAGAGGGAGGAGAGGAAGGGAGGGAGGGAGGGAAGGAGGGAGGTCCCAGCTATCTGGGAGGCTGAGGTGGGAGGATCGCTTAAGCCCAGGAGTTTTGAGGCTGCAGCAAGCTATGATCACACCACTGCACTCCAGCATAGGCAACAGAGCAAAACTCTGTCAAAAAATAAAAATAAAAAAGACAGAAAAGAAAGAAAGAAAATAAATGCCTGCAAAGTCAGAGACCTAAGTCCTTTATTTCTATCTACCATAAAATCTTTAAGACATTTTCTACAAGACCTAGTGACTGAAAACTTCTCAAAGGAAAAAATTTCTCATGAGGGAAATGGAAAATTGTGGTAATGTGCACAGAGAATCAATGTATCACTCAGGAAAACAATATGAGCAGAAATTCCTTGAGGGGACGCCCCGAGCACCGCAGCTGGTGTCCTCGTGCTCAAACAGAGGAAGCCCCCTGACACTGCGATGACACTGAAGTCCTTCTCCCAGGGACACATGCACACACAATTCAACACGCAACTGTGGGGGGCTTGCTGCTCCCAGGACCCAGTTAAAACACTCCTACCTCCGAATCCAGCCGAAGCTAGTTAAGTGCCTCAGGCAGGAGTACTTGAATCTCTGCACCTCAATTCCTCTTCTGTAAAACGGAGATGATGACAAAAGTTTCTTCTTCATAAAGCTACTGCTGGCCATCATCATTCTATCATTACATATAAACCCATGCCAGCAAGGCTGATAAATTATAGAAAACATTTGGCTTGAACTTGTTCTTAATTTTTTAAAAAAGAAAAAAACTATATCGAAAGAAGAGAGCCCAATGCTGTCATCCTTATCCTATCTTCTGAAAACAGATGTAAAAATCTCATCAGTAATCCGGGCACCCATCAAGTTTCAACCTGAAAAAAGACCAGGAAAAGGCCCCCCACACTGCAATGCTTACTCCACTCGACAGGAATCAGAATCAAAGGCATAAATGCTTAATACTTGATGGTAACCGCCACCTTCTTTCTACAAAGGACACAAGGACTGCAGGAGCAAAGAGGCTCTCACTGAGGAAGAAGAACAATCACAAAGGAAGGGCCAGATGGCCCATGATGCTCTTGAAGATCAAGAATTCAAGCCAAAAGAAAAAAGCAGGTTAAGTAAGAACTGGAAATGGATGTAGCTGGACTTCCATGTGCGCACAGGCTCTTCAAGTGTGACTGACTTTTTCTGGGTTTGTATCCTCATTAGGATTAGGTAACTGCCAAGGTCCCTTGTAGTGTTAAGATGTAATACATGCTCCAGCCTGGGCAACATGGTGAGACCCCATCTCCAGAAAAAAATACAAAAATTAGCCAGGCGTGCTGGTGCATGCCTGTGGTCCCAGCTACTTGGGAGGCAGAGGCGGGAGGATCACTTAAGCCCACAAGGTCAACGCTGCAGTGAGCAGTGATTGCACCACTGCACTCCAGCCTGGGCAACAGAGTGAGACCCCGTCTCAAAAAAAGAAAAAAGATTTAAGAAATGTTGAATAAATGAATGAATGATTTCATTAATGAGGCTGCCATGCATTCGAAGTATAACAGATACAGTGTGACAATTAAAATGAGGCATTTACCTAGCAGTTAGCAGACTTTTTCCCATTTAAAACTTTCCCTACAGTATTATCTTTAAGATTTCCAACTATGAACATTAACTGTATAGGATATAAACACCAACTATGAAATACATATGGCAGAAGCCAACATCAGATTTTATATTTCCTATTCCAAATAGGATTAAGCTAAGATTCTGTAAAACTTCACTGGGAAAAAACTAAACGAGTAAGAATATTTTAGAGTAATATTTTGGGGATCCCGAAGCTGTAAGTTGGGCCTGGATAATCAGTGGTCAAGACTCAATGTCTCAGTTTCCAATGAGTTTTCAAAACTGCTGGGCTTCTCAATCCGGATGCAGAAGTGCTGTCCTCCAGCAGAGTTTTGAGAAGCAGCCCAGTGAGGATTAGGAGAGGCTCAGGGGCCCAGGGCTCGCCCTTCAACAAACAGCGCTGCTGACCTCCAGCCCCTCAAATCCCTACCACCTGCGGCAGCGATGAATCAGCAAAGCTGCTCCCACCCGCCAGCCGCTTTGAAGTGCAAACTTCTGAGAGAAACTTGGAGACCACCCCCAAGTGTGGCCTGGCTCCTGGTCCTAATAAGACCAGGGAGGTGGGGGGAATGAGATGGAGACGGAGGCACAGCTAGTGACGACATGGGGTGACGACATGGGGTGGGGGTCCCAGTGGAGAAGTATATTTTACGATGTTAATATATATGCTTTATCAGTAAACCGGGAGAGGTGGCGCGTGCCTGTAATCTCAGCACTTTGGGAGACTGAGGCAGGAGGATTGCCTAAGTTCAGGAGTTGGAGACCAGCCTGGGCAACATGGTGAGATCCCGTCTCTACAAAAAATCCAAAATAATTTAGCCGGGCGTGGTGGCAGGTGTCTATGGTCCCAGCCACTCGGGAGGCTGAGGTGGAAGGATCACTTGAGCCTGGGAGGTTGAGGCTGCAGTGAGCTGAGATTGTGGCACTGCTGCTCCAGCTCGGGTGACAGTGCGAGACCTTATCTTGAATAAAATAAAAAATAAAATAAAATGAAATAAAAATTGTGATTCCTGATAAGGGACTGCGGGTGGAACTGTGCCCTGTGCAGAGAGGAGACTCAGCCTTGCTACTAACAGCTCCATCTGCTGAGACTCCAGAGGAGGTTACTGGCAAGAGAAACTCACGGGCTGGTTGCTTCCCTTGCAGATAGACCATAACCCACAGCAGCCATGAAGGGAGTCAGGGCCAGAGCTGCTGTGGTGCCCCACGCACAGTGTTTCATGCCGCCTCACCAGTGCTCACAATGATCCTGGGAGGGGGGACTAATACAGTCACCCCCATTGAGCAGATGAGCAAATCACAGTTTAAGAAGTTGTTGCTGACTAGGTTGCACAGCCCTGCCCACATTCAAGGCCAAATCCATCACACTCTAAAAACTGTGCCCTTTCCGCTATAGAAAAGGACAAAACTTCTGTGGACAAACAGAATACCGGGTTCAACAGATCCTGAGCCTGTACCAAATGGACAAATTCTCTGTCATCACAGGCACATAACAATCTCTCTTCCTTATACTAATGAGTGCTATAAAACATCGTATAAAACCCAGCAGTGGCTGGCTACGGTGGCACATGACTGTAGTCCCAGCTACTCGAAAGGCTGAAGCAGGAGGATCACTTGAGGCCGGGAGTTCAAGGCTGTAGTGAGCTTTGATTGCACCTATGAGTAACCACTGCACTCCAGCCTGAGCAACAGCGAGACCCTGTTTCTAAAAAAAATAAAAAAATAAAGCAAATCCAAGGCTGGGCACAGTGGCTCACACTTGTAATCCCAACACTGTGGGAGGCCAAGGCAGGCAGATTGCTTGAGCCCCAGAGTTTGAGACTACCCTGGGCAAGATAGTGAGAACCCATCTCTAAAGAATATATAAATTAATTAATTTTAAAAAACTCACACAATCCAGAAGTGAACATTACTAAGCATTAATATATTCACAGTTTGCTGCTGCCAGATGAACTGCAAAATGAAAACTATGAAACAACTCCATTTCTGGCAAAGGTGCCCTGGCCAATTCTCCCACCGCAAACAGCCACAAATGCTGACTAAAAATGATAAGACATCTTTTAAAATGCATTAAAGATTGGGAATGATAGTAAGAGGAGTTAAAAATAAAATAAAATGTATCAAAGAACTGATAGGTCAGTAAGTAATACTGAGAGGTCCAAACACATCTAAACAAGGGCTGAAATCCAGAGAGCAAGTGGAGCTTTGAGACCAGGTTTCAAGAAAAGACATTTGCAGAACTGGGCAAGCTTGAGCCCCACCCTCCACCCCATCCCCAGAGGGAGGTCTCACTGGACCTTGGTGGAAAGAAGACAATACAGAAACTGCCTATATCAAATCTTGGTGCTGAACAGAGGAGGGAAAAATCTTCCCTGAGAATGTATAATGATTAGCAGTCCCCCAAAAGGACTACAGCCCAAATTTACACCTTATAAAACACATATTTCAGGCAGATGAAAGTGATCCCAGAAAGAAAAGTATTAAATGCAAGAAGGAAGGAAGAACAATGAAAGTAGGATATATATAAGTGAGCAAACCTAAACAAATGCTGAACTAACGATGCTCATAGAAGTTGTAAAAGGACTGGCACAGTGGCTCACACCTCTAATCCTAGCACTTTGGGAGGCCAAAGCAGGAGGAGTGCTTGAGCCCAGGAGTTCAAGACCAGCCTGTCTTTACCAAAAGAGACCCTGTCTTTACCAAAAAAAAAAAAGTAAAAAGTAAAAATTAGCAGGGTGTGGTGGCGAGTGCCTGTGATCCCAGCTACTCGAGAAGCTGAGGCAGGAGGATTGCATAATCCTAGAAGGTCCAGGCTGCAGTAAGCTGCGATTGTGCCACTGCACTCCAGCCTGGACAACAGCGAGACCCTGTCTCTAGAGAAAAAAAAAAAAAAGGTTTAAAAAGAACTAAAATGCACACCCACAGAATAAAAGTGGAAGAGAAAGTGATAGCAATTAAAGTGTTCTCAGGTCCTCACTGTTTGAGAGTAAGGTATAAAGACACTGACTAAATTTAGACTTTGATAAGTTATGTAAATTGAAAGCTATACCACATTTATGGATCAGATGACTCAACATCATAAAAATGTCAGCTCTATCCAAATTTATATATTATAAACTCAATGCAATTCTAATAAAACATACCAACAATTTTTATGGCATTTGACAAATGTAATCTAACATGACAATGGGGCCAGGCAAGATGGCTCACGCCTGTAATCCCAACATTTTGGGAGGCTGAGGTGGGAGGATTGCTTGAGCCCAGGAATTCAAGACTAGCTTGGGCTACATGGTGAAACCCTGTCTCTACAAAAAAGACAAAAATAGCTGAGCGTGGTGGCGTGTGCCTCTAGTCTCAGCTACTTGGGAGGCTGAGGTGGAAGGATAGCTTAAGCCTGGGAGGTCAAGGCTGTAGTGAGCCAAGATCACACCACTGCACTACAGCCTGGGTGACAGAGCGAGACCCTGTCTCAGAAAAAAATAAAATGAAAATGGAAGAGCAATGGGCCAAGGATTTACTAGACACCAGTTCACCAGTTTTCTAAAATGATGTATTTTACAAGTCAGTGTGGTATTTAAACAGAGAACAGGCCGGGCACGGTGGCTCACGCCTATAATCCCAGCACTTTGGGAGGCCGAGATGGGTGGATCATGAGGTCAGGAGTTCAAGACCAGCCTGGCCAAGATGCTGAAACCCCGTCTACTAAAAATAAAAAAAAATTAGCCAGGCGTGGTGGCACGCATCTGTAATCCCAGCTACTCAGGAGGCTGAGGCAGGAGAATCGCTTGAACCTGGGAGGCGGAGTTTGCAGTGAGCTGAGATCGCGCCACTGCACTCCAGCCGGGGCAACAGAGTGAGACTCCGTATCAAAAAAAAAAAAAAAAAAAAAAAGAATTTCTGCTCATCAAAAACAAAAAACAATATCCTACAGTGAAAAGACAAGCCACAAACTGGAAGCAGGTAGTTATAACACATATAACTAACAAAGAATTAGTATCCAAAATAAGAAATAAAAAACAAAAAACTAACAAAATGTCTACAAACCACCCAATAGAAAAATGAGCAGGACAATCTGTTGTTTCCGAGAAGATGAAATCTGAATGATCAGTAAGCAACGAAAAGATGCCCAACTCAGAACCAGGAAAATGCAAATCAAAACCACATGAGATGTCATTGTATGCCCACCAGATTAGTAAAAATGTTGAAGTCTGAAAATACCATTGTTGAGAGGATATGAGGCAAACGGAATTGTTGAAGGGTAAACTGGGGAAACAGTTTTGGCAACAACTTGGCATTATTTGTTAAGTTGAAGACGCACATACCCTGTGACTCCACTCCCAGCTGCAGTCCCTGGAGAGGCTGTGCATACATGTCCCGGGAATGTGAACAGTGGCACTGTTTGTCTCAGCAAAATACTGGAAACAACCCAAATGTCCACCAGTAATAGAAAGGATAAATAAATTCTCATACAATGGAACATTATTCATCTGTGAAAATGAAATACCACTCTATGCAACGTGGATTAATGTCAAGGCACTGAAGAAAACAATATGATTATATTAAGTTCAAAAACCTGCAGAATTAAACGGTACATTGTTTAGCAATACAAACACATGGTAAAACTATAAAGAAAAGCAAGAGTGATAAAAGCAAAACTCAGGGATGACTTGGGCCAGGTGAGATCAGGGAGGGGACACAGGGGACTCCAAAGGTAACAGTAAGTTCTTTTTGGAAACTGGGTAATGGGTACATGGAAGATGTTTCTTGTATCCTTATTCTTTACACTGAACACATTCTTTTGTATGGAGTCAACATTTAACAAAAACGATTTACAAAATTAAACAAGTTCTTTCTTACTTTAAATCATTTGCCAAGCATTAATTTGGGCTGCTGACTGAGTCACAGTAACGGGGGAAAATCCCTGAGGGGCCCACATGGCCCCGAGACTACAGAAATGAGAAGTGCTTTGCTCTCTGAGCTCTGGTGATACAGCTTCCCATGGGGCAGGTTGGCGAAATTCGAGTGGAGCCTGCCACTCGGGACAGGAAAGTGACTGCTTAGGTTAATAAGTTCCAGTATAGGAAGTGGTGCGGCTGGGGTGGGGAGAACAGATTCTACTGCCAGACCTTTCAAGACCAGAAGCTGAGTAGATTTTTGATGTTACAATGAACCCACCAAGCCTGCTTTCTGGCCCGCTCTCCACTCGCAGCGGGAATTCCCACCTCTGAGCCTCTGTCCACACTGCTGTTTAGATATGAGTGAACAACTCTCAGTTCTAACCATGCCCTTTGCTTCCTTCCTTTGAAGCCCAGCCCTACGAACCATCTCTCTTCAATTCATAACAAGCATGTTTGAATCCAAGAGCCTAAGCCCCAGTTTTCTATACGTATCTGTGCTGACTGCATTACTGAGGTCAACCTTAATCACCCTGGGACTGTCAAACTATTAATGTCCATAAGGATTCTCTGTGCTGGCATTCCACACACACGCAGCAAGGTTCAATGAGCCACAGTACTTACTCTCTGACCTCTATTATTTCAACCATTTAAAAATTGTGGCCACGGGAGGCTGAGGTGGGAGGATCGCTTGAGCCCTGGAGGTCGAGGCTGCAGTGAGCTATAATCCCAGCACTGCACTCCAACCTGGGCGAAAGAGCGAGACCCTGTCTCAAAAATTAAATTAATTAATTAATTAATTAAAAAACAAAAAAAAAGCCGTGGCCAGCAAAAGAAGTAGATTATGATCTCCAGGACAATATGTTTTGTACATAAAATGTATTTGGAGTTTTTTGTTTTCATTAAAGTTGAGGTCCCTCCCTACTGTGATGCCAAATGTCAAACCCAACAATGGGTCACCCCGCAGGACACCACCCCTGCTCGCACCTGTAATCCCAGTCCTTTGGGATGGCGCAGGTAGGTGGATCACTTGAGCCCAGGAGTTCAAGACCAGCCTGGGCAACATGGCGAAACCCTATCTCTACAAAAAACAGAAAAATTAGCTAGGTGTGGTGGTGTGTGCTAGTAGTCCCAGCTACTTGGGGGGCTGAGTCAGGAAGATCGCGTGAGCCAGGGAGGTAGAGACTGCAGTGAGCTATGACAGCTCCACTGCTCTCTAGCCTTGGCCACAGAGCAAGGCCCTAATTTAAAAAAAAAAAAGTGTTATATGAGGCTGGGTTTGGTGGTTCAAGCCTATAATAACCAGCACTTTGGAAGGCTGAGATAGATGGATTGCTTGCGCCCAGGAGTTTGGGACCAGCCTGGGCAACGCAGCGAGATTCTGTCTCTACCAAAAAAAAAAAAGTTTCCTGGGAGGAGAGGGGGGTAACTTACTTTCCACAGGTACACGCTTGAGAACCTTCTGATTTTTCTACCTTGTGCATGCATTCCCATAGTAAACGTTGTTTTCTTCCTAAACTCTGCATATTTTCTTTTTTGACCCTCAAGAGTCTTCTTCTATCAAGTAACAGTAATTATGGAGCCAGGGACTCGACTAAGCACTTTACATGCATGGCCTTATTAATAATTCCACCCAATAAAGTTATATTCAAGGTAACTATTATCCACATTTTACAACTGAGGAAACTGAGGGTTAGAAAGGTCAAGTACTTTGCCCAAGGGCATACAGCTAGTAATTATAAGAAGCAAACATAAGCCCACATATGCCTGGCTTAGGAGTTTGTGTTCCTAACAGCTACCCTATACTGCAGGGGTTTCTTAACTGGGGGTGATTTTGTGCCAGGAGATATTTGGCAATATCTGGAGACATTCTGGGGTGTCACCACTGGAGAAGAGTTACCACTGGCATCTATGGGTAGAGGCCAGAGACGCTACAGGAACCCACCCCCCACAACAAAGACTTATCTGGCCCCAAATGTCAGAAGTGTCAAGGTTGAGAAACCCTGCTATACTGGAACAAGTCAAAAAGACAGAGAAACCATCTTCTGACCAAAACTCTCACAGTTAAGGTCAGAGTTCACCATGTCTATTTCCCGTATGACAGCCAAATGCCCAATAAACAAGAAGCATGCTCAGCCCTCAATTACATGGAGTTTTCTCCAGCCCCAAATGCCAGTTTCTCCTCAGCCAATCAAGACTGATCATCCACTCATCCGACACTTGCTGAGCGCCTGCTGTGTGCCAGGAAACAAGCTACACAGTGGCAGTACCAGGATAAATAAGACCCTGTCCTGCATCCAAGATGCTGGCGGTCTCATGGGAAGACAGGCAAGGAAGTCTCGGATCATAATTGAGGTGAAAATGTGTTAATAGAGATCAAAAACAGGATGCTAAGAAGTCGCAGGGGAGGGGCTCCAAACTCACTTGGGTTGGGGGAACTGGGAATGGCTCAGAAAAGGCTTCCCAGAAGCATCTGAACTTGAAGGAATTAAACAGGCAGAGAGAATCCTCAAAACACCCCTTAGCAGATCTCTCAGGATATGGTCTTTGAGTACCCAAGGTTTGATGACTTTAATTAGAAAGCTTGGGGGAACTCTCCCAGAAAACCGTGGGGGCACAGAGTAGTCCTTGACTGTCCATGCACAACCTGGATAGCCCCTGCCACAGGGCAGGATGGCAACCTGGCGTCCCCACAGGTTTGGGCCTTCCTCAACTTCAAACCTGACTGGCCTCCAGCTTCCAACCAGCCTGTACCTTGCAGCAGGAGGTAAGTAACATTTCATAAATGTCCACTATACCAGGGGTTCCCAACCCCTGGGCCACAAACCACTACTGGTCCATGGCCTGTTAGGAAGTGGGCTGCATGGCAGGTGAGTGGCAGGCGAGTGAGCACGCAAGTGAGTGAAGCTTCAACCTGTATTTACAGCCGCTCCCCATCACTTGCCATTACCACCTAAGCTCCGCTTCCTGTCAGATCAGCAGCAGCATTAGATACTCACAGGAGCTCAATCCCTATTGTGAGCTGCACATGTGAAGGATCTAGGTTGTGAGCTTCTCATGAAAATCTAATGCCTGATGATGTGTCACTGTCTTCCATCAACCCCAGATGGGATCGTCTAGTTGCAGGAAAAGCAGCTCAGGACTCCCACTGACTCTACATGATGGTGAGTTGTACAATTATTTCATTATATATTACAATGTAATAGTAATAGAAATAAAGTACATAATAAATGTAATGTGTTTAAGTCAACCTGAAACCACCTCCCACCCCCACCCCTCAGCCCCCTTTCTGTGAAAAAATGGTCTCCTACAAAACTGGTCCCTGGTGCCAAAAAGGTTGGGGGGTGCAGGCCGTGCCACAGCTGGTGGTCCCAGGTGCACGGGGGCCAAGGGGGCACGAGGCAGTAGTGTGGGGACTCCGGGTCCCAGAGGCCGCCCATGGGGTGGGAAGTGTGAGGCCACTGCCTGCCTGGGCCTCGGAGGGTGGGGGGAGCAGGGCAGGGAGATGATAAATTGACCATTATCTCAGGATGTCTCTTTCTGGCTGCCAATATCTTCACCATCGCCAGCATCACCAACCCAGACTGGCTCAACACCAGGGAGTCTGTGGGAGCACTCACTGTGGGCCTCATGGGACAGTGTCAAACAAAGCATGGACGAGAGGGGATGTGCATCCCTCCCCAGCTTCCCCTGGAGTGGGTCACCACGCTGTTTTTAATCATCTGGGAATCATTTCATTGACTGTAAAATTCCCCTTAGACAGACGGAGGCAGCTAGGACTCTGGAGTCAGGTGTGAATCTGCCCTCCCATTGATTGTCACATGTGGTTTGCTGGTGGCTTCCCACTGGGGAAGACAAGCTACAAAATATGTTCGATGGATAGCATTCACTGGGATGATGCTTTTCTGTATGGCTGCTGTCATATTTCCAATAGGATTTTACATCAATGAAGTCAGAGGTCAACCTTATAAATTACCCAACAACACAGTAGTTGGGTCATCATATGTACCTTTTGTCTTATCAATTTCTTTACAACAGTAGGACTTCTATTTGCTGCCAAGTTTATTTACCAAGCTGATAAATGTCTAAATTGCTTGACTCTCACTTATTTTTGGAGGGTGAGGAAGACAAAGGTGAGACATCTGAGCAGCCCTCATGGGAAGATGCTCACATGAAACTGATGCTGAGAAGGAAAAAAAAAAAAGTTTTGATTTGCTCTCACTATGCACTTTGGACTTAAAGAAGAAAAAAAAAAAAAAGAGCCTTTTTGTTTTATTTTTGAGACAGAGTCTCACTCTGTCACCTAAGCTAGAATGCAGTGGCGTGATCTCAGCTCACTGCAACCTCCACCTCCCGGGTTCAAGTGATTCTCCTGCCTCAGCCTCCCGAGTAGCTGGGACTACAGGTACCCACCACCACACCCAGCTAATTTTTTTTTTTTCTCTTGAGATGGAGTCTCGTTCTGTCACCCAGGCTGGAGTGCAGTGGCGTGATCTCGGCTCACTGCAACCTCCGCTTCCCAGGTTCAAGTGATTCTCTTGCCTCAGACTCCTGAGTAGCTGGGATTACAGGCGCCTGCCACTGCACCCAGCTAATTTTTGTATTTTTAGTAGAGACGGAGTTTCACCATGTTAGCCAGGATGGTCTCGATCTCCTGACCTCGTGATCCACCCACCTCGGCCTCCCAAAGTGCTGGGATTACAGGCGTAAGCCACCGCGCCCGGCCAGGAGAGCCTTTTCCATAACCAAATACAGACAATACTGACTAAATCTCCTGAGCATATTCAGGCAGTCAGGTCTGCACTGTGATAGCAACCTAGAGAAGGAGAATGCTTTCTACTGAAAAGCATGTGGCCCTTTGTGACTCTGTTGTTCCATTTTTCATATCTAATGATTCATTAGAGGGAAAAAAAAAAGTCTAAGTAGTTATGTATCATGGTGGACCAGAGGGATGCAAGAGAAGTTCATGTGGGGCTGGCCTCACCTCCTGAGAAATCAGTGTTCACAACTTCCTTGTAATAGTATGAGCCTTTGGCACCATTACTGCACCAAGAAGCCAATAGATCAAAACTTGTTTGCTAAACTGTATGTAAAAATTCTGAAATTCCCTATTCTGTGTGTATGAAAAAAAAAAAATCAAACACTAAGACACATGTTTTGGGTAGGTAGGTGGGGGAAATCTCTCTCTCTCTCTGTATGTATGTGTATATATATACATATATATATATACACACACACACATACTATATATATATACACACACTATATATATACACACACACACTATATATATATACACACACACTATATATATACACTATATATATAAAATATATATTTTGCTGACAGAAAAAAAAAAACGAAAAGGTTGGGGAGTGCTGCACTATGCAGCAAACCCTGTGAATTACCTGCCTGACCTCATGTAATTCTCCAAACAATTCTGTGAATTACCTGCCTGTCCTCACGTAATTCTCCAAACAATTCTGTCATCCCTATTTTACAGATGAGGAAACTGAGGCTCAGCAATGAAACTGAGTAAAAGGCTTGCTGTCTGATGTGTCAGAAGACAATCTTGTAATTAGGAAAATTAATAGTCATTACTTTTTTTTTTTTTTTTTTTTAACTCTTTGGGACACAGTTTCAGAAGGAACTGCCTGTCAGGACACAGAGCCACTCAACGGGAGGGCAGATTCACACCTGACTCCAGAGTCCTAGCTGCCTCTATCTGTCCAAGGGGAATTTTACAATGATCAGTCCAAAATGTGCGGTTTGCAACATCTTCACCCCCTCAGGAAAGCCTTCCAGCGCCAGTGCATCCTCCCTCTGTGTGCGCACACCCTCCACCAGCCCTCCAAGGTATTTCCTGCATTGCATTGTGAGGATACACATGGCTGGGAGCACCTGCTCCTGGGATTCAGTCTTACTTGTGCCAGCATCCCTAGCACCCAGCACAATGCCTGACACATGTTGGGCACAGAAACAATGAATGGATAAACAAGCCTGGCCTCCCTGGGCCCAAGCCCTGTAAACCTACCCAAAGCCAGAAGAGCCTGCCTTGGGGACTCAGTGGACCTCCCCTCAGGCTGGGATCACACCCCCAAGACAGTAATCCAGACAGACTGAGGACAGAGCAGGTTCTCTCAGCCAGCTTTTTCTCCAGCACTGAAACAGTCACGATCTGTTCTTTAGCTGTACACCAGATGCAGGAACTGGCTTATGTTTGGGAACCATGTTGTACAAAAATCCCGCCTTAAACATTAGAACCTTAAAAGGAATGAGTGTGTGCTCGCTGCTCTGTGTCCCTTTTTGCCCTAGGGAGATCATACATGATGGCAGGAGCTACAGCAGCCAGCTTGGACCATGAGATGGAAGCCTAAGTTTGAGCAAGAAGAGCCACATTATCAAAGGAATCCTGCTCCCAGATGATCTCACAGAACACAGCAAGCTGCTCTACCAGCTCTGGACTGCGTACTTCCAGAATGTTCAGGAGCAAGGAATATACTTCTGTTTCTGCCACTGTAGATTTCACCTAACTAAAGGTGTGAGCATTGCCCAGTGATCATCCACTCTGGCCTCTCTCAGTAGGTAAAACAATAATAGTAAGATCAACAATTTCCCAACCAAACTGTAACTGGGATTTTGTCATTACTATATAATTTTGAAGAAAAGGCTATCAGGAAAGAATCATTTGAATCATGTTGAACCTAGAGAAAAAGGACAAACTGATCTGATTTGTTTCATCCTTGAGTATTACAGACATACCTCAGATTTCCAGACAGCCCAGGCTACTCTTTTCTGACACTTTGCCTGTGTAAACTCCAGCTTGGCTCCCCTCGTCCGGCTCATTACCTGAATCAATGACACACAAGTGGAAAATCTGATGAGAACCTAAAGGGTACCTGCTCCCTCAGAGCTGCCTTTTCATGTATCCATCAAACATAGACAAATACAGAGTGCTTAGCACAGAGCCTGGCCCAAGGAAGTGCTGAATAAATGGCCTGCTCTGTGCTAGACAACATGCTGACACTGGGACACAAAGATGCACAGACTCAGCCTCAGGCCCTGCTCTCAAGAACTCCAGCTCAATAAGAGACAGGACACAATGTTAAGAAGGAAAAACGACAAGGTTTGTATCCAAGCATTATTGCAGCATTGGCACTGCTCTGGGATATCCTGGACACTTTGTTTCTCATTGCATACCCTACCCTAGGTGAGCTCATCCCCTCCCATGACTTCAGTGACCTTTGATGGTGATAACTACTAGACCACCGCTGAACAGGTGCACTTGAATGTTTTACAGGCATCCAACTCCAACATGTTCAAAACTAAACATATCTGCCCTCCCCCAAATCTGCTCCCCGTACTGCTCCCTATCACATGGAGCAGCATCCAACACCCATCAGTCAAAAACTGGGGTGATCCTGACTCCTCCCTGCCCCTAACTCTCATCAAACTAATCACCAAATTGTGTCAATTCTATCTCTAAAACCATCTCTCCTCACTCTCTGCCTTTAACTCACACCTTTATTTCTCACTTGGATTATTCTAGCAGGCTCTTAATTGGCCTACAGGCCCACTCCCTTTGATACATTCTTCACTTAGCCAGAGTGATCTTCCTAATCCACAAATCTGATTCGTGGCCAGGCATGGTTGCACATGCCTATAATCCCAGTACTTTGGGAGGCTGAGGCGGGAGGATCATTTGAGGCCAAGAGTTCGAGACCAGTCTGGGCAACATAGTGAGACCCCATCTCTACTAAAAATTTAAAAAATTAGCCAGGTGTTGTGGTGCACGCCTGTAGTCCCAGCTAGTTGGGAGGCTGAGGCAGAAGGATCACTTGAGTTCAGATCAAGGCTGCAGTGAACTATGATTATGCTGCCACTGCACTCCAGCCTGGGTGACAGAGCAAGACGTAGTCTCAAAAAAAAAAAACCAAAAACAAACAAACAAAAAAACCCGATTCTTTTATTTCAGGCTAGAAATAAAAGAATCCTCCCACCTCAGCCTTCCAAGAAGCTGGGACCACCAGAGGTGTGCTCCACCATGCCCGGCTATTTTTTTTCCTTTTTTTTTTTTTTTTATAAAGATGGGGTCTTGCCATGTTGCCCAGGCTTGTCTCAAACTCCTGGGCTCAAATGATCATCCCACGTTGGCCTCCCAAAGTGCTAGAATTACAGAGTAAGCCACCGCACCTGGCCACAGATCTGATTCTTAAATGGCTTCCCATTAACCTAAAGGTTAAAGTCCTTAACTAGGTTTACAACGTCCCCTAAGACCAGACCACAGCTTGCTGCTGCTTTTTTTTTTTTCTTTTTTGAGACGGAATCTCGCTCTGTCGCCCAGGCTGGAGTGCAATGGCGCCGTTTCGGCTCACTGCAACCTCCGCCTCCCGCGTTCAAGCGATTCTCATACCTCAGCCTCCCGAGCAGCTGGGACTACAGGCGCGCGCAAGCACGACCGGCTAATTTTTGTATTTTTAGTAGAGACGGGGGTTTCACCATATTGTCCAGGCTGGTCTCGAACTCCTGACCTCAAGTGATCTGCCCGCCTGGGCCTCCCAAAGTGCTGAGATTACAAGCGTGAGCCACCAAGCCCGGCCCAGTCTGCTTCTTTATTTAGCCTGATCTCTCTCTCCTCTCTCTACGAAGATGAGTTTTCTCACAAACTACACCCTTAACTGAGAATACCCGTTTTCCTGCCTCACTCCGCTGAGCTTCTCTTAGATCTTAGCTTTCTGGGGGACAGAAGCCTCCCGGGATTCCCCCTAGGCTGAGTGATGTGTCTCTACTCCGTGCTTCAGAGGAAGGAGGGCTTTCTGCCCTCGCAGCAGTATCAGAATTGCTGATTTACCTGTATGTCTCCCACATGGGTCTCTGAGCTCTGGGTGACGATGGTGATACAATTAATAACAGCAACAAACACACAGCATTTACTTTGTACCCAAAAGTGTTCTAGGAGCCTCATTTCCCCTTTATTACAATCTTAGGAGGCTGGTTTTATTATCATCTCTGCTTAAAGGATGAATAAACCCAGGCAGAGAGAAAGAGCCAAAAGTGCCTAAGGTCACACAGCAGGGAATGGGGATTCAAACCCCGCTGCTGGGCTCCACGATTCACACTCCTAACTCCAGGATCGAGGATCCTGGAGGATCGAGTCCGCCCGCATCACTCGCTCTAGCTTCAGCATCTATCAGGTGCTGAACCACCGTCCGCAGTATGAATGAATGAATGAAATGATTTTATACAGGGACAGCGTCGGCCTCCTCTCTGTCAGCTCCTCCTAGGCCCGGGCAGCCCCGCTCCCTCCCGCCCCGGCCGGCCGACGGGAGCTGCCCCGGCACTGCGCTCCCTCGCGGCCGCAGAACGCCCACCCTCGACAGCGCGCGGGGTCAAGAGGCGGTGACAGCCGTGCGGCGGGGGCGGAGATGCTACCAGCTGGGGTGTCATCCAGCCTGGGAGGTGACACGCGCCCCCTCGCCCGGGCGGTCGCTCTGGCCGCCCACTCCCCGCCAGCACGCCCGGCGACGCCCCCCGCCCCGCCACCCCACAATCTCCCGCCCAGCAGTGTCCCCTCAGCCCCGGTTGGCGTCCCATTCCACTTCCCTCCCCTCCCCCACACAACCGTCACCGGCGTCCCACCGCGCCCCATCCTCCGCCGCCTCCGCCCCGGCTCCCGGGACTTCCCCGGCCCCGGGCGATTGTTGACCCTCACCTGCCATGTCCCGGACCCCACCGCAGAGGGAGGTGCATCACGGCCGCGAGAAGGCCGGGGACAGCACTCCAGAGCAGACAAAGGGCGCCGCCATGTTAGAGTCGGGCGGAACCGACCTCGCAGGCTTCCCGGCTGCAACTTCCGGCGCACGCGCAGCGTCCTCGCTAGGAGAGCGCCCATAGACAGACGCATGCGCCTAGCTATCCAAAAGTTCCACCTTACAGTACTTCTGCGCTGAGAGTTGTCCTCATTGTACCCGTGCCTTGGTTTCTCTTCCAAATATAACAGTAACATCATGTGTTCAGCTCTTACTGTGTGCCAGGCACTGTGTTAAGCGCTTTACATGCATTATCTCTTTAAACCCTCACACCAATTATAAGATAGTATTATTCTCCTAATTTTAAAAAAGGGAAAACAGACTCAAAGAGTGTAAATCAATGTCCATGGTCACATATCTTGTAAGTGGTGGACCGGAGATATGAATCTACTTGTGGCTTCAAAGCTGCAGATCCCAGTTGTGTTTTTCTACCTTCTAAACCGAACATTATCCCCTTCCCTGATTATCTTGGACGTGAATAAAGGTGTCTGAAAACAAAAGTGTCTGCAGACTTGCATGGCCCCTCCGTGGCCCCTCTTCTACCTTTTTGGTAGCTCTAGGCCACTGACTTCTCCACTTTCTCACAGTCTGAGGGCTTTCTCCTTTGTTTACTTCTAGGCCTGCTTATTTTCCATAATCTATAATTTTAACAACACTCTTGCCACTACTGTAAGCTCTTTTGCTCCCTTGTCTTTTTGTCACATGGATTTGGTAAGAATACCAACGCTGTGTGAATCCAAATGCACCTTTTCTCTTTGTTAGCTCCCAAACAGCCAAGCACAGCTGAAGAAAGTATGCAGTGGGGAGACTGTTCCCTAGAGATTCATGTCCACTAGCCTTCAGTGGGACTGCAACATATGCCAATCTGGCAACTCACTCCTGTCTTCACAATGGCTAGAGAAACAAAAAAAGCCCAGCAGTTGACTTCACCCCTTCTTGTCTTTTGTTTTTTTTTTTTTTTTTTTTTTTGGAGACAGAGTCTCGCTCTGTCTTCCAGGCTGGAGTGCAGTGGCGCTATCTCGGTTCACTGCAAGCTCCGCCTTCCGGCTTCACGCCATTCTCCTGTCTCAGCCTCCAGAGTAGCTGGGACTACAGGCGCCCGCCACAACACCTGGCTAATTTTTTGTATTTTTAGTAGAGACGGGGTTTCACCATGTTAGCCAGGATGGTCTCGATCTTCTGACCTCGTGATCCACCTGCCTCAGCCTCCCAAAGTGCTGGGATTACAGGCGTGAGCCGCCGTGCCCAGCCGTCTTTCTTTTCTTTCTTTTTTTTTTTTCAGATGGGGTCTCGCTATGTTGCCCGGCTGGACTGAAACCCCTAGGCTTAAGCATCCCATTTCAACCTCCCCAGTAGCTGAGACTACAGGCATGTGCACCCACAACTGACTAACTTCACCCGTTCTTTTTAACTATATTTTTAATTTTTATTTCAGTAGATTTTGGGGAACACATGGTGTTTGGTTACATGGATAAGTTCTTTAGTGATGATTTCTGTGATTTTGGGGGACCCATGACCTGAACAGTGTACATTCTACCCAAGGTGTAGTCTTTTTTTTTTTTTTTTTTTTTGAGATGGAGTCTCGCTCTGTTGCCCAGGCTGGAGTGCAGTGGCGCCATCTGGGCTCACTGCAAGTTCCGCCTCCCGGGTTCACGCCATTCTCCTGACTCAGCCTCCCGAGTAGCTGGGACTACAGGCGCCCGCCACCATGCCCGGCTAATTTTTTGTATTTTTAGTAGAGACGGGGTTTCACCGTGTTAGCCAGGATGGTCTCGATGTCCTGACCTCGTGATCCGCCCGCCTCGGCCTCCCAAAGTGCTGGGATTACAGGCGTGAGCCACTGCGCCCAGCCAACCCAAGGTGTAGTCTTTTATCCCTCACCCCTCCCACCTTTCCCCCTGAGTTCCCAAAGTCCATTGTGTCATTCTTATGCCTTTGCGTCCTCATAGCTTAGCTCCCACCTAAAAGTGAGCGCATATGATATTTGGTTTTCCATTCCTGAGTCACTTCATTTAGAATAATGGTCTCTAGCTCCATCCATGTTGCTGCAAATGCCATTATTTCATTCCTTTTTATGGCTGAGTAGTATTCCATGTTATATATATATACCACATTTTCTTTATCCACTCGTGCATTGATGGGCATTTGAGATGGTTCTATATGTTTGCAATTGTGAACTGTGCTGCTACAAACATGCGTGTGGAAGTGTATTTTTCACATAATGACTTATTTTCCTCTGGGTAGATACCCGCTAGTGGGATTGCTGGATCTAATGACAGACTTACTTTTAGTTCTTTAAGGAACATCCATATTGTTTTCCACAGTGGTTGTGCTAGTTTACATTCCCACCAGCAGTGCAAAAGTGTTCCCTTTTCACCACAACCATGTCAACATCTATCATTTTTTCATTTTTGATTGTGGCCATTCATGCAGGAGTAGGTATGGCATTATGGTTTTGATTTGCATTTCCCTGATGATTAGTGATATTGAGCATTTTTTCACGTTTGTTGGCCATTTGTGTATCTTCTTTTAAGAACTGTCGGGCCGGGTGCGGTGGCTCACGCCTGTAATCCCAACACTTTGGGAGGCCGAAGTGGGCAGATAGCCTGAGGTCAGGAGTTCGAGACCAGCCTGGTCAACATGGCGAAACCCCGTCTCTACTAAAAAATAAAAAATAAAAAAAAAATAGCCAGCATCGTGGCGGGCACCTGTAGTACCAGCTACTCAAGAGGCTGAGGCAGGGAGAATTGCTTGATCCTGAGGCTGCAGTGAGCTAAGATTGTGCCACTGCACTCCAGCCTGGGCGACAGTGTGAGACTCTGTCTCAAAAAAAAAAAAAAATAAGAATTGTCTATTCATGTCCTTAGCATGTGACTTTTTAATAGGATTATTTGCTTTTTTCTTGCTGATTTGTTTGAGTTCCTTGTAGATTCTGGGTATTAGTTCTTTGTTGGATTCATAGTTTGTGAAAATTTTCTCCCACTCTGTGGGTTGTCTGTTTACTCTGCTGATTATTTATTTTGCTGTGTAGAAACTTTTTGTTTAATTAGGTCCCATTTATTTATATTCATTTTTGTTGCATTTGCTTTTGGGTTCTTAGTCATAAAGTCTTCGCCTAAGCCAATGTCCAGAAGAGTTTTTCCAATGTTGTCTTCTAGAATTTTTGTGGTTTCAGGTCTTAGATTTCAGTCTTTGATCTATCTTGAGTTGATATTTGTATAAGGTGAGAGATGAGGATACAGTTTCATTCTTCTACGTGTGGCTTGCCAATTATCCCAGTACCATTTACTGAATAGGGTGTCCTTCCCCCCTTTATATTTTTGTTTGCTTTGTTGAAGATCCATTGGATATAAGTATTTGGCTTTATTTCTGGGTTCTCTATTCTGTTCGTTTGGTCTATGTACCTATTTTATTCCAGTACCATGCTGTTTTGGTGACTATAGCCTTGTAGTATAGTTTGAAGTTGGGTAATGTGATGCTCCCAGATTTGTTCTTTTTGCTTAGTTTTGCTTTGGATATGCAGGCCCCTTTTTGGTTCCATACTTCCCCATTTCTTAAAAAAATTTTTTTTTAAATCATAGTAAGAAAACTTAACATGAGAGCTGTCCTCTTAAGAATTTGTTCTTTCTCTTCAACTTTTATTTTAAGTTCAAAGGTACATGTGCAGGAGGTGCAGGTTTGTTACATAGGTGGTAATATATGACCCATGTTTACTTTAGGTTGAACTAATGTTTGGACTTAACATTTAAATGTATTACAGGCCGGGTGTGGTGGCTCATGCCTGTAATCCCAGCACTTTGGGAGGCCAAGGCAGGAGGATCGCTTGAGACTGGGAATTGGAGACAAGCCTGGGCAACATAATGAGACTCCCCCTCATCTCTACTAAAAATAAAAGCTTAGCTGGGTGTAGTAATGCATACCTGTAATCCCAGCTACTTGGGAGGCTGAGGCAGGAGGATCACTTCAGCCCAGGAGTTCGAGGCTGCAGTGACCTATGATTGTGCCACTGCATTCCAGCCTGGGTGACAAACCAAGACCCTGTCTCTAAAAAAAATTTTAAATAAATGTATTACAATTAGGCCCTATATGTCAAAAGGTCTTTTCAGGGCACAAAAGCATTCAAGTGCACAGCCTCTGTAAACTGTCCAGGACCAGTCCCTGGTTGGTGGTCTTCTTAGCTGGAGAAAGTTATCGAAATCACCTTTGTCCAAAGCTGTAGTTACGGCTGGTGGAACAGGAGTTCCAGTCGGCCTCTGTGAGCTGAATGAGTCGTAATTGTCTTAATACTGTTTATCTCGAGGCAAGTACTCGTTTAGCTGCTAGAGAAAAAGAAAAACCTTGTGGCAATTGAACATAGTTTATTCTTTAAGGTAGGAGTGCACGGCTGAACCCTTGCCTGGCACAGCCTTAGGTCCTGTCTATAATTTGGGATGTTATTGCCACAGTCTGTTCTGTCAGTCTTATTGTCTCTATTTTAACTTTAACGCTCATCAGTTGTTATGTCTAAAATACAAATAGGGCCGGGCATGGTGGCTCACACATGTAATCCCAGCACTTTGGGAGGCTGAGGCGGATGGATCGCTTGAGGTCAGGAGTTCGAGACCAGCCTGGCCAACATGGTGAAACTCTGTCTCTACTAAAAATACAAAAATTAGCTGGGCGTGGTGGTGTGTGCCTGTAATCCCAGCTACTCGGGAGGCTGAGGCAGGAGAATCTCTTGAACCCGGGAGGTGTAGGTTGCAGTGAGCCAAGATTGCTGCACTGCACTTCAGCCTGGGCGACAGAGCAAGACGCTGTCTCAAAATAAATAAATAAATAAATAAATAAATAAATAAATAAATAAAACTAATAAGTATATCAAGGTGTGTTGTTTTAGTCTGTTCTCATGCTGCTAATAAAGGCATACCCAAGACTGGGTAATCTGTAAAGGAAAGAGGTTTAGTTGACTCACAATTCAGCATGACTGGGGAGGCCTCAGGCAACTTCCAATCATGGTGGAAGGGGAAGCAAACACATCCTTCTTCACATGGCAGCAGCAAGAAGGAGAATGAGCAAAAGGAGGAAAAGCCCCTTATAAAACCATCAGAAAGGCTGGGCGTGGTGGTTCATGCCTGTAATCCCAGAAATTTGGGAGGCCAAAGCGGGTGGATCACTTGAGGTCAGGAGTTCCAGGCCAACATACTGAAACTCCATCTCTAGTAAAAATAGTGAGTCTCCGTCTAAAACAAAAACAAAAACAAAACAAAACATCAGATATCCTGAGAACTTACTCTCACTCACTATCCTGAGAACAGCAGCATGGGGGTAATCACCCCCATGATTCAATCACCTCCCACCGGGTCCCTCCCACAACACGTGGGGTTTATGGAAACTACAATTCAAGATGAGATTTGGGTGGGGACACAGCCAAACCATATCACGTGTCTAACCTCCCACTCTGTTGTAGCTGGGAACTCAGTCTCTAAGGTTTTTCTGGGGTCCCCTTAGCCAAAAGGAGGTCCGTTCAGTCGGTGGGGGACTTGGGATTTTATTTTTAGTTTACAGTGGAATCATGCTGGATTTGTCCTTCTGTACTGGCTTATTTCACATAGCACAATGTCCTTAAGGTTTATCACTGTTGTCAAATTTTGCAGAATTTCTTTTTTAAAGGCTGAATAATATTCTATCTTATGTATATACCGTATTTTGTTTAACCATTTGTCTGTCAATGGACCCTTGGTTGGGTTGTTTCCACATTTTGGCTATTGTGAATAAATGCTACAATGAACAGTGGAGCACGAATATCTCTTCAAGGTCCTGATTTCAATTCTTTTAGATAAAGACCCAGAAGTGGGATTTCTGGATCCTATGGTGGTTCTATTTTTAATTTTTTGAGGAATCCCCATATACCGTTCTTCATAGTGGCTGCACCATTTTGCATTCCACCAACAGTACACAAAGGTTCCAATTTTTCCACATCCTTACCAACACTTGTATTTCACCTCTTCTTTTGCAGGGAGAATAATAGCAGATCTGTTAGGAACCTTCTTGTCTTCCCAATATTAAGCATACAAATCTATCCCCGGGTCTATCTGTGTTAGATGTGATCAATCAGGACTCAGCATCCATTCTTTCCAGAATCTAAAATGCTAAAAATGTATTTCCGCTGGGCGTGGTGGCTCACGCCTGTAATCCCAGCACTTTGGGAGGCCGAGGCAGGTGGATCACCTTAGGTCAGGAGTTTGAGACCAGCCTGACCAACATGGAGAAACACTGTCTCTACTAAAAATTAAAAATTAGCTGAGTGTGGTGGCGCATGCCTGTAATCCTAGCTACTCAGGAGGCTGAGGCAGGAGAATTGCTTGAACCCGGGAGGCGGAGGTTGCAGTGAGCCAAGATTGTGCCATTGCACTACAGCCTGGGTAACAAGAGTGAAACTCCATCTCAAAAAAAAAAATGTATTTCCCAGACTCAGCTGCAATTAGAATCCCACATATGGATGGGTTCTGCCAGTTAGTGGGATTTGGAAGAAGGAAGTGAGGCTGTAGCCATAGTCCTGCTGCTTTTGGCTGATATCTGCTGGCAAGCAAGGTCATGGCTGTTTATAATTGCACCATACAGCTTCAAATAAGAAAAGATTTGGGGTTTAAATTCTTGGCTCAAGGCAGGGTCAGATAACCTGGGGTCATTCCTGGCTACTGCAATAGATGTATCATCTCTTATAGCCACGGGGCTTATGTAGCCAAAAATTGAAGAGAGTTCATCCCATGGGTTGCTGATTTGTAATGTAATTGTTATGTAGGCTGTATTCACAGCCTGACCAGGTGCATGGAACAGGAAAAAGTGGCTCTCAGGAACTGAAATAGGGATGTTTGGGTGGATGCAGATGATTTTGTGTTCCTGACTACCCATATCCAAAGTCCAGTGAGATTCCTTTGCTGATAGAAGCAGCCCCTTCTTCCATCTGACCAGGCTGATTCTGCTTTCTCTGGGGAGTGTGTAATGACCTCACCCGGGGAAGTTATTTTGCAAGAGGAATCTAATTCTCGTGAACACTCCACTGCCCATTGTTTGTTTCCAGATCTATAATGAAAGCCAGATTCCAGGATGAGCCAGGAGACAGGCACAGAGTCTGACCAAGGAGGATATGGCTTCTACAACAAAATAAAACATCAAACAAACAAACAAGGCTTAGCTAAGTAAGTGAGCTGAAGCCTAGGGAATATGGGTGCTACCTCAGAAAGGAAAGAATATAACATTTGGCTGAATTTATCAATATAATATGTTAGAGATTTGGGGTTTTAAAGTTCCAGCTGGAAATGGTTCTAACAAGTCAACTGGTTGATTAAACTCTGGATCAACAGTGGTCTTTATAAAACGAAGTTGAGTGGAGATGCCAGAAACTGCTTAGAATATTACAGAAGAGGAATCCAAGAATTTGCACTTGATGGCTGAGACAGGACAGGAGTTAAGTATACATGTGTTGATTGAGTGAGTGAATGATTACAACTTGCCTGGTTTCTCATTAAGTGCCACTGATTCAGTTATATGACTAACCAGGTCCCTCAACCCCAAGCTTCTCCCCTCCAATATTCTTGCCCCACCCCACCCTCAGTCAGTCACCAAAGTGACACACAGCACCCCTCACCATCTCCAGAGTCTCCAGCCTAAACCTCATCCACTTTCTACTCTAACGCCCCCTCAAAGCTCAGTTACTATTCACATGTGGGCAACCCTGCATTTTCCCTATAAGGATAACTTTTTAAGCAGTTGGCCACCCTGTAGACATAAACTTGAAGAAGTGTAGATAAACCTTGTAGACTTAAACTTGAAGAGCTGTTGATAGACCAATGGCTGTTTATACAATTTAATTTACCAACTTGATTGCACAAATCTTAAAAATCACAAATTATATAACACAGCAGCATACTAATTCATAAATATTGCTTTTCTTCCTCTGTTTACTTGTCATGAAATGATTTTCTTAACTCTTCCCAGAAATCCTTGGCATATACTTTTTAGTTCCCATCCATTTTGAAAATGTTATAAATTACACAAAAGTGAAAGTAATAAGACATGTTCTCTATTTCCATCATCCAGATTCAATAGTTAAGTTTTGCTACACATTCTTAATATATTCTTCCTTTCTTTTTTCTTTTTTTTTTTTTTTGAGATGGAGTCTCACTCTGTTGCCCAGGCTGGAGTGCAGTGGTGTGATCTCGGCTCACTGCAATCTCCACCTCCCACGTTCAAGTGATTCTCCTGCCTCAGCCTCCTGAGTACCTGGGACCACAGGCATGTGCCACCATGCCTGGCTAGTTTTTGTATTTTTAGTAGAGACAGTGTTTTGCCATGTTGGCCAGGCTGGTCTCAAACTCTTGACCTCAGGTGATCTGCCCGCTTCAGCCTTCCAAAGTGCTGGGATTACAGGCGTGAGCCATTGCGCCCAGCCTGAAGAAGTACTTTAAAGCAAATCCCAGATCATGTCATTCCACCGTGCATGATGATGATACCTCAGTGTGCAACTGTAAAAAAAATTCCACAATGCCCTGATCAGGCCTAACAATAAGAAGAATTATTCTTTGGAATAATTTAATATTCAGCCATAATCAAATTTTGCTAATTGTCTCCAAGTGTCTTTTTATGATTGCTTTGTTCAAATCAGGATCCATACAAAGTCCTCCCAACCACAGTCACAATTGTGTGGTGGTGTTTTTAAAATTGTCTTTTGAGTCACTTTTATTCCAAAGTCATTCCTTTCCTTGTTTTTTGTTTGTTCCCTCTTGTTGCCTTGACGCAGAAATAGGGACTGTTGTCCCACAGAATTCCCACATTCTGGAATTCTGTTTGCTTCCTTATACTGTCATTTAACTAGCTTCTCTGTCTCCCTGTTTCCTGTAAATAAGCCCTCAAGGCCTGAGTAGATTCAGGTCTAACTTTTTATTATTTATTTGAGACAGAGTCTCACTCTGTCACCCAGGATGGAGTGCAGTGGTGCAATCTTCTCTCACTGCAACCTGCGCCTCCCAAGTGCAAGCGATTCTCATGCCCCAGCCTCCTGAGTAGCTGGATTACAGGCATGCGCTACCACGCCCGACTAACTTTTGTATTTTTAGCAGAGGTGGGGCTTCACCATGTTGGCCAGGCTAATCTTGAACTTCTGACCTCAAGTGATCCATCTGCCTTGGCCTCCCAAAGTGCTGGGATTATGGGCATGAACCACCACACCCAGGCCTGGGTCTAATTTTTAAAAATTTATTATTGTTATTATTATTTTTTAGAGGCAGGATCCCATTCTGTCACCCAGGCTGGAGTGTGGTGGTGTGATCATGGCTCACTGCAGCCTCAAACTCCTGGGCTCAAGCAATCCTCCTGCCTCAGCCTCCCAAGTAGTTGGAACTACAGGTATGCACCACCGTGCCTGGCTAATTTTTTAATTATTTTTTTATAGAGACAGTGTCTTGCTATGTTGCCCAGGCTGAGCATGAACTCCTGGGCTCAAGCAGTCCTTGAACTTTGGCCTCCTAAAATGCTGGGATTCTAGGCATGAGCCACCAGGTCCGGCCCAGATCCAACTTTTTTTGGTAGGAGCATTTCACAGGTTTTGCTGAGTGCTTCCGGGAAGTCACATCATGGGCCCCCTTGGTGGGTCTGCGTGGCAGCAATCTGACTTTCCCTTTGGGAATTTCCCCATCAACCTTCCAAGCAATGGGTTTTTCTTTTGAAGATCTCTGAGTCATTGATTTCATTAGGGGTTGTAAAATAATGCATTTCTATCGTTCTTTCCACATCTATGAGCTGGAATTCTTCTGTAAACAGGAATTTCCCCACATCAATCAGGGTTATGTGGTTACCTGAAAACATAGTTCATTGAGGAAAGGCAGGATACAGCTTATTTCCTTTCTTAAAATACAACAACTTTATTGAGATATAATTCACATACATACAATTCATTCTTGTAGAGCGTACAGATCAGTGGTTTTTGGTATATTCAGAGTTGTGCAACCATCACCACTAATTTCAGAACAGTTTCATTACCCCCAGAAGCATCTCCATGCCCATTAACAGACACTTCCCATTCCTTCCTCCCCTCTCAGCTCCTGACAACCACTGATCTGCTTCATCTCTATGAATTTGCCTATTCTAGGCACTTCCTATAAATGGAATCATACAACACGTCGTCTTTTGTGACTCGACTCCTCTCCCCTCCCTTCCCTTCCCCTCCCCTCCCCTCCTCTCTCTTCCCTTCCCTTCTCTTTTGAGACAGGGTCTCACTCTGTCACCCAGGCAGGAGTGCCACTGGCACGATCTCAGCTCACTGCAACCTCCCCATCCTGTGTTCAAGCAATTCTCCTACCTCAGCCTCCCGAGTAGCTGGGATTACAGGTGCACGCCACCACACCCGGCTAATTTTTGTATTTTTAGTAGAGATGGATTTCACCATGTTGACTGGGCTGGGCTCGAACTCCTAACCTTAAGTGATCCACCAGCCTTGGCCTCCCAAAGTGCTGGGATTCCAGGTGTGAGGCACTGCTCCCGGCCACTTGATTTTCAAGGTTCATTCACGCTGTGGCATGTGTCAGTACTTCAGCATTTTTTTATTGTCAAATATATTCTAATGTATGAATACACCACAGTTGATTTTTCAGCTGATGAACATTTGGGTTCTTTTCACTTTTGCTGTTATTAATAATGCTCCAATGAACATTCATATAAAGGTTTTGATTTTGTTTTGTTTTTGAAACAGGGTCTCACTCTGCCACCCAGGCTGGAGTGCAGCGGCGCAATCTCGGCTCACTGCCACCTCTGCCCCCTGGGTTCAAGCAATTCTTGTGCCTCAGCCTCCTGAGTAGCTGAGACCACAGGCATGCACCGCCACAGCCCAGCTAACGTTTTGTATTTTTAGTAGAGTCAGGGTTTCTCCATGTTGGTCAGGCTGGTCTGGAACTCCTGACCTCAGGTGATCTGCCCACCTCGGCCTCCCAAAGTGCTAGGATTACAGGCGTGAACCACCGCGCCCAGCCAGGAAATATGTTTTTACATATACAAGTTTATCTATTACTTCTTTCACTTTTCCAGATAAATCATACTATACATTCTGATGTGCACCCTGCTTTTTGTAGTTTATAAAGTATCAAGCAATCTTTCCATATTAGCAAATAGAAATCTACATCATTCCTTTTAATAGCTGAATAGAATATTAACTTATGACTATCACAATTTAATAAATTCCCTACTGATAAACACTTTAGTTGCTTTCTTTTTTTGCTATTAAAAATATTGCAATAAGCATTAATATATACAGGCACCTGCCACTACACCAGGCTAATTTTTGTATTTTTAGTAGAGACAGGGTTTTGCCATGTTGGCCAGGCTGGTCTCAAACTCCTGACCTCAAGTGATCCGCCCACCTCGGCCTCCCAAAGTACTGGGATTACAGGAGTGAGCCACCGCACCCTGCCACCCATACACCCTGATGGAATACAAGTGAATTCAAATTCCAGGAGACATGTGAGTATCCACTACAAGAACTAACTTTCTTTTGAAGTCATATACTTAATCTTAAAAACCCAGGCCGAGCACAGTGGCTCACGCATATAATCCCAGCACTTTGGGAGGCTGAGGCGGGTGGACCACTTGAGGTTGGGATTTCAAGACCAGCCTGGCCAACATGGTAAAAACCCTGTCTCTATTAAAAATACAATAATTAGCCAGGTGTGGTGGTGGGCGCCTGTAATCCCAGGTACTCAGGAGGCTGAGGCAGGAGAATCACTCAAACCCAGGAGGCGGAGGTTGCAGTGAGCTGAGATCACACCACTGCACTCCAGCCTGGGCAATGGGGAGAGACTCCATCTCAAAAAGAAAAAAATATTTAAAAAAAACTGTTCATATTTTGTAGTATATCCATGTCTGTTCCTTGTTAATCAATGTATTAAAAATAATAAATTACTCAACATTAAAATTTCATCTCTTTAGGAAGATGTGCCACATTTATCCCAACAATCCACACATTCTGTACGTACCTGTTTTCCCAGGGCTTGGGTACCCCAGCTAAAGGAGTGTGGTTCTGATCTATCTCCTTTATTACAGGTATAATCCAGTTACTGAGAATGTGACTATCAAGAGCGAAGGCGCTATTCAGTTCAACTTCACGCTTGTTTGATCCTCAAAAGATTCAAACAATGAATCAAAGAAAGGAAAGGGAGCTAGCATCAGCACCGATGATGCCAGTGATCCAACTACTAAAGAGTTTAAAACTTTAATTTAAAAACTTTTAGCTGAGAATGGTTTGGAAAGCCTCATGTTACACTCCTCCTCAAATCTGGCTCTTTATCGATACCATTCCTA
This sequence comes from Pan troglodytes, assembly GCF_028858775.2. Classification (NCBI taxonomy): domain Eukaryota; kingdom Metazoa; phylum Chordata; class Mammalia; order Primates; family Hominidae; genus Pan; species Pan troglodytes. Next base: position 215,216,716 of record NC_072398.2, on the reverse strand, counting down.
CAAAGAGACATCATCATGGTTTATCAGAAGACACAACCAAAATCCAGTGAGGAAGGGCAGTCGTCAAAGGTTTTATTCATCCGGGCATGGTAGCTCACTCCTAATCCCAGCACTTTGGGAGGCCGAGGTGGGTGGATCACCTGAGGCCAGGAGTTCGAGACCAGCCTGGCCAACATGATGAAACCTCTCTCTACTAAAAATACAAAAACTAGTTGGGCGCGGTGGCAGGTGCCTGTAATCCCAGCTACTTGGGAGGCTGAGGCAGGAGAATCGCTTGAGCCTGGGAGGCGGAGGTTTCGGTGAGCCAAGATCTCACCACTGCACTCCAGCCTGGGCAACAGAGCGAGACTCTGTCTCAAAAAAAAAAAAAATTTATTCTCCAGGAGAAGGGGTTCTTGGGGGCTATAAGCTGCAGGCAGAAGACTTTATTGCATGTGTGGTTAGGTGATAGCAACCTAAGTTTGCATTGGGAACTGGGATCAAGAGTGACCCGAACTCCTACTCATGAACCTCTCTCTCCCTGTCTCTCTCTTTGCCTTTTGTGTGTCTCTCTCCCTCGTCCTCTCAGCCTCCTCTGTCTCTGTCCCCATCTCTCTTCCTCTCTCTCGATCTCACTCCCTTCTTCCCATCTCTCTTTCTCTCTCCTTCTTCTCCACTTCTTCTCTCTCCCTCCTTGTCTCCCTCCCTGCCACTGTTCAGGCTTCTGGGCCCCCCTGGACAGGTGCACACAGGACTCCTAGACCACCTTTCAGGACACATGCACAGGACTGCAGGACCTTGGTCCCCCACCTCCCTGTGCCCTCAAGGTCAGGGGTGTGGGGTGTGCCTGGGCTTTCCTGGGCGGGTGCCCCACGCTCCATGAAGCAGAAGTTGTAGGTCACCATTGGCTCGAGTGGTGCACCCGCCGGGCTGCTGGCTTCCTCCTTGTGATCTGCTGAGGCCAAAGCAGAGGACACCTGCCCAGGCCCGACCCTGCGCCAGGGTGGGGTAGGGGTGGGTTTGGAGGTCAGCATGGGGATGGGAGCAGTCACTGCAAACGGGTCCCTGGCTGGCTTCCTGCCCTGCACTATGCCATGCAAGGCCTCCTCTCCCGCCCTTCCCCCTACCCCACCGCCTCCACCTCTAGAAAGCCCCAGGCACAGGCTCCATAAGTCTCTGTGGATCCAGGAACTAAGGGCAACCACTGGGCTCCAAAGCTTGGCAGTGTCGCACACAGGACAAGTGCTCTCAGGAGACATTTTGGACAAATTGCTGAAATGCCTGATGGACATGGCTCTTGTCACAAAATGAATTTGCATCCTGAGGAAGCCTCTTCTTCAAAGGAAGTTTCCCCAGTCACCTCTGCCCTCTCCGATGACATGAATCTTCCCAGGTGACCTCAGCCCTCCCAGGTGATGTCTTTCCACCATAACTCTGGCTCTCTCAGGAGGTAGACTACTGCAGGGACCTGAGCCACGTCGCCGCCTTGTTCCTCCTTTATCTGCCTGAGGAGGACATATTCTGGGCACTGGCCCAGATGCTGGCTGGTGAGAGGCACTCCCTGCAGGGTGGGTGGACAGCTGCCCCCAGGGCCTCACGCAGCCAGACCCGGGGACGGCCACCCTGGGCAGGTGATCTCAACTTTCCGTGAAGGCACCTTCCTTGTGTTGCCAGCTTGTTTGGAGCCTTTAGGATGTCTCTGTTGAGGGTCCCGGGGCTGAACCGGGACCCCCAGATCCTGAGTCAGATGCCTCTTACCCCCATCAGCAGAGGGCATCTCATCATCCCTGTGGCCACCCTCTGTGTCCTGGAGCAACGCCCTCTGGCTCTGATGCTGTACAGCTGACTCTCCCCTCCCTGAGGGTCCTGCCCTCCAGCTGCCCTTGGTACCCACAGATGGGCCGATAAAGCCCTGATGGCAACATCTCCCCATCCCGTGTCCCCTGGCCCGACCCCACTTCTAGGAGACCACCACAAAGCCCAGCACCCGCCCTCTGTCGTGGCCTCAAAGTCAGGCTTGCCCTCCCAGCACCCTGGCCCAGGAGGCCTCCAGGAGCACCTCCAGCCAGGCTCCAGGGGATATTCCCACCCCTCCTCCCCAGGGCCAAGGCCGCATGGTGGGGTCCCCAGATGAGAGGGTGGGAGACCTCAGGGTTCAGGGGCCTCTGCAGCTGTCCAGCTCTTCCAGCTGATGGTTCCACATCTTGGGAGCAGGCTGATTTCATGATGGGCTGGGGGCTTCTCAGGATTCCACAGCCCAAATAGCGCAAGGGTCCAGGGCCTCCAAGACCACCAGGAGCATACCCCAAGACCGTGAGGCACGCAGTGAGTTTATGGTCCCCCCAGCTCTTCCCCAGTGGCCCTGCATCCTGTGGGGCTGGAGGAGCCAGGGGCTGGAGACCCTCATGGGGCTGGTGAGAGGGTGAGTTCTAGCCAGGGCCTGACCTGGGACGTGGGGTTCTCCATGGATTTGGAGTTGGGTTTCCTGTCCTGCCCTGGAGGAGACAGAGGCACAGGGACTGGGGCCAGTTCCCACAGAGCAGGGCTAAGGACAGTGTGTCCACCAGGAGTGCGGGGAAGGGAAGGTGTAAGGAGCCCTGGACACCGCCCAGTGTTCTGCACTTGGGGAAGGGTCTTCAGAGGGCCCTGGAAGAGGGAGGTTTTTAGGGCAGCCCAGAGGGACCTGAGCACCTCTGTTCCTCCCATCAGGACAAGGAAGGGCTATGCGTTCAGGGTTCCTCATTAGGTTGGTTGCTTTGGAGCTTGATCGATGGGATAAGGAGGCACAGGGAGACCCTGGCTCAGGGACCCTCCTTGCCCTGCAGGGCCCTGCTCTTCGCCCAGGGGTCCGGTTCACCCCCAGCACATAGGAGGCACAGGCAGATATCTGCAGGACACACAAGCAAAGCCCTCTGCCCAAGAGGGGTCATCCCACGGCAGAGGCTGGGACTCAGGCCCAGCCTCATGGGCAGACTGGGCCAGGACCCACTTGGGAGGGCTCAAGGAAGCCTCAAGTCCTGGGGAAGCCCCTCTCTCCAGAAGCCACATCCCCACTGAAATGAGTGCTCCCCCATGAGGAGCTGCAAGACCTTGTCTGACCCAGCCTCCTGAAGGGGTCTGATGACCCTCATGGGAAGGGTCAGTGACTGGGGGACTGAAGCCCCAGTGGGCCCGGCTCGAGCCACCAGCCCCCAGCCTGGAAGGGCCAGGTCCTCCCACACCTGCTGTCCCCACAGATCTCTCTCGGGCTCACCCTGAGCCTTTGGGATGTGTATTTGCTAGAAGGCGAACAGGTGTTGACGCCAATGGCACGCACTGCCTTTAAGGTTCAGAGGAGTAAGTCCACGTGTGCCCAATGGGGACTGGGGAGCACAGGGGTCAGACCCTGACTGGCCCGGTGGCAGCTTCCTCACACTGTCCCCATGATCCTCTTCTCTGGCCCAGAGGGAGGTCTGGCTGGGTGGGCTGGGCAGGGAACAGTGACATACCCCCTCCTGTGGGAGCCCATCCCCCACATGACCCAGATGAAAGTCAGGAGTGTGGTGAGCACTTCCCTGCTCAGGCTGCCCCCTAGCCACAGCCTCCTGTGCACATCTGGACCCCTGGGATGGCCACAAAGGGATCCGGCACTCCCCAGTGGGAGATGCTGAGGTAGTAACGGGGTATGGGCTCTGACCCCTCCCAGGGAACACTCCTAGCCTGATGCCTACCCTGTCCCTAGAGCACCTCGTGAAGATGTCCAGGTGTGGCCGTGGGCGTGTTTTCAGGACCAGTTTTCCCATACCTGGGCCCTGGATGATGATGCAGTTCTCAGACACCCTTGGGCCTCTATGAGGAAACAAGGAAGCCTGGGGACCTGCCACCCCCAGGTGGCCTGCAGCACCAGGTCCCCTCCCGAGTCACCCCCTGGGGCAGTCAGTAGTTGGGGAGTGCCCAGGACCTCCAACACTACTACTTGGGCCTTCCTCTTCGCCTTTTCTTCCTCCTCTTCCTCCTGGACTCTAAGGAAGTACAATAGGCCCCCAGGTCCTCAGGGCAGGTGGTCAGTTTGTGTGTACCGGACGGGCTGTGCAAGCAGGAGGGGGATGTGCGCAAGACTCTCCAACAAGCCCCCTCCCACTTTCCACCATGTCCCACTCTCCCCCTCAAAGGGCCCTCAGGGTCATTGGAGGAACCAGATCCATCTGTGGGACTCCCCACCCCTCCCTGCGAGCACTGACAGTCTCAGAGAGCAGCAGAGGCCCCTCACTCCTGAACACCCCTCCAAGGGTGCCAGGACAACAAGCCTTGAGCCAGGGAGACAAGGGAATCTATGTCCCTGATCCCCGACCAGGGCGTTTAGGGGGTGGGCACAGGGGGGACCCCTGGCCCAGAGCCAGAGCCAAGAGTTCAGCCAGGTGTGGGAACGGTCAGTCCTGGCATGGACTGGGCAGCCCGGGAGGGCAGAGGGGGCTCTGTATCTGGGCTCTCTCACCCACCGTGGAAACAGGTCTCCATGTGAGGTGGCGAGGGGACTGGGTGACAGCCAAGGCCCCTCCCACCTGAGTTCTGACTGGAGGCTGTATCCCAGGCCCAACAGTCCTGGGATGACGGCATGGGGCAGGAAGCCCCCAGCCAGCCTGAACCCTGGGGGAGGGCAGTCCCAGGAGCCACCTGCTGTACCCCGACAGCTTCCCACCACAGGAGGCACAGACCCCTCCCTCTGCGATCAGCAGCCTGCAGGTGTGTCCTCAGTGTCAGACCACAGGGGCTACACAGAGACCCTGAGGACTCCAGAGACCCAGGCAGGTGGAGCCCGGCCAAGAAAGGACTGCGTGGGCTCACTGGAGATGCTGACCACGTCTGTTTCTCTTTCAGCCAAACCCAAGCAAGGGTCCTTGGCACCCAGGCCTGGGCTGGCTTCACCTGGCAGGAAGACCCTCTGGCAGGGGGACAGGCAGGCCCCTCCTGGCCCAACAACTCGGTTCCAGTGGCCCATTTGGCCAGCTTCCCCGCCATGGGTGGCCCATTTGGTCAGCTTCCCCTCCATGGGTGCCTCGTCCTTTCATACCCTGTCCTGATGGGACTATCTGTGAGGCCAAGGCCCAGTGGCACGAGGGGGCTTCCATGGAGCCTAGGGCAGCAGGCCATTCTCTGGGGGCACCGGGGACTGAGGGTGTGCCCAGCCTGGCCCTGGCTCAGGGGGAACCTCAGGTTTCCTGGAGGTTCCTCCAGTGGAACTCCATGCCACGGCTCCATCCCTATGAACCTGGATGTGGGGGGCCCTCATTGCCCCCCGTTATGATTTTGAACAGAGCTACTGGGTCCAAGTCCCTTCCAAATGTGTCCTGGACAGCCCCAGGACCATGGGACAGCCTAGCCCAGGAAGCCCATGGGGACCCCGAAACCAGGCCCTGCCCAGGCCCATCAGGACTAAAAGGGAGGTCGGGAGATACCCCGACTGCAGCGTGGCACCTGTGTCTGGCCCGCTCGGTGGTCAGTGACTGGCAAGTCTGGAAGGGGTCAGGGTGGCACCCCGCAAGCTGCACCACAGCCCCAGACACCTCGGAAAATCCCGTTCAATGGGGAAGCCAGTCCCATCAAGGCCACGAGAGAGAAAGGTGAGCATGGCATCCCCGCAGCCCCGGCCAGCCAGCAGCATGCCTGGGGCCTCTGTCCCAACCTGTGGGACAGTGTCCCCCTCCCAAGGCACAATTCCCAAGCCAAGAGGGGTCTGGACTAGACCCCAGCCCTGGGAAGTGAAGGGCACCAGGGGTGTGGTGGGCTCCCAGCTGCAGTGAGCATGACCATACAGGGGACCCTGGCACTGCGGAGCTCTGCACCGTCACAATTCACCTCGCAGAAGCTGGGTGAGATCCCGAAGCCTCACAGCCACTGCTGCAGCCACAGCAGGCGCCCCCACTACATGCCTTCCAGCTGCTGGTGCAGGCTTTCCTGACAGCAGGGCGCCCTGCAGCCCTCGCCTCAGCAGCTCAGACTTGGAAGGTATCTGTGGCTCAAGTTCCCAGTGCTCCCACCGAAGAGAATTACTATGGAGGATGCTCTGGGTCCTGAGTCGAGCAAAATGGCACGCCCTGTGGATGCAGCCTGCTTCTTTCCCGGCCACCACGCCTGCTGGATGCGCCCACCGAGCAAGTGGCCTTGAGACGGTCATGGGGACGGAAGAGGTTCAGCATCCTGCACGTGCCCTTACCAAGGCTCACTAGGCTGACACCATGGCTGAGCGCCCTCTCTATTGACAAAAGACTTGCACCCAGTCCCTGGGATGGACCAGCTGGCCACCTGCTGGCAGGCTGGTCACACTGCGGAGGAGGCTGAGATTGGCTTTCACTGCACTGACCCATAATGTGGACATGGACCTGCTGACCCTGCAGGGCACACAGCACTGCTTCCGACCAGGGGACTCCATTCACAGCTAGAGACATGCAGCAGTGTGTTCCCACCTCAGGGCCTTGGCTCTGCCACCTGTACTTGGAATGTTCCCAGTTCCCTCCAGGCTTCTAGAAGCATCTAGGCCAGGGCTCATGACTGGATAAGCAACCGAATCCCCACAACCCAAACAAGCTTTTCATTCTCATTTTATTTGGTGTTAAACTTAAGAAAATGTATTAAGACATGACTTACATCCCTGGTAAGTGTGCAGCTCGAAAGACATTCACAGATGGAACACACCAGCCCCGAGATCACAAAGCCAACCATGGCCAGCCCCTCCAGCGCCCCCGGCCCCACAACCAGTGTCCTGACTTCCGTTGACACCGTGAGCCTGTCTTTTGTACTTTACACTCATGGAAGGATAAACACTTTCACGTTTTAAAATAAATGTTTACTTTTGAAATGATTTTAGATACACAGAAAAATTGAAAAGACACTGTAGTGTACTCTACACCTTATACCCAGCTGTCCCTAGTAATGACATTTTGCATTACCATGGCACATTAGTCCAAACTAAGAAATGTGGGCTGGCTGTAGTGGCTCACACCTGTAATCCCAGCAATTTGAGAGGTTGAGGCAGGTTCACTTGAGCCCAGGAGTTTGAGACCAGCCTGCGCAACACAGGTAGGCCTTGCCTCTAGAGAAAAGTAAAAAAAAATAGCCAGGCATGATGGCGTGTGCCTATAGTCCCACCTAATCAGGAGGCTGAGGCAGGAGGATTGCTCGAGCCCAAGAGTTCCAGGAAGCAGTGAGCTATGATCGCACCACTGCACTCCAGCCTAGGTGACAGAATGAGAATTTATCTCTTTAAAAAAATTAATTTATCTTGGGTGCAATCCTGTTAACTAAATAATAATGTTAACTATTATCTAAAGTTATTAATGCAGTAATTATATTAACATAGTGAAATTTTTTCAGATTTCATCCTCTTTTGCCTAACTTCTTGTACCTGTCCTGGGATCCCACCTCAGACTCACCCTCTGCCTTTAGGTCTCTTCTCCTTAGCTTCCTCCAGAGGCTACAGCCAAACACACACCTGGGCTGAATAGTAGAGCTGGTTGCTGCTGGGTTCCAAACCTCTGCAGCATGTTACCGTACTAAGTACTATAGGCAATGGTAACATAATGGCGGCTATTTGTGGGCCGGGCATGGTGGCTCATGCCTGTAATCCCAGCACTTTGGGAGGCCGAGGCGGCTGGATCACCTGAGGTCAAGAGATCGAGACCAGCCTGGCCAACACGGTGAAACCCCGTCTCTACTAAAAATACAAAAAATGGCTGCCCAGATATCTGCTGGGCATGGTGACGGGCACCTGTAATCCCAAATACTCAGGAGGCTGAGGCAGGAGAATCGCTTGAACCTGGGAGGCGGAGATTGCAGTGAGCCGAGATCGCACCATTGCACTCCAACCTGGGCAACAAGAGTGAAACTCTGTCTCAAACAAACAAGCAAACAAACAAAAACAATGGTGGCTATTCGTGTATTTAAACACAGAAAAGGATCATAAAAATACAGTATAAATGATAAAAAATGGTACACCTGGCCAAGTGTGGTGGTTCATACCTACAATTCCAGCACTTTGGGAGGCCATGCTGGGAGGATCACTTGAGCCCAGGACTTCTAGACTAGTCTGGGCAATATAAAAAGACCCCATCTCTTTTGAGATATCAATTTTTAGAGATGGTGCACCTGTATAGGGCAGTTCCATTATAATCTTATGGGACCACCATCCTATGTGCATTCTGGCATGGACTGAAATATCATTATCTGACATGTGATTGCATAAGTAATCTAGAGATGATTTAAAGTCTACGGGAAGATGTACTTAGGCTATATGCAAATACTGCATCATTTTATATCAGGACTTGAACATCTGTGGATTTTGGTATTTGTGGGAGGTGGTGAAACTGCTTCCCCTACACACACCGAGGGACAACTGTAAATCTTTCGGGCCCCATAGAAGGCTCAATTCCCTGCACCCCCACCCCCAGATAAGCATTCTAAAGTGTTTGTTCACTTTACCTGCTCATCCGTGAGCCAGAGGTTTCCATCAACAGCTTGGGCTGTCTCAGAGAGACCTGGATTCAATCCCATTCAGCCACTTAGTGTGTCACTTTGGACAAACCATGTAACTTCTCTGAGTCTCAGTGTCCTCATCTGTAAACTGGGTTGATCATGGTCCTTAACTCACAGGGCCACTGTGAGGACTAAGTGAGATGAAAGCTGACACCGTGAGTGACACCACTTCTCTCTCCCTCAGACTCAACAGGAAGATGCCTTTGCTGCCCAATGTGAAGGTTATGGGGAGGACGCGAGGCCCCAAGGTTCCCCTGTCCCAGGAGCATAAACCCTGGATTTTTGCTTCCAGAAGCAACCACCTCTAGGATGAGGATGGCTCTCAACTCCCCAAAGCCTGTGCTCCCACCCCACAAAGGCAGCGTCTTCAGCAGTGGGGAAGGGGCTGCACTGCACCAGCCTCACCCTGGCCACTGTCTGCCCTCATGAGTCAGAGCCCAGCTAGGTCCTCAAGCAGAGCAGTGCAGAGTCCGGCCCCAGTCCCAGACTCCAGGCATCCCCGCCACCCCCACCTGCCCCCACCAGCTGCCTCCATCCCTTAGCCCCTGCTTCCCTCCTTCCCAGCTCAGGATGTCTTAGCTCCTTACATGTCCCCATCATCTGTCTCCTCAAGGGGAGTGCAGCACAAGGGCAGGGAACTCGGCCAGTCTATGGATGGGTCTCCGGTGTCTGGGAGAGATTAGAAGCTCAACACATACTTGCCCAGTGTCTGTGTGCATTTCACCAAGCAGAAGACAGCTTTGGAAATGAGAAGAGACCCTTCTGAGGTGACAGTCCTTAGCTACCATTTCTCAAGTATTCTCGGCGTGCCACGCACTAAGCTGGACCATGGACATGCGAGCTCTGGAACCCGTGAGGTGCTGTCACTCATGCACAGGTGGGTTGGCTCAGCCCTGGTGCAGTCACATAGCTCCCTGCTAGCTGAGCTGAAATTGGAACCCATTCAGTTTGGCTCTTGCACTGCACAATGGCTCCCCAGCTCCTCTGAGTGAGAACTAAAGCCTTGCAATGCTCTCAGGTCATTGAACCTGGGACTTCTCTTCCTGAGCTGCCTGCCGCTCTTCCTTGCTCACACCAGGTCAGATGCAGACCTCCCCTCTGGGCCTGAAGCATACCAATCACGCTCCTGCCTCAGGGCCTTTGCACAAGCCATTCCCACTGCCCGGAATGCTCCCTGCCCAGATATCTGCTTGGCTGACCCATCACCTCCTACAAACCTTGCTCAGATCTTGCCTCGTCAATGAGGACAACCCTGGCCATGCGTCTAGAGGGCGTCCAGCACAGAGTATGTGCTCAATACACAGGTGAAGAAGGAAGAAGGAAGGGATGGAGAAGAGAGAGGTGAAGGAAGGGCAGAATGCCTATGGCCATTTTTATTCCAGTGATAACTGGTTGCAATGAATACCTAAGGGCAATGCAGACAGGGCAGAAACAAAGTTCACAAAAGGCCGACATGAGCAGGGTGGAAAAATGCAGCTCTACTCATCTGTCCTGGTGCAGATTTGAAGACTCCAGATGTGTCACATCTGGGCAGTCCCTTCTCTGCCCCCTCCCCACTGAGCTCTCCTTCTACCTCCAAGCCTGGCCCATCTTCTAGGGATCCAGGACAACACAGGAGACAGCTGTGCATCTCCTAGGACACTGGGAAAGACTGCCAGTGGGGAAGATGCTCAGTGGCCCTTAAAACTCATCTCGGTTTTGCTCCAACTGTGCAGCCCATCCACTCCTGTGAACAGGAAGAGCACTCAAATGAGAGCCCAGACATTAGACCCTATTCCTCTTGACATCCGAACATCTTCCCCATCCCCAGCATTTCCCAGGGTCCTGGGAGAGGGACAGCTGTCTCGTGGATTGTCCTTCACCTGTGTATTGAGCACACACTCTGTGCTGGACGCCCTCTGGATGCATGGCCAAGAGACAAGAGCGACAGGAGCAAAACTCTGTCTCAAAGAAAAAAGAAAAAAAAATGTGGGCCAGGCACAGTGGCTCATGCCTATAATCTCAGCACTTTGAGAGGTCGAGACGGGAGGATCACTTGAAGCCAAGAGTTCAAGGCAAGGTCTGAGCAAGGTTTGTAGGAGGTGATGGGTCAGCCAAGCAGCTATCTGGCCAGAGAGCATTCTGGGCAGCGGGAATGGCTCGTGCAAAGGCCCTGAGGCAGGAGCATGATCGGTACGCTTGAGACCCAGAGGAGAAGTTTGCATCCAGCCTGGTGTGAGCAGGTGAGAGCAGCAGGCAGTTCAGGGAGAGAAGTCCCAGCTTCAAAGGCCTGCGGCTGCTGCAAAGCTCTAGCTATTACTCAGAGCAGCTGGGGAGCCAGCAGAGGGTCCTGGGCAGAGAAGGGCTCAGCTGTGGCTCGGACGTTAATAGGCCACATCACACCTTTGGGGAGAAGAGGGGGACCAGTTGGTTAGTCCAGGTAAGTGATGAAGGGTGCTCAAACTAGGTGGGAGAAGGCAGGTGGTGAGAAGTGTCACCTCAGGATCATTGTGAAGGTGCCACCTGCATGATTTGCTCGTGGACTGAATTTGCTCAGATGGGGTGTGGAGGGAAAAGGAGAGTACAGTCCACAGGCCCAATGAGCCACGCAGGAGTCAGACTGAATGGGTTTTATTTATTTATTTATTTATTTTTGAGACAGAGTTTTGCTCTTGTTGCCCAGGCTGGAGTGCAATTGTGCGATCTTGGCTCACTGCAACCTGTGCCTCCCGGGTTCAAGTGATTCTCCTGCCTCAGCCTCCCGAGTAGCTGGGATTACAGGCATGTGCCACCACGCCCGGCTAATTTTGTATTTTTAGTAGAGACAGGGTTTCTCCATGTTGGTCAGGCTGGTCTCGAACTCCTGACCTCAGGTGATTCACCTGGCTTGGCCTCCCAAAGTGTTGGGATTACAGGTATGAGCCACTGCGCCCGGCCCTGAATGGGTTTTAATTTCAGCTCAGCTAGCAGGGACCTATGTGACTGCACCAGGGCCAAGCCACTCAGTCTTTGTGAAGACTGGGTCTTGCCATGTTGCCCAGGCTGGCAAGGAACTTCTGACTTCAAGTGCTCCTCCTGCCTTGGCCTCCCAATGTGCTGGGACTGCAGGCATGAGCCACTATGTGCAGTTTAAAAAATAATTTTTGACTGGGTGCGATGGCTCATGCCTGTAATCCCAGCACTTTGGGAGGCAAAGGCAGACTAAGCACAAGGTCAGGAATTCGAGACCAGCCTGACCAACATGGTGAAACCCTGTCTCTACTAAAAATAAACAAAAATTAGTCAGGCGTAGTGGCGTGCGCCCATAATCCCAGCTACTGAGGAGGCTGAGGCAGGAGAATCGCTTGAACCCAGGAGGCAGAGGTTGCAGTGAGCCGAGATTGCGCCACTGCACTCCAGCCTGGGTGAGAGAGTGTGACTCCATCTCAAAAAAATAATAATAATAATAATTTTTAAGCCGGGGCAACATAGTGAGACCCTATCTCTACAAAAACTTTTAAAATTAGCTGGACATAGTTGCGTGCACCTGTATTCCTAGCTACTTGGGAGGCTGAGGCAGGAGGATGGCTTGAGCTCAGGAGTTTGAGGCTCCAGTGAGCTATGGCTGTGCGCTGTGCATTGTGGCACGCACCACCAAGCCTGGCTAATTTTTGTATGTTTAGTAGAGATGGAGTTTCACCATGTTGCCCAGGCTCACCTAGAACTCCTGGGCTCAAGTGACCCACCTGCCTCGGCCTCCCAAAGTGCTGGGATTACAGGCGTGAACTACCGTGCCTGGCCAATAATAATTCGTAAATTTTAGAACAATTTCCAATGTATTGAAAAGCTGCAACGGTTGTACAGAGCTGTATACACCACATCCAATTTCCCCTATTGTCAACAAGTTACATGACCATAGAATGTTTGTTGAAACTAAGAAAGCAACATCAGTACATTATTAGCGTCTAAACTCCAGGCTTTATTCAGATTTCACCAGTATTTCTGCAGTGCCCTTTTCAAGATGCAATCCAGGATACCTCCACTGTAGCAAGTTTTCATGTCTCTTTAGTCCCTTCTGGTCTGTGACAGTTTTTGTCTCCCATTGTTTTTCATGATCTTGAGAGTTTGGGGATTGTACATGTATTTTATGGAATGTTCCTCAGTTTGGATTTGTCCAGTGTTTTTCTCATATTTAGACTGGCGTTAGGAATTTTGGGGTAGGAGACCACAGACATAAAGTACCCTTCTTGTCCTATGGTATCAGAGGTGCCTGCTATCACGCGTGTCCACTTACTTCTTTAAAAAAATTGTGGGGCCAGCCTCAGCGGCTTACGTCTGTAATTCCAGCACTTTGGGAGGTCAAGGCAGGAGTATCTCCTGAAGTCAGGAGTTGGAGACCAGCCTCGCCAGCATGGTGAAACTCCATCTCTACTAAACATACAAAAATTAGCTGGGTGTGGTGGCAGGCACCTGTAATCCCAGCTACTCGGGAGGCTGAGTCAGGAGAATCGCTTGAACCTGGGAATCGGAGGTTGCAGGTTGGAGTGAGCCGAGATTGCACCATTGCACTCCAGCCTGAGCGACAAGAGCAAAACTCTGTCTCAAAGAAAAAAAAAAAACTGTAGGCCAGGCACGGTGGCTCACACCTATAATCTCAGCACTTTGAGAGGCCGAGATGGGAGGATCGCTTGAAGCCAAGAGTTCGAGACCAGCCTGGGCAGCATAGTGAGACCCTCCATCTCTACAAAAGGTTTTTTAAAAAATTAACCAGGTGAGGTGGCATGAGCCTGTAGTCCCAGCTAATCAGGAGGCTGAGGTGGGAGGGTTGCATGAGGCCGGGAGGTCGAGGCTGCAATGAGCCATGACTGTGCCACTGTACTCCAGCCTGGGCAACAGTGAGACCCTGAAGGAAGCAAGACATTGTAGTAAGATATAAATAACCCAGTTACTTTTTAAGTCATGTAACACAGGCAACAGAATTTAGCTAAAATTTAATTTTTACAATTTTCTTTGTTATTTGCACAGTGTGTTAGTTTTTTATTGATACTAAATAAATTATCGGAATTTAGGAGTTTAAAGCAACACAAATTTTTTCTCTATAGGTCAGAAGTTCAACGTGGGTCTCACTGCGTTAAAATCAAGGTGTTGGCAGGAAGGTTTCTTCTTGGAATTTCCAGAGAAGGATCCCTTTCTTTGCCTTTCGCAGCTTCTAGAGGCTACTGGCATACCTTGGCTCAGGACCCCGTCCTCCGCCTCCAAAGCCGGCAAGGGAGGGTTGAGTCCTCACTTCATATCTCTCTGGCCTTCTTCCGTTATCACATCTCTCTAATCCAGCCAGAAAAGGTTCTCTGATTTTTTTTTTTTTTTTTTTTTTTTTTGAGATGGAGTCTCGCTCCCATCACACAGGCTGGAGTGCAGGGGTGCAATCTTGGCTCATTGCAACATCCACCTCCCAGGTTCAAGCGATTCTCCTTCCTCAGCCTCCTGAGTAGCTGGGATTACAGGCGTGTGCCGCCACGCCCAGCTAATTTTTGTATTCTTAGTAGAGACGGGGTTTTGCCATGTTGGCCAGGCTGGTCTCGAACTCCTGACCTCAGGTGATCCACCTTCCTCGGCCTCCCAAAGTGCTAGGATTACAGGCGTGAGCCACCACGCCCGGCGAGGTTCTCCGATTTTAAGGACTCATGTGATTAGATTGAACTCACCCACGTAATCCAGAATAATCTCCTTTTCTCAAAATTCAAACTCTTAATCACATCTGCAAAGTCCCTTTTGCCAAATAAGGTAATATATTCACAGGCTTTGGGGATTAAGGCATGGACATCTTTGGTGGCCAACTTGGCTACCAGGCATAGGTACCTCTTATTTCTGGAAGTGATACTGTTTCTATTTAATATAGCAATACCAAATTTCCTTTTAAAGTGCATTTCTTTCATCTGGGCCAGTAGCAGATATAAAATAAAATAGGTTAGGTGCGGAGGCTCACGCCTGTAATCCCAGCACTTTGAGAGGCTGAGGCAAGCAGATCACTTGAGGTCAGGAGTTTGAGACCAGCCTGGCCAACATGATGAAACCTTATCTCTACTCAAAAAAAAAAAAAAAAAAAAAAAAAAAAAAAATTAGCCAGGTGTGGTGGCACATGCCTGTAGTTCCAGCTACTTAGGTGGTTTACACAGGAGAATCACTGGAACCCAGGAGGCAGAGGTTGCAGTGAGCTGAGATCACACCACTGTGCTTCAGCCTGGGCAACAGAGCAAGACTCCATCTCAAAATATAATAATAATAATAAAATTAAAATAAAGTGCACTTCTGGCCAGGCGCGGTGGCTCACACCTGTAATCCCAGCACTTTGGGAGGCCAAGGCAAGCAGATCACCTGAGGTCAGGAGTTCAAGACCAGCCTGACCAACACGGAGAAACCCTGTGTTTATTAAAAATACAAAATTAGCCGGGTGTGGTGGTGCATGCCTGTAATCCCAGCTACTCGGGAGGTTGAGGCAGGAGAATCACTTGAACCTGGGAGGTGGAGGTTTCGGTGAGCTGAGATTGTGCCATTGCACTCCAGCCTGGGCAAGAAGAGCGAAACTCAGTCTCAAAATAAATAAACAAATAAATAAATAAAGTGCACTTCTCTCTCTCTCTTTCTTTCTTTCTTTCTTTTTTCTTTTGAGATGGAATCTCGCTCTGTCGCCCAGGCTGGAGTGCAGTGGCGCAAACTCGGTTCACTGCAAGCTCCACCTCCCGTGTTCACGCCATTCTCCTGCCTCAACCTCCGGAGTAGCTGGGAGTACAGGTGCCCGCCACCTCGCCCAGCTAATTTTTTGTATTTTTAGTAGAGACGGGGTTTCACCGTGTTAGCCAGGATGATCTTGATCTTCTGACCTTGTGATCCACCCGCCTTGGCCTCCCAAAGTGCTGGGATTACAGGCGTGAGCCACCGCGCCCGGCCAAGTGCACTTCTTTTTCAGTAAAAACAGTTGGCTGACTTCAAGGACATGTGAATTAAGTAGCATTACGTATAGTTCCTAGACAGGGGAAAAAGCCAAACTGGTGGAACCACTGGATAATGACTGAGGTTTGGGAAACTGAGGCTGGATGAGAAGGTTCCAGAGGCCTACCCTAAATCAGGAAGCAGCTGCACTTGGTAGAAATAGTGTCTGTTTGGTCTGTTTGGTAGGAGGCCTGCCTCCCATTGAGCCAACAATAATCCTGTTGACATAACCCTGTTGATCAAAGCAATCCCCTGACTGCTCTGGGCCAGTTCCTTTGGCTCCTGGTGGAATGCACTCAGAGAATCCGGATCCGGTCAGTATAAAAGGTCTGGTCCCGCAGTGGGGGAGCCACATCCTGGAAGAGTGGCCTAGGACAGCTCCTCTCTTGCCAGAGCTAGGCAGGCGCCGGAGTAGCCACATGGCCCCGTCAGAAGACCCCAGGGACTGGAGAGCCAACCTCAAAGGCACCATCCGTGAGACAGGCCTGGAGACCAGCTCCGGTAAGAGGCGGCAAAGGGACCCCAGTCCCACAGAAACACCAGCTGGGGGCCAGGTGCGGTGCCTCATGCCTGTAATCCCAGCACTTTGGGAGGCTGAAGCAGGCAGATCATGAGGTCAGGAATTCGAGACCAGCTTGGCCAACATAGTGAAACCCCATATCTGCTAAAAATACAAAAAATTAGCTGGGTGTGGTGGCGGGTGCCTATAATCCCAGCTACTCAGGAGGCTGAGGCAGGAGAATCGCTTGAACCCAGGAGGCGGAGGTTGCAGTGAGCTGAGATCGCACCACTGCACTCCAGCCTGAGCAACAGTGTGAGACTCCATCTCAAAAAAAAAAAAAAAAAAAAAAAAAAAAAGAATGACCAGCTGGGGGTGGGTGGGGGTCTGATGGCAAACATGCTACTCCCTTGGGTTGCTGGGATTCTCCAGCCAAGGGCGGGCTCGTTTTATTTCCTGTGCTAGCCAACCTACTAGAACATAAGCTTCCTTCTGAGCCCACGTTGTGTTTCACAGCACGTAGCTAAGAGAATGGATGTGTATGTTATTTGGGTAACTCAAAAAGTTACCTTTTTAAGAGCACAGGCTTTGGATTCAGATACAATTGCTCAGACACCTGCTTCATTGATAAGTCTATTGGCTGGTTTGTCCATCCCTCTACCCTGTGCTGGGCTCTGAGCGGGGGGATTGCCAGGGCAAATGCCACCAGGTACTGATGGGATTCTCTGAGGCTGTGGACAAGATTATGTAGGGAGGGGGAGAGTAGCAAGATGCTCCCTGAGACCCACCAACACTTGTGCAGGCTGAGCCTCAGTTTCCTCACCTGGAAAGATGGCCAGGGCTTTCCTCTCTGGGGTTGAGGACTGTGCTTTTCATAATATGGTCCGTGGACCAGCAGAATTGGCATCCCTCGGGGACTTGTTAGAAATGCGAGTCTCAGGCCCCACCCCAGCCCCACTGCACTAGACTCTGCATTTTAACAAGCTCCCCAGGCAGCTCATGGGAACAGCAAAGTTGGGAGGCAATGACATGTTGGACTCTGTGTTCCTGGAAGGCAGATGGATGGATGGTAAGTGGAGACTTGAACTCAGGTCTCTCTGATGCTGAAATCCATACACTTAAACCCTGACTGTCCTCCTCTGTTGGTGTATCAACCAACTCAGTTGAACCCTATCGAATGAATAAACAAATGAATTCAGGAAACCATGTCCTGGTCGGGTGCAGTGGCTCACACCTGCAATTCCAGTACTGATTGGGCTGAGGCAGAAGGATTTCTTGAGTCCAGGAGTTTGAGACCAGCCTGGGCAACATAGGGAAACCTCATCTCTACAAAAAATTTTAAAATTCACCAGGCATGGTGGCATGAGCCTGTAGTCCCAGCTACTTAGGGGGCTGAGATGGGAGGATTGGTTGAGCCCCCTGAGGCTGAGGCTGCAGTGAGCCATGACCTCCAGCCTGGGCGACAGAGCGAGACCCTGTCTCAGGGGAAAAGAAAAGTCCCCTGCTTGTGCTAACTTTTGGTCTTTTCCTCTCTTCTAGGTGGGAAGCTGGCTGGCCATCAGAAGACCGTCCCCACGGCTCATCTGACTTTTGTTATTGACTGCACCCACGGGAAGCAGCTCTCCCTGGCAGCAACCCCATCACCACCCCAAGCCCCCAGTCCCAATCGAGGGCTTGTCACCCCACCAATGAAGACCTACATCGTGTTCTGTGGGGAAAACTGGCCCCATCTGACTCGGGTGACCCCCATGGGTGGGGGATGCCTTGCCCAGGCCAGGGCCACCCTGCCACTCTGCAGAGGGGCTGTGGCCTCAGCTTCCTTCCCGGTCAGCCCGCTCTGCCCCCAGGAGGTTCCCGAGGCTAAGGGGAAACCCGTGAAGGCTGCGCCTGTGAGGTCTTCAACTTGGGGAACAGTCAAGGACTCACTGAAAGCCCTCTCCTCTTGTGTCTGTGGGCAGGCCGATTAGCTGGAAGGGCCGGGCTCTGATGCCCAGAGGCTGCAATTCCCAGGGCCTGGCCCTGCTTCCCCAGCTAAGCAGGAGTCTTTTGTGCTTGAGCCAAGGAAACATCATTAGATCCGCTAAGGGGCATCTGAAACATCCGTCGAGTGGCAGAGGCAGGATAAGTCACCTGCACATGAAGAGACTCATTCATTCATACAGCAAATATTACTGGTACATCTTCCACATGCCAGGCCCTGCAAAGTGCTGGGGAGATACCATGGTTTTCCTGGAGCTGGTATTTTTGGGGTGGAGGGAACCCACCCTGAATAAATAAAGTAACCCAATAAATAAAGAAGATGATTTTGAACAGCGATGAATGCTCTGCAGGAACTGAAACAGGATGCTAGAGGGAGAGTGATTGGGGTGAAGACCTTTCCTGATGCAGTGCTTGGTAAGGGCCTCTCTGCGCAGGCAACAAAGTATGATCTAAAAGATGAGAAGGGGCCAGCCCTGAGAAAATCCACCCTCCCCAGGGCCACCTGCTGTCATCTTACCCCAGGGCAGGCCAGAGCAGTGGTCAGAATGCCCCAGCATGACGGGGAGGGGCAACGGGTTTCTTGCTGCCATCTTGGCTCAGAGGCGAGTGTGTAGGTCACTGCAAAGGCAGGGGATACCACATGGGGAGACTCGAGGGCCATGCCAGTGGGGGCTGGGAGGCTCAGGGAAGTTGGCTCCAGGAGACTCCATCCCAGAAGGCAGCCCAGGTGGGACCTGGGGATCTGAGATGGGAAATAAGGGGACCTGGCTTCTCAAAAGGGAGGGAGGTACTCAAAAATAGAGTATCATATTTGAACGAATGAAAACAAGACATGTTATTTATTGAGCATCTACTGCATACCAGGCTCATGCTGCCCTCTAGGGATAGCAAAAAAAAAAAAAAGGTGGGGGGAGGAGGTTCACCCCTCAGGGCAATCGTGTTCCCTGAGCAGGAGGTGGAGTTACTGGTGTGGGTGTGAGGGTGTGTGTGAGTCTAAGACATGCACAGCACTGTGAGAAACCCTAAAGCAACCTATTTAAGGAAGTCAGTCTCAAAGCTCCCAGATAAAAATCACTGGGTTTTTCTGTATTTATTTTAGAGACAGAGTCTCACTCTATCACCCAGGCTGGAGTGCAGTGGAACAATCACAGCTCACTGCAGCCTCAAACTCCTGGGCTCAAGTGATCCTCCTGCCTCAGCCTCCCGAGTAGCTGAGACTATAGGTGCACCACTATGCCCAGCTTGACTTCTTTGAGTTTTAGTAGAGAAGAGGTCTCACGTGCTGCCCAGGCTGGTCTTGAACTCCTGGCCTCAAGCTATCCTCCCGCTTCAGCTTCCCAAAGTGCTTGGATTATAGGTGTGAGCCACCGTATCTGGTCATTAATTTATTCAATGACTATTTTACTAGGTTCCTACAAATACTAGCTACTAACATTTAACATGTATTGACCATTTACTCTGTGTCAGAGAAACAACATGGGCACTGTATTTGTGACCATTTTATAGATTAGAGAGCTGAGGCACAGAGAGGTTGAAGAATGGACTCAAAGTTCCATAGACTGGTACCACTGAGATTAGAACTCAGGCAAGTCTGGTGCCCATATTCTTGCTTGTAACTGTAAGGTATATACCCTCTCATCCTGGTAGCGTCTCTTCTAGGCAGAGGGGACACACAGAGAATAAATGTAACCCTGTCCTCAAGGAGCTCACAGCCAGGTGGGGGAGGCCAGAAAGAAAGCACACAATTGCCATAGCTTCTGAGAAGTGCAACAGTAAGGGCAACACAGAATGATGCTGGAGGACAACCAGCCCACTCTAGAGAGAGGAGATCAGGGAGGACTTCCTGCAGGAAGTGATGCCGAAAATGAGATCTGACCGGTGACTAAGCTATACAAAAGGGTGGGGTGGGGGAGCAAGTGGGGAGTGCTCTGGGCAGAAGGACCAGTTGTTCAGTCTGGCTAGGGTAATTGTCATTCATTCATTTATTCACCAAGTATTTATTGGGCATCCACTGAATGCCAGGC
The DNA here is from genome assembly GCF_028858775.2 of Pan troglodytes. Classification (NCBI taxonomy): domain Eukaryota; kingdom Metazoa; phylum Chordata; class Mammalia; order Primates; family Hominidae; genus Pan; species Pan troglodytes. The sequence continues at coordinate 215,196,778 of NC_072398.2, read as the reverse complement.
TTTGGGCTAAACCATGAGATGGAGCAATGAATAAGACAATGAGGCCCAGCCACAAAATAGTTTATCCTCTAGTTGGGGGAGACAGGCAATGCACACACACAAAACAAACAGATCAGAAAGGTGGCAGGAGGCCAGGTGTGGTGGCTCATGCCTGTAATCCCAGCACTTTGGGAGGCCAAGGAGGGGGAGGCGGGGGGAGATCACCTGAGGTCAGGAGTTCGAGACCAGCCTGGCCAACTTGGCGAAAACCCGTCTCTACTAAAAATACAAAAATTAGCTGGGCGTGGTGGTGGGCACCTATAATCCCAGCTACTTGGGAAGCTGAAGTGAGAGAATTGCTTGAACCTAGAAGGCAGAGGTTGCAGTGAGCCGAGATCTCGCCACTGCACTCCGGCCTGGGTGACACAGCAAGAGCAAGACTGTCTCAAAAAAACCAAAAAAAGTAAAAAGAAAAGAAAAGTGGCAGAAGCTGCATCAGGTGAGGCCTGGCAGGCTGCAACAAGACCTTTAGATCTTAGATCTTATTCCCAGATGGCAGCACTGGAAATTGTGAGCAGACAGTGTCATGGCCAGACGTACCTTTGAAAAGGATCCCTCCGGGCCTTCTGACTGCAGGGAGGAGGCACCGGAGGCTGAGTCTTAATCCTGACAAAGGAGAGCAATGGTTTGGACTAGAGAGGAGGACGCAGTACAATCTGGTCGACATATGCCCATTCCACTCTCCTGAAGGCCCCAAGGACAAGGCTGCAGAGGGAGTTTGAGACCCTCAAGGAGAAAGGAGACCTGTGGCTGCACATCTGGCTTTTCACCAGCAGGTGTCGCCCTCTCATCAGACTAGAGGACACTGGGTCCAGGCCTGGACAGGGAAGGTGTGGACCTGCTGGGGCCAGCCAACCAGTGGGTCTGTTTTTCAGAAGCCAGACTCATTCTAACCAATATTCCTTTCATCCGGAATAATGAATGTTTACTTTATGCCAGGCACCCAGCAAAGTGACATTTCAGAATTGAACCCTGGGGGGCCTTGGTGAGAATTCAGAGGAACCAGGCACTTATACCACTTATACTTGCTCCGTAAAGGGAGCTGTCATCATTACTATTGATGTCGTCAGTTACTATAGCTGTCGTCATTACGGGGCAATTGAATATACACCCCACACCGTATCAGTTCACCTGACCCCAGTCATGTGAGGTTGGCATGATTTCTCTTGCCATTTTACAGAGGAAACTGAGGCACAGAGAGGTTGAATACTTTGCCCAAGGTCACTAACTGGAAACTGGTAGAGCCCAAATCCAAATCTCAGGCAATGTGACTGCGCACTGCGCTTGCAGCCACATACTGTGCTGTGAACACACTGGTCACAGCGGTTCAATAAGTGAGTGAAGAATGATCCAGCCTGGCACCCGGCAGCATGTGGGGAGTGTCCGGAGACTGAATGGGTGGTAGGGCCCTCGCTGAGATGGAGCACACAGGCGGAGGAGCCAGTGGGGACATGGGGAGATGACAGGTTCAGGAGGCGGATGTCGTGTGAGGGACTGTGGGACATGCCAGGGGGGATGTGGGCAGGTGGTGACCCATTCCCCATTGGAGCTCTGGTCAGAGGTTGAGGCTGGCAATGGGGCTGCATTGGTATATAGGTTGGTGATGAAGTTGCTCTGGGAAGGTGAGGTGTGAGACCAGGTCATCAGGCCTGTGAGAAACCAACTTACCTGTCCAAACCCAAAGAATGGGCTCAGAGGCACATAGAACAGTGGAAGAGAGACTTTTAATGATGGTCTTACGAGATGGGGTGTCTGGTGGGCAGGCACACCCAGCACAGTTACAACAAGCAATTTATCCCCTAGTGCGCAGGTCCCTCCCCTGGTTCCTCATAGGCTGAGTACTGTAGGATCACAATCTTCCTGGATGTCGCCTATTGGTTGTTGGGTAGGAGCTTTTAGGTGTTTTCTTTGGGAATTTCTTATTGCATTTTGTTGCAGCCCACAATACATTGCAATCACAGCCAGCTTAGGGTTTTCTCAAGTATCTGACTTATGACCTAGGTAGTCAGGCCAGCTGATAAGAATAGACAAAGCAAGCTATTTTGCAGGCTAATAAACTTTCATTCTAGACTCAACTTTTTTGGTTTGGGTGAGGGCAACTAAGCAGGCCCCGACAAGCAGGCGCCGGCTATCAAAGCAGGGGCCTAGTATATTCTGTTCTTCTGTAGTTTGCGGACTCAAACCTATTCAAGCCACTTTGTTTTGGAAATGGACCACTGTATACATTATTTCCTTTAGGCCCAAGGTGACAGAGGTGTGAAAAATTTGGAATATGCAAAAAAGATCACAAAACATATCCAATACCATCTACGCATTGTCTGATTCTCAAGGGGGTGAGCATTTTTCTTTGCCTTTGAGCTATTTTACAACTCTGTCTATTGTAAGTAGCCCGTAGGAATGCAACATACTTCTTGTCTACAGACAAGCACATTCTGTCCTGTCCTGTTCAAGTCCAGTGGACTCTCCTTCCCAACTGTGGAAGAAGCCAGTGTTACCTCTGTGCACATTCATTTCAATATTCCCTGACCTACAGATATCATCTGTTCTTTGCCTCCTTCTTTGAACTGCTTGTAACATCTTACTGGTTCCTTCATTAACCATGAATTAAGTAAAATCATCAGTGAGAATGTAAAATGGTACAGCCACTTTGGGAAACAGTCTGGCAGTTCCTCAAACAAACATGGAGCTTTCAGAGGACCCAGCAATTCTGCTCCTAGATATATACTCAAGAGAAGTGAAAACATTCGTCCATGTGAAAATCTGCACAAATGGCCAGGCGCGCAGTGGCCAGTGTAATCCCAGCACTTTGGGAGGCCAAGGTGGGTGGATCACCTGAGGTCAGGAGTTCCAGACCAGCCTGGCCAACATGGTGAAACCCCGTCTCTACTAAAAATATAAAATTAGCCAGGCATGGTGGTACACGCCTGTAATCCCATCTACTCAGGAGGCTAAGGCAGGAGAATCGCTTGAACCCAGGAGACGGAGGTTGTAGTGAGCCGAGATCGCGCCATTGCACTCCAGCCTGGGTGACAAGAGTGAAACTCTGTCTCAAAAAGAAAAAAAAGAAAATCTGCACAAGTGCACAGAGCAGCACTAGTCACCAAAACCAAAGGGTGGAACCAAACCCAAGCATCCATCAACCGATGAAAAGGTAAGCAAATTGTGGCCTAGCCATGCAACAGAATATGTTTCAGCCTTAAAAAGGAAAAGATTATTGGTCCATGCTACAATATAGATGAATCTCGAAAACATTATGCTAGGTGAAAGATGTCAAATACAAAAGGTCACTTTTTTTTTTCTTTTTCTTTTTTTTTTTTTTTTGAGACAGGTTCTCACTCCATTGCCCAGACTGGAGTGTAGTGGCTCAGACATGGCTCACTGCAGCCTCAACCACCAGTGCTCAAGCAAGTCCTCCAGCCTCAACCCCCAAGTAGCTGGAACTACAGGCATGTGCTACCGTACCCTGTTAATTTTTGTATTTTTTGTGGAGATGCAGTTTTGCCATGTTGTCCAGGCTGATTTCAAATAAATACTTTGTATTTATCGAGCTCAGGCAATCCACCCTCTTCAGCCTCCCAAAGTGCTGGGAATGCAGGAGTGAGCCACCACACCCGGTCATTTTTTATTTTATTTGAGTCAGGGTCTCACTGTGTCACCCAAGATGGAGTGCGGTGGTGCGATCACGGCTCGCTGAAGCCTCCATCTCCTGGACTCCAGCCATCCTCCCACTTCAGCCTCCCGAGTAGCTGAGACCACAGGTGCACGTCACCATACCAGCTAATTTTCGTATTTTGTGTAGAGACGGGTTCTTGCCATGTTGTCCAGGCTGGTCTCTAAATCTTGGGCTCAAGAGATCCTCTCACCTCAGGCTCCTGAGCATGCGCTACTTCCATCTGACTTTGAAGACAGGGTTTGGGAAGGGGCTCTGAACATCTGCCTGGGCTCTTTGTGCTCTGGCTCTGGAGGGCTTCCTGGAGGAGGAGGCCTTTGGCCTGGGCTAGGCCTTCAAAGTGAGGAAACCTTCTAGGTCCTCTCTGCCCCTCCCAGTCTCTGGTACTACCTGACCTGGACTTTCTCACAGGTCTCCAGCCCCAGAGAGCTGCGTCTTTTCAATTTCCCCTACCTGCTGCCCAGGCCCACCCCCAAAGCTACAAGACGCGAGAACCGCCTTTCCCTGTGGGGGCTGCCAGGGTGGGAGGAGGGGAGCTGCCTCAGCCCATTGGTGGTGGCGACTGATCCAGGTTGACCCAGCAGAGGGCCTTCCAGAGCCATAGCAAGGATTCACATCCCAACCGTGCCACTTCCAGACTGGGTGACCTTGGGCCAGTTGCCTGACCTCGCTGATCCTCCGTGTCCTTCTAGGCACACCGTTAATCATAGTACCTGCTTTGCAGGACTCTTGTGGGAATCAGCGGCGCGCCTGGCACACACTAGTTGCTCAATGAATGGGGCGGCTATAATTACTCTTCCGGGTGGGGGCGGGGCGCAGGGCCTGCAGCCAGGCCTATATTTAGCCTGGAAGGGGGTTGGGGGCGCTGGGAGACAAAGCGCCGCGGCCAGTCTGGGCGCCCAGGGGGCGGAGCCGGCGAAAGCCCCGCGGCCGACCCGCCCTCCCCTACCGCAGGGTCACCTTGGCCGGGCTGGCGGCCAAGGGCTCCTTCAGACCCGACGTGCCCCAGCGGCCCAGCGGCCGCTTGGTCCCCTGAGCAGTCCTCATCCTCGCAAACTGCTGTCTGGGGAGGGGGCTGCTGGGGGCTGGGGGTGGTTTTCGGCCCCATTGACCACTTGGGAAGCTGCCCCCTTTCCCAGCACCGGCCGGCCGAGGGAGGGCTCGCTGAGATCGGTACGCCATGGTGAGCCTGACCCCGGCTGGGGGGCGCGGGAGGGGGAGCCAGGCTGGCTCCTCCCCCAACCTCGCGCCAATGAGTGTCGGGGCTGCAAATAGCCCAGTGGAATCAGTGAGTCATGGAGGCTGGAAATACCGCGCCCCCTCTGATCCCCTCCCCTCCTCCTGACCGCAGCCGGTGGAGCTGCACTGGGGAGCAAGCCTGGGGGTGTGCGGGGTGGGGGACCCCTCCGGAGAGCTCCCCTCCCCAGGCTCCCTGAACCAACCCGGACACCCCCCGCCCCCAAGTTCCAGCTGGCTTTGCCTCTGGGGCTGTGTGACCCTGGGCCAGTCACTCAGACTCTCTGGGCCGCAGAATCCCCATTAGGTACAAGAAGGGCTTCAAGAGGGCAGGCGACCCGGTGCAGCCTGCCCACCTTTGCGTCCCTGCGCCTGGGACTGAAACAGTGCTTGGCACAGTGCCCGCCACATAGCAGGACAGTAAATATCTCTGGAAGGAAAGAAATAATAAAAAGGGAAGGGCAGGCAGTTGGATGAGAAGGTGTTGCAAGGGTTTTCCAGAAACAATCCTGGGGTTCCTGCCCAGGGGGGTCTGGGGAGCCCATGGAGGAGGCCGAGGAACACCCACATTTTGTGAGGTCTTCAGCTTTAACTTGAGCTACAACCCCCATCCCCAAATCTCAAAGAAGGTGTGTCTGTTTCTCTCAGGGTTTCCAGCCCTGCCCTAAGTTTGAGAACTCCAGGCAGGCGGCCTCCAGAAGTCTGTGAAACTGTCCTTTATTATGTATACAGGTTCCAGCGTCAGGGCTCTCCCACGGACCCCTCCCCAGTCCTCCCCCAAGGGGCCCAGAGTGGTGGGAGTGAGAGGCCACCCTAAGGCACACTGACCAGAGAGGCATGGAGGGAGGAGGCTGACTTGCCCTGGGGACCCCTGCTAACTGAGACCCACCCTTCCCCTCCACCCTGCTTCTGTATGTGGGAGACGAAACCAAGAGTCACTGGGGGCAGCAGGCATTTCCCAGGGTTAAGGCTGATGGAAGGTCCCTATCCCAGATGGGAGATGGGGGCTTTTCCTATGACTCCCCCCATCCCCCAGCTGGAAGACGTGGGGAGGGGTGCATAGCCTTAGACAGGTAGAATGAGGGGAAATACTCCTCAGTGCCCAGAGGTGGGGAGTTGAGAGCAGCTGTTGACACCCTGGGTTCAGATCTAACCTTCAGTGACAAAGCACGGCACTCAGTGGCTCAGAGATGTTTCCCCGTTAATGAAAATGGAGATTGTAAATCTGATTTGAGAAAGCTCTGAATTTGGCCTCAACCAATGGTAATGCTGAGTATTTGAAGGACAACGATAGGGGTGTGTGTGTCACACACACCGAGCCTATAGATTCATAGATTAAAGAGGGGGATGGATGGAGAGCTGACTGCCCGGAGGGGAAGGTGGCAAGAAGCTGGGGTCCAACTTCGAGGACCCAAAGCCCCATCCATGCCCTGGCTTCCATCTCTGTTAGGTGATCCTGTCTGCATGGGAGCAGCCCCAAGAACACAGGCCTGTGGGAGGGAGAAGGACCAGCCCCACCCCCAACCCCACGTGGCCTTGCCTGGAGGCCCCAGCAGGCGCAGGACGGCAGGAGTTTCATGCAGTTTATCACGAACCAGCTGTATTGGAAAAACCCCATCTATATACAGATGTGGCATGGCTCTGCCCTGGCACAGCCAGCTGGCTGGGGGCACGGGGTGGGCAGGCAGCCTGCTCGCTGGCATGGGGCTTGGAGGCTGGTAGAGGGGAAGTTTACCGTCACGGCTGTCTCCTCTTGGCCTTGCTGAGCCCTCGGGCAATTAGTTCCACTTAGATAGGCACCCTTGCCTGTGACCTTCCCTCTGTCTCTCCCACTCCCCTTGGCCAAGAGGGTTCCAGGTCCCTGGTCCCCTTGCCCTGCAGAGACTTCATAGATCAGAGGGTTTGTCTGTCTGTCTGTCCTGCAGAGCTTGCCCATATGTCCTGCTGGTCCCATTCCCCTGACCCACAGTGGGTTCTTTCGATCTTCCTTCCCTGACCCCAGCCCCTGTACTCTGGATTAAGTGACGGAGGCCAAATCTGAAATCTGGGCATCATGTGTCAGGCCAGGGAGTCCCTGGCCTGCCCTGGATAGAGTGGAGGGCCCTAGTTTGGGAGGATGGTCCACCTGGGGTCTGGGGTGCGTGGGGGCTAGAACCTGGGCTGAGATGTCCTGGAGCTGTTGTAATGGGGTTAGCGAGGCTTTGCTGGCAGGCGTGGGGCGGGGGGACAGGGAAAGGGAAGGGAGAGGCACTCAGATTTTGATCTCCGTCCGGAAGGTCTGCTGGACGTGTTCTGTATGCGGGTGACGCCGTGCCCGGATAGTGAGGCTGCCGTCCTCCCGCAGAGCCGAGGTCACCGACGTCGGGTCCACGTCCTCCGGCAGCTGGCACTTGTGAGCGAAGGTGTTCATGACGGTGCCGTCAGCCGCCAGCTGGGGAAGGGGTGACCTGTCAGGCAGGCTGCCCCGACCCCTGTCCTGCTTGTGACAAGCCAGAGCCCTCTTCTCCCCATTGTAACCCCAGCCAGGCCCCACATGCCGAGGGGCTCTGCCCTCAGGTGCCGAGGGGCTGCCCAGGGTGGCGATGGCCACAGGCCGAAGGCTCTGCAGGGACAGCGCAGGGGTGCTTCGCAGAGCTCCAGTAGCTCCAAGGAACAGGCCAGGGACATGGGGAAGAGGTGGGGCTTGGAGAGAGAGGTGGCTCTGTGGCAGTGGCTCTGAATCTGGGGCTCCTGGGGAACGTGGAGGTGACAGAGGAGAGCCGTGCCTTCCTGGATCCCCGGGCACATTGGGCATCTGCCCGCCAGGGCTGAGCGCCGGCCCCTCCCCCACAACTCAGCCAGCACATAGTGTCCAGGGGAGTTTGGGGCGGCTGAGTCACTGTTGGGGGTGGCAGGGCTGGCACGTGCTGCCTGCGGGTCTTGGTGCCCCCAGTCCATGGCATCCCTGGCAGGGATGCCCAGAAATCCACCCTTGAATGTGGAGGGGAAGAAGCCAGTCCTTGGGGGCTTAGGAGGAGGCTTGGGGCAGGTCCTCTCCTCCTGGCAGCCGTGGCTGTCCCTGGGCAACGCCCCTGTTCAGGCCTGGCCATACCCTCTCCAGGGTGGAGGCCCCAGTGCCTCCTGGAAGTTCGGACTCAGACACGCTAGAGACCCAGTGACCCTGAGACCTGTGGGCGGGCGCTGTGTGTGGTTTGGAGTGTGTGTGAGACCCGAAACTGCAGGGCCCCTGCCCAGCCTCGGGCCTAATTTAGGGGTCCCAAGATGGGGGATGGGTCTCCGGCTGTGGGAGGGAAGAGGGCTTGAGGTGTGTCACATGGAGAAACCCCTCCCCCCACTGCCCAGGTGAGTTCCCCACCTACCCGCATCCGCCCCCTATAGCTACCAGAGGAGCTGTCCTCACTCTGCCATCACCATCTCACACCTGTCACCTCCCACCCTCAAGCCCCACCCCCTCAGGCTCCCTCTGCCCACATCCCTCCATCCCTCTCCCATTCCCCGGAGGCTCCCTCAGCTGCTCAGGCCCTGGAAGAAAGGATCTGGGAACCTCGGTGCAAAGAGAGGCAGTGAGGGGGCCCCATGGCCATGGGTTGCAGGGACAAGGCCTTCAGTTAGCCCTGGGGGAGTTTGGGTGGGGAAGGGACACTGGCCAGGATCTGGGGTCCCAGGATGGTAAGGGGGAGTAGGAGACATTGGAGGCAGGAGCAGAATTTGGGATGCGGTGAGTAGGGGGTCGGGGGCTCACCTTCTCAGCCCGCACCTCGATGTGGTTGTTGGAGGTGGTGACAATGATGTCTTCAGGTGAGAAGTCTCTCACGTCCACCGCAAACTCATAGGCATCTCCGAGGGTCTTGATGTTGCCTGCCCCCCCGGGGCGGGCTGTGGGGTGGGCTGCTGTGAGCGAGGCATGGAGCAGGCCTTGCATGCAGATCCGGGGGTTCTGGCTCCTTCTCTTGGGGCAAGGGGCGGCTCCCCCAGGCCCTACCTCCCCCCCTGCTGTTTCTCCCTAAGCTCCTCCTCATTCCTACAGCCCACCTTTTCTGGGGTGGGGGTGGGGCCTCACCCAGCACAGTGTGTGTGTATATGAGGCTAGGTCTGTAACAACCCCACCCCAGGCCTGGAGCCTGGGGGCTGCCTCCCACCACTCACCCATCCAGCCCTCCAGGGCTCCAGCTGGGATTGGCTGTGGTTACAGAGCATGGGTGGCCATGGAACCATGTCCAACCCCCAGGGCCACAACTGTTCCTTAGAGGCCCACCTGTTTTCATGGCCACATCTGTCCCTGTGGCCACATCTGTCTTGGTGGCCACACATGGCTGCAGGCTGTGCAGCACCTGTTCCAGGCCGACCGGCAGCCACAGCGCCTTCGGTGGCGCCCTGGAGCAGACGTGCCCTCCCTGTGCGCCTCCCCTCCCCTCAGGGCCCGGATCACTTGCCTGGGAAGGCCAGGGGCTCCGAGTGGGGCCGCATGAAGCTGCCAAAGTCATCGGAAAACATGCTCAGGGCCTTCTCCATGGGCGGGTCCTGGGCCGGGAGGGCACGGGAGGCCGAGGAGGAGGTGGAAGAGGAGGAGGAAGAGGAGGAGGAATGGAAACTTCTCTCCGCTCGGAAGGTGGAAGAGGTTCTGTGGCTCATCCACGGACGGCGCCGGGCCCTGCCCAGGCGGGCGAGGGCTGGACAGGAGAGGGTGTGGGCGCAGGCCTCTGGGCGAGCGTGCCAGGCTCCGACTGCGGCCGCTTTATAAGGCCGACTGTCCCTGGGCTTGGGGCCAGCCCCTTGTCTACTAGCTAAATTTAGGCCTCTCCATGGCCCAGAGGGGGCTGGAAATCTTCTCCCGTGCGCCGGCCCTGCTGACAGCCCGACACGCAGGCCGAGAGGGCTGAGCTCACAGCCTGACATTCCAGGCCGATCACAGCAGCCCCAGGGGCCTCCTCACCACTGCACAGGGCTGGATCCTGTCTCCTTGCCACTCGGACCTCGGTGCCTGCCCCAGAACCTTGCAAGTTTGGGGTTTATTGTGTGTTTTGTTTCCCCTGTCAGCCTGGGGGCTCCTGAGGACTGTGCCTCCCCTCCAGACTCTGGTTCTCCTGCACGGCTGTACCTCCTCCATCAGTGTGCAGGCTCCTTGGGGACAGGGTAGGTGGAAGCACCACCGCTCTGTGACGTCAGGAGCTCCTTCCCTCAAGGCAGACAACCTTCACAGCCCATCTCTAAGGAAAGGTTGAGCCCTGCCAGGGGGTGTAGAATGTGCAGCTGTCCCCTGCCAGCCCCCATGGGGACCTGGATTCTGTGCCTGCACTCCCTCTGACTCTCAGAACATTTAGCAGCCCCAAGAGGACAAAGTTGGCAGCTTTCTCCTTAAAGGTCTAGAAGGTTATGTTCCCGGCAACTGTCTGCTCCATCTCTGTGTCAGAGGTGATGCCTGCGAGCGCCTTAGGTGGGATTTCAGTCAGAGGTAAAAGAGAATTCCGGAAGACAATTATTCTAGCCCTGAGTTCTGGAGTGCCTTCTGGGCATGGGCTCCTGGCTGCAAGCTGTCCAGCACGGCCCCGTTTGATCCCCACACAGCTGGGAGGGTGGAGGGGCTCTTCCCATGTTACGGACGGGGAAGCGAAGCCTCTTGGAAAGGGCGGGGCTCGCACTTGTGTAAGTGGCAGAGCTGGGATTCGAACCTAGATGTGTTGGACCCAAAGCCCTTCAGAGGCCGAGGTGGTTTGAACATGTGTCTGTGGAGACAGGCTGGCCCGGAAGAGCCAGAGAAGCCCCTCCCTACCCACCTGCTTGCTCAGCAAAGCCGGGACTGACCTTGCACTGGGCCAGGGTGGAGGCCATTCTGAGAGGCGGCCAGGCCCTCTGCTCTGCCCAGGTTGCAGTTCAGGGCCTCTGCTGTCCTCTCCAAATCCGTCCCTTCCGTCCCAGATCAGCTCCAATGCCTCCTCCCCCAGGGAGGCCTCTCTGACTGCTCCTGCTCACATGGGCCCACACCCAGTCCAGATGCCCCCAGCACTGACTGTCTTTGTCCTCCCACAGCACCTGGCAGTGTGACATAGTCTTCCTGTGTGCTGTGACTCTCTGCTGTGTCCCTTCTTCCCTATCCAACTGGCAGTTCCCACAGGGGTGAGGGTTCACCTGTCTCCCCATTAGATTGAAGGTTCTTGAAGACGGGCAGTTTCTCTTTTATCTGAGCCCCCTACAACCCGGTCTGGAGCTTCATCCTGGAGAGCTCCTTCTACAGGGGTATTAGCGGTGCTGGTGGTATGTGGAGTGGAAGCAGAGCAGGGCACAGGGCACAGCGGCAGGCCAGGCTGTTGCCTGGAGCAACAGGGCCTGTTGCCTCTGGCAGAGTTTCCTGCCCGTGTTGGGGCCTGTGACACCCAGCCTGGCTGAGGGGTTTCTAGGGCCGCTGGGAAGCCACCAGCACTGAGATGAGATGGAGAGAGGGTGGGGTGGGGTGGGGCGGGGTGGGGGGCCCAGAGCCTGCCGCTCGCCAGGGAAACAGGAGCCGGTGGCTAAATGCAGACACACTGTCATGGTGCTGAGGGCCTGAGTCACTGCCCCTGGATGTCAGATCCCGTTACCCACCCCCGCCCACCATTCCTCCTCCCCTTTTTCCCCCTTCCCGAGGCATCACCCACACAAATACTGGATCCTCTGGCTTCACTGACCCAGAGGGACCTCAAAAGGTCATCAAGGCCATTCTCCTGCCTCTACTTTCAGATCACAGAGACAGAAGGAGCTACAAAGATGATGCAGTCCTTTGAATCCCAGTCACCCAGGAGAGCTTTTCACAAACACAGACCCTTTCCTTGGACCGCAGGATTTTGATTTGGGATCTGGGGAAGGGACCTCGCATCTCTTCCCATCAGCTCCCCACACAGCCAGCTCATAGGCCAGTGATGAAGCCCTCATCACTCAGTAGGTATTCATTGAAACCTTGCTATAAATAGGTGCTGGGCACTGTTCTAGGCTCTGAAGGACTCAGAGATGAATAAGGCAGAGACAGGCCCCTGCTTCCAGGCTCACCTCATCATACAGAAGAGGAAACTGAGGCTCTAGTTGATGAAAGAGTTAGGGTCAGCAGAGCTGTGCTGGCTTCAAACCCGTCATCCTGCTGAGCCACCCTGGCTGCCCTCTTCTCAGCCTCCTGGTGCACACAGGGCTGGGGGGTGAGGGTGGATGTGGACGTGCAGTGCTGGCTGTGGGACAGTAGCCAGCAGCTGCCCCAGACCAGACACTGGAAATCGGGATGTTGACAGGGCAGCCAGTTCTGGTGCTGTGCAGAGTCAACAGGTCGGGGTGGTCAAGGTGAAGGTGGGCTCGAGTCCATACAGAGTGGCAACTCCCATCCCACCTCCCACAACACACATCTTCGATTTTGATTTGACTTGCCTGGCATCTAGGGGCAAAGGGTGGCCCAGGGTCCCAGATTTTAACAATCATCCAAGGGCCATCATAAGCTTCAGAGGGTGGCTTTGTCTGGGTGGGACTGGAGGCAATTGTCCCCAACCTCTTGCCCAAAAGTGGCATCAGACGCAACTCTTCTGTTCTGTGCCCAAACCATTGCCCTGGTTCAGCCTCAGGAGCTGGAGGAGCTTCGGGCAGGGGAAGAGCTGCACAGTGTGGGGCTGGGTTCAGCCTCTGCTGTGTGACCTTGGATGAGTGACTCACCTCTCTGACCATCTACAAAAAGGGGAGGCTCTCCCCATTCACAGGGTGTGGGGAGGAGGACTTGAGCTACAGATGTGACGCTCCTGACATGTCGCAGGCACACGGCACGTGCTTGTTCCTCGCCATGTCCCCTCACACCTGTGCTGCCATCCTCTGTTGGGGTGGGACAAACTCTGTGGAATTACCCAGAAGTCCCCACCAGAGCCGCTGGCCCTTGGATGTGTGCTTTGAGAGGCATTTCCTGAGCCTGGAGGGTCTGGACACAGGATCAAGTCCGAGTTCCTGACCCCAATTCACTGCCTTGACCCAGGTGTCGGCCTCCTCGCCAGCCCTGGACAAGATGGGTCATCAGGATGGGACCGTGTGGCACAGCCTGCGGGCTTTGGAGCCAGGCAAACCTGGGCTGGGAATCCTGGCTCTGCCTCGGCCTCCGTGATCTTAGACAGGCAGCCCCACCTCCCTGAGACACCATTTCTCTACAACGGAATCATGCTGCCTGCCTCGTGGGATTTCCGCGGGCACTCAGGGTAATTAATATGGGGGAAGGCTGACTCTCTACCTGGGAGGGAGGCTGTGGTCATGCTGGCCCCACTCACCTTTGCCCCCCTGCCTTCTCCTTCCCTGCCCAGCCTCCTCCCCTCTCCCTCTGTGCTTTTCCAAACCTTCCATGTCCAGCTCTGAGACCCCTGGGCCCTGAGAGGCCTGCTCCCCTTCTCTCTTGGCAGTTCTGCCCTGCACAGCTCTGGCCTCCACAGTTCTGGTTGGTTTGTCAAGGACGTTTTTAATCTCCACGATAAACCCCGGCCGGCGGGGAGGCGGGGGTGGCAGGGAGAGAATGATGATTGGTAGAGCATATACCTGTCCAGGTGCACTGGAGCTGGGAGCAAAGGAGGCTCTGTGAGAGGAGGGCCAGTTCAGCCACAGCAGGAGGACTGACAGGTGAGGGGTCTCTGGGCGTGGACTGGGGTATGAACCTGGAAGGGCCAGGCAGGCAGGGCATAGGGGATGGTAGGGGCAGCAGCCAGCACCTCACTTTGGCTTTGCAGAGGCCTCCTTCTGGTCCTGGGGTTTTCCTGCCTCTGTGGCCTGAGCTGTCGGGGAGAAAGGAGGGTGCTCCGAGATTGGCAGGGAGAGTCGGAGCCATCCATGGGACTCTGCAGTGAGAGAGTCACAGCCCTGGGCAGAGACTGCTCCCAGTAGTGGAAGCACCAAGCGACCCAGGAGGGTGGGAGCAGTGTCCACAGTCTGCTGCTGGACACAGGGGGACACCTAGGAATCCCACCCTCATCCCACAAAATGACACACACAGGCACACACCCTCAGTGACGGAACCTCAGGGATGAGGGCACACAGAGACCTAGTGTGATAACACACACACACACACACACACACACAATCCTTCCTCTTCATTTGGGTGGGGAGAGCACTGGAAGGGCCTAGAGGCAGCGCGAGGATGTGCAGCAGCTCACCCGGGTCCTTCCCTCCATCCGCTTCTCCAGGGGCCTGATGGAGGAGTTGGTGGGGCTGCGTGAGGGCTCCTCAGGGGACCCTGTGACTCTGCAGGAGCTGTGGGGCCCCTGTCCCCACATCCGCCGAGGCATCCGAGGTGAGAGCCAGGTCCTCTTCCCTTCCCCCGGGGGACCACTCAGGACATCATTCCTGCCTGGCTCCCACCCCACCTCTCTGCCCAGGAACCACCCTCCTGTCATTTGTCCAGGACATGACTGCCCAAAGTCTCCTGGGTGGCAGGGAGGGAAGGGGCCTGTCTGTCCAGCTGTCTGTGGGTCAGATGGGCTGGGCATCTGCCCTCTGCCTTTCGGGGGATACAGCCCAGGGCCTGGTCACTGTGCCCATCCTCCACCCAGGCCTCTCCCTCACCTACCTGTGTCAATGAGGGGATATGGGGGTTAGCTGCTGGGACAGCTGGGGCCACAGCAAGGGGCTGGGGCAGCCTGCACTTGGCACCCTTCCTTGGAGCCCCATGTGCCTTGTTCACTTTGAGACCTGACTGTCCCCTCAGCTATGGGGCAGAGCAAGTAGGGACCACAGAAGGAGACTAAGTGCAGCGCCAGTGGCTGGTGCCCACAGCCAGTGAGGGCCAGCTCCCAGGCTGGGCTGCAGCCAGCGGGCCAGGGGCATTGCTGGGGACCCAGAGGATACCTGGCACCACAGGCCCTGGGACACGCAGGAGTCTGCTAGACCCTGGTGCTCTCTAAGCTATGGATCCTGCAGGGATGCAGGTGAAAGCTGTAGCTGCCAGCCCCCTCCACTCCCTGTCCCCCAGGAACCTCCCAGTACAGGCACGGGTGGGGAGAGTGGACAGGTCAAAGGCCTTCTGGCAGGGGCAGCAGTCCTGGCATCCACTGTGCCACCACTGTCACCTGCCACAAATCCTGCCCAGCCCCCAGTGTGAGGCAGGCCAGCAGAGGGTAGCTCCAGGCTCACTCAGTGGTGGCCTGAGGTTCTGTTCAGGGCTCCTCCATCCTGACACAGCCATCTGCCAGTCCCAGTGGGAGGAACATGGACAACTTGCATTCCTCTCTGACTCAGGCGGGGCCCCCTCAGGACTACCCCAGACTCAACTACCAGGGTCCTCCCTGCCTGGAGCCAAGCAGACCTCCAGGGAAGGGGCTGTCTCTGCCCCTTGCCCCAACATAAGCTGGGACTCCGATACCCTGCCCCAGGTGGCCTGGAGTGGCTAAAGCAGAAGCTGTTCCGCCTGGGTGAAGACTGGTACTTCCTGATGACCCTCGGGGTGCTCATGGCCCTGGTCAGCTATGCCATGAACTTTGCCATCGGGCATGTGGTCCGAGGTAACTCTTCCCTGGCAGGTGCTGCTCTGGGCCAAGGGATTCTAGGCACGCTCTGGGGATACCAGATGGGCCGCCAAGTGCAGCGGTGCAGGGACGGACCTGGGTGCGGGGAGGGCTCTGGCTCTACTCCTGATTTGCTCTGTGATCCTGGGCAGGCTCCTGCCCCTCTCTGGGCCTCAGTCTCCTCAGCCGCACAAGGAAGAGAGACCTGAATATTCCCAAGAGCGCTTCCTCCTCTGAGCTCTCTGCCTCCTCTTCCAGCCACCCCGTTCCTTCTCCTTCCCTCCTCCGTGCCTTGGGGCAGGAGTGGGGACACTTGCCTAGATCACCAAACTTGGAGTCTTCCCCCTGCTCCCTCAGCAGCCTGCCTCCACCCTGAGGCCTCCCTGGAAGAGGGGATTTGGGCAGGAAGGGTCTAAGACATTTTCTCTGGAGACCCTCAGCTGCCAGAAGCAGCACCTACTATGGTGTTACGGTGTTTGGTGCTTCACACCTGTGTCATGTAGTTCTCAGTGGCCCTTTAGTCTTTAATGTCTTTAGTCTTCAATGAGTCTGTGAGGAAGAGCCCATCACTAGCCCACTTGGCAGATGGGGAAACTGAGGCTCAGAGAGGCTGAGTGGCTTGCCCAAGGTCACTCAGCTAGGCAGTAGTAAACCTGGGATATGGACCCAGGGTCGTACTCCTGCCTTTTCTTGGGGGTCTGCCCCTCACTGTATGGCCTGGTCCTCCCCTCTTCGTGACTCCATTTCCTGGTCAGTAAGTGGGCACCACAGCGTCTGGCCCCGAGGGCTGCAGAGGCTGTGGGTGCCTCCCTGATAGGCGGCTGTCCCCAGCACACCAGTGGCTGTACGGGGAGATTGGGGACAGCCACCTGCTCCGGTATCTTTCCTGGACTGTGTACCCTGTGGCCCTCATCTCTTTCTCCTCGGGCTTCTCCCAGAGCATCACGCCCTCCTCTGGAGGTGAGTCCACGGTCGCCACGCCAGTGCCCACTGCCAAAACCTTCTCAGATCCCAGGGGGCTTCTGATGGGGGGAATCGGGAAGCTGTAGCCTCATTTCTCAAGCCCAGAAGAGTTATGTGGCTTGCCTGAAGGCACACAGCAAGAAGGCCAGATCTTGACTCTTGGGTCACTGCTGGCCCTACTCACTTTCCAAGGGCTCCTTGGAAGGAGATTGCCCTGCGGGGCCTGTGCTGGTGCCAGGAAGGGGCCCATGGAGGAGGTGCCGCTCCCCCAGGCCACTCAGCCCTTCCTCCAGCTCCAGGCCAGCAGAGGGGAGCTCCAGGCTCACTCAGTGGTGGCCTGAGGTTCTGTTCAGAGCTCCCCCATCCTGACACAGCCATCTGCCAGTCCCAGTGGGAGGAACGTGGACAACTCGCATTCCTCTCTGACTCTAGCATCCAAATCTGCAAAATGAGTTTATGCATCCTAACCTCTGAGGGTTCTGCGTGATCATAATAGGGCTAGGTGCAGTGACTCAGTCTATAATCCCAGCACTTTGGGAGGTGGGTGGATCGCTTGAACCCAGGTGTTCAAGACCAGCTTGGACAACATGGTGAAACCCCATCTCTACAAAAAATAAAAAACAACCACCACAACAAAAAGTTAGCCAGGTGTGGTGGTGCCTGCCTGTAGTCCCAGCTACTTGGGAGGCTGAGGTGGGAGGATCACTTTTGAGCCTGAGGAAGTCGGGGTTATAATGAGCCAAGATCGAACCACTGCATTCCAGCCTGGACAATAGAGTGATACCCTGTCTCAAAGGAAAAAACAAAAAATCATAATGTGAAAACACTGTGCAGGTAGAGTTATGAGAGTTTTTTTTGTTTGTTTGCTCGTTTGTTTTTGAGATGGAGTTTCACTCTTGTTGCCCAGGGTGGAGTGCAATGGCACAATCTTGGCTCACTGCAACCTCTGCCTCCCAGGTTCAAGCAATTCTCCTGCCTCAGCCTCCCAAGTAGCTGGGACTGCAGGCACCCGCCACCATGCCCGGCTAATTTTTTGTATCTTTAGTAGAGATGGGGTTTCACCATGTTGGCAAGGCTGGTCTCGAACTCCTGACCTCGTGATCCGCCTGCCTCGGCCTCCCAAAATGCTGGGATTACAGGCGTGAGCCACTGCGCCTGGCACAGAGTTTTAATTTAGAGATTGTCCCCGGCTTGTTCCTGTCCTCTCTGGCTAAGGTTCTGGAATCCCGGAGCTGAAGACCATGTTGGCGGGTGTGATCTTGGAGGACTACCTGGATATCAAGAACTTTGGGGCCAAGGTGGTGGGCCTCTCCTGCACCCTGGCCACCGGCAGCACCCTGTTCCTGGGCAAAGTGGTATGGGCAGGGGTGAGGGCACCCCAGCCACCCCGCCCACCCAACCCTGCCCCAGCTCTCCCCCATACCCCACCAAAGCTGGGTCAGAGCAGACTCAGGCCAGTGCCTGCCTTCAGGGAGCTCAGTCTTAGGGGAAGAGCCAGGCCAGGTCCCCAGTGTGACAAAAGCTACCTGAGGACAGCCCTGGGGGTTGGGGAGATGGAGGAGGGGGTGTGGTGGGGATGCCTCGGGGTGAGACTGTCTCTGCTGCCCTCACCTGGGCCCACCCTTCCCTCTGCAGGGCCCTTTCGTGCACCTGTCTGTAATGATCGCTGCCTACCTGGGCCGTGTGCGCACCACGACCATCGGGGAGCCTGAGGTTAGGGACTCGGGGGCTTCCTTGGAGAAATGGGAGTGGGGAGGGAGGGGGCTGACTCTGAGCCCTGGACTCGGATCCCCCAGAACAAGAGCAAGCAAAACGAAATGCTGGTGGCAGCGGCGGCAGTGGGCGTGGCCACAGTCTTCGCAGCTCCCTTCAGCGGTGAGACCCCCCTCATGCCCCGCCCCCTGGGTCCCTCAAGCTCCTCCCCTCACACCCTGGGCTCCCTCGGCCCAGCTGAGAGCCTGGAGGAGGGGATGGGGCTCATTCTTGTTCTCACTTCAGCCCCGCCTTGGGTATAGCCACCCCCCGGGGGCGGCGGGGTGGGGCGGGTGGTTGGGTGGTGCTGAGAGGCTTCAGGGTAACAATACACAGACTTGGGTTTGAAATCCACTGGCCCCTTGGCCTCTCTGAGCGCAGCTTCCTCCTCTGTAAAATGGGGATCAAACCGTTCCCACCCGATAGTGAGAGGGCGCACACCTGCATTCCAGGCTGGATGGATCCCTGGGCAGCGGGGTCCTCCCCGCCCAGGGCGCATGCCCTGCCCTCCCCTTCTGTCTGTCCCTGTCCGGGCTGTAGGACAGCAGGACAGATGGCTCAGGGAGGAGGCGAGATGGGGGAGGGGGCCCTACAGCCACAGGTGGGTGGGGGTGGGGGCCCACCTGAGATCAGTGTCGCCCCCAGGCGTCCTGTTCAGCATCGAGGTCATGTCTTCCCACTTCTCTGTCTGGGATTACTGGAGGGGCTTCTTTGCGGCCACCTGCGGGGCCTTCATGTTCCGGCTCCTGGCGGTCTTCAACAGCGAGCAGGGTGAGCCCCCTGGGCTGCCTGACCCTGGCCCTGCCTGGGGGCCGGGGCGAGGGAGACCTCCCTTCTCCTCTGTGTACATCTCTTGCTCTTCCCTTCCCTCTCTCTCCCTCTTTTCCCTCCTCCCTGTTCCCACCTCCTTCTGGGAGGATGGAAGGGGCTGACCTGTGTTGAGCCCCTGACCTGTGTTGAGGGGCAAGGGGCCCTGAGGGTAGAAGGGATGAGGCTGGGCAGGGAGGCAGGAGCCTGGTTGTGGGGGCCTGGAATGCCAGGACACAGATTCCGAGTCAGGACCTGGCACCCCCTCCACCCTGGGCTGTTAGTCTGGGACTTGAGTTTGAGTAGGGTGGGAGCGCCATCTTGGCTCCCCACTGCCCTCCTTCCCCAGAGACCATCACCTCCCTCTACAAGACCAGTTTCCGGGTGGACGTTCCCTTCGACCTGCCTGAGATCTTCTTTTTTGTGGCGCTGGGGTGAGTGGGTGCCTTGGGCCCCTGAGAATCCAAAAGGCATTCCCCCCAGGCCTGGACTGCGGCCCCTGGTACTGGGGTCAGGCTCTGCTCTTACCTTCCTTCACCCCGCAGTGGCATCTGCGGCATCCTGAGCTGTGCTTACCTCTTCTGTCAGCGAACCTTCCTCAGCTTCATCAGGACCAATCGGTTCAGCTCCAAACTGCTGGCTACTAGGTAGGCTCTGGGCTAGGGGCTGGGGACATCTCAGTGAGCCCCTTGTGGACTCCAGATCTTATGTAGAAAGCCCCACCCCCATCCTCCCACTGAGCCCCTAAATCCCTCCCTAGCCCATGGAGCATCTAACAACCCTCTCCAAGTCCCCACAGTCACTGTCCCCCCTTCCTTACTGGGCTACGAACCCCACATTGAACCCCCATCCCTCCTTCATTCTACAATCTCTCAGCGAAACCCCACCCCCTCACTGAGCCCCAAACCCTGTGCCCCTTCAAACCTTGTGTGGCCCCTGGCGTTGGCCTTGGCATTGGCCAGCCCTCCTGCCCCGGAGATGCACATGGCCCGCCCCGGCCCGGCCCACTCTCTCCTCCCTCCTAGCCTGCCTCTGCCCCAATTCTCCTCTCAATCTCCTGCGTGATTCCTCTGCCCTCAGTCATACCCAGTTGAGGGGCTCACCCCACGGGTTCTACCCACTGGAGGGGGCCATGTTCCCTGCTCCCGCCCTTCCTCCTCACCAGTCCTTGCCTCGGTATCAGCCCCCAGCTGGGGAGCTCTGCTGCTGCCTGGACCAGGTCCTGCTTCCCTCTCCTCGGGATGTAGGAAAGGGAGGGCCAGCCCTAGAGCTCACCCACCCCCCACAGCAAGCCTGTGTACTCCGCTCTGGCCACCTTGCTTCTCGCCTCCATCACCTACCCGCCTGGTGTGGGCCACTTCCTAGCTTCTCGGGTAAGGGGTCTTGAGCGGGGTTGGCAGGAGTGGGAACCCCCATTTGTTTTCCCCTTTGCATGTGTCTCACGTAATCCCCTCAGCACCCCGCCAGGGTGACACCTGGGCATCATTCTGCAGATAAGGAGACCATGGCTCTGGGAGGTCAGAGCCCTGCCCAAGGTCCCCCGCTGGGAAGTGGTAGAGGAGGATTCCAGGCGGGGTCAGGTGGTGCGGGGGAGGCTGGGGTCTGCCGCTGGAGGCCCCTCATGTCCAGTTCCCACCTGCCCCGCCACAGCTGTCCATGAAGCAGCATCTGGACTCGCTGTTCGACAACCACTCCTGGGCGCTGATGACCCAGAACTCCAGCCCACCCTGGCCCGAGGAGCTCGACCCCCAGCACCTTTGGTGGGAATGGTACCACCCGCAGTTCACCATCTTTGGGACCCTTGCCTTCTTCCTAGTTATGAAGGTGGGCCCCCTGGTCCCCAGGTGTGCACAGAGCCGGGACCAGCTCTGGTGGGGAGGGGCGGGGGTGCCTCCCTGCACCTGGTGGCATGGAGCCCAGGCCTTCCACCCACACTTCCTTCTGTGCCCCCTGCCCACTGCATGGTCCTGGATAAGTGGCTTCAGGTCTCTGGACCTCAGTCTTCTCATCTTTAAAATGAGGTGGTTACTGGGAAGGCTGAGAAGGAAGAAAGGAATGTACCTGGCACAGTGCCAGGCATACAGTGGGCATTTCTCAGGGTGAGGACCCTCCCCTAATGCCAGACTCTGGCAGTGGGTGCATGGCTGGCACCCTCTTTCTCTGTAGGACACTCCCCTGTCCCCTGTCCTGTCTTCTCTTGTCCACACCTTGCCCAGTGGCCTCTAACCTCTGCCCTGGGCTCCCCCTTCCCGCAGTTCTGGATGCTGATTCTGGCCACCACCATCCCCATGCCTGCCGGGTACTTCATGCCCATCTTTATCCTTGGTGAGTCTGGGGTCCTGAGGTTCTGAGAGTTTTGGGGTTCTTGGGGCAGGGCCATGCATCCTGGTTCACCCTCTTCCCGGGTGGTACTAAGGATGGTCCTCAGGGATGGAGGGCTGTGGGGGCCGGGTCAGCCTGGCTCCCCCTCACCCTAAGTCTGTGGCCAGGAGCTGCCATCGGGCGCCTCTTGGGAGAGGCTCTTGCTGTCGCCTTCCCTGAGGGCATTGTGGCTGGAGGGGTTACCAATCCCATCATGCCTGGGGGGTATGCTCTCGCAGGTGAGTGGGTCAGGGCCCTGCTGGGTGGGCAATGTCGTGGGGCTGGGCTGGACCTGGAGAATTGGCTGGTGGTTCCCCAGGGCACGGAGCAGTCACTGAGTCCTCCAGTGAAACCCCTACCCCTCATGGGGGTCTGTCCCTCCTGAGCCCCACCATTCCCCGGGGCCCATCACTCCCTCGTGGCTCCTGTCCCCAGCCCTGTGGCCTCCCTTATCCCTCTCTTCTCACCAAGCCCAGGCCTTGGGGCACTTCCCACAGTGCCCAGGCTGTGGCCTCTTACAATTCCCACCCTAGCCCCTGGCAGCAGCCAGGCTAGTTATTCCCTCACATCAGGCTGGCCCCTGGCTCCTGGCCTGAGCCGACCTGTGTGGCTCTGCCCCGGCAGGGGCTGCGGCCTTCTCAGGGGCTGTGACCCACACCATCTCCACGGCGCTGCTGGCCTTTGAGCTGACCGGCCAGATAGTGCATGCACTGCCCGTGCTGATGGCGGTGCTGGCAGCCAACGCCATTGCACAGAGCTGCCAGCCCTCCTTCTATGATGGCACCATCATTGTCAAGAAGCTGCCATACCTGCCACGGATTCTGGGCCGCAACATCGGGTGAGTGGTGCCCACCTCAGGCTGACTGAAGGGGGTCACATTGTTTGGGCTTGGCTGGGGGTGGAGGGCACCTCCAAAAAGAAACGCCACCGCAGCTGACCTCGGACATGGGGGCTGGGAGGGGCTGACACACAGCTGTGCTCTCATCTCCACTCTCCCCAGTGCCCCGGGTGACCTTGGGCAAGTCCTTGGCCTTGAGGCCTCAGTGTCTGTCTAGGGGTCAGCTGGGCTTCACAGCAGGAGGATGAGTATTGCCCCGTGTACAGATTGAGGAAACCGGAGCTCAGAGAAGTGCCGTGTCTTGCTCCAGGTGACACAGAGAGTCAGCACCAGATCTGAGAGGTCTCCTCCCCTCTCCCCACTCCTGCTGTCCTTGCTGGGACTTTGGGAGCAGGAGGTGGAATGAGAATGGAAATGGGCTTTGAAGTCCTCACTCAACCAGATGGACCAGAGCAGCTTCTGGCACCAGAAAAGCAGACCAAAGAGGCTCTGAGAATCCGAGTCGGAGGCCCCGCTCCAAACACAAGCAAGCTGCTGCCTTGCTCTGAACCTGTTTCCCCATCGGGAAAATGGGGCTGTTTATACCAGTGATTTTCAACCTTCCAAGTTTTTCCTTGGGGGTGACATATACTTTTATAATCAAATGGAATTATCCAGGGAAGGCTGCTGGGTCTGTACTCCAATCTCATTATTCATTAAGGGATGGCCAGTCCCTGAGCACCTGGCAGATACTGGTTTTCCGTCATCTCACACTCAGCTCTGTCCAAGGTGGGACAAGACCCAAGTGGAGCTGGTCTGGGGGACATGGGGGACCAGGGGGCTGGGGATTTGGAACTGGGCCGTCAGTAATGTGGTCCCCAGGTTTCCTCCCACTGTGGGTTCTAGGAGTCCCTCATTCCAGGAACCTCTCCAGCCCTGCCCACATTCCAGAGCCGTGGGTCCCTGGTTCAAGCAAAGCTCCCCCCAGATCCCCTTGCCGGCCTGGGTCTGACATCCCCGACTCCGGGACCTGATGGGAGCCCCTCTGCCTGCAGCTCCCACCATGTGAGGGTGGAGCACTTCATGAACCACAGCATCACCACACTGGCCAAGGACACGCCGCTGGAGGAGGTGGTCAAGGTTGTGACCTCCACAGACGTGGCCGAGTATCCCCTGGTGGAGAGCACAGGTGCCCAGCCGGAAGGAAGGAGGAAGTCGGGGGTAGGGGATGCCGTCTGCCTCCTTCTTGAACCTGTCAGGCAGACAGGATCTGCATCCAGGCTCTGTGACTTAGCAACCAACCGTGTGACCTTGGGCAAGTCACTTCGCCTGAGCCTCAGTTTCCTCATCAGTAAAATGGAAATCATGGCCACCCTCCCTTGGGGTGGTTGACATGTCTAAAGAGAGTCGGCCGGGTGCTTGTAAGGCAGTCCCTGGGCAGCTGCTGGGGTAGGAGCATGGGGACACCACCAGGGTCTTCCGGAAGCTTGGCCCTCAGGCCTGTTTCTTCATAATGCACCTCCCTCCCTCTCCCTCTCTACTTGCCAGAGTCCCAGATCCTGGTAGGCATCGTGCAGAGGGCCCAGCTGGTGCAGGCCCTCCAGGCTGAGCCTCCTTCCAGGGCTCCAGGACACCAGGTGGTTACTCCTGAGGGGCATGGGGATGGGGCGGGGGTGGGTCAGCAGGGATGGGAGGGGAGGGACCCGCTGATCTCCTGAGGGAGAGGTGGTCTGAGAGAGGCATCCTGGGGAGGCCGGCCCTGCACCCATAACCCTTCCCCACCCCCAGCAGTGTCTCCAGGACATCTTGGCCAGGGGCTGCCCCGCGGAACCAGTGACCCTGACGCTATTCTCAGAGACCACCTTGCACCAGGTAACAAGTATTGGGGAGTGTGACACACGAGGCCCCTGGGGCAGGGCAAGAGCTGATGAGGAGCTCAGGCTCCAGCCTCCCGTCCCAACCCCGCCCCGCCCGTCTTATCCTGCTTCCTGCTCCTCCTGGGCCTGGACAGGGCAGCTCCTGCCGTCGCCCCTCACTGCCAGGGTTGCGGGGATGATGCAGAGAGATGAGGGAACTGGGGGGCTTGGCAAATGGAAGTCTCTGGGTGGAGAAAGACAGTGGAGTTGCACCAAGGCACACGTGCGTTTCAATTTCAGGTCCACCCCATTTTGCCTGTGTGATCTTGGACAAATTATGTAGCCAGTTGAGACAGAGCCTGACACAAGGATGGGGCAAGGGCGGAGGCTGACAGGGGACCTGGAGGTGGCCCCGCCCCCTCTGTGCTGCTGGAGGGTGCTGGATGTTGGGTCCTGTCCACTTGCAGCCCCGCCCAGACCCTTGAGTGGACTCTGGCATCCCCCAGTGGCCCACACTGGACATTGCAGGCCTGGGTCTCTTGCCTCCCACACATATCAGGCCCCGCCCCTCTTCCTGGCTCAGAGGCGTGGCAGAGTGGGCCAGAGGGTGGGCTGGGCGCCATCTACCCTCCAGTGTTTCCTAACAATCCCCCATCCAGGCACAAAACCTCTTTAAGCTGTTGAACCTTCAGTCCCTCTTCGTGACATCGCGGGGCAGAGCTGTGGGCTGCGTGTCCTGGGTGGAGGTACCAGGGTCCCGGGGGGCAGAGCAAAGCAGGGGACCCATGCCTGAGAAGGCTGGGGAGGTGGGGAGGTGGGGGGACACCAGCATGCTCCCATCCAAACCTGGGGGGATTCAGAGGATACTGATGAGTCCCTCTTCCTGGCCCAGATTGGCCACTGGGCCTGGCTACCCTACCTTGTTTTCTGGCCAGTGGCCAGCCTGCCCCTCTCGGCCTCAGTGATCCCATCTGTGCAATGGGGTGGCACAGGCTCTACTATTCAGCCCGGAAATGAACCTTAGGGGACTAAAAATGCTGGAGCCCCCCTCACAACCTCCTTTACATTCCCCCCCACTTCCACCCCCTTTCTCTGTTCTAGATGAAGAAAGCAATTTCCAACCTGACAAATCCGCCAGCCCCAAAGTGAGCCGGCCCAGCAAGATGAAACAGGGCACCCCAGCTGCCCTGGTACTGAGGTTGGGCTGAGACCCTGCTTCTCTTCCCCCATCACCACCTGCCCCTCCCTCCAGCCCAGCTCCATTCTTTGGCATAACAGGCAACTCTAACCTAGCCCAGAAGAGGATGGCTCATCCTGGGTGGGACGATGGCTCCTGCCTTGAAAGACAAAAATCCCACCTTGGGCAGAGCTGAGTGTGAGAAGATGGAAAACCAGTATCTGCCAGGTGCTCAGTGACTGGCCATCACATTAATGAATGACGAGATTGGAGTACACTGTCACCAAGGGCAGGCACAGATGCCCTCTGGGGTTGTCTGGTTCCCAGTGAGAGGCTCCTGAGAAAAATAAAGCTGGTTCCCAGAGCTGCTGTCCATCCCTCATCTCAGCTGCAAGGTTGCTGGTCTGGGACTGGAGCTCCTTACCTGCGCTGGCCCAGAGTGAGTTTCCCGTGGTCACGTGGGCACTGCAGGCTCGGGCCCCTGGGCTCCTCCTCATGCTCCACATCTTGGCAGGGAGATGATAGGGAGAGAGGTTCTCCCACCAGGTCTATGATGCTTGTCCTCATGAATAAGTGGGATGCTGTGTCACTCAAACCCTAGTCTCCTGCTTGGCTGAGCCACAGCTCATAAAGCCAGGACCCAAGTGTGGCTCCTTCTGGAGTCCACAGACCCTTGGGCATCCTCCATGAGCCTTCTATGCCTGGGTGGCCCAGGTTGACCGGCTGTGTATGTATTGGGGTTAAGGATCCCCCCTGACTCCCTCCGGACTCTGTCCAGGGGCCCAAGGTCACATCTTCCCCAGCAGAGACCAGGCCAAGGTCATCCAGGGTGAATCCACCACTTTAATGTCCTCAGAGAACCTTGAGTGAGATGGGAGGGAGCTGCAAGGAGGGGAAGTGGGCTCCCAGGGGTGAGGAGCAGGGGACACGGAGGAAGCAGGTTCAGAGAGGGAGGGACAGACAGACAGACACTCCAGAGAGACAGATGTCCTGGGTGAGGAGAGCCGGGGAGCAGGTGCTTAGCTACCAGAAGTGGTCACCCCACCTTTGCTGGTGGGCAGACACACAGAGAGAGTGAGGAGGGACTGAACCCCAGGTACAGGCAGGGTTCCCAGACCCCACTGTAAGTGGGTCTCAGTTCTCTCCATGGCTGTCCTCCTGGGGGCCTGGCTGTTGCTCCCCTGGGCCAGGCTGCCCTGGTGTCTCTGAGAGTCCTTGAGTTCCCTGAGGGCAGACACCCTGCAGGGGAAGGTGCCCACCTGAGTGAAGTAATGAAGGGGGAGGGGGTTATTGCTCCCACTGCTGGGGCAGGTCCACCGAGGCACAGAGAGGCCACCATGAGCGCTGGCCCCATCCCTGCCGCACCTACCCTGTGCCTACCCGAGGGGTCAAGGGATGCCCTGCCCTGGACCCCGGGGTCCAGATATGCCTGGGCTGCCCACCAGGCGAGGTCATGGTGAGAGCAGGTGCTGGACCAGCACAGCCCCCGCCTCAGTTATAGAACACCTCGTCCTCCTCCCAGAGGGAGCCGCTGTCCATGGAGGGGAGGGAGCCTGGCAGGTGGGTCCCACCCTCGGGTCCTTGGGCCCCGGGCAGCCGCCGCCGATGCTGCAGCTCTGGGCTGGGGGGCTGTGGGATGCCAGTGGTGCTGGGGGGCTCCTCAGGTGAGGGACAGCTGTCAGGGCAGGGGCTGGGCGAGGAGAAGGCCTGAAGGCTGTCATCCTGTGAGGGGCCACTGGGAAGGCTGTCCTGAAGGTAGATGCTCTCCAGATCTGGAAAAGCAACGGGGAGACGGGGGAATGGCGTCCCAGATCCGGCTCCTCGCCCTCTCTGGGGTGTGAGAAAGGGCAAGGGGCAGAAGACCTGCTTCCAAATCCAGCTGTGTGACTGCCGAGCCTTGTGACCTTGGTCAAGTCACCAAAACTCTCTGAGTCCCAGGTTCCTCCTCCAGGCAGTAAACGGAGGAGTTAAGAGTGGGCTTGGAGCCAGCCTGTGCTCTCTGAGAACTGGGACAACCAGTGCTCCCCTGGGCCTCTGTCCCCTCCCCGTCCCTCTCAGGGCGGGAGGACTAAGTGCAGGCTTCCCCCAGGGCCAAGGCTCCTTGAAGCCCTCAGTAGTAACCTGGGCTTCTAGAAAGGTGGTTGCTCGTGCCTGGTGCTAAGTTTCAGATCCGGCTCTGACGCTTCTAGCTGTCATTTGGAGTAAGTTTCTGAACCTCTGAGTGCCTCTGTTTCCTTATTTGTAAAATGGGGACAACAGGACCCACTCCCTAGGGCTGCTGTGAGGATTCTGTGAGGTGCCTTGTGCACAGCCCTTGGTGTGGTAAGCGCTCGATTCCCGCCCCCACTGTGCTCACTCTCTCCTTCCTGCTCCTGGCACTGCTGGGCAATGGGCAAGGCAAGGATCACTGCCCCATTTTGCAGATGAAGAAACTTAGGCTGAGAAAAGGAAGGGGCTTGGCCGAGGTCACACTGCATTTGGTGATGGGCAGCCATCCAGAATCAGCTCCACTCTGTCCACCCCCGCCCCCCGGGCCCCCTGGGCTGTACCTTGGAGCTGGACGATGCCCTGGGGGCTGTTCTCGGGGTGCAGCTCCTCTTCGTCCAGTGAGGACCAAGCGCTCAGTGTGGCCTCTGTGATGGCAAACTGCTCGGCGACCCCTGGGGGAACAGCGACATCCAGCTCAAGGGGGCATGGGTGGGGACGGCCTCAGTGCCTGATGGAGCTGCTCCAGGACAGGCGGGAGGGTGGCCACCTCTCTGGGCTGCCCATCCACACCCCAGTGGTCAAGAGTGCTCACTTAATACCCACCCACCCTATGCCATTATTTTTTCCTGCCCAGACAATGCCCATGCAGTGACCTGGGCCCCCCAAGGACCCAGCTTCACCCCCACAGAGCCCTGGCCAGTCCCCCTCCTCGCTGACCTGCAGCAAAGCGGGCCTCACGCAGCTCATCCGGGAGGCAGCAGTAATGCTCGTCCTCAGCTGGGGACAGCTCCCAGCCTGCCCGCTGGGCACTCCAGCCCTTCCACTCGATGAGGTGGGCCACGCGGCCTCGGGCCATGGCCGTGGGCTTTGTGATGTGGTCCTTGATGCTCTGCACCACCCCTGGGGCATGGAGGGCATCTGGGTGACTGTCCTGACACAAGGCTCAGCGCAGGGCCTGGCCCCCATGCCTCAGGCCCACCCAGTGGCCTGTACCCCACATTCCCTCAGTGCACCATGATCTCCCTCAGTGCCCCACACCTCCCCAGGGGCCTGTACCCATCTAACTCCTCACACCCTGCAAAGCCTCCTGCTCACTCCTGCCCTGAGCCCTCTGAGCTCTGTGGCCCCCTCCCCTCAATGCCCCCACCCACTGGCATCCGCATTTCCTCCCAGCATCCTACTCCCAGTCCATGTTCCCGCCCACTGGGTGCTTCTTCCCCAGATCGCCCACACCCCTCACTCCCTTTCTGACCAAGTTCAGACCCTTCCATCCAAGGAGAGCCACCCAAGGACCACTCATGAGCCCCCAGCTTTCTCCATGATCCATTAAACACATTCTGAGAGAGCATCTCTGTGGCTGTGCCAGCTCTGCTGGAGGTGAGATCTGGGTAGGTGGAGCAGGCAGGGAAGGCTTCTGGAAGAGGGGACCTGGGATTGGAATTTGAAGGTGGGTTGGGTTTGGACAGATAGAGGCAAGACTGGAGGTTTCATTTCAAAGATGAGAAGAGGATGAAGGCATGGAAGAATCTGGCATGAGTCCAGGATTAGCTGGGATGAGACATGGGGTCCACACTAGGACTGGGAGACAGGAGAAGCTGGGAGCAGATCAGGGCCAGAGCATGGTTGGAGAGAACCAGGTGGGGGGCTCAGATGTTCTCCTTGCGCAGTGGGGAGCCCCAGCAGGGTAATGAGCAAGAGAGTGACCAATTGGCACAGCTGTTTAGGAAGAGTGCTCCAATTGGAAGATTAGGGGTTACTGCAGGGACCCAGCAACAGACAAGGCAAGGGCTGGGCAGACAGAGAGGAGGGGTTGGGGGCTTTGGGAGGAGAGGAGTTGGATGTGGAAGATGGAGGGGCTGTCAGCAACGGTTCAGGATTGTCATTAGCCAAGTCTGCCAACACAGATCTGGGAGTCACCCTAGTCTCCGAAGCCATGATGTGAGGAATGGCGATATTTAAGAAAGACAAGTCTGGGTGTGGTGACTCACGCCTGTAATCCCAGCACTTTGGGAAGCCAAGGCAGGAAGATCACTTGAGGTCAGGAGTTTGAGACCAGCCTGGCCAATGTGGTGAAATCCTGTCATCCTGTCTCTATTAAACATACACACACACACGCTGGGCATGGTGGCCTGTAATCCCAGCTGCTTAGGAGGCTGAGGCAGGAGAATCGCTTGATCCCGGGAGGCGAAGGTTGCAGTGAGCCGAGATCGCACCACTGCACTCCAGCCTGGGTGACAGAATAAAAGAAAGACGAGGTATCCACAAAGGAAATTAGAGAGCTGGGAAAATGGGAAAGATGGGTGTGTGGAAGAAAGGGGACAATCTCGCTCCCAACCACTAAAGCGGGGGGTGTTGGGTATCTAAGAAGGTGTTTTGGAGGAGGTGGGTGTTCAAGTGGCCCTTGAAAGGTAGGTGCAGCGGAGGAAGGTGCTGTGGGTGGAAGAAAGGCACAGGCCAACGTGGGGAGGGAGGGCCCCAGGGGTCCCGGGGGAGGTGGGTGGGCTGCAGTGAAGTGGAGCCTGCAGGGCATGGAGCAGAGCTGGGTATGCACAGACAGGTGAAGGCCGTCCTGGGGCCACCTGATGCCGTGGGGGGCCACCTGATGCTGTGGTGATCACCAACACCTCCTGTACTGTGCTATGAGCCCATCCCCATCTGCTTCAGGTGCTGCTGCTGTGAGCTCACACCTATATCCGTATCTGCAGAACCGCCCTGAGCCAATGGGAGCCGCCTCACCCAGAGATGCCCAGGAGGCTGCAAATTCCTCCCCCGGGGCAGCCAGTGAGTCAGCAATGGGGGAGTATAAAGTCCAGCCCCTGGCCGGGCACTGGGGCTCAGGCCTATAATCCCAGCCCTTTGGGAGCCTGAAGCAGGCAGATCACCTGAGGTCAGGAGTTCAAGACCAGTCTGGTCAACATGGTAAAACCCTGTCTCTACTAAGAATACAAAAATTAGCTGGGTGTAGTGGCACACACCTGTAATCCCAGCTACTTGGGCAGCTGAGGCAGGAGAATTGCTTGATCCCGGGAGGCGGAGGTTGCGATGAGCCGAGATCATGCCACTGCACTCCAGCCTGGGTGACAGAGTGACACCATCTCTCAGAAATAAATAAACAAATAAAATAAAATAAAATTTAAAAAGTCCAGCCTCTCACCATAGTGTGCCATAATTCTGGGGTACTATTCATGCTCCCAAGCTGTGGTGGGACCAGCTTGGTGAAGCTAGACTCCTGCAGAGCCCCTTCCCCAGGCCCCTCTGCCTCCCCCGCTGCCTGCTGGCTTCTCTTGAGGGCCATTCCCCAGGGAATCACCTGCACAGTCATGCCCATGTCAGGCTCTGCTTCCAGGGAACCTGAACTAATGTGATGGGACTGGCAGAGAGGCAGGGAGACCATGCCAGACAGACATCTGAAAAACTCTGCCCCACCCCCTCAGAGCTTCTTGAGAACCCAGCAGTTTAACCTGTGGAAGCAGAACCCTGAGCCACTGGTCCCCCCGTGACCCGCATAACCCAGCATGGACTCTGGCATTTAGAACATGGAGAATCCAACAGGGCTGCCATCCTCCCACCTGCAACTCAGCCATGCCCTTCCCACAGCCAGGGTCTAGGGTGGGACCGTGCATTCTCCACCGGCAGGAGAGTTGCGGCCAGAACCTATCCACAAGGGACGAGGTGGCCAGGGCTGCCACGTTGTAGTTGCCAGGGCGGGACCTGGAGTCGGACAGGTAGCCGTTGGTGGTCTGGAAGCACCTCTGGAGGAAGTGGCAGGAGGAGTGAGCCGGGTGGGCCAGGCTGCCGGCCGACATCCCTCCAGCACCACCACCCATCCCCATCTCCCAGCTCACCAGGTCCTCTGGCCAGTGGGCAGGGACAGGGCAGCTAAAGCCAGGGAGATCCTGCTAACTCCCACGGGACAACCCCCACCCACTGTTTCATCAGATTCTGGTCTTAGGGCTGGTGGGACTGTGTGCCTGAGCTGGGCACAGGGGAGAGAGGGGTGGTGGTGTCAGCTGGGGCCGGCTAGACTGGAGACACACAGTGCACTGACCTGCCAAGGATCCCAACAGAAATCCATCTGTTTGTCCTAAAACAAGAGGAGAGAGAGGATCAGGCGGGGCCTGGCACGCTGTGCCAGCAGATGGCCCGAGTCCTGGGGCCTTGGGTGGGGGTGGGGGTCAGCCTTCTTCTGGTGCTGTGTGAGGTTGGGGTCTGCCCTCTCATGGGTCATGCTCTGGTGTCCCCCGGCATGCAGAGGAAGAAGGTGGGGGCAACAGTGGTGCTGGGAGGAGAGGCAGCAGGTGCCGCTTATAGAGCAGGCTTGGGTGTGGGCTCTGACTTTGCCATTTCTCAGCTGGTATCCCTAGACTATTCCTAACAGCTCCGAACACGTCTCTTCCTCTGCAAAATGGTGACAATGTCATTCACCTCACGAGTTGTGGTGAGGCCTAAATAACGTAACGGAGGCTGAGAAGAGCTGAGTGCAGTGCTTAGCAGGAGGGGTGTGCCGCTGGGGAGAAGATAATTATATCATCCAGTGGGTTCATGCCACAGACCCTGGAGCAAGGGTGGAAATTATGCACCAGAATTTGGGGTCCCTTGTGACCCTTAGTGACATCTTCTAAATCTATCTAGACTGAGAATTCTTTTCTTTTTTCAAATCTTTCCACCCCAAATCACCACCCTGCCTGCGCCTTTGCTCACATCACCTCCTTCTCCAACAAAGGAAGAGCTTTTCCTGCTGCACCTAAGACCTTCTCGCCCATCCATCCCGGACTGGCTCCCATCCCTGCCCTCCCCCGGGGGGCCTTGCTCTCTCTGCTGCGGTATGACCGTGCCATCTCTGCTCCATCAGCCCAGAAGCATCCCGCCAGCATCGCACGTGCTGCCATGTCTCTTGGGCTTGGGACTTTGTCTTGCAGTGTCTCCCCTCTGTCCCCTTACCACTGGGTCGGGCCGTCAGCACCCCAGCAGCCCAAGCGTCTTCTTTTTTTTTTTTTTTTTATCTTTTTGTTTTGTTCTTTTTTTGAGACAGAATCACACCCAGGCTGGAGTACAGTGGCACGATCTCAGCTCACTGCAACCTCTGCCTCCCGGGTTCAAGCGATTCTCCTGCCTCAGTCTCCCAAGTAGCTGGGATTACAGGTGTGTGCCACCTTGCCCAGCTAATTTTTGTATTTATGGTAGAGACAGGGCTTCGCCAAGTTGGCCAGGCTGGTCTCGAGCTCCTGGCCTCAGGTGATCTGCTGGCCTGGGTCTCCCAAAGTGCTGGGATTACAGGCATGAGCCACTGTGCCTGGCTCTGCATCTCCTGTCTTTTCAGATCCTTGTCATGACCACTGTTTCCCTCTAGCGTTCCTCTGCTCCCTTCTCATTGGATGTGCAGAAGTCTGTGTCAGGCCCAGCCTCTCGGGATGACCTTAGCAGGCGTCTCTTCCTCCCCGACCTCTGTCCCGTGCTTGGTGGGTCCTCAGCCCACAGGCCAGTACACCTAGGCTGGCACCCCAAGGCACCTGGCATGGAGTGGCCAAGTGAAGGGGAAGGGACGTGGTCACTGAGGAAACACTCAGATCCCCTCCACCTGGAGCTGGGCCCAGCCAGAGACTGCCTAGAACCTTTGGGGTTTCTGGAGCCACCCTCAGACTCTGGGAGCCTGGTGTTCCTAAGGAACCCCCAGCACTCCTCACTCTTCAAACTCCCTTCCCCTCTCGCTGAAGACAGTGGGACCAGGTAAGGCATGGTAGGGGGCTGTGGGGGTGAGCTGGTAAGGCCTCTGTCTTGGGGAGGGGTGGGAGATGGGGGGTCTGCTAGCTCCCCAGCTGTCCCCACAGTTCCTCTGGGAAGCCAGGAATAACCAGAGCCTCCCTCCCCTCCTAGGCACCTGGCAGTAGGGGTGTAACCGTTGGAATAAAAGCAGGGCAGGGGACCCTGCTTCATGTCACCTGCCAGGACGCAAAGTAGTGTGGGGACTCAGTGACCTCTGAATGTGGGTTCTCTGTACCGCCCCGCTCCCACCCATACCTGCCCTGTCTCTTTCAGCGTGCCCTGTCCTCCATCCTCTGTCCTCAGCTGCTCTGAGGCGAGGGGGCTGTGCAGGTCCTGGGCACCCGATCCCCACTGTCATGAGACAGAGACCCAGGTCTCAGGCTCAGCTCATTTGACAGAGGAGGAAACAGAGGCTCCGGATGGTGATGGTGTTAGGGTCACAGAGCCGCCCTGGGTTCTCCCCTGCTGTCTCTCTACTGAGCCCCCGCTACTGCTGCCAGGCGACTAATATGGAAGGGGAGAAATTAGGGCTGATGTGGAGGCAGTGGGTTTGGGAGGGACCTGCATTGGGTCCTGTGCCCCCTGGCTGCCCTCTTCTCAGCCTCCTGGTGCACACAGGGCTGGGGGGTGAGGGTGGATGTGGACATGCAGTGCCGGCTGTGGGACAGTAGCCAGCAGCTGCCCCAGACCAGACACTGGGGATCGGGATGTTGACAGGGCAGCCAGTTCTGGTGCTGTGCAGAGTCAACAGGTCAGGGTGGCCAAGACGAAGGTGGGCTCGGGTTCATGCAGAGCGGCAACCCCCATCCCACCTCCCACAACACACATCTTCGATTTTGATTTGACTTGCCTGGCATCTAGGGGCAAAGGGTGGCCCAGGGTCCCAGATTTTAACAATCATCCAAGGGCCATCATGTTATTCAGAGAGTGGCTTTGTCTGGGTAGGACTGGAGGCAATTGCCCCCAACGTCTTGCCTCAAAGTGGCATCAGACACAACTCTTCTGTTCTGTGCCCAAACCATTGC
The DNA here is from genome assembly GCF_028858775.2 of Pan troglodytes. NCBI lineage: Eukaryota > Metazoa > Chordata > Mammalia > Primates > Hominidae > Pan > Pan troglodytes. The sequence continues at coordinate 215,162,623 of NC_072398.2, read as the reverse complement.
CCTGGTTCAGCCTCAGGAGCTGGAGGAGCTTTGGGCAGGGGAAGAGCTGCACAGTGTGGGGCTGGGTTCAGCCTCTGCTGTGTGACCTTGGATGAGTGACTCACCTCTCCGACCATCTACAAAATGGCGAGGCTCTCCCCATTCACAGGGTGTGGGGAGGAGGACTTGAGCTGCAGATGTGACGCTCCTGACACGTCGCAGGCACACGGCACGTGCTTGTTCCTCGCCATGTCCCCTCACACCTGTGCTGCCATCCTCTGTTGGGGTGGGACAAACTCTGTGGAATTACCCAGAAGTCCCCACCAGAGCCGCTGGCCCTTGGACGTGTGCTTTGAGAGGCATTTCCTGAGCCTGGAGGGTCTGGACACAGGATCAAGTCCGAGTTCCTGACCCCAATTCACTGCCTTGACCCAGGTGTCGGCCTCCTCGCCAGCCCTGGACAAGATGGGTCATCAGGATGGGACCGTGTGGCACAGCCTGCGGGCTTTGGAGCCAGGCAAACCTGGGCTGGGAATCCTGGCTCTGCCTCGGCCTCCGTGATCTTAGACAGGCAGCCCCACCTCCCTGAGACACCATTTCTCTACAACGGGATCACGCTGCCTGCCTCGTGGGATTTCCGTGGGCACTCAGGGTAATTAATCTGGGGGAAGGCTGACTCTCTACCTGGCACACAGGGAGGCTGTGGTCATGCTGGCCCCACTCACCTTTGCCCCCCTGCTTTCTCCTTCCCTGCCCAGCCTCCTCCCCTCTCCCTCTGTGCTTTTCCAAACCTTCCATGTCCAGCTCTGAGACCCCTGGACCCTGAGCCTCAGCCTTGGCAGATGACCCCTCTCTGTCCTGCTGTGTGCGTGAGCTCCCCCTTCCCAGCCCCCGTCCAGCAGCACCCAGGAGCCTGAGTACAGCTGGGCACCACCCTCTGTGCAGCTATGGTGGGTGGGGAGGCTCCTGTTCCCCTCCCTGTTGGCAGCTCTGCTCTGCTCTGCTCCGGCCTGGGCAGTTCTGGTCGGTTTTCAAGGACATTCTAAGTGTTCGCCATAAACCCTGGGCCCAGGCGGGAAAGGGGGGAGGATGTTGATTGTTGGAACACACACCTGTCCAGGTGCAGGGGAGCTGGAGGCTCTGCGAGAGGAGGGCCAGCTCAGCCACGGCAGGAGGACTGACAGGTGAGGGGTTGCTGCAAGATGCTGGGGCCTGCCAGGGCCAGACAGGCAGGGCTGGGGGGTGGTAAGGGCAGGAGCCAGCACCTCACTTTGGCCCTGGCGGGATCTTCTTCTGGGCCTGGGGTTTTGCTGCCTCTGTGGCCTGAGCTGGGGTCAGGGGTGCTCATAGGTGGACAGGGAGAGTCAGAGCCATCCATGGGACTCTGCAGTGAGAGTGTCACAGCCCTGGGCAGAGACTGCTCCCAGCAGTGGAAGCGCCAAGTGACCCAGGAGGGTGGGAGCGGCGGCCACAGAAGGGGAAGGGGCTCTGAGCAGGGCTTGGGCTCTGGCCTGTGCCCAGTCTGCTGCTGGACACAGGGGGACACCTAGGAATCCCACCCCCATCCCACACAATGACACACACAGGCACACACCCTCAGTGACGGAAACTCAGGGATGAGGGCACACACAGACCTAGTGTGATAACTTCACATACACACACACACACACACACACGCGCACACGCACAATCTTTCCTCTTCATTTGGGTGGGGAGAGCACTGGAAGGGCCTAGGGGCAGTGCGAGGACGTGCAGCAGCTCACCGCGGTCCCTCCCTCTATCCGCTTCTCCAGGGGCCTGATGGAGGAGTTTGTGGGGCTGCGTGAAGGCTCCTCAGGGAACCCTGTGACTCTGCAGGAGCTGTGGGGCCCCTGTCCCCGCATCCGCCGAGGCATCCGAGGTGAGAGCCAGGTCCTCTTCTCTTCCCCCTGGAGGACCACTCAGGACATCATTCCTGCCCAGCTCCCACCCCACCTCCCTGCCCAGGAACCACCCTCCTCCTGGCATTTGTCCAGGACATGACTGCCCAAAGTCTCCTGGGTGGCAGGGAGGGAAGGGGTCTGTCTGTCCAGCTGTCTGTGGGTCAGATGGGCCGGGCATCTGCCCTCTGCCTTTCGGGAGATACAGCCCAAGGCCTGGTCACTGTGCCCATCTTCCACCCAGGCCTCTCCCTCACCTACCTGTGCCAATGAGGGGACGTGGGGGTTAGCTGCTGGGACAGCTGGGGCCACAGCAAGGGGCTGGGGCAGCCTACACTTGGCACCTTTCCTTGGAGCCCCATGTGCTTTGTTCACTTTGAGACCTGACTGTCCCCTCAGCTACGGGGCAGAGCAAGTAGGGACCACAGAAGGAGGTTGACTGCAACCCCAGGGGCTGGTGCCCACAGCCAGTGAGGGCCAGCTCCCAGGCTGGGCTAGCAGCCAGTGGGCCAGGAGCATTGCTGGGGACCCAGAGGATACCTGGCGCCACAGGTCCTGGGACATGCAGGAGTCTGCTAGATCCTGGTGCTCTCTAAGCTATGGACTCTGCGGGGATGCAGGTGAAAGCTGTAGCTGCCAGCCCCCTCCATACTCCCTGTCCCCCAGGAACCTCCCAGTACAGGCAGGGATGCGGAGGGTCGGCAGGTCAACGGCTTTCTGGTAGGGGCAGCAGTCCTGGCACCCACTGTGTTACCACTGTCACCTGCCACAAATCCTGCCCGGCCACTTATGTGAGGCAGGGCCCCCTCGGGACTACCCCAGAGTCCACCACCACGCTCCATCCCCCTGCCCCAGCCTCTCTGCCTGATGCCCAGCAGGCCTCCAAGGATGGGACTGTCTGTGCCTCCTGCCCCACCCTGTGCCGTGACCCCATGCCCTGCCCCAGGTGGCCTGGAGTGGCTGAAGCAGAAGCTCTTCCGCCTGGGCGAGGACTGGTACTTCCTGATGACCCTCGGGGTGCTCATGGCCCTGGTCAGCTGTGCCATGGACTTGGCTGTTGAGAGTGTGGTCCGAGGTAACCCCTCCATGGCAGGTGCTGCTCTGGGCCAAGGGATTCTGAGCTCGCTCTGGGGATGCCAGGTGGATGTCGCCAGGTGCAGCGGAGGTTGCGGGGGGGGCTCTGGGTGGGGATCTGGTCCTGGCTTTACTCCTGACTTGCTCTGTGATCCTGGGCAGGCTCCTGCCCCTCTCTGGGCCTCAGTCATCTCATTTGCACAAGGGAGAGAGGCCTGAATGTTCCCAAGAGCTCTTCCTCCTCTGAGCTCTCTGCCTCCTCTTCCAGCCACCCTGTTTCTTCTCCTTCCCTCCTCCATGCCCTGGGGCAGAGTGGGGGCACTTCCCTATAACACTAAGCTTGGAGCTTCCTCCCCATCCCACCCCATCCCTCAGCAGCCTGCCTCCACCCTGAGGCCTCCCTAGAAGAGGGGGTGTGGGCAGGAAGGGTCTAAGACACTTTCTCTGGAGACCCTCAGCTGCCAGAAGCAGCACCTACTATGGTGTTACAGTGTTTGGTGCTTCACACCTGTGTCATGTAGTTCTCAGTGGCCCTTTAGTCTTTAACGTCTTTAGTCTTCAATGAGCCTGTGAGGAAGAGCCCATCACTAGCCCACTTGACAGATGGGAAAACTGAGGCTCAGAGAGGCTGAGTGGCTTGCCCAAGGTCACTCAGCTAGGCAGTGGTAAACCTGGGATATGGACCCAGGGTCGTACTCCTGCCTCTTCTTGGGGGTCTGCCCCTCACTGTGTGGCCTGGTCCTCCCCTCTTCGTGACTCCATTTCCTGGTCAGTAAGTGAGCACCACAGCGTCTGGCCCCGAGGGCTGCAGAGGCTGTGGGTGCCTCCCTGATACCCGGCTGTCCCCAGCGCACCAGTGGCTGTACAGGGAGATTGGGGACAGCCACCTGCTCCGGTATCTCTCCTGGACTGTGTACCCTGTGGCCCTCGTCTCTTTCTCTTCAGGCTTCTCTCAGAGCATCACACCCTCCTCTGGAGGTGAGTCCACAGTCGCTACGCCAGTCCCCACTGGCCAAAACCTTCTCAGATCCCAGGGGGCTTCTGATGGGGGGAGTCGGGAAGGGGCAGCCTCATTTCACAGACAAAGGCCCAGGAAGAGTCATGTGGCTTGCCCGAAGGGACACAGCAAGAAGGCCAGATCTTGACTTTTGGGTCACTGCTGGCCCTACCTGCTTTCCAGGGGCTCCGCTGGGACTTGATGGGAGGCCTGGTGGGAGGATCTTCTGCGAAGCCTGTTCCAATGGCCAGTGCCAGGGAGGGGCCGGTGGAGGAGGCACAGCTCCCCCAGGCCTCTCAGCCCTGCCTCCTGCTCCAGGCCAGCAGAGGGGAGCTCAAAGCTCACTCAGTGGTGGCCTGAGATTTCATCCGGGCTTCCCCTATCCTGCCACAGCCTTCTGCCAGGCCTGGCGGGAGGAACGTGAACAACTCACATTCCCTCTGTGATGCTCGGTGTCCAAATCTGCTAAATGAGTTTAAGGACCTTACCCTAGGCTGGGTGCGGTGACTCATGCCTGTAATCCCAGCACTTTAGGAGGCTGAGGCAGGAGGATCACTTGTGCCTAGAGTTTGAGACCAGCCTGGGCAACACAGGGAGACCCTGTCTCTACGACAAATAGAAAAAAATCAGCTGGGCATGATTGCATGTGCCCGTGGTCCGAGCTACTCAGGAGGCTGAGGCGGGAGGATTGCTTGAGCTGGGGAATTTGATCCTGCACTTTGCAATGTTTGCACCACTGTACTCCAGTCTGGGGGAGAGAGTGAGACCCCTGTCTGAAACAAACAAACAAACAAACAAAGGAATCCTAACCCAGCTGGGCACACTGGCTCATACCTATAATCCCAGCACTTTGGGAGGCGGAAGTGGACAGATCGCTTGAGGTCAGGAGTTCTAGAGCAGCCCGGGCAACATAGCTAGACTCCATCTCTTTAGAAAAATAAGGCGGGCGAAGTGGTCTCCACCTATAGTCCCAGCTATTCAGGAGGCTGACGTGGGAGGATAACTTGAGCCCTGGCAACTGAGGCTGCCGTAAGCTATGATCCTACCACTGTACTCCAGCCTGGCCAACAGAGCAAGATCTTGTCCCCAAAGGAAAATAATCCTAACTTCAGAGGGTTCTGCTGATCTGGCGAGATCGTAATGTGAAAACATCGCGCAGGTAGGGTGTTGAGATTTTTAATCTAGAGATTGTCCCCCTCCTGGCCCTGCCCACCCCCGCCAAGGTTCTGGAATCCCGGAGGTGAAGACCATGTTGGCGGGTGTGGTCTTGGAGGACTACCTGGATATCAAGAACTTTGGGGCCAAGGTGGTGGGCATCTCCTGCACCCTGGCCTGTGGCAGCACCCTCTTCCTCGGCAAAGTGGTATGGGCAGGGGTGAGGGCACCCCAACTACCCTACCCACCCCAGCCACCCCAGTCTCACCCCCATCACCCCACGAAAGCTGGGTCAGAGGGGACTTGGGCTGGTCCCTGCCTTCCAGGAGCTCAGTCTTGGGGGAAGAGGCAGGCCAGGTCCCCGGAGTGTGACAAAAGCCATCTGAGGACGGCCGTGGGGGCTTGGGAGATGGAGGAGGGGGTGTTGGGGGGAAGCCGTGCTGACCCTGGGTGAGACCATCTCTGCTGCCCTCACCTGGGCCCTGGGCCCACCCTTCTCTCTGCAGGGTCCTTTCGTGCACCTGTCTGTGATGATGGCTGCCTACCTGGGCCGTGTGCGCACCACGACCATCGGGGAGCCTGAGGTTAGGGACTCGGGGGCTTCCTTGGAGAAATGGGAGTGGGGAGGGAGGGGGCTGACGCTGAGCCCTGGACTCGGATCCCCCAGAACAAGAGCAAGCAAAACGAAATGCTGGTGGCAGCGGCAGCAGTGGGCGTGGCCACAGTCTTTGGCGCTCCCTTCAGCGGTGAGACCCCTTCATGCCCCGCCCCCTGGGTCCCTCAAGCTCCTCCCCTCACACCCTGGGCTCCCTCGGCCCAGCTGAGAGCCTGGAGGAGGGGGTGAGGCTCATTCTAGTTCTCACTTCAGCCACGCCTTGGGCACAGCCACCGCCCCCCACCGGGGGGAGGGGGGGCGGGTGACTTGATTGGCGGTGCTAAGAGGCTTCAGTGTAACATTATACAGACTTGGGTTTGAAATCCACGTATGACCCTGGCCCGTTGGCCTCTCTGAGCCCGGCTTCCTCCTCTACAAAATGGAGATCGCAACCGTCCCCACCCGATAGCGAGAGGGCGCACACCCGCATTCCAGGCTGGACGGGTCTCTGGGCAGCGGGCTCCTCCCCGCCCAGGGCGCATGCCCTGCCCTCCCCTCCTGTCTGTCCCTGTCCGGGCTGCAGGAGAGCAGGACAGATGAGTCAGGGAGGAGGTGACATGGGGAGGGGGTCCTACAGTCACAGGTGGGTGGGGGTGGAGGGCCCACCTGAGATCAGTGTCGCCCCCAGGCGTCCTGTTCAGCATCGAGGTCATGTCTTCCCACTTCTCTGTCTGGGATTACTGGAGGGGCTTCTTTGCGGCCACCTGCGGGGCCTTCATGTTCCGGCTCCTGGCGGTCTTCAACAGCGAGCAGGGTGAGCCCCCTGGGCTGCCTGACCCTGGCCCTGCCTGGGGGCCGGGGCGAGGGGGCCCTCCCTTCTCCCCTGTGTACACCCCTTGCTCTTCCTTTCCCTCTCTCTCCCTCTTTTTCCTCTTCCTTGTTCCCACCTCCTTCTGGGAGGATGGAGGGGGCTGACCTGTGTTGAGCAAGAAGGGCAGGGGCCCTGAGGGTAGAAGGGATGAGGCTGGGCAGGGAGGCAGGAGCCTGGTTGTGGGGGCCTGGAATGCCAGGACACAGATTCCGAGTCAGGACCTGGCACCCCCTCCACCCTGGGCTGTTAGTCTGGGACTTGAGTTTGAGTAGGGTGGGAGCGCCATCTTGGCTCCCCACTGCCCTCCTTCCCCAGAGACCATCACCTCCCTCTACAAGACCAGTTTCCGGGTGGACGTTCCCTTCGACCTGCCTGAGATCTTCTTTTTTGTGGTGCTGGGGTGAGTGGGTGCCTTGGGCCCCTGAGAGTCCAATATGGCATTCCCCCTAGGCCTGGACTGCGGCCCCTGGTACTGGGGTCAGGCTCTGGACTCATGTCTCCATGCTCCCCAGGGGTCTCTGCGGCATCCTGGGCAGCGCTTACCTCTTCTGTCAGCGAATCTTCTTTGGCTTCATCAGGAACAATAGGTTCAGCTCCAAACTGCTGGCCACCAGGTAGGCTCCGGGCTAAGGGCTGGGGACCTCTCAGCGAGCTCTTCCCCCACCGTACTCCCAACCTTATGTAGAAAGCTCTACCCGCCACCTGAGCCCCTAAAGCCCATCCTAGCCCATGCCCCACATGTGGAGCCCCTAACACCCCCTACAAGTCCCCACAGTCACTGCCCGACTACCTTACTGGCCTCAAACCTCCCCATTTAACCCCCATATCTCCTGGAGTCTATACCCCCTCAGTGAACCCCAACCCCCTCACTGACCTTTAACCCCTTGTTGGTCCCTCTCTCCCTTTAAACCATGTGTGCCCGTGGCATTGGCCAAGCCCTCCTGCCCCAGGTGCATGAGCCCTGCCCTAGCCTGGCCCCACTCTGTCCTCCCTCCCAGCCTGCCTGTGCCCCAATTCTCCTATCAGCCTCTACCCCTAAAAATACCCAGGAGTGTGGGGCTGACCCCACAGGTTCTGTCCCCTGGAGCTGGCCCAGTCCATGTCCCCCATTCCTGCTCTTCCTCCCCAGTCCTTGCCTTGCTAGGCCCTGCTTCCCTCTCCTTGGGATGTGGGAAAGGGAGGGCCAGCCCTAGAGCCCACCCACCCCCCACAGCAAGCCTGTGTACTCCGCTCTGGCCACCTTGGTTCTCGCCTCCATCACCTACCCGCCCAGCGCCGGCCGCTTCCTAGCTGCTCGGGTAAGGGGCCTTGAGTGGGGTGGCAGGAGTGGGGAAGCCCTATTTGTTGCCTCCTTTGCGTGTATCTCACTTAATCCCCCCAATACCCCATAAGGGAGTTGCCTCAGCATTATTTTATAGATGATACTACAGCTTCGGGAGGTCAGAGCCCTGCCCAAGGCCCCCCGCTGGGAAGTGGCAGAGGAGGATTCCAGGCGGGGTCAGGCGGTGCGGGGGAGGCTGGGGTCTGCCGCTGGGGGCCCCTCATGTCCAGTTCCCACCTGCCCCGCCACAGCTGTCCATGAAGCAGCATCTGGACTCGCTGTTCGACAACCACTCCTGGGCGCTGATGACCCAGAACTCCAGCCCACCCTGGCCCGAGGAGCTCGACCCCCAGCACCTGTGGTGGGAATGGTACCACCCGCAGTTCACCATCTTTGGGACCCTTGCCTTTTTCCTGGTTATGAAGGTGGGCCCCCTGGTCCCCAGGTGTGCACAGAGCTGGGACCAGCTCTGGTGGTGGGGGGGGGGGTACCTCATCGCAGCTGGTGGCATGGAGCCCAGGCCTTCCACCCACATTTCCTGATGTGCCCCCTGCCCATTGCATGGTCCTGGACAAGCGGCTTCAGCTCTCTGGGCCTCAGTCTTCTCATCTTTAAAATGGGGTGTTTACTGGGAAGGCTAAAGAGGAAGAAAGGAATGTACCTGGCACAGTGCCAGGGCATACAGTGGGCATTTCTCAGGGTGAGGACCCTCCCCTAATGCCAGACTCTGGCAGTGGGTGCATGGCCGGCACCCTCTTTCTCTCTAGGACACTCCCCTGTCCCATGTCCTGTCCTCCCTTGTCCACACCTTGCCCAGTGGCCTCTAACCTCTGCCCTGGGCTCCCCACTCCCACAGTTCTGGATGCTGATTCTGGCCACCACCGTCCCCATGCCTGCCGGGTACTTCATGCCCATCTTTGTCTATGGTGAGTCTGGGGTCCTGAGGTTCTGAGAGTTTCAGGGTTCTTGGGGCAGGGCCATGGCTCCTGGTTCACCCTCCCCAGGTTGTACTGAGGACGGTCCTCAGGGATGAAGGGCTGTGGGGGCCGGGTCAGCCTGGCTCCCCCTCACCCTAAGTCTGTGGCCAGGAGCTGCTATCGGGCGCCTCTTTGGGGAGACTCTCTCTTTTATCTTCCCTGAGGGCATCGTGGCTGGAGGGATCACCAATCCCATCATGCCCGGGGGGTATGCTCTGGCAGGTGAGTGGGTCAGGGCCCTGCTGGGTGGGCAATGTCGTGGGGCTGGGCTGGACCTGGAGAATTGGCTGGTGGTTCCCCAGGGCACGGAGCAGTCACTGAGTCCTCCAGTGAACCCTCTACCCCTCATGGGGGTCTGTCCCTCCTGAGCCCCACAATTCCCCAGGGCCCATCACTCCCTCATGGCTCCTGTCCTGTCCCCAGCCCTGCGGCCTCCCTTATCCCTCTCCTCTCACCAAGCCCAGGCACTGGGCACTTCCCACAGTGCCCAGGCTGTAGCCTCTTACAAATCACACCTTAGCCCCTGGTCGCAGCCGTGCCAGCCTTGCCCTAACATGAGGCTGGCCCCTGGCCTGAGCTGCCCTGCCTGACTCTGCCCTTGCAGGGGCTGCAGCCTTCTCAGGGGCTGTGACCCACTCCATCTCCACGGCACTGCTGGCCTTCGAGGTGACCGGCCAGATAGTGCATGCACTGCCCGTGCTGATGGCGGTGCTGGCAGCCAACGCCATTGCACAGAGCTGCCAGCCCTCCTTCTATGATGGCACCATCATTGTCAAGAAGCTGCCATACCTGCCATGGATTCTGGGCCGCAACATTGGGTGAGCAGCGCACCCACCTCAGGCTGGCTGAAAGGGTCATAGTGTCTGGGAAGGGCTGGGGTGAAGGGCACCTCCAAAAAGAAACGCCACCGCAGCTGACCTCGGACATGGGGGCTGGGAGGGGCTGACACACAGCTGTGCTCTGTTCTCCACTCTCCCCAGTGCCCCAGGTGACCTTGGGCAAGTCCTTGGCCTTGAGGCCTCAGTGTCTGTCTAGGGGTCAGCTGGGCTTCACAGCAGGAGGATGAGTATTGCCCCGTGTACAGATTGAGGAAACCGGAGCTCAGAGAGGTGCCGTGTCTTGCTCCAGGTGACACAGAGAGTCAGCACCAGATCCGAGAGGTCTCCTCCCCTCTCCCCACTCCTGCTGTCCTTGCTGGGACTTTGGGAGCAGGAGGTGGAACGAGAATGGAAATGGGCTTTGAGGTCTTCACTCAACCAGATAGGACCAGAGCAGCTTCTGGCACCAGAAAAGCAGACCGAAGAGGCTCTGAGAGTCCCTGGGTCTGAGGCCCCGCTGCAAACACAAGCAAGCTGCTGCCTTGCTCTGAACCCGTTTCCCTATCTGGAAAATGGGGCTGCTTACCCCAGTGGTTTCCAGACTTTCAAGTTTTTTTCCCTGGGGGAGGCATATACTTTTTTTTTTTCTTTTTTTGAGATGGAATCTCACTCTGTTTCGCAGGCTGGAGTGCAGTGGCACAATCTCAGTCACTGCAACCTCAACCTCCCAGGTTCAAGCAATTCTTCTGCCTCAGCCTCCCAAGTAGCTCAGACCAGGCATGTGCCACCATGCCCAGATTATTTTTGTAATTTTAGTGGAGACGGGGTTTCACCACGTCAGCCAGGCTAGTCTTGAATTCCTGGCATCAAGTGATCCACCTGGCTTGGCCTCCCAAAGTGCTGGGATTACAGGCGTGAGCCACCGTGCCCAGCCGCATATACTTTTTACTCAAATTAAATCCTCCAGGGAAGGCTGCTGGGTAAAACAGGCTAAAGTGGAGCTGGTCTGGGGGACACGGGGGTCCAGGGGGCTGGGAATTCGCAACTGGGTCATCGGTGATGTGGTCCCCAGGTTTCCTCTCACTGTGGGTTCTAGGAGTCCCTCATTCCAGGAACCTCTCCAGCCCTGCCCACACTCCAGAGCCGTGGGTCCCCGGTTCAAGCAAAGCTCCCCCCAGATCCCCCTGCCAGCCTGGGTCTCACATCCCTGACTGTGGGGCCTGATGGGAGCCCCTCTGCCTGCAGTTCCCACCGCGTGAGGGTGGAGCACTTCATGAACCACAGCATCACCACACTGGCCAAGGACATGCCGCTGGAGGAGGTGGTCAAGGTTGTGACCTCCACAGACGTGGCCGAGTATCCCCTGGTGGAGAGCACAGGTGCCCAGCCGGAAGGGAGGAGGAAGTCGGGGGTAGGGGAGGCCGTCTGCCTCCTTCTTGAACCTGTCAGGCAGACAGGATCTGCATCCAGGCTCTGTGACTTAGCAACCAACCGTGTGACCTTGGGCAAGTCACTTCGCCTGAGCCTCAGTTTCCTCATCAGTAAAATGGAAATCATGGCCACCCTCTCTTGGGGTGGTTGACATGTCTAAAGAGAGTCGGCCGGGTGCTTGTAAGGCAGTCCCTGGGCAGCTGCTGGGGTAGGAGCATGGGGACACCACCAGGGTCTTCCAGAAGCTTCCCTTCAGGCCTCCCTTTAAGCATTCCCCAGATGAGTCCCCTCCTCCAAATCCTTGTTGCCACAAGGAAAACATCTCTTTAGAGACAAAAGCATGGTGGCTCTTGTTAAAAGGCATGGAACTCACTTCTTGCAGAAACCTTAACTAGAGCGTCATTTCCTGTGGGTACAAGTCCAGTATCTGCATTTAGAAGATAAGGCGGGGTTGGGGGGTAACCCTGCTCACTCAAGGCTGCTGTCAGCCCATGTGTCCCCCTGTGCAAATGAGACAAGCTGCACACCTGGCAAGCACACCACAGCTGGATTTTGGTCTCCACTTGCACTTTGGGCAGGCACCTTGTGCAGTGAGCAACCTGTACAACCATATGGGTCACCCCTATGCCCACCCCAAGAGGGATAAGGCCATTTATGAGCTAAAGAACTGTGAGTATACCACTTAAGCTCTATGTACTGCATTTTCATCATCTTGAAAGTAGGGATCAAGAGAATATAGGATTGCCAGACGTTCTCACTCCAAATGCTAGGCCCTTCTTTCCCCCACTAACTGGAAGACCGTTAGCATTATGCTGTGGAATATGCCAAATATCTCATCTGAAAATGTTTGCATTCGGATGACCCCACCAAGAGCCTTCACTTCCTGGAGCAAAGAAAGAATTAGCCTCAAAGACAAAGACAAAGTCCTCTTTTACCCTCAGAGCCACAGCAAAGTGCTCCAACCAACACAGGCCCAGGCTGTGGGACCCCACTGCTCACCCAAGAAATAGCCTTCAGTGTTCATTTAAAAGGGAAGGGGGACATTTATATGTCTAGGTGTCAAGTTTTTATTCCACTCAACAGAAAGCAAAAACACCAAGCTGGGCCCTCAAAACTAAATATCCGACAATGCCATTGATGCCCCAGGGCCAGAGTGAAGTTGCCAAGGCCCCAGCACACAGTAGGACCTCAGAACACAGTGTCCTCCTGGGTTCACACCTTCACTGTGCTGAGCCAAATGTGAAGCCTCTTGGGAAATGAAGGAGAAAGCCCAGACCTGACACACAGACTTCATCGTGCTGGCGTCCCTAGCTTGCTCCTGTCTTGAGGCCTTGCAATGTGGGGGATCTCAGTGGTGGCCAGGGCCCCTCCTGGCTCCCTGGCAGCCTCACTCAGCCACCCTCAGCTACCACACCTGAATGACCTTGGGCAAGACAATTAGCCTCTCTGTGCCTCTGAGCCAAAGTTTCCTGTCCTTTATAATGGGTGACAATAGTTACAATAGCCCCATAGGAACACCAGAACAGTTCTTGGCTAAGTAGGTGCTAAGTAAATGTGAGTCCCTGTTTCCTCCTAATGTGCCTCCCTCTGGCTGTCTCTCCACTTGCCAGAGTCCCAGATCCTGGTGGGCATAGTGCGAAGGGCCCAGCTGGTGCAGGCCCTCCAGGCTGAGCCTCCTTCCTGGGCTCCTGGACACCAGGTGGGTACTCCTGAGGGGCATGGGGATGGGGCGGGGGTGGGTCAGCAGGAATGGGAGGAGAGGGGCCCGCTGATATCCTGAGGGAGAGGTGGTCTGAGAGAGGCATCCTGGGGAGGCCAGCCCTGCACCCATAACCCTTCCCCACCCCCAGCAGTGTCTCCAGGACATCTTGGCTGCAGGCTGCCCCACAGAACCAGTGACCCTGAAGCTGTCCCCAGAGACTTCCCTGCATGAGGTAACGGGGAGAACTGGGGCGTGTGACACATGAGGCCTCTGGGTGGGGGAAGAGCTGATGAGGAGCTCATGCTCCAGCCTCCCCTCCCAACCCCGCCCTGCCCGTCTTATGCTGCTTCCTGCTCCTCCTGGGCCTGTGTCCTCATCAGCAGACTGGGCAAAGCAGCTCCTGCCCTGTTGCCCCTCACTGCCAGGGTTGTGGGGATGATGCAGAGAGATGAGGGAAGTGGGAGAGTGGCAAATGTAAATCTCTGGGTGGAGAAAGACAGTGGAGTTGCACCAAGGCACACGTGCGCTTCAATTTCAGGTCCACCACATTCTCCCTGTGTGATCTTGGACAAACGACTTAGCCACTCAGGACAGAGCCTGGCACACGGGTTGGGGAGGGGCAGAGGCCGACAGGGGACCTGGAGATGGCCCCGCCCCCTCTGTGCTGCTGGAGGGTGCTGGATATTAGGTCCTGTTCACCTGCGGCCCCGCCCAGACCCTTGCATGGACTCTGGCATCCCCCAGTGGCCACATTGGACATTGCAGGCCTGGGTCTCTTGTCTCCCACACACATCAGGCCCCGCCCCTCTTCCTGGCTCAGAGGCGTGGTGGAGTGGGCTAGAGGGTGGGCTGGGCGCCTTCTACCCTCCAGTGTTTCCTAACATCCCCCATCCAGGCACACAACCTCTTTGAGCTGTTGAACCTTCATTCCCTTTTTGTGACGTCGCGGGGCAGAGCTGTGGGCTGCGTGTCCTGGATGGAGGTACCAGGGTCCCGGGGGCAGAGCAAAGCAGGGGACCTATGCCTGAGAAGACTGGGGAGGTGGGGAGGTGGGGTGGGGGGGACACCAGCATGCTCCCATCCAAACCTGGGGGGATTCAGAGGATACTGATGAGTCCCTCTTCTTGGCCCAGATTGGCCACTGGGCCTGGCTCCCCTACCTTGTTTTCTGGCCAGTGGCCAGCCTGCCCCTCTCGGCCTCAGTGATCCCATCTGTGCAATGGGGTGGCACAGGCTCTACTATTTACCCAGAAACCACCCTTAGGGGAACCAAAAATGCTGGAGCCCCCCTCACAACCTCCTCTACATCCCCCCGCATCTCCACCCCCTTTCTCTGTTCTAGATGAAGAAAGCAATTTCCAACCTGACAAATCCGCCAGCCCCAAAGTGAGCCGGCCCAGCAAGATGAAACAGGGCACCCCAGCTGCCCTGGTACTGAGGTTGGGCTGAGACCCTGCTTCTCTTCCCCCATCACCACCTGCCCCTCCCTCCAGCCCAGCTCCATTCTTTGGCATAACAGGCAACTCTAACCTAGCCCAGAAGAGGATGGCTCATCCTGGGTGGGACGATGGCTCCTGCCTTGAAAGACAAAAATCCCACCTTGGGCAGAGCTGAGTGTGAGAAGATGGAAAACCAGTATCTGCCAGGTGCTCAGTGACTGGCCATCACATTAATGAATGACGAGATTGGAGTACACTGTCACCAAGGGCAGGCACAGATGCCCTCTGGGGTTGTCTGGTTCCCAGTGAGAGGCTCCTGAGAAAAATAAAGCTGGTTCCCAGAGCTGCTGTCCATCCCTCATCTCAGCTGCAAGGTTGCTGGTCTGGGACTGGAGCTCCTTACCTGCGCTGGCCCAGAGTGAGTTTCCCGTGGTCACGTGGGCACTGCAGGCTCGGGCCCCTGGGCTCCTCCTCATGCTCCATTTCTTGACAGGGAGATGCCAGGGAGAGAGGGTCTCCCACCAGGTCTATGATGCTTGTCCTCATGGATAAGCAGGACCCTGTGTTGCTCAAGCCCTCGTCTCCTGCTTGGCTGAGCCACAGCTCATAAAGCTGGGTCCCCAAGTGTAGCTCCTTGGGGAGTCCACAGAGCCTTAGGCATCCTCCATGGGCCCTCTCTGGCTGGGTGGGAGCAGGTTGACCAGCTGTGTGAGCATTGGCAGTAGGGACCTTCCCTGACTCCCTCCGGACTCTGTCCAGGGGCCCAAGGTCACATCTTCCCCAGCAGAGACCAGGCCAAGGTCATCCAGGGTGAATCCACCACTTTAATGTCCTCAGAGAACCTTGAGTGAGATGGGAGGGAGCCGCAAGGAGGGGGAGTGGGCTCCCAGGGGCGAGGAGCAGGGGACACGGAGGAAGCAGGTTCAGAGAGGGAGGGACAGACAGACAGACACTCCAGAGAGACAGATGTCCTGGGTGAGGAGAGCCGGGGAGCAGGTGCTTAGCTACCAGAAGTGGTCACCCCACCTTTGCTGGTGGGCAGACACACAGAGAGAGTGAGGAGGGACTGAACCCCAGGTACAGGCAGGGTTCCCAGACCCCACTGTAAGTGGGTCTCAGTTCTCTCCATGGCTGTCCTCCTGGGGGCCTGGCTGTTGCTCCCCTGGGCCAGGCTGCCCTGGTGTCTCTGAGAGTCCTTGAGTTCCCTGAGGGCAGACACCCTGCAGGGGAAGGTGCCCACCTGAGTGAAGTAATGAAGGGGGAGGGGGTTATGGCTCCCACTGCTGGGGCAGGTCCACCGAGGCACAGAGAGGCCACCATGAGCGCTGGCCCCATCCCTGCCGCACCTACCCTGTGCCTACCCGAGGGGTCAAGGGATGCCCTGCCCTGGACCCCGGGGTCCAGATATGCCTGGGCTGCCCACCAGGCGAGGTCATGGTGAGAGCAGGTGCTGGACCAGCACAGCCCCCGCCTCAGTTATAGAACACCTCGTCCTCCTCCCAGAGGGAGCCGCTGTCCATGGAGGGGAGGGAGCCCGGCAGGTGGGTCCCACCCTCGGGTCCTTGGGCCCCGGGCAGCCGCCGCCGATGCTGCAGCTCTGGGCTGGGGGGCTGCGGGATGCCAGTGGTGCTGGGGGGCTCCTCAGGTGAGGGACAGCTGTCAGGGCAGGGGCTGGGCGAGGAGAAGGCCTGAAGGCTGTCATCCTGTGAGGGGCCACTGGGAAGGCTGTCCTGAAGATAGATGCTCTCCAGATCTGGAAAAGCAACGGGGTGATGGGGGAATGGCGTCCCAGATCCAGCTCCTTGCCCTCTCTGGGGGTGTGAGAAAGGGCAAGGGGCAGAAGACCTGCCTCCAAATCCAGCTGTGTGACTGCCGAGCCTTGTGACCTTGGTCAAGTCACCAAAACTCTGAGCCCCAGCTTTCTCCTCCAGGCAGTAAACGGAGGAGTTAAGAGTGGGCTTGGAGCCAGCCTGTGCTCTCTGAGAACTGGGACAACCAGTGCTCCCCTGGGCCTCTGTCCCCTCCCCGTCCCTCTTGGGGCAGGAGGACTAAGTGCAGGCTTCCCCCAGGGCCAAGGCTCCTTGTCACCTCAGTAGTAACCTGGGCTTCTAGAAAGGTGGTTGCTCGTGCCTGGTGCTGAGTTTCAGATCCGGCTCTGACGCTTCTAGCTGTCATTTGGAGTAAGTTTCTGAACCTCTGAGTGCCTCTGTTTCCTTATTTGTAAAATGGGGACAACAGGACCCACTCCCTAGGGCTGCTGTGAGGATTCTGTGAGGTGCCTCGTGCACAGCCCTCGGTGTGGTAAGCGCTCGATTCCCGCCCCCACTGTGCTCACTCTCTCCTTCCTGCTCCTGGCACTGCTGGGCAATGGGCAAGGCAAGGATCACTGCCCCATTTTGCAGATGAAGAAACTTAGGCTGAGAAAAGGAAGGGGCTTGGCCGAGGTCACACTGCATTTGGTGATGGGCAGCCATCCAGAATCAGCTCCACTCTGCCCACCCCCGCCCCCCGGACCCCCTGGGCTGTACCTTGGAGCTGGACGATGCCCTGGGGGCTGTTCTCGGGGTGCAGCTCCTCTTCGTCCAGTGAGGACCAAGCGCTCAGTGTGGCCTCTGTGATGGCAAACTGCTCGGCGACCCCTGGGGGAACAGCGAGATCCAGCTCAGGGGGGCATGGGTGGGGACGGCCTCAGTGCCTGATGGAGCTGCTCCAGGACAGGCGGGAGGGTGGCCACCTCTCTGGGCTGCCCATTCACACCCCAGTGGTCAAGAGTGCTCACTTAATACCCACCCACCCTATGCCATTATTTTTTCCTGCCCAGACAATGCCCATGCAGTGACCTGGGCCCCCCAAGGACCCAGCTTCACCCCCACAGAGCCCTGGCCAGTCCCCCTCCTCGCTGACCTGCAGCAAAGCGGGCCTCACGCAGCTCATCCGGGAGGCAGCAGTAATGCTCGTCCTCAGCTGGGGACAGCTCCCAGCCTGCCCGCTGGGCACTCCAGCCCTTCCACTCGATGAGGTGGGCCACGCGGCCTCGGGCCATGGCCGTGGGCTTTGTGATGTGGTCCTTGATGCTCTGCACCACCCCTGGGGCATGGAGGGCATCTGGGTGACTGTCCTGACACAAGGCTCAGCGCAGGGCCTGGCCCCCATGCCTCAGGCCCACCCAGTGGCCTGTACCCCACATTTCCTCAGTGCACCATGATCTCCCTCAGTGCCCCACAACTCCCCAGGGGCCTGTACCCATCTAACTCCTCACGCCCTCCAAAGCCTCCTGCTCACTCCTGCCCTGAGCCCTCCGAGCTCTGTGGCCCCCTTCCCTTAATGCCCCCACCCACTGGCATCCACATTTCCTCCCAGCATCCTACTCCCAGTCCATGTTCCCGCCCACTGGGTGCTTCTTCCCCAGATCGCCCACACCCCTCACTCCCTTTCTGACCAAGTTCAGACCCTTCCATCCAAGGAGATCCACCCAAGGACCACTCATGAGCCCCCAGCTTTCTCCATGATCCACTAAACACATTCTGAGAGAGCATCTCTGTGGCCTGCCAGCTCTGCTGGAGGTGAGACCTGGGTGGGTGGAGCAGGCAGGGAAGGCTTCCTGGAAGAGGGGACCTGGGATTGGAATTTGAAGGTGGGTTGGTTTTGAACAGACAGAGGCAAGACTGGAGGTTTCATTTCAAAGATGAGAAGAGGATGAAGGCATGGAAGTGTCTGGCGTGAGTCCAGGATTAGCTGGGGCGAAACATGGGGTCCACACTAGGACTGGGCGGCAGGAGAAGCTGGGAGCTGATCAGGGACAGAACAGGGTTGGGCAGAACCAGGTGGAGGGCTCATATGTTCCTGTGCAATGGGGAGCCCCAGCAGGGTAATGAGCAAGAGAGTGACCAGTTAGAACAGCTGTTTAGGAAGAGCAACCCAGTTGGAGGATTAGGGGTTACTGCAGGGACCCAGCAACAGACAAGGCAAGGGTTGGGCAGACAGAGAGGAGGGGTCGGGGGCTTTAGGAGTAGAGCTGTTGTATGCGGAAGATGGAGAGGGGGCTGCCAGGAATGGTTCAGCATCACCATTAACCAAGGCTGAGAATAGATCTGGGAGTCACCCGGGTCCCCGAAGCCATAATGTGAGGAATGGCAATATTTAAGTAGGAGGAAATATCCACAAAGGTAATTAGAGAGTGGGGAAAATGGGAAAGATGGGGGTGCAGAAGAAAGGGGAGACTCTCCCTCCCACCCACTAAGTTGGGGAGTGTTGGCAATTGGAGAGGGTGTTTTGTAGGAAGTGGGGGTTCAAGTGGCCCTTGAAGGGCAGGTGAGGTGGAGGAAGGCACTGGAGATGGAGGAAAGGCACAGGCCAATGTGGGGAGGGAGGGCCCCAGGGGCCTCAGGGGAGCTGGGTGGGATTTAGTGCTGGGGCCACCTGATGCTGTGGTGGCCACCGAAACCTGCTGTACAGGCCTGGGAGCCCATGCCCAGCTGCTTCAGGTGCTGCTGCTGTCAGCTCACACCCTTATCTGGAGAACCGCCCTGAGCTCCTGGGCACCTAGAGAGGCCGGGAGGCTACCTAGTCCTCCCCGGGGGCAGCCAGTGAGTCAGCAATGGGGGAATATAAAGTCCAGCCCCCTTGCCTTGGGGTGTCATCAATTCTGGGGTGCTATTTGTGCTCCCAAGCTCCCAGTGGGACCAGGTGGGCAGGGCTAGACTCCTGCAGAGCCCCTTCCGAAGGCCCCTCTGCCTCCCCCGCTGCCTGCTGGCTTCTCTTGAGGGCCATTCCCCAGGGAATCACCTGCACAGTCATGCCCATGTCAGGCTCTGCTTCCAGGGAACCTGAACTAATGTGATGGGACTGGCAGAGAGGCAGGGAGACCATGCCAGACAGACATCTGAAAAACTCTGCCCCACCCCCTCAGAGCTTCTTGAGAACCCAGCAGTTTAACCTGTGGAAGCAGAACCCTGAGCCACTGGTCCCCCTGTGACCCGCATAACCCAGCATGGACTCTGGCATTTAGAACATGGAGAATCCAACAGGGCTGCCATCCTCCCACCTGCAACTCAGCCATGCCCTTCCCACAGCCAGGGTCTAGGGTGGGGCCGTGCATTCTCCACCGGCAGGAGAGTTGCGGCCAGAACCTACCCACAAGGGACGAGGTGGCCAGGGCTGCCACGTTGTAGTTGCCAGGGCGGGACCTGGAGTCGGACAGGTAGCCGTTGGTGGTCTGGAAGCACCTCTGGAGGAAGTGGCAGGAGGAGTGAGCAGGGTGGGCCAGGCTGCCGGCCGACATCCCTCCAGCACCACCCATCCCCGTCTCCCAGCTCACCAGGTCCTCTGGCCAGTGGGCAGGAACAGGGCAGCTAAAGCCAGGGAGATCCTACTAACTCCCATGGGACAACCCCCACCCACTGTTTCATCAGCCCCCCCCCCCCCCGCCCCAGGGCCAGCAGGACTGTGTGCCTGGGCTGGGCACAAAGGATGGAGGGGCCGTGGTGTCAGCTGGGGCCGGCTAGA
Source organism: Pan troglodytes (assembly GCF_028858775.2). Lineage (NCBI taxonomy): Eukaryota > Metazoa > Chordata > Mammalia > Primates > Hominidae > Pan > Pan troglodytes. Next base: position 215,142,840 of record NC_072398.2, on the reverse strand, counting down.
ATGGGGACACACAAGTGCACTGACCTGCCAAGGATCCCAACAGAAATCCATCTGTTTGTCCTAAAACAAGAGGAGAGAGAGGATCAGGCAGGGCCTGGCACGCTGTGCCAGCAGATGGCCCGAGTCCTGGGGCCCTGGGTGGGGGTGGGGGTCAGCCTTCTTCTGGTGCTGTGTGAGGTTGGGGTCTGCCCTCTCATGGGTCATGCTCTGGTGTCCCCCGGCATGCAGAGGAAGAAGGAGGGGGCAACAGTGGTGCTGGGAGGACAGGCCTCGGGTGCCGCTTATAGAGCAGGCTTGGGTGTGGGCTCTGACTTTGCTGTTTCCCAGCTGGTATCCCTAGACTATTCCTAACAGCTCCGAACACGTCTCTTCCTCTGCAAAATGGTGACAATTTCATTCACCTCATGAGTTGTGGTGAGGCCTAAATAACATAACGGAGGCTGAGAAGAGCTGAGTGCAGTGCTTCGCAGGAGGGGTGTGCCGCTGGGGAGAAGGTAATTATATCATCCAGTGGGTTCATGCCACAGACCCTGGAGCAAGGGTGGAAATTATGCACCAGAATTTGGGGTCCCTTGTGACCCTTAGTGACATCTTCTAAATCCATCTGGACTGAGAAACGTATATAAAATTTTAATATATATAATATATAAATTATATTCATATAAATTATATATTATATATATAAGTTATATATTATATATTTATATACAAATTATATGTATAACATAACATATAAAATTTGTGAGGCTGCTCAGGAGTAGCGGGCTGGTAGCGGCATGTGTTGTCTGCAAGGCAGAGTTAATTTGCGCGGGAAGACCTTCAGGGTGCGTGGTCTTCTAAACAAGCCTGGTCCAGTCCCTGGATGCTCAGTCCAGTCCAGCCCCTCATGCTGCTGAATACCAGGCCTTAGGGCCCCTGGTCCCACAGGGAGAAGCGGGTTTGGCAGGGAAGGAAGAGACTGGGATGGATTCTGCTCCCTGTGGGGAGGAGACAGGCCGGGAACCGGGGCGCAGGTAGCACAGGGATGAGGAGCAGCCAGTTACCTTGCCAATGACACGGTCTGGAGCCACGGTGGGAGTGCGGCCCGAGGGTAGATCTGGGTTCAAGGGGTCCGCACCCTGGGGCATGGGGCAGTTCTTGTGGGCACTTGTGAACAGGTCTGGAAATAAGAGCAAGAGGAGGAACTCAGCAAAGCCCAGCCCTCTCTTGCTTACAAAGCATGTTCAAGGCCCCCCCGTAAGGTGAGTATGGCCTTGTTTTTATCCAACAACATCGTAGAGGAAGCAGACTCAAGTCCACAGCAGGGAAGGGGTCCAGCCAGATGCCCTCCTGCCTGTGCCCCTCAGCGGGAATTACTGGCCTCATCTTCTTTTTACTCCCTTTTCGCAGTTTCTAGCACCCACACTCCAGCATGTTTTTGGCCTCGTGGAGATCTTTAATCCATTTACCCTCATATTTCCAGACTAGATCCTCCCGTCCTCTTTCGCTCCTGGCCTGGCTGACCCCCTGGCATGGCCTCTGAGCTCTCTCTCACAGACGCCCTTACCTCTCACCCCGGTTTGAGTCTGACCCTCCTGCCCTGTGCCTGGATCTGAGGAGCTGAATGTTGCTGGAGAAAGTGACCGCTGCATGCGAGATTGTAGCCCCAGCCTCCCGTGGGACGCTGCCCGGATCCTTCTCTGTTTCTGCATTTCCTGCTGTCTTTGTTTCCTGCCAGGTTGACAGCTTCACCCCATCCTTCCTTCTCAGACATGAAACACACCCCCTCCCCTACCCCACACACTGCTGGGGGCTTCTGCCTCTCCCTCACTGGGTCCAGGATCCTTGGAAAGGTGTCACCCGGATCTTTCCACCCAAATCACCAGAGCCTGCCTGCACCTTTGCCCACATCATCGCCTTTCCCTCCTGCAACAAAGGAAGAGCTGTTCCTGCTGCACCCAAGACCTTCTGGCCCATCCACCCAGGGCTGGGTCCTGCCCCTGCCCTCCCCCCAGAGGCTCTGCTCTCCCTCCTGCGGTGTCACTGTGCCCTCTCCACTCTGTCCACTTTGAAGCATTCAGCCGGGATCTCATATGCTGCGATGCGTCTTGGGCTCTGGACCTTCTCCTGCATTCTCACTCCTCTGTCCCCTTCACCACTGGGTGGGGCCGTCAGCATCCTGGCAACCCAAGCATCTCCTGTCTTCTCAGAAGCTTGTTGTGACCACTGTTTCCCTCCAGCGACTTGGCCGTTCCTCTGCTCCCTTCTCGCTGGACGTGCAGAGAGCTGTGTCCCCCCTCTACTTCCTCGTCCTCCACTTCTCCTCCACCCGTTCCAAGCAGGCTTTCATGAGGCAGCCCTTGCCAAGCTGCCAGGAACCTCCGTGGGGCCAACTCCAATGGGGGCTGCTCCAGCCTCTTCTTGGAGCTGGAGCTGTGCAGCCTTCCTGCCCTCTTGAGCCTCGCTCTTATCCTGGCCTCTGGCCTCTCTGGCTGCTGTCCTGGGTCCCCTCTTTGGCTCCTCCCTGGCTCACCCCTGCCCGTTGGCTGGCACACTTCTGTCCTGGCCCTTCTCCACCCTCTCTCCCCAGGAGGTCTCACCTTCATGTTTCCGCTGCCCGCTGCCCATGTGCACACCCCCAGCCCTGACTCCTCACTTGAGCTCCCAACTGAATTTCCAGCTCTCTACGTGGATGCCCAAGGGGCACCTCAAGCACACCTGGGCAAAAGAGGATTCCCAATTCCAGGCCCACCTTCCCCCCATCCCCCACTGCACCAACTACAACCCTGGGAGTTTCTCAGGGTCCTGCCTTCCCCCACTCTCCCCGGGGCCACGCAGTCAACCGGCAAATCCTGTTAGCCCTCTCTTAGGTCTATTCCAGGTCTCCGGGCTCCCTTCTCCCAGGGCTCCCCTGCTGCAGGCATCCTCCCTCCCTGGAAGACAATGGTCCCTGTGCTCACTCTCTGCCCGCCAGCGGAGGGACTTAATGCTCTAGGCCAGATTGTGTCACTGGGGTTAGGGGACCATGTGGGTGCTGCCCCCAATTCCCCTGGATTCCTTTCTCCTGTTTTTGCCCTGGCGCCCTGCATGGCTTCTAAGAGGCACCACCTGTGGCTCTTTCTACAGGGGCTGCCCTAGGTAAATTTCTGTTGGCCCCACCCAGAGTGGCCCCAAGCCAATGACTACCAGGTGCAGGGCCCCAGCTCCTTTGTCTGGGATCCAAAAATTCCCCTTCACTTACCCTCCGGAGTACCCTGCAGGGCCAGGCTGAGGCCAGGCCTGAGACCACCCCACTGCCTGGCTGGCCTCCTCCATCCTCCTCTCACTCCATTCCCTACTGGCTTCCTCTGGAAGGTTCACCTCATATCAGTTGTACCCAAATCCTCATTTCAAGGGCAGCTGGCAGGGGGAAGGTAAGCATTCAGTTGGAGGTGAGATTAAGGTTTTCTTTTCTTTTTCTTTTTTTTTTTTGGAGACAGAATCTCGCTCTGTCACCCAGGCTGGAGTACAGTGGCATGATCTCAACTCACTCTAACCTCCGCCTCCCAGATTCAAGCGATTCTCCTGCCTCAGCCTCCTGAGTAGCTGGGATTATGGGCACCTGCTCATTTTTATATTTCCAGTAGAGACAGGGTTTCACCATGTTGGCCAGGCTGGTTTCAAACACCTGACCTCAGGTGATCCGCCTGCCTCGGCCTTCCAAAGTGCTGGGATTACAGGCATGAGCCACCACGCCCAGCCTGAGATTAAAGTTTTCATCCCAACTGGATTAGACTTAGTTTGCAGAAGAGACCGTAGGTTTCTGGGATCTACCCAAAGGTAAGCAGGTGGGCTAGTCAAGGAGGCTGGAGGCAGAGACTGGAGCCAAGGAAAGATCTTATTGACCACCCCACCCATGACCCAGGCAGGCCTAAGGAGGTGAGAGCACCTGGGGCAGCACGGGATCCTGTGGACTGAGCCGTGCACCTGCACACCATAGCACTCAGCTCATCTTGTTCTTTTTCCTGAGTCCCTGCTGTGTGACCCTGAGCTAGTCCTGCCCCTCTCTGGGCTCCAGGGCCTCCATTTCCACAAAGGCCATGTTGTCCAGGCCCTTCAAAGGCAATGTTCAAACTGGGGGTGCATCTTTCAGTGGGCCATGCAGCCATTTATTAATTAGGTCTTATTTTAATGAAATAGAATGGAATAGAATGGAAAATATCAGAGCCCACTGCAAGTCAGGTTAAGTATTATTTTATGAAGCTTCTGTTTATGCAAACACAAGTCTGTGCAGATGTGTGTGCACAACACACACAGAGTAAAAATTTTCTATGTGTGTATTCTGGGTCATGATGCAAAATATATTATTCCTATGGGTCCAGTCAAAAAAGTTTGCAAGTTGCCAATCTTGAGGTTCTGGAAATTCTGTATGTCCTGGACAAGCCAGGGCCCGCCAAGGTGCAGACAGGTGGCACTGGCCATAGGCTGACCCTAGGAATTGGAGAGGTGTTAGGGTATTTCTAGGACCCCTGGCCATCCCCTGAAGCTTTTTTACAACTCTCCAGCCACAGACCAGGGAGCGAGTTGGGGAGCCGGGCACAGAGGAGGCTGGTGGTGATGCCAAAGCCTGGCAGAGGCATGACTTGAACAAGGTCATTTGTTGAGACGGTGGTGGGCTTGGAGGACTCCTGGCTCCCACCCCCTCCCCAGCCCGCCTGGCTCCCCACCTCAGTTGGGGTTCAGGTGCCTCCACCAAAGCTGCCTGCTCCCCGTGAGGACTTTGGCCCCATGATGTCACAGGCTGGTTGCCATGGGGACGTCAGGTAATGAACCAGCCCAGGGTGAAATCACAGGCTGTTCTTCGCCCAGCTGGGACTGGTGGCCACGTCACCACTGGCAACTGGAAAAACACAGAGTGTCATGTGGGGTGGGGGCTGGGAGGCAGCCCGAAGGGACCGCTAGCACCTGCTCCTGTGGCTCCCTCTCCCAGAAGGACACCCCCTTTCTTTCAGTCCACACCCTACTCTCCTGACCTCAAGGTCAGAATTCCCTTCTCAGACCTGCTCCCTCCCCCACCTCCTCTGTCCACAAAAGTGACAGGCTTCTGGCTGCCATGGCAACCTGGAGAGGGCCATCTTGATTTTTCAAGGAGAGGGTGTCAACCCGATGTCTCCTTCATCCCTCTGTCTTCAACCAGAGCTTCTCCTCTGCATCTTGAGGGTGCTTCCTGCCTTCCTATGCCAGCTCCTCTTCAATCTTCTTTAGAGTCTAACCTCCCAGACAGTTCCTCCTGATGTCTAGCCTAAACCCCTCTTGTTGCAGTTCCCATACTGGTTGGTCTTCTCTACTTGATCCTTGGGTGAGTCTGCAGCACAACCCCTCAGGCTCCTCTCGTCTGCTTCAGGGCCTTCCAACTCCTTTAAGCTGTTCTTTGGGGCTCCGTGTCCCAACCCATTAGTCACCATGGTTGCCATCTACCCCAAGAGTGCCTCCCAGGGCTCTGCACCCCAGAGGGCAGAGAGGGACCGTGTTTGACTCTGCAGCAGCCCAGGGAGGGTAAATATCCTCTCAAAACCACACAGAAACTGAGCAGCAGCCTGGGGTCAAAGCGTCCCCTCATGCTCCTCCCCGGCCAGCCTCGGGCTTCTCTGCTCAGCTTCTCAGGGCACCTGCAGCCGATGCGGCCCCTCTAGCCAACCATTGCCCGGGTGTGTACTGCCCAGCTGTGATGTGCCGGGCTCTGCCCTTGGCTCTGAAGAGAACGTAAGCGGCCAAGGCATTCCTCTTACGGTCCCTGAGCTGGGTTTAAGTCCCCGCTTCTCACTTTCCGCTGCAGGGGGTGGGCATGGGACTTAGCCCCTGTGAGCCTTGGATTCTCATCTGTGAAATAATACCAGCCCAGAAAGGGCTGCAGCAAGGAGGAAGCACCTACCACAGCAAGCAGTCCGTAAGCAGCAGCCGCTCCACCCCTCTCCCCTCAGTGTCTCTCTCTGGACAATGGGACACATCTTGGTCAGCCACTCCTCTGTTCCTGTCCCCAGGGCTGGAGCTGGCTCTGGAGGCTCCGCAGAGGGAAGCCCTTGAGGGTGAGTCCTTGGCCTCTCTGCCTGTTGAGTCACTGCCAGGGGAGCAGGCCACAGAGCTTGGCAGAGGCCAGGCCTCGAGTGGACTGAGTGTCCCCTCCTCCCCAGGACATTTGTTTACAGGTCACCTGAGCCGTGACAATAGCTCATCTGTGGGTTGGCTCAGCTCAGAGCTATCCAAGGGGGTCCCTTTCTCTCCCCGTGCAAGGATGGAGAGAGAAAATGGGCTCCTCCCCAGGACTTCCACACACCCCAGCTCCTCCCCACTTCCTTCCCCAGGCTCCCTCCCATCCTGTGACCTGGCCTCTGGGAACATCTTGCTCCAGCCTCACCTCCCCCAAGCGACCTGCCCAGATTGGCCTCTGCTGGATTAGGTACCTCACCTGTGGTCCTAATGGCCAAAGTCTGGCCTGCAGTGATTTGCCGCCACTGTTTACTGAGCAGGTGTGACAGTACTGTGTCAGGTACTGTCTGTCCTAGGCCTGTTCACCCATGATCTCTCATTTAACCCACACAACAATCCTGCAAAGTACATGTTATGCCCATTTTACAGATAGGGAAACGGAGGCTCAGAGAGGATAAATCACTTATGCAAGGTCACCTGCTAATAAGCAGCAGAGATGAGGGTCACACTTCGGCCCTTGTGAAACTCCAAAGCTTGTGCCCCAACCACTAAACAGTGCTGATCTCCAGACAGGGTCCTTGGGGCATCCTTCCAAGGGTTCATGCATACTGCCTCCCCCATTAGGCTACTCCACAGGCAAAGCTATACCTCTCTTATCAGACTGTGAGCTCCCGAAGGGCAAGGTCCCACCTACCCTTTCCTCAGTGCCTGGTGTAGGACTGCTCAGGACTTGGAAACTATGGGTGGCTCTGGTCGGCCCCCTTAGAGCTTGTGCCTTCACCCAGACATGATCAGATGTCTGAGTTTCCAGAAGAAAATTCTCGGTCTCTAATTTCTACTCTCACCCCCGACCCCACCGGCCCCCAGTGCATTGGATACCCCCAAGGTGGGGCCAGGAGGCTGATCAGTTGGCCTGGAGGAGAGGGCTGGGGCATGAGTGAGGAGGCAGAGTGGTTATGGCACCAAGGGCATGGAGCGGGTACTGAGCCCCTGGAACTGGAGGGAAGGGGGGCAAATATTCCTCTCTGTTCCATACAGACTGCCACTGGTTGCAGAGCCCCAAACAAATAGGGACCATTCAAGTGTTCCAAGAGGTTGTTTTTCTAAGCACTGGCCATATACTTAGCACCTCTTTTTGTTTCTGAGACAGGGTCTTTGTTGCCCAGGCTAGAGTGCGGTGGAGTAATCACAGCTCACTGCAGCTTCGACCTCCTGGGTTCAAGCCATCCTCCTGCCTCAGCCTCCTAAATAGCTGGGACTACCAGCACACACCACCACACCTAGGTAATTTTTTAAAAGTTTTTTGTAGAGATGAGGTCTCACTATGTTGCACAGGCTGGTCTTGAACTCGTGGGCTCAAGCGATCCTCCCGCCTCAGCCTCCCAGTATTTAGATTATAAGCGTGAGCCATAGCACCTCTCTCTATATAGGGACATAAGAAAGCAAAGGACGGGGTTTCCACACTCAGGCTCTGGGGTCACATTGACCTGGATTCAAGTCCTGCCTCTCCATGCCCTGGCCATGTGACCTGAGGGAAGACCCTCCTGTTCTCTGAGCCCCACGTCCCTTGTCACAGGGTTGAATGAGAACTAACTAGGTCAGGAGAGCAAAGGCTCAGCCTGGCTCAGGATAAGCGCTCAACAAACGGTAGCTTAAAAATAGATAATGAACACAAAATAGCTCCTGGAAACAGCGTTTGTTGCCTTAATCTGGTCCCAATCACTTTCTTAATGTCCTCAGCACCTCGAGTGCCTGCCACCCGCTGCCTTTCCCATGAGGCAGGATGTGGCTTAAAACCTCTGTAGGTTTCCCCTTCCAGACATGAAGGCCCGCATTAGCTGTCTGCACAGACAGGTAATAAAAATTAAAGGCCAGGTGCAGTGGCTCACACCTGTAATCCCAGCACTTTGGGACGCCGAGGTGGGAGGGTGGCTTGAGGCCAGGAGTTCGAGATAAGCCTGGGCAACATAGTGAGAGCCTGTCTCTATTATAATATATACAATATTAAAAGTAAAAGTAAAAATGAGAGCAATAGCTAATATGTACGAGTGCTTACTATGTGTTGGGTACTGGTCTGAATGCCTTACATGAATTAAGCCATTTAGTCCGCCCAGCAACCCTATGACATCAATACTATTATAATTCCCATTTTAGAGATGGGAACACTGAGATACACACACAAGGTCAAGTCACTTGCTGAGGTCACAGAGCTAGTAAATGGTGGAGCCCTGCTTCGTATTCTGCACTCCTAGCCTCTCTACCAAGTAGGCAGACGCTAACTGCTACCGATGCTGGGATGGGGTGATTTTCCCAGGTGTGGCCTGACCTTGGTTTTGGGGTTTGGCTGGGTGGCCCCAGCTGGGTGCAAGCTCTGGGCTCAGTATGGGCATCAGCCTGAGGCCTGCAATCCTTGGCCTTGGCCAAGGGTGGACGCACTCCCTCCACCCTTCCTTCTGTAGCAGTGCCTACCTGGCCTAGGAGGCACTGAGCGCTCAGAGGCTATGATTAGCAATTGATTGCTGGTGCAGGGGCCAGGTGGGGGGTTCAGGAGCCCACAGCAGCCTGCAGCTCCAGGAGAGTAGACAGGTGCAGGCACCAGGGCCGAGGGCTGGCTGTGAGTGCAGAGACTGAGGCCCTAGGCTGTGGAGTCAGCATGCCATGGTTTAAATCTTGGCTTATACTATCCTAGCTGTGTGGCCCTGGACAAGTCACTCCACTGCCCTCTGCCTCAGTTTTCCCACTTGTAAGATAGGGACTGTGTTCATATATAACCCAAACTAGCTTTATCTGCCTAAAACTTTCAGACTAGTATGCACTCGGAGAGCATCAGTGATGAGGAGAGGGCTGGGTGGGTCAGTGATGCAGCCACCCAGAGTCTCTGGGACCCTGGCCGTCCCCTGCCCACGTGGCTCCCCATATTCCTTTCACCTCAACCCAACTTTCCTGGATGCATGTTGAGACTGTCAGGGGCCCCGTCCTCTCAGGAGGGGGACAAGGCTGGACTATACAATTAGATCTGGGGGGCGCTGAGGAAGCCCAGGCTGCAGAAGGAAGGGTGGAGAGAGCGTATCTTGGCTGCTGTGGCCCCAAAGAGCCCTGGCAGAGGGGGCGGTGGAGGGAGCCCCCGGTGTGGGGTCAGAGGACCTGGGCCCCAGCCTCTCAGGGTGACCTTAGCAGGCGTCTCTTCCTCCCCGGCCTCTGTCCCATGCTCAGTGGGTTCTCAGTTCAAAGGCCAGTCCCTCTGGGCTGGGACCCCAAGGTGCCTGACATGGGGTGGCCAAGTGAAGGGGAAGGGACACGGCCACTGAGGAAACACTCAGATCCCCTCCACCTGGAGCTGGCCCCAGCCAGAGACTGCCTAGAACCTTTGGGGTTTCTGGAGCCTGGTGCTCCTAAAGAACCCTCAGCACTCCTCACTCTTCAAGCTTCCTTCCCCTCCCGCTAGGCTGCAGGCCTCCCGGACCAGGTGCTGTGCTGGGTTCCTTGCTGCTGGATGCCCAGCATGCACACGGTGCCTGGCACACGGCAGCTATCATGTTAATATCAGCTTAATGCATGGATAAGTAAAGGAACCCCACACAGCCTGACCCTGTACCTTCCCCTTCCCCAGCCGGGATTCCACCCCGATACCTCCCAGAGACATCCTGAGCCACTTACCTGAATGCCCACAGGAACTCCTGAGCAGAAGCCCTTCGAGTCCAGAGGATGGGGGAAGGTCACTGTGCTCCTTGCTCAATACCCCCAGGACAAGGTCCCCTCTATTCTGGGTAAGCTACTAGGGGTGATGGGTGTGGTGGTGGTCAGTGGGTTTGGCCTCAGCCTGCAGAGCCTGAACCAAGGCCAAAGCCACCCCCACTCCCAGTCACACCCCCCTGATCCCACTGTGGGGTGAACAGACCAAGGTGGGAGAAGGGCTCAGCCCAATCGCTTGTCTAAATGTTGCCCAACCGCCTGTTGGAAAGCTGGTGGTGATGGGTGGGGGTGGAGGTAGAGGTAGGGGGCTCCAAAGACCAAACTGCCCATCCCCCAATCTCTGTGCAAGACTGTGTGTCCCCTACTCACAGATAGAAGAGGCTGGGGCCTGCCCTGGGCCCCCAGGCAAGGGCAGGTCCCCTCCACCTCCTTGGGTACCACGTGGGGGAGAGTGGAGGGTGACAGGTCAGACACAGAGAGAAAGGCCCAGGGGTAACTGGGAACATCAGCTGTGCTCTGGCCCTTCTGTCCCCTGTCCAAGGATGGGGGTGGGGAGGAGGATTAGGGGGCAGGGGAACCTTCTTTATAACCTGTGCCCCACCATTAACCCTTTCCTGCCAACAGGGTTCAGGGGCTCTGCAGATGGGGGCACCCGGTAAGACGTGGGAAGGGGCTGTGGGGGTGAGCTGGTAAGACCTGTGTCTTGGGGAGGGGTGGGAAAGGGAGGGTCTGCTAGTTCTCCCGGTGCCCGCAGTTCCTCCGGGAAGCCAGGAAGAACCAGAGCCCCCTTCCCTCCCAGGCACCCGGCAGGGGGTGTGTGGCTGTAGGGATGAGAGCGCGGCACGGCACGGGACCCTGCTTCGTGTCACCTGCGGGGCTGCAAACTGGGGCGGGGATGCGGTGACCTCTGCACGTGCGCTCTCTGCGCTGCCCCCGCCCCCTACCGTCCCTAGCTCTGTCCCCCTCAGGACGCCGCGTCCCCGGGGGTGCGGCGGGGCCGTGAAGGGCGGGTCGCCAGCCCCATCCCCCAGGTCTCCGAGCGGCGAGGGGACTGCGCGGGTCCCCGGCACCCGATCCCCCCGCCCCCGGCCGGGCCCCCTCACCTCGCGACACGCAGGAGCCCATCACGGGGCCGCGGGGCCGGGCCGCTGCGCCCGGGGTGCGTGGGGCCGCGGGGCGTTCATGTCTCCGCGGGCCCGGGGCTGAGCGCTGCGGAGCCAGAGGACGCGCGGGGCGGGGGGCTCGGGCGCCCTCAGCTCGGCCTCAGCTCCAGCCTGGGTCGTCCCCGCTGCCGCCGCGCCCGGCTCGCCTCGCGCCGCCGCCTCCCGCGCCGCCGCCTCCCGCGCAGTGCCCGCCGCTGCCAGGGGAGGGCGACACCGCGGGGCGCGGCGGGCGGGGCCCGGGGGAGCGCAGCCGGGAGGCTTGGGCGCACCTGTGGCCGCAGAGCGCGGGAGGGCCATCTCTGTCCCTTCGGGGCTCCCCCACCTCCCGGGGTTGCCAGGGCTGAAGGTCAGGGAAGGGGACGGAGGGGGCGGGGAGACTCCTGGCATTTGGGGCACAAAGTAAACAACATGAATTTAACCACAACAACGACGACTGGGCACGAAGGCTTGGGAGCGAGGAGGGGTGCGCGCAAGAACAACAGGTTCATTGGGCCTATTTTGCAGAGGATGAAAGTGAGGCTCGCAGAAGTTAGAGGCCTTGCCTGAGAGCCCTAAGCTGTGAATTCAGCGACTTTTGACTGTCAGCGCCTCATTCAGAGCTATTGAAATTAACATATGCAAAATAATATATGCCCAGAGGTGGGGTAGAGAGAGTGCGGGTAGATAGTGCGCTGGTGGCCTGGCGGCGGGATGAAGGGTCTCCAGCGATGGTTGAAGAGGGGGGCAAGGCTGCCTCTCAGGGCTTGTCTAGGGCAGCGTAAACTGAGGCACGGGTTTTTTTCCCCAGCCCTGGACGGCCTCTGTAGTCATTCACACTCACTCGCACGTACCTACACACACACTCTCCCATGTGTACATACCCCTCATTCACACACTGATGGTCATACACACACATATATATGCACACTTGCATTTACATACACGCACACACACTCACATACCTACACATGAATACACAGTCTCCCATGTGTACATACCCACTCACACCCACACAATGGCAGTTATACACTCACATTGAAGCACGCTTGCATTTACACACACACACACACACACACATCCCAGCTCCTGAGGTGTGAAGATCCTTTAGCAAAATTTCCCATGCACATAGCACTCAATGTCAGTGTCTGAGACCCTCACTCACACATAGCATCTCGCTCTCTCCTTCATGCCCACCTGTGCATCAGGCAGGGCAGGCACTCTTGTGTCTGTTTTCCAGTTGAGGCAGCCAGGTTCACTGGTGGCAGCAGAGAAGTGTTTTGAAGAATGAATAAGGAGGGGCCAGGCGCGGTGGCCCACGCCTGTAATCCCAGCACTTTGGGAGGCCAAGGCAGGCAGATCACTTGAGGTCAGGAGTTCGAGACCAGCCTGGCCAACATGGTGAAACTCCGTCTCTACCAAAAATATAAAAAATTAGCTGGGTGTGGGCTTGGCAAAGTAGTTCATGCCTGTAATCACAGCACTTTGGGAGGCCGAGGTGGGCGGATCACCTGAGGTCAGGAGTTTGAGACCAGCCTAGCCAACATGGTGAAACCCCGTCTCTACTAAAAATACAAAAATTAGCCAGGCATGGTGGTGGTGGGCGCCTGTAATCCCAGCTACTCAGGAGGCTGAGGCAGGAGAGTTGCTTGAACCCAGGGTACAGTGAGCCAAGACCATGCCACTGCACTCCAGCCTGGGCTACAAGAGAGAAACTCCGTCTCAAAATAAATAAATAAATAAATAAATAAATAAAAAGCTAGGTGTGGTGGCACAAGCCTGTAATTCCAGCTACTCGGGAGGCTGAGGCAGGAGAATTGCTTGAACCCGGGAAAGTGGAGGTTGCAGTGAGCCGAAATCGTGCCACTACACTCCAGCCTGGGTGGCAGAGTGAGACTCTGTTTCAAAAAAAAAAAAAAGAATGAATAAGGTTTGAGGCAGCAGCGTGGGATAGGGCTGGAGGCCTCTCAAGGGGCAGGATCTGGGCCAGGGCGCACTGCCAGAGCAGCTGAGCCAGGGAGTGGGTGCTGACTTCTTTCTCTTTCTCTAAGCTAGGTGCTGTCTGCCAAGTAAAGTCCGGGTGGAGAGAGGTTCTGTGCCTGGCCCTGGTGTCAGCAGACCTGGGTGAATGAGGGCTTAGCTCACACAAGCTGTGCGACCTTGGGTAAGTTGCTTCGCCTCTCTGAGTCTCAGATTTTTCATCTGTTAACTTAGGGTAAAAATCTCACCTCGTGGGATTGCTGTGAGGGCTGATGAAATGAATATATGCAAAATGACTGGCACGTAGTAGGTACTCAACTTAGGACTAAAAATAAATAATAGTGATAGTGAACACAAACAGGTATGATGTGTTATTACTCCACCACAGCTTCCCAACAGCCACAGGGAAGTCTGAGAACTTCCGTTCAACAGATGCATATAAAGCACCTACTGTGTGCCAGTGTGAACAAGACAAATGTGCCAATCCTTGAGTCAGCGCTGTATTCATTCACAGTTGCTCAGAGCCCCCCAACTGTACCCTCCAGGTCTGGCCTTGGAGAGGGTGGCTCAGAAAGGACAGCCTGCTATCACCTTGGATGCCCTGGTGCCAGGTGTGTGCCTGCCCTTGTGTGGAGAAGGAAAGGCGGATCTGCCTGTGCCAGGCTCTGGGGTCCCGTCCTGTGTGGCCTGGGCTTGGAAAGGCAGTGGTGTCCTTCTCTTCTTCCTGTCACGGAGTGACTGGATCTGGCTTGGAAGGAGGGCTCTGACTCACTATGACGCAGGATGCTCCGTCATGGCAGCTGATGCTCCCTGCTGGCAGCCTGACAGCTTTGGGGGTAGATGGGACAGGGAGGACACTTGAGAAGACGACAGGGCAGCTCACAGGGGAGAGGATGCCTGGTCACCCCACTGTGCCCCATTTAGCCTAAGCCAGGGACAGGAGGGCAGGGCAAGGCAGTGGCCTCACCTAGGGTCCCTTGCTGACCCACTCAGAGATGTGGCTGGGCTGGAGATCTGGCTCTCCAGCCTCTGGTGTTCATGCTGGTCAGTTCCACATTGACTCAATCCTCTCCTTGTACACATTGGCACTCAGAGAGGGGCAGGGGCTTGCCCAAGGTCACACAGCAAATCAGTGGTAGAGTGGGGACTAGAACCCAGGTCTCCTGCCTCTCAGCCCAGCCCTGGCACCAGCCTGAGACCAGGCCACGCAGGGCCGGTGGCTCTCCTTGCACGCTCACATTCACCTTGGAATTCTGCTGAAGTGGACGATGTCCAGACAGCTCTGAGCTGTGTGGTTGTCCTCCCTGGGGCCACACTGTCCTTTCCCAGTTCACCCCATAGCCCATCTGCCCTGTGACCTTCCACTGCTCGCCCCCAGGGCCCTCTTTGCCATGCCACTGCTGGGCTAGAGTGGAGAGGAGAGAGTGTCCAGGCTGTGCCCTTCACACCTAGCAGCCCATTCTCTTGCCATGATTTCGGGGATCCAGGCAGAACCCCCACTCCGGTGGCCTTGCTCTGAGCATGCATCAGCCCTGAGTGCCTGGCCCTGATTGGCTGGGCACTGGAGCGTGAAGAGGAGCTGCTGCAGGGTTTGATCAGAGAAAGATTAATCAAGGCCAACCATTACAGCGATGAATCAGACCAGGCCCTGCCCTGGCAGCCCTGGGGGTGGGGCGGGGACGCTGCAGGAGCCACGTGCATAAATAGCGCTGGGTCAGGGTGGACAGTGCTGCATCTCCATGCCAGCCAAGTGTGTGACAGGAGAGTCACTTCTGCCAAGGGCTGTGGGGATGGCTTTCAGGTGATCGTGACCCTAGAAGCGGATTTTGAAGGTCGAGTGGGCTGTGGGTGGTAGAAGGCTCTGTGTGCACAAAGGTTTGGAGGCAGGGGGCCACAGCAGACTGGCATATATGACATCCAGGGACCAGTGGGAGAGGGTGGGGCTGGACCCCTTCCCCAGGCCCCAAACATCGCAAGAAGGGCAGAGCTTGAAAAGCAGAAAGAGAACAGCATCGGAAGCCAGCCAGATCTGTGTTTGAATCCTGTGCCAAAACCAACATGCAGTAGATTCATGCTCAATAAGTATTTGCTGAATGAATGCGAGAAAGTGAGACTTGCCCAAGGTCCCACATCTAGAACGTGGGACTGGTTCAATCAGCCAGGACTGATTCAACCTTTCATTCATCCAGCAATTGCTCACTGAGCACCTGCTGTGTGACAAGCGCAGTCTGTGCCGAGATTACGGCATGAATGAGACGGACAAGGGCCCCGCTCATTGGAGCTTATGGTTCTGGTGGGGGAGGCAGGTGTTAATTCAATAATGACCCAGATACATTTAGAATCACGGCCCTGGAAGCGCTCAGAAAGGAGCCCTTGAGAGTGAAGAAGAGGACTTCATCTGGTCCCAGGCATGAAAGGCACATCCAGAGAAATGACAGTGACAGAGCCCACAGCTGATGGATGGGTGGGATTTAGCTAGGCAGAGAGAGGGGAGGGCCTCCAAGGCAGAGGGGCTGGGCAGAGAGGCTAGGCCATGGCCACGGTCCGGAGGTGGGAGGGAGGGACCAGGTCCCGGGAGGAGGATAGAGGTGGCAGCTCCTGCAGGGCCTCACAGTGGAATCTGGTCTTTGTCCAAAGCACATCTCTTGTTTCCTCATCTGTGAACCAAACCCCCCTCCATTCATTCTCGGTGAGATGGAGGTGCACATGAGTTTCCAGGAGAATTCCCTGCTTTCTCTGGAGGTTTGGCCCTGCCTGGGGGGTTCCAGGGGCCAGGACTTGGGGCCTTTTGGTGGAGGCTGAGAAAGAAGGCCACAGGCTGACCTCAGAATGGGCCCACTTTCAGCTCCAGGCTCAGGACTGGGGGCTGCTGGCTGGAGTTGGGTGTCAGGTCATCTCCCTGCCTCACCCCCAGGCAACCAGCTGGACTAGGGAAAGAGAGAGAAGGGTAAGCTCTCAGTCTGATGGGGGAGACAGAGCCCTCAGGGAGCTCCAAGTCTGACAGAAGAGACACGGCCACTGTGCTGGGCATGGGGACACTGAGGTGAGACCAGCCCCCTCCCTGGGAGCTTTCAGCCTGATGGGTAAAGAGGTGTTCCGGGCTGGGCACGGTGGCTCATGCCTGTAATCCCAGCACTTTAGGAGGCCGAGGTGGGCGGATCACCTGAGGTCAGGAGTTCGAGACCAGCCTGGCCAACATGGCAAAACTCAGTCTCTACTAAAGATACAAAAAAAAAAAAAAAATAGCCAGCGTGGTGACATGCACCTGTAATCCCAGCTACTCTGGGGGCTGAGACAAGAGAATCGCTTGAACCCAGGAGGCGGAGGTTGCAGTGAGCCAAGATCACGCCACTGCACTCCAGCCTGGGTGACAGAGAGGGATTCTGTCTCAAAAAAAAAAAAAAAAGAGGCGCCCTGAGTTCATCTCTAAAATGCCTGGCCCTGTCCTGGCCCATGGTGGCTGCTTTGTGACAGGGTCCCTTCCTCAAGGTTCAGAGGGCTGGTACTCCAATTCCTAGATCTCAGGATCTCTGCAGGTAGAAGGAAGCCCCCCTGCTAGAACTGTTGCTTTTCCAGAGCTGTGAGTGTGAGGCAGCCGCTGGCCATCAGGGGGCAGCCTGAGACAGCATCATTCTCTGTTGCTTTCCTTTTCCTTCCTCCCGCCGTCTGCTGACCCAGAAAGTACCCTGCTGGTAACTCAGCCCCAGCCATGGCTCTGGGTGGTGCATGCTGCACCCTGCACAGAGGTGCCTGGCTGAGTGGGAGGGGACCAAAACCTGCCCGTGCTCTGGTCCCAAAGCCCTGAGCTCTACCGTTGTGTAGAGCTCTGTGTCTGCCCCAGGACAGGGAGGTTTTTTCCTAGCACAAAGGTGTCACTTCCTCTAAGCTGTGCACTCACAGGGTGCATCTACCCAGAGGGAAGGCTTTTTACAAATTTGCACAAAGTCTCTGTATAGCCTAGCCAGGCTCCTGAAGTCAGACGACACGTGGTCCTGACCCCCATTGTACAGATGCGGAGACTGAACCCCAGGAAAGGAACCAAGGCCAGTTAGGAGCACAGCTGGGACTGGAACACCACAGCCAGCAGGACCCGCTGCTCCAGTCTGGAGGAGTCAGGTGCTAGGTGTCACTTCTGGTGTCCTGGCCCCGCCTGGGGTTTCCCCGGGGCTAGGGCTTGGGGCCTTTCTGGGGAGCCTGAGAAAGTCACAGGCCATTCTCAGAATATGCCTACTCTCACTTCCAGGCTCCGACTGGAATTGGATGTTAGGTCAGAGCCCTCCCCAGGAAACCAGGCTGGACTAAGTGGGATAGGCCGAGACAGAAAGTTGAGCCCCTAGTCTGATGGGGGAGACAGAGCCCTTAGGGAATTCCAAGTCTGATGCAGGAGACACAGCCATGCTGCCAGGCCCTGTCCTGAGCACTGGGAACACGGATGAATCCAGTCCCTGTGCCGGGGAAGCTCCTAGCCTGGTGAGTAAACAGGTGTTTACTCCCAGCCCCAGTGCGGCGAGAGCCCTGCTGACCAGGTCAAGCCATTAGTGGGAGCTTGAGGGGCAGTTTCAGGTGTCTGGGTTATTAACAGTGCCAATAATCGGCAGGGTGAGGTGGCTCATGCCTGTAATCCCAGCACTTTGGGAGGCTGAGGCGGGCGGATCACCTCAGGTTGCGAGTTCAAGACCAGCCTGACCAACATGGAGAAACCCCGTCTCTACTAAAAATACAAAATTAGCCGGGCATGGTGGCACATGCCTGTAGTCCCAGCTATTCGGGAGGCTGAGTCAGGAGAATCGCTTGAACTCGGGAGGCAGAGGTTGCGGTGAGCCGAGATCGCGGCATTGCACTCCAGCCTGGGCAACAAGAACGAAACTCCGTCTCAAAAATAAAACAAACAAAACAAAACAAAACAAACAAACTAAAGAAAAACAGTACCAATAATCATCATGGCAGCTGAGGCCTTTCTGCGTGTCAGGAGCTGTCTGGAGACCCTTACCCTCCTGTCCTGTTTCACCCTCCCAGTAACTCTAGGAGGGGGAGAAGGTGGTCCAAGCCATCATCATGCTGGGGCAGCCCTTAAACTCTTGGCAGTCCCCTCTATCTTGACCTTCGGGGCGATTCTGAGCCGGGAAACCCCTGGGGCCTGAGCATCTCCCCCATTCCTGCCTCTGGACATTTGCACAAGCTGCACACCCTGTCACAATCAGTCCATACCTCACACATCCTTCGAGTCCCGCAGGGGTCTTGCCTGTTTCACTCTCTGTTCACACCTTTATTCATCAAATATTGATTGAAGCAGCACCTACAAGGGGTTATAGCTGACAGTGAACAGCCATGCTTGGCCTCCAAGGCAGAGGGAACAGCTCAGGCCGCAGCCATGGTCTGGAGGTGATCCAGCTGTCCTGGAGATAAGAGCAGGGGCCAGCAAACTATGGCCCATTGGCTAGATATGGCCAACAGTCTGTTTTTGTAAGCAAGGTTTTGTTTTGTTTTATTTATTTATTTATTTATTTATTTATTTATTTATTTATCTGAAACAGAGTCTCATTTTGTCACCCAGCCTGGAGTGCAGAGGTACAATCTCAGCTCACTGCAACCCCTGCCTCCCTCGTTCAAGCAATTCTGCCTCGGCCTCCTGAGTAACTGGACTACAGGCATGTGCCACCAATCCTGGCTAATTTTTGTATTTTTAGTAGAGATGGGGGTTTCGCCATGTTGGCCAGGCTGGTCTTGGAACTCCTTACCTCAGGTGATCCGTCCACCTCAGCATCCCAAAGTGCTGGGATTGCAGGCATGAGCCGCCGCCCCCGGCCTAAACAAAGTTTTATTGAAACATATCTACACCCATTTGTTTACCTATTGTCTCTGGCTGCCTCACACTCCCCCGACAGAGTGGTGTAGACAGAGATGACAGGGCCCTCAAAGCTGAAAATAGGCTGGACCTGGTGGCTCACGCCTATAATCCCAGCACTTTGGGAGGTCAAAATGGGAGGATCACTTGAGCCCAGGAGTTCGAGACCAACCTGGGCAACATAGTGAGTACTTGTCTCTACAAAAAAAAAATTTTTTTAATTAGCCACACATGGTGGCATGCGCCTGTAGTCCCAGCTACTCTGGAGGTGGAAGTGGGAGTATCACTAGAACCCAGAAGGTTGAGGCTGCAGTGAGCTCTGATGCTTAGAGTGCGGCAGAGGAGACAACATTAACAAGTCCCTGGAATAAATAATAAGTTGACAAATCCGAAGTGCCAGGAGGGGCACAACAGGGGGCAGGAACTGACGCTCAGGGTCACACTGCTTAACCATTTATTTTCACCTTTGGTCCCCCACCTGGTCAGCCAGGGCAGGGTGGGCTAGCAGACAGCATGCTGGCCCCTCTGAAAGCAAAGCTTTGGGTGGGGGCCTCCTCCTGGGTCGGTGTTTATGCCAGGCAGGGGTGAGGGTCCCGCCCAAATCTGCAGTAGGGGCCAATGTTCTGATCGCCACCTCACCTGGCCTCATCTGGCCTCACCTGGCCTCGTGGCCTTCAGGAGCGGTTCAGGAGCACTTCCCTGTCAGTCATCCCCTGGGAGGAAGGCAAGAGCAGGAAGTACAACTGGACAATACAGGCTCCTTATGTTCGATGACTTGGCCAAGGCCTTACTCCTTGCCTCTGTAGACAGAGATCTTGATGTCGTGGGAAAGCCCTGGATGGCATTTAGGACACCAGGGTTCTAGCCCAGGACTCATCCGGGCAAGTCTGTTCCCCTCTGAGCCTCAGTATGTTCATCTGTACCCTAGAGGGCTGGATGAATGGACCTGTAAGTTCTTTTCTGCAGCTGCCAGCAGCACGCTGGGGCTCGTCCCATCACTCTCCAGGCTTTGGTTCGTCTCTGTAAAATGGGGAGATGAATACTGGGCCCTCCCACACTTCTGAGGCGGGTCCCAGGCCAGAGAGATCACAGATGGGAAAGTGCTTTGAGCTCGGTGGGAGAAAGGAGCTCTATAAACCCAGGGGTTTATTAGATGATCCAGGATCAAGGAGGGCTGGTGGCCTGGAGGCCTTGGGTCAGTGTCTGGTCTGACCAGCAGAGGGCACTCTGGGGAAGCTGGGGCTGGTTCTAGGACTGGAATCCACTTTGTTCCTCTGAGAACACATGCTGAGGCCCTACTGTGTACCATGTCTGCTGTGCTGGGCATGGGGACGTGGCCATGAATGAATGGGACCCAAGGGGGTGGGGTGGGGTCATGGAGCAACCAGGCCTAATGCAGAGTGAGATGGGAGCTATGGTGGGGGCTAGGCAGGGATGGTGCCCGGGGCACCTCTGCCACCATAGCTCCCATCTCTCCTTAGTTGGGAGAGCCCAGGTCAGAGGTCTAGGCTGGAGAGCCAGAGGGGCAACCTGGAGAAGCAAGTGTGTGGGCTCTGGGGCCAGGCTGCCTGGGTTTGAATAGGGCTCTGCCACCTATGGTCAATTTCGTCCCCTCTCTGGGCCTCAGCTTCCTCACCTGCAAAGCAAGGATAAGAAGAGTACTCACCTCCCAGAGCTGCTGTGAGGACTGAGCAGCTAATCTTGGGTAACACCTTTTAGAACAGAGCGTGGCCCATGCAAACTCTTGAAATGGCATGGTTATGGCCTGGTGCCAGTGGTTTGGATGTTGCCGCCAGGGGCTTGTGCCCACCTGGGGGAGACTGATGAGGACAAAGCTGAGGATGGAGCTGCCTGGAGAAGAAAGAGCGAGAGGCACAGCCTGGGAGATTTGGGGAAGGAAACACGACTTCTGGGGGAGGGTGCAACGAGGGGACGGAGGGAGTTTGAAGGAGGAGAGGGTAGCCAAGCACCCAGTGCAACCCCAAAATAAGCCCTCCTGCTGAGCCACCCCCTGCCAGCCCCTTCCTCAGCTTTCACTGAGTATATCACTTGGCCTCCCTGAACCTTAGTCTCCTCCTCTGTAAAATAGGAAAATAGCACTCGTGTCACTGGGCTTCAAATGTTCCCTAAGACGACATGGCCCTGGGGGGACTCTAAATGCCCCCCTCCCACATAATCTTCTGTTGGAACCCCCTTGGCCCCAGGAGGGGCTGGGGCTGGCTCCGTCTCCACAACCATCCAGGCCTTTTGTTTAGAGAACCAGTCTAAGAGGAAAACCCCAAAAACAAACACAGCCCAGCTGGTGTCCCCTGCCCAGCCCTGCCCAGCCCTGCCCAGCCCTGCCCAGCCCACTCCTGCCCTTCCCACTCCGAGAAGCGGGTGGGCGGAGGGGTGGAGAAACTCACATTGTGGGAAAGTGTTTTTCCCAGCAGAGGTATGGAGGGGGCACAAGTCCAGGTCAGGGTGGTGCCAGCTGAGGGGTGGGCCCCAGGCCTCACCTGCCTTCGAGATGTTCCTTCCTAGGGGAAGAGCAGTGGGCAGAACCCCCCCCCCCAGCAAGCTCACTGAATGTGCGGATTCTACAGTCCTGCCACCCCCACTCCTTGCCACCAGGTCCTGGTTCCCTGAGTTGGTAGGAACTTTGAGCTCCCTGCCGGGATGGGAGATAAGGGACTGATGTAGGAGGTCCCCAAATGGGGCTTTTTTCCCTTCTTGTAAAAAAATTCCGGCCGGGAGTGGTGGCTCATGCCTGTAATCCCAGCACTTTGGGAGGCTGAGGCGGGCAGGTCGTGGATGCTCTAAGAGGGCATCCAGAGCACAGGTCTCCATATCTCGAGGTGGAGATAGGAGGGGAGGAGGAGAGCGTGGGTCAGCTGGGCTGGGGATGGTCCCTCTGTGGACCCTGGGCTTCAGGGTTGAATTGCTGCTGACACTTCCAGGGCCTGGCTGGGCCAGGATGGAGGTCAGGGCTGAGCGAAGGCAAGGTCAAGCCTTCTGATCCTGGAGGGCTGGGGGTCGTGGGCTTCAGGAGTGTTTGCCAGGCCTTGGACTGAGGAGGGGAGAGATGTGGCTCTGGGGACAGTAGTCACTTCCTCTTCCCTTCAAGGGAGCCTCCCAGGCCCTGCCAAGGAAGGACTGCTCTTCCCCATGTCCCTGGTTCTCACCAGAAACCTCAGCAGTGCTCTTAGGAAGTCCCGCTTTGGGGACCCACTTTTCTGGGGACACACCATGGCACTGTCAGGTGGAGAGTCTGGGCTGTGCCTTTTTTTTTTTTTTTTTGAGATGGAGTCTCTCTCTGTCACCCAGGCTGGAGTGCAGTGGCACAGTCTCAGCTCACTGCAAACTCCGCCTCCAGGGTTCAAGCAGTTCTGCCTCAGCCTCCCAAGTAGCTGGGACTACAGGAGTGTGCTACCATGCCTGGCGAATTTTTGTATTTTTAGTAGGGATGGGGTTTCACCATGTTGGTCAGGCTGATCTCAAACTCCTGACCTCAAGTGATCCACCAACCTTGGCCTCCCAATGTACTGGGATTAGAGGCATGAGCCACGCCCGGCCACTTTTTTTTTTTTTTAAATAGAGACAGGATCTTACTATATTGCCCAGGCTGAACTATTGGACTCCAGCCATTCCCCCACCTTAGCTTCCCAAAGTGTGCTGGGATTACAGGTGCGAGCCACCACGCCTGGCCTTGCTTTTTTTTTTTTTTGGCTTGACCTCAGCTCACTGCAGCCTTAACCTCCCATGCTCAAACAAGCCTTCTACCTTAGCCTCCTGAGTAGTAATGCCACCACGCCCGGCTAATTTTTTAAGTTTTTTGTAGAGATGGGGCTCGCTATATTGCCCAGGCTGGTCTTGAACTCCTGAGCTCAAGCGGTCCTCCCACCTTAACTTCCCAAAGTACTGGGATTATAAGCCTAAGCGATTGTGCCTGGCACCTTGCTCTTTTTTTTTTTTTTCCTTAAGCAACAAGAACCTGTTTTATTTTTTCCAAATACAAATACAGAAGTTTGCATGTTCTGCAAATATTGCTTCAAAGCAACATTTCTATTTAGGGTGCCTTCTGTTCGAATAGCACGTGGACGTAGAAATGTATCCACAGTGCAATGTTGGCTCACCCAGGACCCACACTGCATACACTTACTGCTTAAAGAAACAAAATGGGAGGCCGGGCACAGTGGCTCATGCCTGTAATCCCAGCACTTTGGGAGGCCATGGTGGGTGGGTCACCTGAGATCAGGAGTTCGAGACCAGCCTGGCCAACGTGGTAAAACCCCATCTCTATTAAAAATACAAAATTAGCCAGGCATGGTGGCGCATGCCTGTAATCCCAGCTACTGAGGAGGCTGAGGCAGGGAGAATCGCTTGAACCCGGGAGGCGGAGGTTGTAGTGAGCCAAGATTGCGCCACTGCACTCCAGCCTGGGCAAAAAGAGCAAAACTCAGTCCCAAAAAAAAAAAAAAGAGAAACAAAATGGGCCAGGTACAGTGGCTCACACCTGTAATCCCAGCACTTTGGGAGACCGAGGTGGGTGGGTCACCTGAGGCCAGGAGTTTGAGACCAGCCTGGCCAACGTAGTGAAACCCTGTCTCTACGAAAAATACAAAAAAAAAAAAAAAACTAGTCAGGCCTGGTGTCCGGTGCCAGTAATCACAGCTACTCAGGAGGCTGAGGCAGGAGAATCACTTGAACCTGGGAGGTAGAGGCTGCAGTGAGCTGAGATCGTGCCACTGCACTCCAGCCTGGGCAACAAGAATGAGACTCCATCTCAAAAGCAAAAAAGAAAAAGAAACAAAATGATCAGTCAAACCAGAATTGTTTTTGTCAAGGTAATTTTTTATAGGTGGATAGTTTTCTCTAAAGACAAAAGAGGTTGTGCACGTATTTCTAAATGGTAACAATAATATTTGCAAATAACAGTTTTCCAGTGCTCCAACTTGGGGTTAATTCAGCTTGACCCAGGACTTGGGAATGGAGCCCATCAACATGGCTTTAAATTGGGGAGGCACAATGAGGTCGTGAGAACTTGGGGAGTCCTCTCTGCCTAGGGCCGCTCGTTGATATGTCCTGGGGCGGTGTCACTGTGGGGAGGGTAGCCCCCCTCCGCACCATTGAGAGGCCCTGGGTCCCAGGCTTTAGATGGAAGAGAAGTAAGAGGTTGTTGGGGCTGAGGGCGGAAGCAAGAGGGTGGGGAGGCAGGAACAGAACCCTGTAGGGCCACTGACTCTCAGCCTCTGAACCTCCCTAGTCCCTCTCCCTCCTACCTGTGCCTCCCCACACAGTCTCTCTCCCCACAGCTCCCAAACCTTCTCCTTCCTGCCAGCCAGCTGGGGCAGGCAGACCAGGACCACCTTGGTCCAGGTGCCCCCTGATCTAATTTGTACTTTCTAACACTTCCTCCCATGTCCCCACCCCAGCCCGGGCTGGGCACCTCCTGGGAGGAAGAGGGGGAGGTAGGGCAGGGGTGGGGACAGGGAGAGCAGATTCCTAAACAGGAGACAGGAAGAAGCTCTGAGATGTTGGACAGAAAAAGGAGGTTCGGCTGTGGCCAAATGAATTAACCTCACTCTGTCTCAGCCCCGCAGGCTGGCGGTGAGGACATGGGGATTGTGGGCTTGGTGCTCAGGGAAAGATGGCTGTTACTACTGGAGAGTGGCCTCCCATGACCTCGCCTCACCTCCTCACTTCTCTGTAGGGAAACCAAGGCTCAGAGAGGGCGTGGGCCCAGTCCTGGGTCACACAGCGCTCACAGCCCGCTGGGGTGGCGCCTCCCCGGGGTGGGTCCCTTGGGGCGGGCTCCATTGTGCTCTCCCCAGCAGGAAACCGCTGTGCTCAGCAGCCTGGGCAGTAGGAGAAGAGGAACGAGTTTGGCTACGTGACCGGCAGGCCCTGGAGGCTGAGCCAGGCCCAGCCGGGAAAGCAACCTGCTGGAGGCCGCCTGGGCAGGGCCAGGAGGGTGGGCACCAGGGTGGAGACCTCACTGCCCGGAGAGGGGGAAGTGGGCCGAGCTGTGGGCTTCCCCTGGGACAGAGTTGGGAGGAATCCTTGGGGGCCTGTGCCCCGAATCTGCCTGTGAGGGGTAGCTGGGCTCGTTACTTCCCTGATACGCATGGCCCCGGGGAGCAGCAGGTGGGCAGGCGGGCAGCGGGGCCAATGGGCACACACAGCACTGAGGGTGATTTGCACAGAATGCCACCCACTCTTCACCTCTGATTTATGAGGATTCGAGAAGCCAACAGGGCAGGAGGAGGGTTCAGCCTTACCCATGGGCCACTTGGCTCCCAGGGGCCCAGTGCCTGCAGGGGCAAGACCCAGGGGAAAGGGGCAGGGCCTCTGCTGAGCTTCCCCACCATAGGACTTGGAGCATGGGACTTGAGGCCCCTCTTGGGGCCTCAATTCCCCTCAGCGACTCATGCAACCGTTGCCTCCCTCACCTCCACACACAGGGCTGACTCAGCGCCTGGACACTGGCTGTCAGGAGAAGGCCCCGCAGGCCCACGTACTTCACCGCTTGGCCAGTT